>NC_139217.1:435631289-436831289 GCF_055691185.1 Crinia signifera | reverse complement strand
CACAGGCAGGAGGCAGCTCACCGCCGGGCCGGCGTCCAAGTCCGACAGGCAGCCGCAGCAGCATGCACATCACGGTGTCACTGGCACTGCTGTCAGGCGGGCGCATGTCACACATGGCAGCGCCGTAGCCGCTGCCCGCAGGAGGAGCCGGGGAGGAGTCGGGCATGTCACACAGTGACACTAACAAGTCTGTGTCCACTGTCCTGCCTCCCTCCTCCTCCCAGCGAGCGCCGCGGCGGAGTGACTGTGTCACCCGACTTCCTCACGTTGTTAGGTATGTCTCTCAGTCGTCATGTGAGTGTCACTGAATGTGATGTGACACTCACACTGTGATGGCTTCCCGCAGTAATGTAATCGGCGCCAGGCGGGGGTGGGTGGCGGCGGCTGCGCGGGCCACATGACGAGGTCTGGCGGGCCGGATTTGGCCCGCGGGCCTTGTGTTTGACACCCGTGGTCTAGGAGAACCTTTTTTATATTAATGATGAATTGTGTTTTTTAATAAATTTATGCTTATCCAACTCTGGTATTTGAATGAATAATTGTTGTTTTTTTGGCTAAGCAGCGCCACCTAGGGATACCAGCACATAGCTGGATACCAAACTTTTATTTTTTGATCTATAAGAGGTACACAATTCCTCTGAATAGGAGGCTGCAGCTTGGTTAAAAAAGACCATCATTCTTGCTATTGCACTGTAGAAACCAGCGCTTTTGGGTGACCCTAGTGGCCACAAACATGTTGTCTTCCCGTTTACATGAATGTTGGCATAAAGTGTGACTCAGAATCATGCTTCATATCTTTTTGGCCCCATTTCTAATTTTTATTTGAAATAATCCATTCCAATAATTAATTTTCAAATTTGCCAAAAAGTTGAAAAAAAAATTGCCTTATATGCCCTAAAACTTCTTAGAAATCTTTATTTTATTTAGTTTGGAAAGTGAACATTCACATAATGTGAACTCATTCAAATAACCCATCTCAAAACACACTGACCTTTCTTCCCTCAAACTATTTATTCACTAATTATCAATCAACTTCACACAATAGGAGTGGGCGTAAATAGGTTATCCTTTGGAACCCCCATCGATGGTAAAACTATTTACTAACAGGAGTTAACCATCAATGATCAATACTGATCCTACAAACTTTTTACGTGCACTATGATGATACATATGTGTTACTTAAACACTCACCATATCAATAAAGTATATCATTTTTATAATACTGTCAATATAATAGCATATGACCATGAAAAAATTATATGTATAGAGTGTCACTTTTACAAAGATTTAGGGGCTGCAAAAAAAAAAATATACTATATACTGTACTACAACTTCAGCGGAAAAACAGATCTTTTTCCGCACTGCATAAAGCAGTGGTTCACAAACATCTTCAAATCACAGCACCCTAAAGTATCAAAAATGTTTTTGTGGACACCCCTAGGCCAAAAGTTTCTTACTGAGTACTTCAGCAAAAAAATATTAAATTAAATAAATCTTGTTTATACTGTATGTCCTCCTTAAGCTCAGTTATGTAATGAGGGACAGGATTCTCTCTTGGTTCTCCACATATTTTATGACTGGAAATCACAAACACTGGTTTTGCCTATTACATTGACCATAAATAATTTGAATTTGTCATTGACTACAAACCCAGGGCACCCCCTGCCCGGGTTTCCAGGACACAAGGACCCATATACAGCACGGCAGCATGGATGGTGTAATGGTTAGCTTTACTGCCCCAGAGCGCTGTCATGGGTTCGATCCCCACCATGGCCGTTTGTATGTTCTCCCCGTGTTTGCGTGGGTTTCCTCCGGTTTCCTCCCACAATCCAAAAATATACAGGTAGGCTAATTGGGTCCCAATAAAGTTAACCATCGAATGTCTGTGTGTGCGTGTACATGTGGTAGTGAATATAGATTGTAAGCTCCACTGGGGCTAATATTCTCTGTAAAGCGCTGCGGACAGGGGCGAATTTAGGGGTCAGGCCGCCCCTAGGCACAACATTTTTGTCCCCCCCCCCCTCCTATTTTAATGTAATCATATATGTATATACAATATTATTTATATATTTCATTAAAATGTAACTGTAGCCCACCTTAATATTTTTTTAAGCACTCTGGACTGCTCACTGTACGGAGGACTCGGATGGAGGGAGGCACTTATTAGTACAGTGTTTTACAGCACAGTGTGTCTCACTCTCCATCAGTCTCTCTCACACTGTGACTGACTGAGCGCAGGGAGGATCTGCACACCACTCAGCTCAGCTGCTGGATACACAGCAGCCAATAGACTGTGTGTGTGTAGAGTAGCCAATGGGGGATGCCGGCAGCAGTGAGTCTGAGACATTTCCGGACGAGCAGGGGGACCGTCGGACCCAGCCACTAAGTGATGATGTAATGTGCATGGCACAGCGGGTGGGCAGTGGTGGCTGACGAGCGGCGCTGCCGCCTACACATGAAAATTCATGTCTGCGGCGGCGGCGCTCGTCACTCGCTGCTGCCCACCCGCTGTGCCATGCTGCTATTTAACAGAATGCTAGCCTGCCTACCGCCCTTAATTGGTGCCGCCCTGAGGCCGGTGCCTCACGTGCCTAGGCACAAATTCGGCCCTGGCTGCGGAATATGTGTGCGCTATATAAGAAACTGTTAATAAATAAATATACATCACACACCCTGTATACACACCCAATACTTCTGTAAATTGAATTGTCGGTACTTTGCTATACTCCGTAGCAATAGGCATAGCAGGTACTGAACTTTTTGTTTTGTTTTGTTAGCTACAAAAGAAGTGTGTGTATGAACATGCCTGGCTGTCACATTAATACGTTCACCATGACCTGGGTTAACAGCTTCACTAAATGGATCAGTGCATCTTATAAATACTTCTGTGTTTGTGGCTCACACAAATCCAATACACAATCACATAACAACATCTATCGTTCATGTCAGAAAGGGGGGGGGGGGGGGAGAAAAGAATGGACTCCAATTATTTTAAGCAGTAAGCCATGCAAGAAACATTTGAGACTTCTAAGTTATTGGTTGGTGAATGCCAAAAGTGAAATCGAAATGCATAATCTTTATTACAAGGTGTTACCGTTTATTTATTAGAAAAGGTGCTATATGATTATGGAAAGGGGTCCAAAATCTTTATAGAACATTTATGACTATTAATGAAAGGTTACAGTTTATAATATTTTGCCAAGGCGCGTGTATCTGTGTAAGTTGTTATCTAATGTCCGCCCTAATCTTGATTAGAAATCCTCTCCAGATATTAAAATCTCCAAATGTAGAGACCTATTAGAGATCTGGCAGCAGCCAGGTGGACGGCTATTTTATCTGCGCCTCCTAACCGTCTATGTAGCAGTGCATACTACTGACTATGTGTCTTGTGGGATCAGTTCCAGTGACGGTTTTTACCTATGAGCTGCAGCCCCCAGGTAAAATCTGCCACTATTTGAAGCCAGATGCAGTCCGTGAGATACACTGTGACTGGCAGCAGCTTCTTTTTGGAAGTCCAACCTGCCAGTCACCCAAGGCAGTCCCATTGGGAGGCGTTCCCTCCCTCTGGGATGCCTCTATGCTGTGGCGGCAGCCCAAAAACACGGGTTCTGTGCACGCGCAGTACCGAGGATGACACTGCACACGAGCCGGACCTGGGACTGTGAATATGCTGCTGAAGCAGCCCATAGAGGCTGGGGGGCCAGCGAATGCGCAGTACCGAAGAAACTACTGTGCATGCACTGGTCATGCAACCACGGCAGGGGTCGGGACCGGCAGCGGGGCCAGCAGGCACTGGTGGTAGCAGTGGGCACCGGTGTAGGTAGGGCCGGCATTGCAGCAGCCCCCCTTCTCCACAGAGGTAAGAGCCCCCAATGATCAGTTCCCTATTCCTGTTGGGAAGTTACAGTAGGTATAGGAGATTAATTAGGGTAAAACTGAGTTTTATGCAGCTGTGTACAATCGGAAACTGTACCCATTCCCAAGGATATCATTTCAAAAAACCAGTGATAAATGATGTGCAGTTCAATATTCGCAGGAAATACGGGCTTCTGAGGGCATTCGCGTATTTTCCTCAATCTATGGGGCTCATTTATCAACTGGTCATAAGTTGTTTTTTTTTTAAATAGTCTGTTGGAAGTTGTTTTATCATTCACAGCCAGTTTTATCACTCATTGATACATGGACCCCTATGTACAGTATGGCAGGTGCAAACATCTTGTACTCGGAAGACATACTGTAAGTGGAATAATCACACGGTGCCATAGCAGGGTAACTGTGCGCCCTGGTCCAGGGGAAAACTGGAGAAACAGGATGGTAGCTGCCTGGTTCTTTCTGAAGATGTGCTCTGTGGCTTTCTTGCCGCGAGGCGCCTCTCGAAGCCCCCAGCAGTGTACAACAGGGTGGCGATGGCCTCTCCATCATGCCTTTAAGGAAGCGACTGGACCTGTGGCTTGGGCTGAAGTGGCGCCAGTCACACACTTGTTAATGTCCGGGAGTCATGCAAATCTGCATAGGCAAATGTCTCAGCATTCCACTGACACCCTGCCCATGCTGGTGGTATGTTTACCACAACCCCTTCCCTAGACAATGACACATCTGGAGCCCACCGAGATGGGAGTGAGATACTAGAGGGTATGTGGGGTTGCGGTGTGTGTAGCCAGTGTCAAGTGGGTGCATGGAGAACCTTATATGTTTTATTATTATATATTTACCAAATGTTGGCACAATCGGACAGTTTTGCAAATTAATTGGTTCCAAATCAATTCCTCCACCTCTAATTATTGCATAGGAGCTTAACATGCCCAGGTAGTTGGTTAACTAAAGATATACAATCAAGCAAAGAAGTACACTTGCAGACCAGGATTCACAAGACCCAATTCAGTAGTGATCGGTCACCAGCGTATTGGCGCGGTTCTGCGAATATGCAGGGCTGCTGTAAGAATGCCTTCCAGCATTTGTATGGGTAGGGAAGGGAGGGGGGCGGTCAAGGGGCGTCTGGAGGGGGTTACCCATGAGACCCCTGGGCGGGGTGTGTTCGACCAGGCAGTGAGTGGCGTTTAGCAGTGAACAAACACTGCTTAGCAAGCGGTGTTGAATCACCCCACTGGGGCAGATGTATTAAGCCTGGAGAAGAAATAAAGTGGAGATAAAGTAGAAGGTGGTAACGCACCAGCCAATAAACAACTAACTGTAATTTTTCAAACTCAGGCTGTAAAGGGACAGAAGTTGATTGGCTGCTGCAGAGGCGGTACTACCATTGGTGCAGCAGGTGCAGTGCACCAGGCTCCCTGAGGACGAACGGCCCCCTGCTGCCCCTGTCACTCACTGTTTTTTTCTGTCAAACTCCACCTCTCCCTGTCACCCACTGCCGTGTTTCATATTGTAAACTTGAGTTGGGGTGGTAGAGTGGGGCCCAAATTATATTTTTGCACCTGGGCTCACCACTGGGCTGCTGCGTTATCACCTGCTACCTTTATCTCTTCTCCGAGCTTAATATAGTAAATCTGTCCAATAATGTCTGTGCAGGACAACCTTTTATGAAACACATCTGTCACTGACAATAGACACAGGTGTTATGTAAAGGGAGGGTAACAAACTTCTATAATTGGTGCAGCTCTATAGAAATTAGTTGCAAAAGTAATGCATTACATTTATATAAAGTGTCTATATGTTTATTATCCTCAGAACAAAGCAAATGTTAAATTAACGAGTACTTCGTATATTACAACAACACTGTACAATGACATCTTTCTATTACACAGTCTGTTTGGAAAGACATAAAAGAGAGTATAGATTTCTTCTGTCTCTCTATCTAACATAAAAAAGAGGTGTAAAGTCGAAACATTGTACCACGGGCTGACCTTGTTTTATAGCCTTATTGAAGAACAAGAAAAACATTGGCTTTGTGCCTTTCCTGACTGGAAATTTACCAATATGAAAAACCTAGTTTTTCGTATTGGTATTTTCCCTACGACTGCATACGACTGTTTAAGTCGTATGCAAAGTCGTGTTCCGGAGGGGGATTTACAAAGCAGTCATATACGACTGCTTTGTAACCCACCGATGTCGTAGGAATTCGTATTAGCGGCCGTATATACGGCCGCTAATACGA
Organism: Crinia signifera; assembly: GCF_055691185.1. Lineage (NCBI taxonomy): Eukaryota > Metazoa > Chordata > Amphibia > Anura > Myobatrachidae > Crinia > Crinia signifera. The sequence goes on along the minus strand of NC_139217.1, from coordinate 436,825,177 downwards.
ATTATTTCTAGCAGTCTGCACGGATCAGTCAGATCCGTGCAGGCTGCAATGTGTAAAAAAAAATAGAAAAATAAATAAATAAAAAAAAAACCGGCGTGGGGTCCCCCCCACAGCCGAAACCAGCACCAGGCTGACAGAGCCTGGAGCCGGTAATTAAAAATCAGGGAACCCGACAAATAGGGGTTCCCCGATTTTTAACAACCAGCCCCAGGCTCCTGCTCTGGGGCTGGTTCCCAAAATACGGGGGACAAAATGACTAGGGGTCCCCCGTATTTTAAGAACCAGCCCCAGGCAAAACCAGCCAGCAGGCTAATGCCACAGCCGGGGGGAGACTTTTTATGCAAGTCCCCCCGGCCAAAGCATTAACACTACCGACCAGTCAGCCTGGCCAGGGGCCCTGGGGGAGTGGGGACCCCCCCAATAAAGGGGTCCCCCCCCTCCAGGACTTACCTGACCAGGCTGAAGCCTGGTGCTGTCCTCGATGCCCCTGGGCGGTGGGCATCGAGCTGATAGTTGTGTAAAAAATAGAAGAAACCATTGTTTTTTACTGTGGCACTACAAGTGCCAGCAAGCCTCCCCAGCAAGCTGGGACTTGGAGAACCACAAGTCCCAGCCTGCTGGGCATTAAAGGGCCCGCTGGGTCTTGTAGTGCCACAGTAAAAAAAATAGTTAAATAAAACACACTGACACACATTTTAAATAAAAGTTTAATACATACAAAACACACATACTGATACTTACCTAGCTTGATCCCGTTGGTAGGTCGCTGGCTCCGGTGTCGGCGGCTCCGTGTCGGCGGCTCCGTTGTCGGCGGCTCCGTGTCGGCGGCTCCGGGGTCGTCGGCGTCCTGTCCGAAGATAATCCATGTTGGACCTGTGGAAGGAAATCCTACTCACCCAGGTCCTGCATGGATGGTCTTCGTTCTTCATCCGTCGACATCCCGGTCTTCTGACAGCTGCTGGCGACTTCCAGCAGCTGTCGGCATCTTCCGCGACGCTCCCCGGCTTTCAGAGCCGGAGAGAGAACCTTCCTGGTCGGCGTCTGGGCTCAGAATGAATTCTGGCCAATCAGGAGCCGCCTAGCCGCCTAGCGGCCAATCAGGAAAGGTCTTTCCTGATTGGCCGCTAGGCGGCTAGGCGGCTCCTGATTGGCCAGAATTCATTCTGAGCCCAGACGCCGACCAGGAAGGTTCTCTCTCCGGCTCTGAAAGCCGGGGAGCGTCGCGGAAGATGCCGACAGCTGCTGGAAGTCGCCAGCAGCTGTCAGAAGACCGGGATGTCGACGGATGAAGAACGAAGACCATCCATGCAGGACCTGGGTGAGTAGGATTTCCTTCCACAGGTCCAACATGGATTATCTTCGGACAGGACGCCGACGACCCCGGAGCCGCCGACACGGAGCCGCCGACAACGGAGCCGCCGACACGGAGCCGCCGACACCGGAGCCAGCGACCTACCAACGGGATCAAGCTAGGTAAGTATCAGTATGTGTGTTTTGTATGTATTAAACTTTTATTTAAAATGTGTGTCAGTGTGTTTTATTTAACTATTTTTTTTACTGTGGCACTACAAGACCCAGCGGGCCCTTTAATGCCCAGCAGGCTGGGACTTGTGGTTCTCCAAGTCCCAGCTTGCTGGGGAGGCTTGCTGGCACTTGTAGTGCCACAGTAAAAAACAATGGTTTCTTCTATTTTTTACACAACTATCAGCTCGATGCCCACCGCCCAGGGGCATCGAGGACAGCACCAGGCTTCAGCCTGGTCAGGTAAGTCCTGGAGGGGGGGGACCCCTTTATTGGGGGGGTCCCCACTCCCCCAGGGCCCCTGGCCAGGCTGACTGGTCGGTAGTGTTAATGCTTTGGCCGGGGGGACTTGCATAAAAAGTCTCCCCCCGGCTGTGGCATTAGCCTGCTGGCTGGTTTTGCCTGGGGCTGGTTCTTAAAATACGGGGGACCCCTAGTCATTTTGTCCCCCGTATTTTGGGAACCAGCCCCAGAGCAGGAGCCTGGGGCTGGTTGTTAAAAATCGGGGAACCCCTATTTGTCGGGTTCCCTGATTTTTAATTACCGGCTCCAGGCTCTGTCAGCCTGGTGCTGGTTTCGGCTGTGGGGGGGACCCCACGCCGGTTTTTTTTTTATTTATTTAATTTTTCTATTTTTTTACACCGAAGCCTGCACGGATCTGACTGATCCGTGCAGGCAAAAACGCAAATACGACATGAAAATGATGTTCTATTTTCCTGTCGTATTTGCGTGGGTGTTTTACACCACTAAGCAGCCGTATTATCCATACGGCTGCTTAGTAAATCAGAAACCACCATTCTTTTGAATGGTGATTTCTGTCGTATTCTATCGATGGTGTAGACATTCGTATTTGTAACTACAAATACGAATGTTCCATCTTTAGGACTACGAATTTTTGTATTTTTGGGATTGTAAATCCCGAAAATACAAATTCGTAAAAAAAAGGTGTATTTCTCCCTACGAATACACCTTTTTTCTACGAATCCATTTTGGTAAATGTCCCCCAAAAACCAGAAGATTCAAAGCCAGTGTGTGTCTTTTTGATATATGATTTATGAAATCTTTAAGGCTAAAGCATCATGAACAGCTCAATACAGGGTTTAGTCAAATAAATCCATTAATAAAAATAAATGAAAAAAAAAAAAGATATTAGGGCACCGTAAGATAATTGGTGATTGGTTGCTTATTACACCGTCATTTACCATTTTGGAATCTTTCTTGTAATAGAAGATGAGATTATTCTGCATTGGGAAACACGCAGGATTCGGCTGCACATAGTAAGAGAACATTATCTTTATTAGTCTCTAATAAAATCAAGTTGTTATACAGTCATTGCATATTGTACATCTGAATGCATGTCTCCAAGCTGCCCAACCTACACCAATAAATCAAGAGGTCCTGCCACCAGGGCAGACGACAGGGGGGGTCAAAGGGGACACCTGTACCGGGCCTCAAGCTTGTGAGGGGCCAGAAGATTCTGAGGTGCTATAGGGCTGTAATCATTGCTGCAGCAGTGCAGTGCCTATTGTAGCAATGGTTTATAAAGGCACCCTCCTGGTTCCTGTAGGGGTACTTACTCAGACCCTTCTCCGGTATTAGTGAATATTAATTATGTTTCTTTTGTAACAAAAAAAAAAATCAATATGCAGTATACTAAAAATGTTTTGCTCAAGGGGGCGGGGTTAGGGGGGGGCCCGCCAGAGATATCAGTGTACAGGGCCCCAAGATTTCTGTTGCCAGCCCTGCCTGCCACTAGTCTCTAAGGGGTAAATTTACTTAGATTGGAGTTCTATTGAAGATGGTATATTGCTATGGACAACAAATCAGATTCTATCTATTATCTTCTAGAAGGTGAAAAATAAATAAGAAGTGGGATCTGATTGGTTGCTATGGACAATATCCCAACTTTGATACCCCTTAGGATCTGATTCAGTGGTGGATGTCATTGTGATGTTTGTGCGGTGATTTTCTTTGTGTCAGTCACACTGTGCACACTCTGTGATTGAGTAGTGACCACAGATGCAGCGCATATTTATCAACGGCTGGACGGTGCATTCTGCAGTACCTACAGATTGCACCTGTCTGTCCGGCCATCGATCTCTAAGGACGGAGATCCTTTACCCTGTTGACTTGCTGCCTACCTGTCTGTTCACCCAGGAGCAGCTGGCACTGGCAGCGTTAATCTCTCTCTGTTCCACAGAGGGGGAGCCATCTGGATCTGTTCAGTGGGGCTAATTGCACAATCAAATACCCCTAAGACCGAAGGAAATCCCAGAGGGGATGGAGAACTCCCTCAGCGGTAGTTCTACCCACTCCCCCCACACATACTACAGTATGAATCACACAGATCTATCCATGTATGGGCCAATATTAAGTCTAGAGAGACAGTTATACTCAGGTGAGCTCACCTTTTAAAATATACTTAAATTGTTTGACTGTGGGCGGGATTCTCTAAACGAAAAATGCGGTAAAACCCCCGTTATCGGGTTTTTACCTGCATTTTAATATGAAGGAAAACCCGCTGCGGGGGTATTGCCAGCAAAAGCGGTCGATACACCAAAGAAGCCTATGGGCTTCTTAACACCACACACACTGCCCCGCCCAGACCCCCACCACCTTGCACCAACCCCCCCCCCCCCTCACTTGTGTGCGGGCAAGCACAGCGCTGTGCTGCCCGGACCAGTGACCTCCTCCTCCCTGCACTGTAAATCCTCTTCCGGGTGCATGGAGGAGGAAGAGGACCTGCCGCAGCAGCACCCACTGGGTAAGTTAGGGAGGGGGGAGCCGCTGGGATCCGCTGCACATCGCTGGCCACAATGCAAAGGAAAGGTCTTAACACAAGAGCTGTCCTTTGCCATAATTATAGCATAAGTGCATATGCAATAATTGTGTCTGCGGTAGCAGGCGATGTGCGGCGGAGTGCAGGCGCTGATGTTACAGCATCCCACCCTTTATCCCCTTTTTGTTCTCCTGCGAAGCCCAGTGTACCAGGAGAATCATTCAGAAGAATCTCAGGTGAAATATTTAACTGTAAATTGGGACCTTAATACTATATATTATTAGTATAAAATATTTGAAGGTGTATGTACAGTATATTAAGTCTGTCTAGTTAGAAAGTTTTTATTAAGTAAAATGTATATTAATTATATCTGTTTCTTGCTTATATTTACTGCTATTCTTATTATCACACAACACATAATACAGCGAAGACTGTATATATATTATCCTACCTCCCGCCTTGTGCCCCCATGCGCAGTATTATATCTTTCCATTACACACACGATAGGCACATGCTCTGCACAGATGGTACCTATCTGTACTAGTAGTCTAGTACATGTTTGACATGTCATAAATGACCCTTACAGACTTGTAAATCAATAAAGTAAATTATAGTCCATGTGTAATGTAAATAGCAGATGTTCAAAATAATATTGAACATTGCTAATATCTATTACCGGGAAATAAATAATAGCGTGACATACTCACTTGTCATTATAGTTATTGATTTGGCTTTAAGTGTGTTAACATACAATGATGACATTTCATCTATATAATTTGTATTTCACTTATTGTCCTGACAAATAACAAATATTACTCTCATCTTCAGCTCATTGTAACTATTGTATAAAATCATCCTAGTTCCAATCCTATTTTCCATAAGATTCAGTTAAAATTAAAGAATGATTTAATTGATAATAGTAGAAACATATACATTAGGAATGGAATCTCCTTTGGTAATATACTGCACAATTATTTAAGAGTTATTTATTGTACTAATAGTGGTACTTGTTTCCTAGCACGGCCACACCGATTAAGATCGGGGTGGTCGTGCTGAAAAAAATCGGGTCGATCGCATCGCATGCGATTTGGTCGCATGCGATGCGATCGACGCGACCGACCGATTTTTGACCCGATTTTTTTCATTCAATCCAATGTAAATTGGGTCCCTGGGACCCAATTTTACATTGTATTCAATGAAAAAAATTCCCAACCCCCCCAAATTGAAGCGCGTAAACAGCAGCCCACGATAGACGCATACCCGAAGCGTGGCGAGCGCAGCGAGCCCGCGAGGGGCGGCGGTATGCGTCCTCCGACCTTTTCATGCCCTACTATCCACTAGGGCGTGGAGTGAGAATAGAATAGTGTGGCGAGCGCAGCGAGCCACCGAGCCCGAAGCGTGGCGCGCGCAGCGAGCCCCGCGAGGGGACGCGGATACCTTCACAGGTAAACGCGTCCCTTCGCGGGCTTCACAGGTGTCCGCGTCGCCACGGACACCTGTGAAGCCCGCAAGGGGACGCGTATAAATGTGAAGGTATCCGCGTCCCCTCGCGGGGCTCGCTGCGCTCGCCACGCTTCGGGCTCGGTGGCTCGCTGCGCTCGCCACACTATTCTATTCTCACTCCACGCCCTAGTGGATAGTAGGGCATGAAAAGGTCGGAGGACGCGTACCGCCGCCCCTCGCGGGCTCGCTGCGCTCGCCACGCTTCGGGTTGGCGTCTATCGTGGGGCGACGACGGGGACATCTATAATGTGAAATGGGTCATATGGACCCATTTCAAATTTTTTGACATTTTTACACCATTTCAATGTTAAAAAATTTTTTAACATTGAATCCTATGCAAAAATCGGGGGCATCGCGTCGCATCGCGTCGGGACCAATGTTAATGGTCCCGACCGACGCGATGCCCCCGATATTTTACCTTCCCGACAAGATTTCAATGTTAAAATATTTTTTAACATTGAAGTCTATGGAAATATCGGGGGCATCGCGTCGGTCGCGTCGGGACCAATGTTAATGGTCCCGACCGACGCGTTGCCCCCGATATTTTATCCTAGCCGGCAAAATGGACCTGATTTCAAAAGAAATCGGGTCCATCGTGGGTAATCGTGTCCCTTAAGTAAGGGACACGATTACTCACGATTGTGGCCGTGCTAGGAAACAAGTACCCTAATAGTTTTTATTGACTGTAAGGATGCTCGTTAAAGCTACAGCAGAACGATGTGTTGGATTAAGGGGGATATTCAATGCAGGGTCACAACTGCCCGGCTGGCCCAACAGCCGTGACCCTGTGCCGTTCTCGGCTGGCTCGACACTGATTTGACAGGCGGGATTCAATGTCCCGCCTGTCGAGCACCGAGAAGGGGGTGTGGCCGCTAGAAGTGGCCAGAAATGTCGAGCTGCGGCCGGGAGCGTGACAATTCCTGTCCGCTCTTGGCAGAACATGCCCGACTGCTTGTATAGTCGGACACATTCTGCCGAGATCCCCCTTCGGGAATAGCGGCGGGAGATTGAATATCCTCCTTAACGTTGCAACAAAAAAAGGCAACCAGAAGAATAGATTAAAGTTGGGCATACACTAAAACCACTTCTCCCTTTGGGACATGCTCAACATGTACAAATATATCAGGGGCCAATATAAGGAACTGTCAAACAACCTTTTTTCTACTAGGAAGGAATCTAGGACGCGAGGGCATGAGTAGACTAGCAAAAAAAGATTTTGTTCAGCTAGAAGAAAAAATTTCTTTACGGTCAGAGCAGTCAAACTCTGGAACTCTCTTCCTGGAGAGGTGGTGTCGGCTGACTCAATAAATACATTCAAAATAAGATTCGACAAACACTTACTGGTTAAAAACATCCATGGGTACAAATAAGAAACATAATCTGTCTTAAAATATCAGAACATACTATAAAGCAATGGATAATCTATTATAATAACCTAGGTTGAACTAGATTTTTTTTCAGCTTTAACTACTATGTAACTATGAGAAGTCGCCCGCAATTCCCCCTTGACCCGCCCAGGACCTTCCTGAGCTGCAGGATTGCATGCTCTATATTGCAATATTGCATGCAGTCTTTTTGCATATGATATATCCCATACAATCCTACCCGGTTCAGAAGCAATCCAACAGATTGCTGCTCCAACAAGTGCAACTTGCAGGTTCCGGTGCGATATATCCGCAGGACCGGGCATCACTTCAGGCCTGCTGCCAATCACCTGCAATCTGGATGCTTTTCGCGCAATTGATTGCCGCTAATAATCAGGGCTGATTGATGGCCCTGATTATCATAGTGGTTCCCAAACTTTCTTGGATCAGGGTGCCCTACAGTATCAGAATTTATTAAGTGTTATTTTTTTTTTATACTCTCTGCACTTTTCTGCTCCCTGATGAAAGAAAATGCAGCTTGTGTTGACAACTGACAATTAGCAATCTATTTTATATCTGCTGCTAATGAGATAAATTACCTGAAAATTAACAAATGTACATAATTATTTTGCAAACAGCAACAGTGAAATGCAGTTTGATGTGCCAGGTAACAGAGGTCATGATTATAGGTTCAACAAAGTGTCTCCAGCTGAATTAATGAATCAAATGAAATCATATATATGTAGAAATAAAAAGCATAAAGGTCTTTAAATAGGTTACCATGGCGACATACTGTATAATGTGCTTATGCAACACAGGTAACGTCTAGTCTGGCCTTGCATTGCCCCTATAATGAGATAGACTGTGCAATCACTGTACCGCGTGTGATGGGAAAATCCTCCAACGGTGCAGAATCTACACAGGGGGATTTCTAACCTTGTACTTGCTATCTACTACTCTAGCTTAATGGAAAAAAGCACAAACTAAACAATTTGGTACTCTTTACCTAGCACGGCGCCCACGATTTTGATCGTGGGCTTTGCAGGTAAAAAAATCGCGGGCATCGCGGGCATTGAATGCACTAATAATCGGGTGCGACTCGACCGACGCCCGCGATTTCCCATAGGGAACAATGTTAAATGTCTCAATTGACCCGATTTTCATGTTTAATGCCTCAATTGACCCGATTTTTCCATAGGAACCAATGTTAAATGGCCCACAGAGGCCAAATAGCCACCCTGAAGTGTGAAATGGGCCCCACAATTGTTAACGCCACCCCACTATCAACGTGAACCCGAAGCGTGGTGAGCGCAGCGAGCCCGAGAGGGGCGGCGGTACGCGTCCTACGACCTTTTCATACCCCCACTATCCACGTCGGCGTGGAGTTGAGAATAGAATAGTGTGCCGAGCGCAGCGAGCCACCGAGCCCGAAGCGCAGCGAGCCCCGTGAGGGGACGCGGATACCTTCACAGGTAAATGCGTCCCTTCGCGGGCTTCACAGGTATCCGCGTCCGCTCGCCACACTATTCTATTCTCAACTCCGACATGGATAGTGGGGGTATGAAAAGGTCGTAGGACGCGTACCGCCGCCGCTCGCCACGCTTCGGGTTCACGTTGATCGTGGGGTGGCGTTAACAATTCGGGTGGCCATTTCACACTTTAGGGTGCCTATTTGGCCTCTGTGGGCCATTTAACATTGTTTCCTATGGAAAAATCGGTTCAATTGAGGCATTGAACAGGAAAATCGGGTCAATTGAGACATTTAACATTGTTCCCTATGGGAAATCGCGGGCATCGCGTCGGTCGCGTCGCACCCGATTTTTTAGTGCATTCAATGCCCGCGATGACCGCGATGGGCGCCGTGCTAGGTAAAGAGTACCAACAATTTAGAATAAATTATTTGCACATGCGCTAATGGATGAGTTGGGTAATTATCACATGTTGGGTAATAGCCAACACTCAAGAGTTTAGTCATTTACAAAAGTCCTTTTTGAATTACTCATTGAAAATGTAATTTTAAGATCATGGCTATTTATTAAACTCCAACTGCTTGAGACATCATCAGTTTCTCCAACTAAATAATACTTAGGGGGCCGGATGCACTAAGCTTCAAAAGTGATAAAATGGAGAGTGATAAACAACCAACCAATCAGCTCCTGCCTGACATTTTTCAAACACAGTCTGTGACATGGCAGGTAGGAGCTGATTGGCTGGCTGGTTATCACTCTCCATTTTATCACTTTTGAAGCTTAGTGCATCTGGCCCACAGTGATTACTACTGTCACCATTCCAAACTGGCCAATATTCCAGATATCCTTGTTAGCCAATGTCATCCTCAGATGTGTTGGCTACAATCACCGCCACCGTATGCTCTCGTGACACACCCCCAGCAGGCATAGACCTGCCCACGTACCCATGGGGACACCAATGAAATGCTGGGTGTTCCCAGGTCCCAGTGCCACCACCGGCCCCATCTGCCCCATCCCTCCCTATCCTCTGTGAATGGCCTGGCGACAGTGTAAATCTCTGTGGCCATTCACAGTCGGAATTTGCGGCCCCCAGATTCCAGTAACAGTTTTGTTTAAGCCTATAATGTAATGCAAGAAACTCCCAAGGATCGACGATGGATTCAGTTTTCACACCAAACCTGCTGCGCGGTAAATGTTATCTAGTAGACATACAGGGTGACATTCTATGGAATGAGAGTTGTTTTTTGGCGATTTTTACTCCAAAAAACGGCTAATTCGCATTTTTCCGTGAATTCGCATATTTAATGTGATTCGAAAAGGTCCCTAAATCGCATATTTTTTGCGATAAGTCATACGTACTGAAAGTGCGGTAAAAATTCGCACTTTTATCGCATCCAGATGTTTTCCAATAGAAAAGTATACAATTCGCTTATTTAATGGAATGGGATTTCGCAAATCGCACTTTTAAGGTGTCAAATAATCGCCATTTTTTCAGACCAGGTTCTGTTGGGCGATTTGGCCCAGAACTCAATTTGGTCAAGTGCACACATGGTTAATGTCATCACAGGTGTCCTTAATTTCACTCATAAACACTCCTACATATACCCCCACATCATTAAGGACACCTGTGAGGGTTTGAGACATGGAGATTGTGCAGAGTGGATTTGAGTTGCTCATTTTGGATTTGGCCATTTGGAGGAGCTGGGCAGGAGGGAGGAAGCTGCGCACCAGAACCAGGTACCACCCCAAATAGTGCGTACCCCACGTATGTATCGTGCTAGGCTGTACCTGGACTCCCTCTTGGATCAACAGGTTGTGGGGATGTTTAGGCTAAACTGCAATAACTTGTTGAACTTATATGAGCAGGTGAGAGATGATTTGGACCCTTTTGGGGGGGGGGGCAACTATGCAGTGTCTGGGCTGCAGAAATTAATGTGTACCCTCTACTATTTGGCCACTGGCTCCACTCAGTCCGTGACTTCATGGTCTTTGGGGGTATCACAAGCCACTTTCTCAAGTGTTACTTGCTTTTAAGAAGTTGTGGCGGACATACATCAGATTCCCACGTTCTGAGTCAGAGTGGCAGGACCACAAGGTTGCTTTCTATAGACTCTCAGCATTCCCTCACGTGCTGGGAGCTATAGACTGCACACACATTGGGATTAGGGCACTGCACGTGCGGGGCCACGTCTATGTCAATAGGCGTGGGTGGCACTCCCTGAACGAGCAGGTTGTATGTGATGCTCATCTGAAAATCCTAATTGTGGTTGCAGGCTTCCCTGGGAACTGCCATGACGCCTATATTCTGAGACACTCCGGCCTCTGGAACCGATTTACCCACCAACAAATGCCAGAGGGCAGGCTACTTGGTAAGTACATTTTTACATATTACCCTCTCTATTCGTATTTGTACCTGCTGAAATGTGTGTGTGTGTGTGTGTGTGTGTGTTTCAATTTTCACCAGCCTACTACTCTTGTCCAAGTAAATACTATTTGCCCACTGCACATACCTTACCATATAAGGCAATAACTTCCTTTCTTTGGTTTAGGTGACTCAGGATATGGGTGTCTTTCCTGGCTCATGACACCTTTGCGCACCCCCGATGGCCCTGCACAGCACCGGTATAATGAAGCCCATATTGCAACCCGCAATGTGGTGGAGCGTACGTTTGGAGTGTTGAAAAGTAGATTCCGGTGTTTGGACCGGTCATCTGGTTTGCTGCTTTACCACCCTGCAAAAGTAGTGATGATCGTCCAGGCTTGCTGCATGTTACACAACATAGCCCTATACCAACCAGCCTATGTGGAGGAGGATCATGCAGCAGTCGTGCAGGAAGCCCAACCTACCACACCTCGGGTAGTGAGGGGTACGCAGAGGGGGAATCTGGTGCGTACAGACATCATCAGGCACTACTTTTCTGGTAAGCACATGTGCCCTCTATTCCTACATGTACCTTTGCTGGAAGTGAACTCACCTACATTACATTTATCACAAACATCTTTTGCCCCCACATTTAGCCCAATAGACACAGTCCAAGGGTACAGTTGGTGGTGCAGATCTATCCCTTGCTGTAAAAAACCTTGTAAGTATATTAACAACATGTATGTGATTTTTGTGCAATAAACTATGGCTCATCTGTTGTTGTGGAACTACATGTCCCAGCATGCCCTGACACACTGTAAGCATGACAGCTCAAAACATGACTGCCACAGCTTGCTGAAATATGTAGTTCCACAACCTCGGACGGGCCAGATTTGAGACAACAGCATCTTCCACCAATACCTTGCCCATATATCATTACATTATGGAACAAATCACACAACAAATGTTTGAAGAATAACACACAGGCAAAATGGTATGCGTTGTGACATTTTTACTATAGTATATTATGTCATACATAACCTGCATTTGGCAGTCGCAAACAATAGAAATGTGTATTAATGTCACAAAAATGCAAACATAGTACATGCATTATCAATTTATTTTATGTTAAATAATTATTTTTTCCCTCCATCAGGCCGCGCACTACCACCTCTTGACCCTGCGCACACGCCACCCCGGGTCCTAATACTCCAACGGGGTGGGGAAGTTGGTGAGCCACTTACTGGTGTGCTAGATACACTACTAATTGTAGATGTAGTTGCACCTATGACACCTGACACCTCCATTTGATGGATTTGTGCCTGCATAGCAATCAATGCATTGGTCTGCGCAGTACACGATTGACTAATTGAATGAATACTTTGTGCAAGGCTGCCAATATGGATATTCTGCTCCCTTACAGTAGAACTAAGTTCAGCAAGACGGGTGTCTATGCTATTTGCCATACGCACCTGAGTGCCTACACCAACCCGTACACTCCTAGACAATTTTCTCAACTGTAGAAAGGTGTCACGCATGTACCCCTTAATGTTGCCCATTTCCAGACTTTGGGAGGCCATAAATTCTAGTTGTTTGTCCTTGAAATGTACCAAGGAGGTAGCTACTTGGGCAGCAGAAGCAGCTGTAGGGGGAGTATTTCTGGGTGGAGGTGGGTTTGGAGTCACCCCACTTGGTGGAAGATCATTCTGTGATGATGTGTTTATTTCCTCCTCAGCCGCAAATGTGTCCACTGGTTCCAGAATTATCTCTAGGTCATCCTCCGGCATATCAGAGGATTCTGTGGATTGTTGTCCTAGTTGTACAGTACCTGTGGATACAGAGGAAGAGGTAAGTACAGATGCATATATTGTCCTTTCTGTCATCAGTACTGTTTTGGAAAGGGTCTGAAATGGTAGACGCCCATACCTAGGGGTACCATGTACTTACAAATGGACCCCGATCCAGCATGAAACATTGTCAATAATCTTCATTGACATGGCTAGGCCTTAATTACATTCATGTCCATTGCAATGTAGCAGCTGGAGATGACTGTAATGTGATTTATTATTTGATGTGACATAGGTGTGTGTACTGTATGTGTAATGGCCTGTGGTTTGAACATTTACCTGCTTCCACAGATGCGGCACCATGGGAGCTTCTTCTCTTGGATGCTTGATCACTTCGGGACGGACAATCTGTGAAAGGAAAGATCGGCAGACTTTATGTACCGAGCAATGGAGATGCTTTTGTGCAAAATCATCAAATAAATTACAATAATGGACAAATTTACCTTTGTCCAAAAGGTAAAAAAAAGTACTATTCATATTTTTACATTGATGTTTTGCACCTGTAGTCAGGCAAAAAAAACCCACTGCTTGACACATTACAACTGTTGGCAAATCTGTGGTATGTAGGCGTGACTGCTAAACCACCAGTACACCAATGTTTTTGGGCCACATACATATAAAGCTGGTAGAAAAAATGTTACAGTGTGGAACAATAGATGTGCAGTTGTAAAACTACAAGGCCCAGCATTCTGATCATTTTTAAAGTAGGTGTAAACTATTGCCATTGACAGACCTTGCTGGGCTATGTAGTTCCACAGAACCACATTAATTAGTATAACAATACCAAATAACATTGCAGTTTAAATACATTGGCATGTATGTTTCATATTGCATGTGGTGACACTTACCAGCTCGGGGTGGGCTTGCCGGCCTATCGGTATCCGCAATGTGCATCCCAGGCAGGACTTCAGGGGGGATAATTCTTTGGAGCTTCACCTCATATGATGTGTACGTTATTGTGGTGGGGCTTCCTCCACCAGTCTTGGTGGCCTCCTCCATCTCCATGGCCATTTTCTTTTTCAGCTGCCGCTTGATGTCGTTAAACCGCTTTTTAAAGTTTTTGCTTAGCCTCTTGCGGTGACTGACAGCGTTGACCGCATGGGCGATGTCCTTCCACATACCACGTTTACGATGTGAGGTGGTCTTGTGCTGGTTTTTCCCCAGTAAGCGGTCATAAAGGGGTATGATGGCCCGGACAAGCGCCACATTCTCCTCATAGCTGAATCGGACCTTTCTCCCACTTTTGGTGCGGCCAGCTTCACCCTCCTCCTCATCCTCTATATCTTCCACATGCATGTCAAAATCCTCCTCCATGCCAGTGTCTTCCTCCTCCCCCTCCTCACCTCTATCTTCCTCCATCTCGGACATGTGGCCCTCCTGCAGCTGCTGTGGGGTATGGGCAAAGTCCTGGCTACAGGATGGGGATGCCAGCGGATCCCCCACCTCCTCCTGCTGGGCCTGGTCCGCCAGGGCCTGGTCTGGGGCTGCCCTTGCAGTGGCCATGGTGGCTGCCACATTTCTGCCACTCCCTGTAATGGAGGTCGACCTCACCAGTCCTCTGCTGCCTCTCCCACTGGCTCCTCTTGCCTGGCTGCTGCCACTGCTCCCTCTGCCACTGGCCCCTCTTCCTCTGGTCACACTGCCACTGCTCCTCTCCATGCTCCTTACTTCCTATCAAAGAGTGAAATGGCGCCAATGCCCCTTTATATAGGGTGTGTGATGCAGAATGGAGGGCCCAATAGGGGGTTATTTGTCATGTGGAGACAGTCTTGTAAATCGCACTCTGGTTGGTCTAAAATGCGCACATGACCGGCGGAAGAAATCGCACTTTTTAGTGACATAATTTCGCATCAATTCGCCGCAAATCGCACTACATCGCACTTTTTATCCTCTAATGCGCATCCCAATAAATATGCGAATTATGACTAAAAAATGCGATTTCAGAAAGTGCGAATAGCGGCGATGTGGAGTGCGAAAAATATATGCGCTTTTCTCTCAGCCCTCACCCACTGTACCTTACATTTACTTGACTTCTGAATAACACCAAAACTGCAGATGAATACACTTGGTACTTGTTTCGTTTCACGGTGCCAAGAAACGCTACGTTGTCAGCATAGGCCAGCGGCAGCCCAGCGTAGTCAGAGTAGTGTCCCCGCGGCAGCCCTGCGTACTCAGCGTAGTGTCCCCGCATGCTGCAGCTCTGTCCCCAGTGTCCCTGGCAAGCATAGTGAATGCCTCTCATACAGCGCTGGTAGCCGGCAGAGAGGTGCTCTGGTGGGCGACGACGGAGAGGCGCTCCATGTACCTGGGACGCACGAGCGTCTCATACACAAGTGCGTCTCAGCAATTTGTGCAACAGGGTACCGCAACACAAATTACTGTCCGCTTCAGGGAGACGGTCAGGGTTAGGGGTTCGGTTGCCTGTGCGTCTCGTGCACAAAGTGGGGGAGGGGGGTGTGCGGGCGCAAATGCATCTCATGCACAAAAAAGGAAGCATTTGCCATTGTTCCATGTTACATACTGGAAATGCCTCCATTTCAAACCCCCACTATCCACGTCAGCCCTAAGCATGGCAAGCGCAGCGAGCCCCCTGAGGGGACGCGGAATACACGTAAAGTAATCGCTGCGCTCGCCATACTTCGAGCTCGTTTTACGCTGCGCTTGCCACTCTTCGGGCTCGGTGGCTCGCAACGCCCGCCACACTTTATAAAATCAACTCCATGCCGAAGTGGATAGTTGGGGTATGAACAGGTCGGTAGGACGCGTATCGTTGTGCTCACCACGCTTCAGGCTGACGTGGATAGTGGGGGTGTTTTACGTTCACACCTCTCATGTCATCCATCTGAAACAATAATGATGACACGTGTTAACTGTCAAATGGATTTTACTGACTACGCTGCTCGTGGTGACACAATGCTGACTGACTATGCTAACTGCGTAAGCTCAGGTTAGGAGCGAACGTACACACAGTTGCAGACACAAGCTGACTATGCTCACTATGGGAACAAGATGCTGACAGGGACACTACACTGACTATGTAAGTGGCGCCATGAAACTACACAAGTACCGTACATTTATTTCTATATTTGCCTGGGTTCCTTCCTACAATCCAAAAATAAACCCTATTGTACATGTGCTTGGGAAGAAATATAGATTTTTTGGGGGGAAAAACCACTTCAATATATCGAGCCTGAGGCAGTTGCCTTGTCCTTGAGATGACCCTCAGAAGCATCACCTCATACAGGCTAGGTTGTAATTTTGCATTTTCTCTGTTGTCCTTTCGTATCACAATGGCTGTTTGCTATATGCTGATTCTGACATTTCACAGAATATAGTCTTACACATTTACACATTTTATTTCCCCGAGAGTTCTTACAAATTGGTTCAGGAGTACACTGCTTCTATTATTCAAGGCATTAAAGAAACATGAACATACAGTATATTAATGTGAATGAATTCAAAATCAATCCATGAGCCAGGGCTACTGCATCACTTTGAGCAAAGGACATTTGTTTTGCTGTGCAAAAAGTGATGTATTTGCATTTAAATAACTGACTATTGTAGGATTTATTTTTAAAGCATGTCCGTGTACAGTATGTTCTGTGAGTTTTTCTGAATGATCGTGTTCATAGTCCTATCTTGAGGAAAAGTGACAAATGTCAACTTACTTGTACCCATTATGCCATGCCTGTGCCATCACTGTGACAAACATACTGGGCACTAGGACCCAGGAAGGTGTGTCCTCCAATCTGATATGTTACTGCACATGTGACTGCAGCTATCTTGTAGATCCTTACTTAATACTGTAAGACTGTGGGGTAGATTTATTACACTCGGTGAAGTGATATACTGTCTGCTTTTTATCACCGGTCAATCAGCTCCTACCTCTCATTTTTCAAACCAAGCCTGTAACTTCACAGGTAGGAGCTGATTGGCCGGTGATAAAAACCAGACAGTTTATCACTTCACCGAGCTTAATAAATCTACCCCTGTGAGAAGTGACTGGTGGATCTAAATTTGAGGGTAGCGAGCTCCTCCAGACTGACTTCCATCTGAGGTGGATATTCAGAACAATGACCCTTGTGCCCCCCGGAGTTAAAACTTGCAGAACACACCGATGGGTCTTCGTGCCTATAACAGCTGCGGTTTCCCTTAAGGCTAGATAAACCTACCGGTACTGGATGCTGCGAGGACTTACGCCGCTGGTGGTAGTACAAGCCTCAACCCCAAGTGACCCTATTCACTACCGGCTGGAAGGAGACTAGGAGACTGGAGAATGACTATAAATACAAGATGTGAACTAGGAAGTGTATTGGGAGATTAAGAACAGAGAGGAGGCAGTGGCTGAGAGGCTGGAGAGTGAGATACTGAATAGTGACAGACAATAAAACTATACAGTACACAGGCTGCTGGAGATGGGTAGAGTGGAGAACACAGTAGGCAAAAATAACGGAGACACTGGGAATAGTACCAAAACTGGGGATAGGAAAACAATAAAAAGAAACATACTGGTAACAGGAGAATACTGAATGCAATACAGCAGAACAAACAGGGAAACTGAACGAAACACAACAGAAGGGGAATGGAAAGCAGAGCTGGAGAAATACTGAGGAATGGCAGGAAATATACTGTAGCAGGAGAAATACTGAGGACTGGCAGGAAACAGAGCTGGAGAAGTGCAGAGGACTGGCAGGAAACAGAGCTGGAGAAGTGCAGAGGACTGGCAGGAAACATACTGTAGCTGGTGAAATACTGAGGACTGGCAGGAAACAGAGCTGGAGAAATGCAGAGGACTGGCAGGAAACATACTGTAGCTGGAGAAATACTGAGGACTGGCAGGAAACAGAGCTGGGGAAATGCTGAGACGGCTAGAAATAGAGCTAGGACCAGAGGCGTAGAGAGGGCAGAGCCACCGGAGCTCATGCTCCGGGCGGCGATTGGTTGACTGGCACCGCCGGCCGCCCCCCCCTCCGCAAATGATCCCGGCGCCTGCTGCCTTCTGCCCTGCCTGCTCGCCCGGTCCCTGCCGCCAAGCGTCACGGGCGGTGAGGCCGGGCAGCGGGCTGACACGACGGACTCGTACCGCCGGTACCTCTAGGCTATGTCCTCCGGCTGTCACTGAATTGCTGCTGCTGCTCGGTCTGGCTTCCGGGCAGCGCAGGCAGTGTAGCACTACTAGCAGCACTATCTGTCACTGAGTGACACACTGTACAGACCCCTCCCAGTCACTCCCAACAGCAGCCAGAGTCACCTGTCTCTGACCCCCTCCCTGGCTACAGCAGCGTCACTCATCAACCTTCTCAAGCGCTGGCTGTAGCCTGGAGGAGGAGAAGGTGTCTTGCTGGCTGCCGCCCGTGCCTTATCCTGTTATTGAAGGTGGAGCGATTTTTATTTCTATTAAAGCTAAAAAAGTTCTTACAATAAACATGCTTAATAATATGCTTGTTTTTTTGGTGGATTCGTGTAGCCCGAGGGGGGTGGGGGTGGGGGGGAGAGTGAATTTCTGGCTTCTGCTGCTGCCCTGGCCTGCTGTGCTGTATATATCTTTATTTATGCTGTACTGTATATATCTATCTTTATGTATTTATCTTTATTTACAGCTGTCAGCATGTTATATAGTGCAGCAGATCCCGTTACAGCATCTTATATAGTGCAGCCGGTTCCGTTACAGTGTCTTATATAACGCAGCAGATTCCGTTACAGTGTCTTATATAGCGCAGCAGATTCCGTTACATAGTGTTATATAGCGCAGCAGATTCCGTGACAGTGTCTTATATAGCGCAGCAGATTCCGTTACAGTGTCTTATATAGTGCAGCAGATTCCGTTACAGTGTCTTATATAGCGCAGCAGATTCCGTTACAGTGTCTTATATAGCGCAGCAGATTCTGTTACAGTGTCGTATATAACGCAGCAGATTCCGTTACAGTGTCTTATATAGTGCAGCAGATTCCGTTACAGTGTCTTATATAGTGCAGCAGATTCCGTTACAGTGTCTTATATAGCGCAGCAGATTCCGTTACAGTGTCTTATATAGTGCAGAAGATTCCGTTACAGGTTGTTATATAGCGCAGCAGATCCCGTTACAGTGTCTTATATAGCGCAGCAGATTCCGTTACAGTGTCTTATATAACGCAGCAGATTCCATTACAGTGTCTTATATAGTGCAGCAGATTCCGTTACAGTGTCTTATATAGCGCAGCAGATTCCGTTACAGTGTCTTATATAGTGCAGCAGATTCCGTTACAGGTTGTTATATAGCGCAGCAGATCCCGTTACAGTGTCTTATATAGCGCAGCAGATTCCGTTACAGTGTCTTATATAGCGCAGCAGATTCTGTTACAGTGTCTTATATAGCGCAGCAGATTCCGTTACAGTGTCGTATATAACGCAGCAGATTCCGTTACAATGTCTTATATAGTGCAGCAGATTCCGTTACAGTGTCTTATATAGCGCAGCAGATTCCATTACATAGTGTTATATAG
Organism: Crinia signifera; assembly: GCF_055691185.1. Lineage (NCBI taxonomy): Eukaryota > Metazoa > Chordata > Amphibia > Anura > Myobatrachidae > Crinia > Crinia signifera. The sequence goes on along the minus strand of NC_139217.1, from coordinate 436,805,849 downwards.
CGCAGCAGATTCTGTGACAGTGTCTTATATAGCGCAGCAGATTCCGTTACAGTGTCTTATATAATGCAGCAGATTCCGTTACAGTGTCTTATATAGAGCAGCAGATTCCGTTACAGTGTCTTATATAGCGCAGCAGATTCTGTGACAGTGTCTTATATAGCGCAGCAGATTCCGTTACAGTGTCTTATATAGCGCAGCCAATTCCGTTACAATGTCTTATATAGTGCAGCAGATTCCGTTACAGTGTCTTATATAGCGCAGCAGATTCCATTACATAGTGTTATATAGCGCAGCAGATTCCGTTACAGTGTCTTATATAATGCAGCAGATTCTGTTACAGTTTCTTATATAGTGCAGCAGATTCCGTTACAGAGTGTTATATTGCGCAGCAGATTCCGTTACAGCACCTTATATAGCGCAGCAGATTCCGTTACAGTGTCTTATATAGTGCAGCAGATTCCTTTACAGCGTCTTATATAGCGCAGCAGATTCCGTTACAGTGTCTTATATAGCGCAGCAGATTCCGTTACAGCACCTTATATAGTGCAGCAGATTCCATTACAGTGTCTTATATAGCGCAGCAGATTCCGTTACAGTGTTTTTTTAAAGTTTTTTCTTTTCAAATATAACATGCCAACACATGTTAGCCACGCCCCCAATTCATTACCCGGGGGGGGGGGGGGGGGGGCGAAATATGCCCTTGCTATAGGCAGCATGACACCTAGCTACACCGCTGGCTAGGACAAAAGCTGAGGATAACTGGATTCAACCTGGGACAAAGCACGGAGCTGCTGGGCATGCCTCCACAGCGGCCACGTCCCTAAATTTTTGGTGTGCGTCTGCGGCGCGCACACTGTCCCGTCTGCCACACTTTAACTGTTGGGAGGTATGGTCAGTTATTATGATTTGTATTAGTGGGGCAGATGTGCAAATAGGTTCTGTGTCTAAGGTCATTTCTATCAATCATTAAACATAGAAACATAGCACCACTCTTATGTAGTGTTTTGTTTTTGTTATTTTTCCTTAATTGTTCTTATCATTAAAATTCAATAAAAATACATGATTAAAAAAACATAGAAACATAGAATGTGACAGCAGATAAGAACCACTTGGCCAGTTTGTATACAACAGTGAGTACAGTTGTACTAGTCATACTTCAGTAAACTAGCACCACTGGTTTAGTAACTGAGCTGTTCATGATTACAGTCATCCACTGTTGTTTGACTATATAAAACTCTGCAATACAACACCTGCCCACACATTATTCCCATCAATCTGCTCAGCTAATGAGGTAAGTATTGTTACTCTTTATACTAAAAGCTGGCAGCTGATGGGCTCCTCGGTGCATTCATTACCCATCAGCTATCAAGGATACTGCTGCTCCTGTTCCTCAATATTTCCCTCTATGCGGAAGAGGAAGAATATTGGGGATATAGTAGAATAAAATATGTCAATAAAGGAAATAGAATTAGAAGAGATAGAAAGCAAAGTGATCCAATGAAAATAAATTAATTATTAATTATTATTATAATAATAATAATAATAATAATAATAATAAAGCTGGCAGGGGATTCAAGTTAAAGTTAATTTTGTATTGTGTTTAATTGGGTCAGGGGTAGGTTGGGCTTATTGCTTGCAATGGAACAGGACTGTATCATTGTTTTTTAGTGTAACTTCGGGACAAATATCTCGCATGCCAAACCTCTCTGTTGACTAACTGGGGTGTGGATCCCTTTTTCAGTGTGACCACTGGGGCTTAGGGCTGATGGATGCTTTGTCATTAACCATGTTGGATATAGTAGTTCTTCATCCGTGTCTCTAGGGTCAAATTCTTTTGTGTTGATCACACCTGGAACTTAGTTGTTGGACTATGACCTGCATTGTTATAGCAGCAAAGCTCAAACTTCCTTGCGGGGGACCCTTGTGTAACTTGCATCACATTAGACCAGGGCTTCTCAAACTATATTGCTCTGTGACCCCATCAATACTGTCCTGCTCTCTTCGGTAGATATGTTTATACTGTATCCCCAAATATACTGGTAATGAATAATTCCAAAAGGTGATGAAAATAAATAGCAAACACAAAGAAACCCAGCACAGATCATTGAGGAGTGAAATATAAATAGACATCTTTCTTTCCACATACATTAGAACTCTCTCAGGGCGGGATTCTCGAAACCAGAAATGCGGTTAAAAACCCTGTTATCTAGGTTTTTACTGCATTTCTGTATTCTCTAACCCCCCTACGCAGTGTCAGCGATGCGGAAGGAATCGTCAGCAAAAGCTGACATTTCCCGCAGAAGTCTATGGGCTTCTTACCGCAGTGCTGTGTGAGAGATCCGTCACGGATCCCTCCCAGCATGCCCCCTGGCCGGCACAGTGCTCTGCGCATGTGCAGACGGACTCCCTGGTCTCATTTATTGACTGGAATGTATTGAAGCCTACCGTGGAGTGTGAAGATCATACTGGCAATCATTTCCCACACAGTTTCTAAATAAAGACAATATGCGTAGACTGTGACCTGAAAGGTTCCTTTCCATTATAGTCTGCCCTTAAAGTGAATATTGACAAAATAATATTAACCTTTAAAGCAACCTTAGGCGGTGTGAAGGGGATAGATAGATTTAGAAAGACCAACAAACTGCAACTCCTCTCCAATCAATGCAAATCGCATGGAAATATATACTGCACAGTACTTAGGGGCTGATTCAAACTGGGTATACTCGCAGCCTGGTGAATAGGTCAGCACCGCCCGCCGAACTCCCCCCGCCACCACCTCCACTAGCATGCGAAAGGATGTGTACGAGAACACATTCCTCTCATGCTGCAGAAGGGGAAAGAAATCATTTGATGGTGAAATGTATTTATTTATTAACAGTTTCTTATATAGCGCACACATATTCCGTAGCGAGATATTACAGAGTATATTTGAACATTCACATCAGGCCCTGCCCCAGTGGCGCTTACAATATATGTTGATGAAGACTGATGAAGCAGCAGCGAAACGGTCCGTCTGTCTAAAGTGATTACACTTCAATACCTTTTACCCCCCCCCCCATACAGCGGCTTCCTCTGGCAAACCTCACCGCGGTAACTGCGGTATCCGGTCTACTATTTCCAGGCTCACCGTGCCGGGCACCATTTGTGCTGATAACCGCACCAGACAGCTACTCGGTACAAACCGTCTGTCTTACTGCGGCCCCGATCCATTTCCAGGGAGGGACCATCGATATAACAACCCCAAAAGAGGTAACTGTGGTGACCCTGTTCTCTTGCCTCATAAACAAGGCTTTTACTGCGTCCCTTTAGGGTATCTGACACACACACACAGGGGCTGCTCATTCTCTACCTCTGCTCGCAAGCAAGTGGGGAAAAGCAGCGCTTTCTGCGGTGGGGGGCCAATATCACTATATCTTATCTATATCTCTTTTCGGGACACACTCATCCTGGCCAATCACTGTTAGTTCCCTGCACTGGTCATTGTCCAACAGGGTCCTGCAGTTAACAACCAGGACAGCAGATATACCCTTACTCCACATAGGGGAGAATAACTGCGAACACTCGCTCACTTGCCTATAGGTAAACGTTGCCCAGCAAGAAGAAGCAGTGACAACGCTATTATTAAAGTGGAGACTACTCTTGATCTCTTCAGGGTTACCGCGGCAAATGACATTTATATTTGCCATGTTACAAAGGTCTGATTGCACTAACATATTGGCTTAAGAGGACAGTGGTGTATTACTGACAAATTGCTTTTTCTCAGGAATCTCCAATGTGTGATTCTTTACCTTTTTCTCTGAACAGGTGCACTGTAAAAGTTTATGATATATGATATACATACTTGTGTGCAAGTCAACACTAATAGATACAACATTTATTGTACACCATTTAACGAAGATTGACTGAAACTGCAAAGACAATCAATGTATGTACTAAATGATTGCATACCAGATAAATCGTACTAATTGAAGCAAATTGGCAACAATTATAGCCAAGCGAATTGTAACCAAGTAGTTTGTTACAAATCTGTATCTATTATACAGTCATACGTACATTGTATCTACTATCTTTATCAAAGCAGTGACTGACTACTCCCCTCTGAATTCCTTTGAAGAGGGAAGGAGTATGTTCAATCACTCACATTTGTAGCCGCATAAATCTGCACAAAAGGGTATCTTTATATTTTTGCGTGCTGACAGTATAATCAATTTTGATATGACAGATTTTTAAATCATAGGCACCAATAATTTTTTACATTATGTATGTTTGTTCAGTATGTTGGTCAACCATATGTAATTAAATTAAAATGTACTAAAAGTTAAGTTTTAAAAACAGAAATAAGCGAGAGAGTGCTTTTCTCTTTTGAAGGTTCGGGATAAAAGTTCTTTATTGAAATAAAGAACTTTTATCCCGAACGAATCTCACTTGTCATTCTGGAAGGGGACAAAGAATTGTCATATGAAATATGATTGATGTGTCATTCAGTATTTATTGTATGATTGACTAGGTGGTGCTAAGTCCAGCGCTCTCTGATAAATCCCCTTTTTATATATATATATATATATATATATATATATATATATATATATACACACACACACACACACACACACACATATATATATATATGTTTTTAATTAAGTATTCATTAAGCACAGGATTAACAACAGTCCTCATTTTCCCTATATCCACCAGTTAAAAAGAAAGGAATTTGTCAGTGTGACCTGCAGCAGATGTGAAAACACCAAGAACTGCTGCCAGCACACTGTGAGTCAGACTTACAGCTGAGCAAGTAGATCATTGCCAGACTTCCCGGCCCTCTGGTTTACACAGTTTCTTCATTTTTATCTATCTATCCAGGCTTTGACTCCTTAGGCCTGTTAAAGTCCCCCTCCATCACACAGGGCAGGTGAAAAACCTGCCCCTTTCATAACTGCAGCCTTGACCTTCCTAACAAAGGGGGAAGTGTACCAAATCTTTGGCAAGAGGAGAAGTGGACGAGTGGAGAAGTTGCCCATAGCAATCTATCATCGTGTTGCTAGCATTATTCAACCACATTTTAGTAAATGACAGGTATAAGCTAATTGGTTGCAAAGGGCAACTTCACCACTTTCCTTAAAAACACAAATGCAACTTGTTTGGGGAAAAGCATACCCCGGTAGTAAAAATGTTATTTTTGGCATAACCAGCTTAGCACTATAAAGCTTGGACATGTGAGACACAATATGGGCAGACTTGATGGGCCCTGGGGTTATTTGCCTTCATATTCTATGTTTCTATGTAACTTTGAAATACCCATCTTGTACCTAAAGGGTTAAATACGTGTGAACAATCCCATGCAGACACCCATCTAAAAAAAAAAAACTAAATAAAATAGTAATATTGTATGCTCTTATCTACTGTTTACAGTAGATTTCATCGACAAGTGGGACTGTTCCCTGACCCAGGTCATGTCTATATTGTATCTTGGAGTGCATATATTTTATTGTATCTTGGAGAGCAAATAATTTTAATGAATAATCATTTATATTGTAATGGGACATATTACAGTATCTAAAACAAGTAGGCACCACAATGGGCACCATGTTTGCCCCCAGTTTTGTAAACCAAGACTTTCTGAGAGGAGCTAAAGGTCTGGATTGAAGAGGTATGTTGGAGATGGGCCTGGTCTCCTGGGAAAAGTATAAAGATGATGGAAAAGCTCAGAAGAGAAGCTTACCATGTTCCACAAGGTGCTGAAATGTAATGTATTTGTATTTAATCAGAGATTGCCTTTTTAGACTTGAGTATCTATATAAAAGCAGAGTGCAATACAGAAAAAAAATCACAGAAAGTCGAATGACTATATTAAGTGAACAAGTCAGCACCATAAGAACTGGCTGAAATGAATTATTTTCAGTCATTTTCTGAGGTTTAAAAGGAATTGCAGACAAAAAAAGATTTGTGACTCAAATAATTGAAATGTCCACATGGTTCCTTAAGAAGTGTTATGGTTCATAATTTTAGATGTGGCATTTAAGAGTGAAGAAAAGTCCAAATGAGGTGAAAGCAAATTTGATTGGGCTTTTTTAGTCAGTTAAATTTATTTTTCATTTCATATGTATATCTGGTTGATTGTCTTTATACATTTACCTATTATTTTCATGCTAATATAGGTATTGTTTCTACATAATTTCATATACATTGGACTCTTCACCGTTATTTATTATTATTATTATTATTATTACTTTTATTATCAACATTTTTTTATATAGTGCACACATATTCCGCAGCGGTTTACAGAGAATATTTGAACATTCACATCAGTTCCTGCCCCAGTGGAAAATAAGGAAAAGGTAGAAACTTCGCTATATGAATTCATGCAACAGGTGTATTAAAAATATTAAAAAAAAATATAATAAATCAAAATATCTGGTACCATTCAAAAATCAATTGTACAGATATAGGGGGGTATTCAATCCCAGGTCACGACTGTCAATCTGCCCCAACAGCCGTGACCCTGGCCTGTTTTCATTTTCTCAACAGCAGATCGCCAGGATTCAATGTCCTGCTTCGCGATCAGCGAAAAGGTGGCGTGTCTGCGTAAGCGGCCATGGATTGGCGAGATTTGGCTGTGATCACAACAATTCACGGCCGTGATCGACAATTCACGGCCGTGATCGACAAAACGTGCGAGACAGCTTTCAAAGTTGGACCCGTTCTGTCAATCTGCCTCTTCAATGCTGTTGGACAAGAGTATAGGAGAATAGTCGCCTGCCGCTAAAGTGAGGGGGAACGGGGTGGAACTGAGTTCCTCCACCTCTAATGGTGAGGTGGAACATTTTTACCTCCACATTGGCCCTGCACAGTAATTCTCACAGAAAAGCATTCTAGTTTGCAGTAAGATGTCAAAAACCCTACCACTGGCCCTGTCTCTGCTTAATGGGGAAGGGAAGGGGGAGTAATTAGGGGACATATAGAAATGAGTTCCCCCACCTCTGCATGACCACTTTAAACCCTGGACATAAGGATTATCTATATTCACCCTATAAAGAATTGATCTTCAAATCTCCCAAAAGTACTATTTTTCTGAAGAAGATTGACTCCAGTTAAATTAAACTAAAAAAAAAACCGGATATTGAAATGCATGTGGAACGCACAAGTTGGCCCTGGAATGCACGGTGAAGTGCAAAACACAGAAGCCCAGTGGTCACCTTGTTCTGGCTTTGCCAGTGATGCACTTCCAGTTCACAGAAAGACTGTTAATTTGATGGGAGGGAGAAAGCAATCAATAGGGGTAATTATAGAGGCTCTGGGACAGTAATCACTACACTTCTGGTGAAGGACCTTGAGACCATTTATTCTGTCTATGTTAAACTATGCAATAATAAAATAAAAACAAACTTCTTTAATAAAAACCTTTACAAAAAACTTGTATTTTCTAAGACTATTTTACTTTAACTGTCTGCACTTGCTGTTAAGGAAATTCTGATGGGCACATTCAGCTGTCAGTCATGCATTGATCAGTTTTTATTGAACAAAAGGTCATAGTGATCCTAGATTTTTTATACCGGCATGACCAGGGGTTCATAGACCACTGATTCTCATTATTTTTCAATAACCCTTGATATGTCTAAGAGCTACGCTGTTCACGAAAACCCTTTGACTTTTCATTGGAGCTGCAGATCATTGATGAGAAAGAACTGGTACTGTAGCTTTAGAGTAGATGCTTTTTTCTGTTTATGAAAGATTTAGTACAAGCCCATAAACATTTCGCTGCATCTACAAAATTTCAAAGAATGCAAAAATAGAAAACGTAAGTTTCTATTATCAAAAACATAAAAGGACAAATTATTTCAAATTAATTTAAATAGTAACGCTATAGTTTTTTTTTTTTTGCGATTATAAAACTGTTGTGCGGGTTAGATATTAATTTGGTTGGGGAGTTTTAACCCCTTCCCGACATTTGACGTACATTTACGTCATGGTCGGGAAGTACTTCCCGACACATGGCGTAAATGTACGTCATGGCTTGTAACTGTCACCGCGTCTATAGACGCGGTGACAGTTTCAACATGTCTGCTGTCCCTGACAGCAGACATGTCCCTGCATGCCCAGGGGGGGCTGCGATGCCGCCCCCCCGTCGGCGATCGCTGTGATTGGCTGTTCAGTGTGAACAGCCATTCACAGCGTTTTCTGTGTCACCGGCGAATAACGTTCGCCGGTGACACGCGATCGGAGGTGATTGGTGCTGTAAAGTACAGCACCAATCACCGCGGGGTGTAAGGGTGACACTGGTGTCACCCCACCTCACCCCGCCCGCCCCCAAAGGCCGTGATTGGTTCGTCGGACCGACGGACCAATCACAGCCAAGGAGGGGGATTTAAACTAACGGTGACTGCACTGCAGACGCCATTCCGGTCTGGAATTGCGTGCAGTGCGGTCACCGTGCCTAGCTGCTGCAGTATACTGACCTGAACCGAGCAAAATACTTACCTGATCACTGCTTCATCACTGCTTGTAGTGTGCTGGATGCTTCCTGGATCCTGTTACTACTTGTGACTTCCTGTGTTGTGAACTTGTGCTGCTGCAGTGTAATAGCGTTAGATAGAGAGAGATAGATAGAGAGAGATAGAAAGATAGAGAGAGATAGTGTCAGAGAGTGCTATATTTTGTGCTGCTGCAGTGTGATATAGTTATAGATAGAGAGATAGAGAGAGAGAGATAGAGGCCCTTATTCTGATCGGTGCGGATATTCCCGAATTCTTACGGTGCGGGCCGCACGCCACGGTGTTCTGCCGCGTGCGGCCATCGTCCGTAGAAACGCCCACGTGTCCTCCGCATTCGGACGGACTCACTCTTTAAGAACAGGGCGTGTTTACGGACGACATACAAACCATGCGTGTGCGGGAGAAACACTCCGATTCTGCACGGTATTACAGAGTATTACAGAGTATGCACGGGAATACCGCATCCGAACGGGAGCCAAGCGGTGCTACCGCACGTAAGCGGTGTATTTACGCCAAAAAACCCACTATTATGTCTATTCTGCAATACATCACATGACCCACTTATTCAATTACCTATCCTCATACAAAAATGCTTATTTGGAATTGGAATCAATTAGATGCCAATATATCCTTACAAGCATGCCTAACACATGCATTGCACACATTAACCCTTACAGCAATTGAAGTGCAATGGTTTGTATTAGACCCTGTGTAAAAGATTATAAACAATCTACACATATACTGTTTAATGTGCAAATAAAACCAACAACTGTGAACTTGCATAAACCATTTATTTGAATGAAAAATTAACATTGAAATATAAAAATATAAAATAATAAATTAGACAAGTAGATCTCGCAGGTCCTGGAGATCGGCTAGTAATAGCCGCAAATGGTGCTCCGCCCGCAGGAGGGCCCCACGAACCCCCTCATCTGCCGGTGTGGTGTCATCTGTGGGCATGTGAAAGGGGCAAAAATTAGTCATGATATTCATGCATACATTTCACATACTGCGACATAAATTGCACAAATGCTAGGTGACATGTGTATATATATATATATATATATATATATATATATATATATATGTAGAGAGATAGAGACACACATAGATAAATAGATATGACACACACATATATACATACATGCAAACTTATTTACTACATACTGTGTTTTTTTCCCTCTACCCTTTACTCTGCAGAAGACATAACAGTTATAGTGTTTCTTCTCATTCACAACCCACCCATGACTAACCAATGACAAGCATGTCATGGCCTCCGTCAATAAGAACTTGTCACAATCTCCTCAGTCTAAGTTCAGTGATGGTTCGTGGCATGGGAGTTATGCAAATGTCAGGAATGCACAGTACACATCCTCAAAATCCTAATTCAGTCTAAACCAACCTACAATTCTGTGAGGGGCAAAAAACAATCTTAACTACAGGGGGTGTTTAGGTAGAGGAGGCTCCAGGGACACTGGCAACTTGTGACTCCATTCCAAGGTAGGCCGGCCCATACTCCATTTATAGCATACATCCTATAGTTTATAAATAACATTCAACAACAATATAGATTCCACTATATGATGGGTCAGAATCGAGGCTTGCAGCAGGTGAATTTAATCCACAAATGATCCAGTCATCCCTTTACTCCAGGATCTTGTTTAACTACAACGGTTATGTGGCAGTCAAAATGGAGCTCCAAGCCATCCCACAAACCTGTGTAATTCAGAGGTGTCCTGGATGAAACGGATGCCTTGGACACCCCATCTAACCCGTACCTGTATCTGTAGCTACCCACTTTGAGTTCTGTATTAATAGTATTGTACCAAATTTTTTCTTCACCAGTGCTACATAACAAATACCAGTACAACTACTTCATGAATGATGCATTATGTAAACATACCGATCTGATGGGACTCCGGTGCCTCACACGCCTCCTCCCCCTCGGATTCGTCCAACTCCGGGGCAACCGTGGCCTCCTCAGCCACCTCCTCCGCCAGCTCCTCCGCCACCATCACCTCCTCCACCTCCTCCTCCGCCACAATCACCTCCTCCACCTCCTCCTCCGCCACAATCACCTCCTCCACCACCACCACCTCCTCCACCTCCTCCTCCGCCACCAACACCTCCTCCACCTCCTCCTCTGCCACCAACTCCTCTTCCACCTCCTCCACCACCACCTCCTCAGGCACCTCCTCCTCCTCAACCACCTCCTCCACCATCTCCTCCACCTCCTCCACCATCTCCTCCACCATCTCCTCCACCTCCTCCACTTGCTCCTCCACCATTTCCTCCTCCTCCTCCACTTGCTCCTCCTCCACCCTCGCCGCCACCTCCTCATCACGCTCTTGGACCTCCTCCTCGGCCAGGGCTGCCTCGGCCTGTTCCCGTGCCTGTCGTGCTCGGGCTCGTGCTGTGTGGTAGAAAAAAAAATCATGGTCAATGTCGGGTCATTGGGGCACATGTATTAATCCATAACAAGCCATACATGGAAGGGTGATAATGTTGGCAAACGATGCTTGAAAGTAGCTCCTTACTGGTAATGGACTCCAAAATGTGACATTTAAGTTATTATGTGATTGTTAGTAATTTGTTCAATCATTACAACCCTGGCATTTATCAATGTTGAACACATATTAGATCTGGCACATTGGCCCTTATTCTGATCTGTGCGGAAATTCCCGCATTCTTACGGAGCGGTCCGCACGCCACGGTGTTTTGCCGCGTGCGGCCATCGTCCGTAGAAACGCCCACGTGTCCTCCGCATTCGGACGGACTCACTCTTTAAGAACAGGGCGTGTTTACGGACGACATACAAACCATGCGTGTGCGGGAGAAACACTCCGATTCGGCACGGTATTACAGAGTATTACAGAGTATGCTCGGGAATACCGCATCCGACCGGGAGCCAAGCGGTGCTACCGCACGTAAGCGGAGTATTTACGCCAAACAACCCACTATGAAGTATCTTCTGCAAGACATCACATGACCCACTTATTCAATTACCTATCCTCATAAAAAACTGCTTATTTGGAAATGGAATCAATTAGATTCCAATATATCCTTACAAGCATGCCTAACACATGCATTGCACACATTAACCCTTACAGCAATTGAAGTGCAATGGTTTCAATTAAAGCACTGACAAGCGTCCTATTAGTGAGTAATGAGTAAAGGAGTAGATTGTATTGGGTTCAGGTGTTAATGGTTGTAGTCATTAGGCGTACGTTCGCCTACCGCATGAACGAGTGGTGTCCGCAAAGCAATAGTACACTTGTGGACACCGCACATTTCAGCCCTTTTTGCTCGCGTGCATTCGGAGTGGTTTCCGAATGTACGCCCCCCAACATAAGTGTACTCCCCCGTGTCCGCCCATGTTTCCGCCCCGTTTTGCCCACTTTGAAACTACGCCCATGTGTCATTCCGCATGACGCCCATAATACGCCCCTATTTCCCGACTGATTGCGGGGACCAGTTTTGGACGGGCTTTGTCCGAACTGGTACCGAGTCAAGGCGTGGCACATGCGCGTAGTGTTCTCCACGCATGCGCAGACGCCGTAAAGACGCTATCCGTAAGAACGCGGTAAAGTCCGCATCAATCAGAATAAGGGCCATTGTATGCATCAGAATCATGAATGCTATGTCATTACATATAAAAGCCACATGACTGCATGTTAACCAGGAAGAAGCACACATAACAGTCTATGGACTTTTAAACCCATGGACACCCACTTATCATGAGACACATTTTATTGTTTATATATGCTATGATGTAAGTGCGAAATTTCATAGCTAAAATACTCACAATCAGCTATTTCGCCCCTAATCTGCTGTAAAAGCTGGGGCTGGCGCCTGCGGAGGTCCGACCACCGCCTCTCTAGCTGCCCGATGGTCCTCCGCACCCGAGTGCGTGCGAAAATCCTGCGCCCTGCCGCAGCATAGGCCCGCCGCTTCTGCCCATTACTGATAAAGGGCCCCGCACGGCCCAGCCTTGTCTCCATGACGGAGACCAGAGCCCTCAGTTCCGCAGGCGAAAAAGGCTCTGCCCTGCGTGTCTCCGCCATGTTAACAATGGCATCAATCAACCAATCAGGTGGTGGCATTGGTTTATCACAGTTATTTGTGTTAATAACTTTATTGTTCATCTTTACATGAACAGCATCTCTGCGCCAACACAAATGGTGACAAATTCGCATGCCTTAAAAACAGTAGTGCTGATGTATGGGAATGAACAAATCTGATATATATAAAACACAGTGTGTATGCACTTAGCTTAATGGATATCATATCTACAAGGACCATGGAAGAGCTTACCTTAGACCCTGACAAGTCCAGATCTGGAGAAAAATGATTCTAGCAGCAACTCACTATTTATAGGCCTCTCACATGTGTGGTCTATAACAGTAGTGATGAGTATTGCATGACTTGTGGCCTGGATTTTCTAAGGGATTGGGCTACTTTTAGCTTGCAATCAAACTCCACAATACCACAGTAGTCATGAACCAAATGTCATGTCACGCTAGCAAATAGCATGTGTATTGTGCGATAGTCACAGGTGTATCAGAAGATTCTATGCAATGTTATAATTGGTGACCAGTATTTCATGTCGAAGTTTCGCCAGGTTTTACACAATGGAATTTCCACCACGTATGCGGCGCGAAAAAACAGCGACGTACGCTCGCGCACGGAACGCAGCTGCCGCTGATGTCCGCCAAACAGGATACACAAACAGTATATAAAGGTGTATTAGAATGTGACAATGTTGTTGCTAACATGTCTGGATCACAAGCAGTGGTGGACCAGGAGCTGCAGCAACTATTTGACCACATGGACTCCAGCACCTCCTATGTGCCACTGCACATGCAGTCAGTGGGAAATGAGGAGGCTGCTGGCCCTTCTACAGCAGGGCAACCTGCACCTGACCATTCTACAGCAGGGCAACCTGCACCTGGCCCTTCTGCAGCAGGGCAACCTGCAGCTGGCTCATATGCACCATCAGCAGAATCATTTGGAACACAACCGGGGACTTCACAAGATAGTACCATGGCCAGCACTTCAAGTACAGCGACACGTGCCAGTAGGCGTGGGCGTGGCAAGGGGAGAACGAGGGCAACAGAGGAACCAAGTACAAGAAATAAGGCATATGAAGCACAGGAGCTTGCCATCCTGGTTCCCCGAGCACGTGATTGGATTGAGTGTCCATCGGAGAGGCTGACACACACACGCAGATGGAAGATTTGGGAAGACATAACGGCAGAGATTAATGAAGTTGCGCCACAAGTTCGTGAGGCGGACCATGTCAAGAAGAGGCAAGTTGTTTTGTGATACATGTGCCCAGTAATAGACAAGTAATGATTGAATTCATGCTTAGATGGATTTGGCAAATGGCCGGTGAGGTTGTTACGATACACAGACATTATTGACATGTTATTTAGTTGAGAGTTAGAGTAGGGTGATTGTGAATGTGTATTGTAACGGTTGATATCATAGTTGCATGTAATGTTATCTTTTTGACATTAAGCACATGTCGTAATATGGAGCACAGAGCAATGGCTGCAACAGCAAACATCTGGAGTGACATGTATTAATATGTCAACTTACATTGCAGGTGGCAGGACTTCAAAACCAACCTGAAGAGGAAGATGACCAAGCGGTGGGAACACAGCCAGAGATCTGGGGCCGGGCCCATGCCATCAGGGCTAGAGTTCACCCCCCTGGAGTTGATGGCCGAGAGCTGTATAGCAGTTGAGGAGGTCAGGGGGGTGAGCACGATGGATAGCGAGGCCCCAGCTGAAGTGTTTGCGTCTTTTATTGAAGGTAAATATTTGTCATGCCATAAGCTTGTGCAAGTAATTATCTTAGAATGTGTCCTAATTGTGTTTATCATTTTCCACAGACACCCCACTGCTTGGTGACGACTCTGCTCAGGAGGTGGAGGAGTCCGTGCCACCTGGCCCCAGTGGTAGGCCTGTGCAGCAGCAGCCATCGGCCCAAGCCGATTTTGCCGCCTTGGCCCAGATGCTTGGGGACATAAACCAGCAGGGAGAGTTGGCATCAGAACGGATGCGTAGGACCGAGGAGATCATAGCGAGCTTGGTCAGCACCCAGCAGGCCATCGCTGGGAGCATGCAGGCCATGGCTGAGGCGCATCAGGCCATGGCTGCAAGTGCTCAGGTGCTGGCCGAGCAAGCCACCCGCCAAAATGATCTCCTCCTCCACCATAATGAGCTTATGGTGGAGCTAGTTAACAGCAACAGGGTCCTAATGTCATCCGTTTCTGGTGCATTACCACCAGCAACACTCCCTGCTGGCAGGAGGGGTAGACCAGCCAACCCCTCACCAGCATCTGCTCCACCTGCCCCAGCATCTGGCCGTGGCCGAAGAGCTGCTGCACAGGCCAAGGAGCCTACCAAGGCCAAACGTGGTCGCAAATGAACTTGTGGCTGCATTAATCTCCACCGTTATGTCATCCCAACTCTTCCATTGTGCTGTGTGTGTCAGCTTCTTGTGTCCAATCACGTGCTGAGGGTAACCAGATGAGCCCTTGCTTCAAATGTCCTTTTTGGTTCCCCTGTTGCCCTCTTTTGCCTGCCATTACTGTCAGCTGTACTTGAAGTGATGTTGCTAAGTCCCCGGTTGTGTTCCAAATGATTCTGCTGATGGTGCATATGAGCCAGCTGCAGGTTGCCCTGCTGCAGAAGGGCCAGGTGCAGGTTGCCCTGCTGTCGAATGGTCAGGTGCAGGTTGCCCTGCTGTAGAAGGGCCAGCAGCCTCCTCATTTCCCACTGGCTGCATGTGCAGTGGCACATAGGAGGTGCTGGAGTCCATCTGTGTGCAATTATATTTGTTTTGTATTATAATTTATTTTGGTACATTCCTGCCATGATTTTGTTTTTGGGTTTTTTTATTTTTTTGTCATTGCATCACAGTGGCATTGACTGTGAAATGTATATAAATAAATTTATTTACTTTACAAAAATTGTGTGGTTTCATTAGTACATGTCGAATACACATGTATATTGCTAGTATTAATATTCAGTCATGTCCATTGTTAGCAGGTTTAAAGTGTGTGACAAGTACAGCATATGTGGCTGATTAGTAAGGTTTCCTTGAAGCAGCAATGGTTTCAATTAAAGCACTGACAAGCGTCCTATTAGTGAGTAATGAGTAAAGGAGTCGATTCTATTGGGTTCAGGTGTTAATGCTTGTAGTCATTAGGCGGTCCGTTCGCCTACCGCAGGAACGAGTGGTGTCCGCAAAGCAATAGTAGCCTTTTGGACACCGCACATTTCTTCCCTTTTTGTTCGCGTACATTCGGAGTGGTATCCGAATGCACGCCCCCCAACATAAGTGTACTCCCCCGTGTCCGCCCATGTTTCCGCCCCGTTTTGCCCACTTTGAAACTACGCCCATGTGTCATTCCGCATGACGCCCATAATACGCCCATATTTCCCGACTGATTGCGGTGAACAGTTTTGTACGGGATTTGCCCGAACAGGTACGGAGTCAAGGCGAGACACATGCGCGTTGCGTTCTCCACGCATGCGCAGACGCCGTAAAGACGCGATCCGAAAGTATGCGGAAAAGTACGCGTCAATCAGAATAAGGGCCAGAGAGAGATAGAGAGATAGTGACAGATTGTGCTATATATTTTTTATATAACTGACTGCTGCCCCCCCTTTTGTGCTGATCAGTATAAATAAAACTGATCAGCAACTTTTTGGGGGCGCAGGTTTTTTTTTATATATATATATACCTGTCAGTGCTGCTGCTGCAGTGTCATAGAGTGATAGATAGTGAGAGATAGAGAGATAGAGAGAGATAGTGACAGAGAGTGATAGAGACTGCTATATTTTGTGTCTGCTGCCCCCCTTTTGTGCACCCCCAGCAACTTTTTGGGGGTGCAGGGGTTATTTTTCATATATATAACTGTCAGTGCTGCTGCTGCAGTGTCATAGAGTGATAGATAGTGAGAGATAGAGAGATAGAGAGAGATAGTGACAGAGAGTGATAGAGAGTGCTAAATTTTGTGTCTGCTGCCCCCGCCTTTTGTGCTGATCACTATATCTGAGGTGATCAGCAACTTTTTGGGGGTGCAGAGGTTTTTTTTTTTATATATACCTGTCAGTTGCTGCCAGTTGCACTGTCAGTTGCACCAAAGGTTGTGCACCTGCTGCCCCTCACTGGTAATCAGTGTCGCATCACTGATCACCTTTTTTTTTTTTGTGGGTGCTGTGGGGTCTTTTTTTTATTTTATTTTTACACACACTGTGATTTTGTGGGTGTCCTGTGGCCACTGTGCGCTGATCAGTGACGTACATCACTGATCATCTTTTTCGGCACAGGGTTGATCTATTTTTTTTTTTTTTGATCAAATTCCTGTTGCCTTTGAGCGCTGTTCAGTGACGGACGTTACTGACCAACATCTGTGCTCAATTTTTGGCGCAGGACCTTTTTTTTTTTTTTTTTAACCCCTTCAATTTTTTTTTTTAACCCCTTCAATTTTTTTTTTTTTTAACCCCTTCAATTTTTTTTTTTGTATAAAGTATTTTTTTTTTCTGCACTACATACACACTACATACCCCCCGGGTTGAAATAAAGTTTGTACCCCCCCCTACACTATACACGTGTTGAAACATTTCACTACCAGTAACACAAAAATAAAAATGGCATCCCAAATGTCATCCCAAATGTCATCCCAGTCATCCAGAAGAATGTATTCAGCGGAGGAGGCATATGCCATGCTTGCCTCTGACTCTGACACAGCCAGTGATGCAAGCGGGGAATTTGAAGGATTCGTCTTAAGCTCCTCTTCCTCCTCTGGTGATGAGGGACCCCCTCAAAGACGCCCCCGTAGAGCAGCTGAGACCCCCCCCCCAATAATTGATCTCGTATGGACCCCACCACCAGACAATTTTGAGCCCCAGGTTCCTGAGTTTTTGGCCATGCCAGGAATCCAATTTGATTCCACAGGTCTCAGAGAAATTGACTTTTTCAAATTATTTTTCTCTGATGATTTTATAAATTTAATGGTGGACCAAACTAATTTATATGCCCAGCAGTTTATTGCTCAAAACCCCACGTCATAATTTGCTAGGTGGACCCCTGTAGATGCAGTAGAGATGATGACGTTTTGGGGTCTGGTGTTTCATATGGGCATAGTAAAAAAGCCAGAAATTAGGCAATATTGGAGTACAGATGTTCTGTACAGCACCCCATTTTACCGTATGGCCATGCCCCGGGCTCGATTTGAGACGATCCTTAAATTTTTGCATTACAACGATAATGCACAGTGCCCACCCAGAGATGATCCCACCTTTGACCGGCTATTCAAAGTCAGGCCGGTCATTGATCATTTCAGTGCCAAATTTGAAGAGATGTACATCCCAGATAAATTCATTTGCATAGACGAGTCCCTTATACATTTTAAAGGAAGGGTTAAATTCCGCCAGTACCTTCCCAGTAAGAGGGCAAGGTATGGCATAAAAATGTATAAGCTGTGTGAAAGCACCTCAGGGTACACTCACAGGTTTAGGGTATATGAAGGGAAGGATTCAAGAATTGAACCGCCAGAATGCCCCCCCTCCCTCGTAGGTGTTAGTGGAAAAATTGTCTGGGATTTAGTGCACCCCTTCCTGGATAAAGGTTATCACCTCTATGTGGATAACTTTTACACTAGCATCCCCCTGTTTAAGGCCCTTGGTTCAAGAGGTACAGCAGCTTGCGGTACTGTGCGCAAGAACCAAAGAGGCCTCCCAAAAACGCACATTGCCCAAGTAATGAGAAGGGGTGAAAGCAGGGGAATATGCACCGAAAATATGTTGTTGGTCAAATATAAGGACAAGAGGGATGTCCTTATACTGACAACAATTCACGGAGACAGTACCACCTCCGTCCCTGTACGAGGTACCAGTACCCACACCTCAAAACCTAATTGTATCCTGGATTACAATAGGTACATGGGCGGAGTGGATCTTTCAGATCAGGTACTGAAGCCGTACAGTGCCCTGCGGAAAACAAAAATCTGGTACAAGAAGCTAGCCGTGTATATCATCCAGATGGCACTGTATAACGCTTACGTGCTATTCCGTTCTACCGGCCAGAGGGGGACATTTATGCACTTTCAAGAGGAAGTCATAAAGGGCCTAATATTTGGGAACCAGCAGGCAGAGGGCCCCAGTACTTCTAGTACTGGCCCCGTATTGTACCAGGGCAGCATTTTCCTGATGAAATCCCCTCCACTGGAAAAAAGGGCAGGACACAAAAAAGGTGCAAAGTTTGCTATAAAAAGGGAATAAGAAAGCAAACTATTTTCCAGTGTGACACTTGCCCCGACAAACCCGGCCTATGTATAAAGGAGTGTTTTAAATTATACCACACATCTATGGATTATTAGGTTCATAATTTCACCGTGCTTCGGGGGTCTTGCTAATGCCACATAGCACCCACCATTCATTCCACCAGAATCTGAGCCGCAAAATCCAAAAATCACTCCTTCCCTTCTGAGTCCTGCCATGCACCCAACTGGTATTTTTTGGTCACATGTGAGGCATTGCCGTACTCGGGAGAAATTGGGGCACAGATTTTGGGGTGCTTTTTCTCCTTCATACCTTCTGAAAATAAAAAATTTTGAGCCAGAACTGCATTTTTGTGTAAAAAAATGTAATTTTTCATTTTCACTGCCCAGTTGTATCAAAATTGGTGAAACCCCTGGGGGTTTGAAATGTACACTATACCCCTAGATGAATTCCCTGAGGGGTGTAGTTTGCAAAATGGGGTCACTTGTGGGGTGGTTCCACTGTATTGGTGCTTTGGGGGTCTTGCTAATGCGACATAGCACCCACCAACATTCCACCAGAATTTGTGCTGCAAAATCCAAATATCACTCCTTCCCTTCTGAGTCCTGCCACTTTTTGGTCACACATGAGGCATTGCCGTACTCGGGAGAAATTGGGGCACAGATTTTGGGGTGCTTTTTCTCCTTCATACCTTCTGAAAATGAAAAATTTTGAGCCAGAACTGCATTTTTGTGTAAAAAAATGTAATTTTTCATTTTCACTGCCCAGTTGTATCAAAATTGGTGAAACCCCTGGGGGTTTGAAATGTACACTATACCCCTAGATGAATTCCCTGAGGGGTGTAGTTTGCAAAATGGGGTCACTTGTGGGGGGGTTCCACTGTATTGGTGCTTTGGGGGTCTTGCTAATGCGACATAGCACCCACCAACATTCCACCACCAAAAATCACTCCTTCCCTTCTGAGTCCTGCCATGCACCCAACTGGTATTTTTTGGTCACATATGAGGCATTGCCATACTCGGGAGAAATTGGGGCACAGATTTTGGGGTGCTTTTTCTCCTTCATACCTTATGAAAATGAAAAATTTTGAGCCAGAACTGCATTTTTGTGTAAAAAAATGTAATTTTTCATTTTCACTGCCCAGTTGTATCAAAATTGGTGAAACCCCTGGGGGTTTGAAATGTACACTATACCCCTAGATGAATTCCCTGAGGGGTGTAGTTTGCAAAATGGGGTCACTTGTGGGGTGGTTCCACTGTATTGGTGCTTTGGGGGTCTTGCTAATGCGACATAGCACCCACCAACATTCCACCAGAATTTGTGCTGCAAAATCCAAATATCACTCCTTCCCTTCTGAGTCCTGCCACTTTTTGGTCACACATGAGGCATTGCCGTACTCGGGAGAAATTGGGGCACAGATTTTGGGGTGCTTTTTCTCCTTCATACCTTCTGAAAATGAAAAATTTTGAGCCAGAACTGCATTTTTGTGTAAAAAAATGTAATTTTTCATTTTCACTGCCCAGTTGTATCAAAATTGGTGAAACCCCTGGGGGTTTGAAATGTACACTATACCCCTAGATGAATTCCCTGAGGGGTGTAGTTTGCAAAATGGGGTCACTTGTGGGGGGTTCCACTGTATTGGTGCTTTGGGGGTCTTGCTAATGCGACATAGCACCCACCAACATTCCACCACCAAAAATCACTCCTTCCCTTCTGAGTCCTGCCATGCACCCAACTGGTATTTTTTGGTCACATATGAGGCATTGCCATACTCGGGAGAAATTGGGGCACAGATTTTGGGGTGCTTTTTCTCCTTCATACCTTCTGAAAATAAAAATTTTTGAGCCAGAACTGCATTTTTGTGTAAAAAAATGTAATTTTTCATTTTCACTGCCCAGTTGTATCAAAATTGGTGAAACCCCTGGGGGTTTGAAATGTACACTATACCCCTAGATGAATTCCCTGAGGGGTGTAGTTTGCAAAATGGGGTCACTTGTGGGGGGGTTCCACTGTATTGGTGCTTGGGGGGTCTTGCTAATGCGACATAGCACCCACCAACATTCCACCACCAAAAATCACTCCTTCCCTTCTGAGTCCTGCCATGCACCCAACTGGTATTTTTTGGTCACATATGAGGCATTGCCATACTCGGGAGAAATTGGGGCACAGATTTTGGGGTGCTTTTTCTCCTTCATACCTTCTGAAAATAAAAAATTTTGAGCCAGAACTGCATTTTTGTGTAAAAAAATGTAATTTTTCATTTTCACTGCCCAGTTGTATCAAAATTGGTGAAACCCCTGGGGGTTTGAAATGTACACTATACCCCTAGATGAATTCCCTGAGGGGTGTAGTTTGCAAAATGGGGTCACTTGTGGGGGGGTTCCACTGTATTGGGGCTTGGGGGGTCTTGCTAATGCGACATAGCACCCACCAACATTCCACCACCAAAAATCACTCCTTCCCTTCTGAGTCCTGCCATGCACCCAACTGGTATTTTTTGGTCACATATGAGGCATTGCCATACTCGGGAGAAATTGGGGCACAGATTTTGGGGTGCTTTTTCTCCTTCATACCTTATGAAAATGAAAAATTTTGAGCCAGAACTGCATTTTTGTGTAAAAAAATGTAATTTTTCATTTTCACTGCCCAGTTGTATCAAAATTGGTGAAACCCCTGGGGGTTTGAAATGTACACTATACCCCTAGATGAATTCCCTGAGGGGTGTAGTTTGCAAAATGGGGTCACTTGTGGGGTGGTTCCACTATATTGGTGCTTTGGGGGTCTTGCTAATGCGACATAGCACCCACCAACATTCCACCAGAATTTGTGCTGCAAAATCCAAATATCACTCCTTCCCTTCTGAGTCCTGCCACTTTTTGGTCACACATGAGGCATTGCCGTACTCGGGAGAAATTGGGGCACAGATTTTGGGGTGCTTTTTCTCCTTCATACCTTCTGAAAATGAAAAATTTTGAGCCAGAACTGCATTTTTGTGTAAAAAAATGTAATTTTTCATTTTCACTGCCCAGTTGTATCAAAATTGGTGAAACCCCTGGGGGTTTTAAATGTACACTATACCCCTAGATGAATTCCCTGAGGGGTGTAGTTTGCAAAATGGGGTCACTTGTGGGGGGGTTCCACTGTATTGGTGCTTTGGGGGTCTTGCTAATGCGACATAGCACCCACCAACATTCCACCACCAAAAATCACTCCTTCCCTTCTGAGTCCTGCCATGCACCCAACTGGTATTTTTTGGTCACATATGAGGCATTGCCATACTCGGGAGAAATTGGGGCAAAGATTTTGGGGTGCTTTTTCTCCTTCATACCTTATGAAAATGAAAAATTTTGAGCCAGAACTGCATTTTTGTGTAAAAAAATGTAATTTTTCATTTTCACTGCCCAGTTGTATCAAAATTGGTGAAACCCCTGGGGGTTTGAAATGTACACTATACCCCTAGATGAATTCCCTGAGGGGTGTAGTTTGCAAAATGGGGTCACTTGTGGGGTGGTTCCACTGTATTGGTGCTTTGGGGGTCTTGCTAATGCGACATAGCCCCCACCAACATTCCACCAGAATTTGTGCTGCAAAATCCAAATATCACTCCTTCCCTTCTGAGTCCTGCCACTTTTTGGTCACACATGAGGCATTGCCGTACTCGGGAGAAATTGGGGCACAGATTTTAGGGTGCTTTTTCTCCTTCATACCTTCTGAAAATGAAAAATTTTGAGCCAGAACTGCATTTTTGTGTAAAAAAATGTAATTTTTCATTTTCACTGCCCAGTTGTATCAAAATTGGTGAAACCCCTGGGGGTTTGAAATGTACACTATACCCCTAGATGAATTCCCTGAGGGGTGTAGTTTGCAAAATGGGGTCACTTGTGGGGGGGTTCCACTGTATTGGTGCTTTGGGGGTCTTGCTAATGCGACATAGCACCCACCAACATTCCACCACCAAAAATCACTCCTTCCCTTCTGAGTCCTGCCATGCACCCAACTGGTATTTTTTGGTCACATATGAGGCATTGCAATACTCGGGAGAAATTGGGGCACAGATTTTGGGGTGCTTTTTCTCCTTCATACCTTATGAAAATGAAAAATTTTGAGCCAGAACTGCATTTTTGTGTAAAAAAAATGTAATTTTTCATTTTCACTGCCCAGTTGTATCAAAATTGGTGAAACCCCTGGGGGTTTGAAATGTACACTATACCCCTAGATGAATTCCTTGAGGGGTGTAGTTTGCAAAATGGGGTCACTTGTGGGGGGTTCCACTGTATTGGTGCTTGGGGGGTCTTGCTAATGCAACATAGCACCCACCAACATTCCACCAGAATCTGAGCTGCAAAATCCAAAAATCACTCCTTCCTTTCTGAGTCCTGCCATGCACCCAAATGGTATTTTTTGGTCACATGTGAGGCATTGCCGTACTCGGGAGAAATTGGGGCACAGATTTTGGGGTGCTTTTTCTCCTTCATACCTTCTGAAAATGAAAAATTTTTGAGCCAGAACTGCATTTTTGTGTAAAAAAATGTAATTTTTCATTTTCACTGCCCAGTTGTATCAAAATTGGTGAAACCCCTGGGGGTTTGAAATGTACACTATACCCCTAGATGAATTCCCTGAGGGGTGTAGTTTGCAAAATGGGGTCACTTGTGGGGTGGTTCCACTATATTGGTGCTTTGGGGGTCTTGCTAATGCGACATAGCACCCACCAACATTCCACCAGAATTTGTGCTGCAAAATCCAAATATCACTCCTTCCCTTCTGAGTCCTGCCACTTTTTGGTCACACATGAGGCATTGCCGTACTCGGGAGAAATTGGGGCACAGATTTTGGGGTGCTTTTTCTCCTTCATACCTTCTGAAAATGAAAAATTTTGAGCCAGAACTGCATTTTTGTGTAAAAAAATGTAATTTTTCATTTTCACTGCCCAGTTGTATCAAAATTGGTGAAACCCCTGGGGGTTTTAAATGTACACTATACCCCTAGATGAATTCCCTGAGGGGTGTAGTTTGCAAAATGGGGTCACTTGTGGGGGGGTTCCACTGTATTGGTGCTTTGGGGGTCTTGCTAATGCGACATAGCACCCACCAACATTCCACCACCAAAAATCACTCCTTCCCTTCTGAGTCCTGCCATGCACCCAACTGGTATTTTTTGGTCACATATGAGGCATTGCCATACTCGGGAGAAATTGGGGCACAGATTTTGGGGTGCTTTTTCTCCTTCATACCTTCTGAAAATAAAAAATTTTGAGCCAGAACTGCATTTTTGTGTAAAAAAATGTAATTTTTCATTTTCACTGCCCAGTTGTATCAAAATTGGTGAAACCCCTGGGGGTTTGAAATGTACACTATACCCCTAGATGAATTCCCTGAGGGGTGTAGTTTGCAAAATGGGGTCACTTGTGGGGGGGTTCCACTGTATTGGGGCTTGGGGGGTCTTGCTAATGCGACATAGCACCCACCAACATTCCACCACCAAAAATCACTCCTTCCCTTCTGAGTCCTGCCATGCACCCAACTGGTATTTTTTGGTCACATATGAGGCATTGCCATACTCGGGAGAAATTGGGGCACAGATTTTGGGGTGCTTTTTCTCCTTCATACCTTATGAAAATGAAAAATTTTGAGCCAGAACTGCATTTTTGTGTAAAAAAATGTAATTTTTCATTTTCACTGCCCAGTTGTATCAAAATTGGTGAAACCCCTGGGGGTTTGAAATGTACACTATACCCCTAGATGAATTCCCTGAGGGGTGTAGTTTGCAAAATGGGGTCACTTGTGGGGTGGTTCCACTATATTGGTGCTTTGGGGGTCTTGCTAATGCGACATAGCACCCACCAACATTCCACCAGAATTTGTGCTGCAAAATCCAAATATCACTCCTTCCCTTCTGAGTCCTGCCACTTTTTGGTCACACATGAGGCATTGCCGTACTCGGGAGAAATTGGGGCACAGATTTTGGGGTGCTTTTTCTCCTTCATACCTTCTGAAAATGAAAAATTTTGAGCCAGAACTGCATTTTTGTGTAAAAAAATTTAATTTTTCATTTTCACTGCCCAGTTGTATCAAAATTGGTGAAACCCCTGGGGGTTTTAAATGTACACTATACCCCTAGATGAATTCCCTGAGGGGTGTAGTTTGCAAAATGGGGTCACTTGTGGGGGGGTTCCACTGTATTGGTGCTTTGGGGGTCTTGCTAATGCGACATAGCACCCACCAACATTCCACCACCAAAAATCACTCCTTCCCTTCTGAGTCCTGCCATGCACCCAACTGGTATTTTTTGGTCACATATGAGGCATTGCCATACTCGGGAGAAATTGGGGCAAAGATTTTGGGGTGCTTTTTCTCCTTCATACCTTATGAAAATGAAAAATTTTGAGCCAGAACTGCATTTTTGTGTAAAAAAATGTAATTTTTCATTTTCACTGCCCAGTTGTATCAAAATTGGTGAAACCCCTGGGGGTTTGAAATGTACACTATACCCCTAGATGAATTCCCTGAGGGGTGTAGTTTGCAAAATGGGGTCACTTTTGGGGTGGTTCCACTGTATTGGTGCTTTGGGGGTCTTGCTAATGCGACATAGCCCCCACCAACATTCCACCAGAATTTGTGCTGCAAAATCCAAATATCACTCCTTCCCTTCTGAGTCCTGCCACTTTTTGGTCACACATGAGGCATTGCCGTACTCGGGAGAAATTGGGGCACAGATTTTAGGGTGCTTTTTCTCCTTCATACCTTCTGAAAATGAAAAATTTTGAGCCAGAACTGCATTTTTGTGTAAAAAAATGTAATTTTTCATTTTCACTGCCCAGTTGTATCAAAATTGGTGAAACCCCTGGGGGTTTGAAATGTACACTATACCCCTAGATGAATTCCCTGAGGGGTGTAGTTTGCAAAATGGGGTCACTTGTGGGGGGGTTCCACTGTATTGGTGCTTTGGGGGTCTTGCTAATGCGACATAGCACCCACCAACATTCCACCACCAAAAATCACTCCTTCCCTTCTGAGTCCTGCCATGCACCCAACTGGTATTTTTTGGTCACATATGAGGCATTGCAATACTCGGGAGAAATTGGGGCACAGATTTTGGGGTGCTTTTTCTCCTTCATACCTTATGAAAATGAAAAATTTTGAGCCAGAACTGCATTTTTGTGTAAAAAAAATGTAATTTTTCATTTTCACTGCCCAGTTGTATCAAAATTGGTGAAACCCCTGGGGGTTTGAAATGTACACTATACCCCTAGATGAATTCCTTGAGGGGTGTAGTTTGCAAAATGGGGTCACTTGTGGGGGGTTCCACTGTATTGGTGCTTGGGGGGTCTTGCTAATGCAACATAGCACCCACCAACATTCCACCAGAATCTGAGCTGCAAAATCCAAAAATCACTCCTTCCTTTCTGAGTCCTGCCATGCACCCAAATGGTATTTTTTGGTCACATGTGAGGCATTGCCGTACTCGGGAGAAATTGGGGCACAGATTTTGGGGTGCTTTTTCTCCTTCATACCTTCTGAAAATGAAAAATTTTGAGCCAGAACTGCATTTTTGTGTAAAAAATTTAATTTTTCATTTTCACTGCCCAGTTGTACCACAATTGGTGAAACCCCTGGGGGTTTGAAATGTACACTATACCCCTAGATGAATTCCCTGAGGGGTGTAGTTTGCAAAATGGGGTCACTTGTGGGGGGGTTCCACTGTATTGGTGCTTTGGGGGTCTTGCTAATGCGACATAGCACCCACCAACATTCCACCACCAAAAATCACTCCTTCCCTTCTGAGTCCTGCCATGCACCCAACTGGTATTTTTTGGTCACATATGAGGCATTGCAATACTCGGGAGAAATTGGGGCACAGATTTTGGGGTGCTTTTTCTCCTTCATACCTTATGAAAATGAAAAATTTTGAGCCAGAACTGCATTTTTGTGTAAAAAAAATGTAATTTTTCATTTTCACTGCCCAGTTGTATCAAAATTGGTGAAACCCCTGGGGGTTTGAAATGTACACTATACCCCTAGATGAATTCCTTGAGGGGTGTAGTTTGCAAAATGGGGTCACTTGTGGGGGGTTCCACTGTATTGGTGCTTGGGGGGTCTTGCTAATGCAACATAGCACCCACCAACATTCCACCAGAATCTGAGCTGCAAAATCCAAAAATCACTCCTTCCTTTCTGAGTCCTGCCATGCACCCAAATGGTATTTTTTGGTCACATGTGAGGCATTGCCGTACTCGGGAGAAATTGGGGCACAGATTTTGGGGTGCTTTTTCTCCTTCATACCTTCTGAAAATGAAAAATTTTTGAGCCAGAACTGCATTTTTGTGTAAAAAAATGTAATTTTTCATTTTCACTGCCCAGTTGTATCAAAATTGGTGAAACCCCTGGGGGTTTGAAATGTACACTATACCCCTAGATGAATTCCCTGAGGGGTGTAGTTTGCAAAATGGGGTCACTTGTGGGGGGGTTCCACTGTATTGGTGCTTTGGGGGTCTTGCTAATGCGACATAGCACCCACCAACATTCCACCACCAAAAATCACTCCTTCCCTTCTGAGTCCTGCCATGCACCCAACTGGTATTTTTTGGTCACATATGAGGCATTGCCATACTCGGGAGAAATTGGGGCACAGATTTTGGGGTGCTTTTTCTCCTTCATACCTTCTGAAAATGAAAAATTTTGAGCCAGAACTGCATTTTTGTGTAAAAAAATGTAATTTTTCATTTTCACTGCCCAGTTGTATCAAAATTGGTGAAACCCCTGGGGGTTTGAAATGTACACTATACCCCTAGATGAATTCCCTGAGGGGTGTAGTTTGCAAAATGGGGTCACTTGTGGGGGGGTTCCACTGTATTGGTGCTTGGGGGGTCTTGCTAATGCAACATAGCACCCACCAACATTCCACCAGAATCTGAGCTGCAAAATCCAAAAATCACTCCTTCCTTTCTGAGTCCTGCCATGCACCCAAATGGTATTTTTTGGTCACATGTGAGGCATTGCCGTACTCGGGAGAAATTGGGGCACAGATTTTGGGGTGCTTTTTCTCCTTCATACCTTCTGAAAATGAAAAATTTTGAGCCAGAACTGCATTTTTGTGTAAAAAATTTAATTTTTCATTTTCACTGCCCAGTTGTACCACAATTGGTGAAACCCCTGGGGGTTTGAAATGTACACTATACCCCTAGATGAATTCCCTGAGGGGTGTAGTTTGCAAAATGGGGTCACTTGTGGGGGGGTTCCTAAATTTTAGCATCTTATGGTGCCTAGAAACCTACATGGTGCCTAAAAAATAATCTCATAAAAAGGAGGCTCCAAAATCAAGTAGGTGCTCCTTCTATTATGAAGCCTGTGGTTTGGTCAACGTGCACACTAGGGCCACATATAGGATATTTATGAAAACAAAAGAATTGGGGGAATCAATTTTTAGTCACATTTCTCTAGTAAAATGTACTGTGTTCCTTAGAAAAATGTATTAAAATTGCAAATCTGCAAAAAAAAATTAAATTTTGAAATTTCACCTACACTTTGTTTTAATTCCTGTGAAACACCTAAAGGGTTAACAAACTTCCAAAATGCTGTTTTGAATACTGTGAGGGGTGCAGT
Source organism: Crinia signifera (assembly GCF_055691185.1). Taxonomy (NCBI): domain Eukaryota; kingdom Metazoa; phylum Chordata; class Amphibia; order Anura; family Myobatrachidae; genus Crinia; species Crinia signifera. The sequence goes on along the minus strand of NC_139217.1, from coordinate 436,777,460 downwards.
TTTTGAAATGGTATCATTTATGGGGGTGTCTCACATACAAGTCCCTCAAAGTCACATCAGAACTGAACTGGTCCCTAAAAAAATCAGTGTTTGAAATTTTCTTGAAAATTTGAGAATTTGCTATTCATATTGTAAGCCTCCTAGTGTCCAAAAAAATTAAAAGGAAGTTGAAATAATGATGGAAACATAAAGTAGACATATGGTCTATGTTAGTTATTAACTATTTTGAGTGGTATGATTATTTGTCTCACAAGCAGAAAATTTAACATTTTGCAAATTGCTAAATTTTCCATTTTTTTACGACATTTTGGTATTTTTCACAAAAAAACACAGACTGTATCGACCCAAATTTACCACTAATTTGAAGTACAATGTGTCACGAAAAAACAATCTCAAAATCACTGGGATAAGTAAAAGCAAAAAAAAGTTATCCCCACTTAAGTGATACATGTCAGATTTGAAAAAAAGGGCTCTGTCAGGAACGCAAAAACTGGCTCTGTCAGGAAGGGGTTAAGGGTCTGCAAGTCCCAGCATCCCCTGCCACAGTTTCGCTATTAGGGAATGCTAAATATGTGGCAAAAGAACCATGTTTAAACCAATGAATGGTTTACCTTGAAAGAAATATCATATAAATACCAGCACAGAGAGCATATTTAATATATATTCACACTATATACTTGTCACACCTATACTACACACCTGTGTCACAAGTGGAGGACTAGGAGGGTTTGTGTGGTGCTCAGGAACCACTCCAGGACTAGCAGAGGTAGGGTTAAATCGTGCTGGTTTTATTATGGAAGGTTTCATAAAGAATTCACAAATAAGGTAGTGTCCCTATAAGAGATAACGAGAAAGCAATGGTACTCAAATACTTCTCTAAGCTGGACAAGAATAAACTGAAAGTCTTTGAAGGAAAAGTCCTTAACTCAGGATCACGCCCTTGGCGTATAAACGAGGAAGAAGCTGAGGAAGAGCTTGACCGATGAGTAATACTGGAAAAGAATGTACTTGTGGCTGGATGGACTGGATACTGTAAAGAGGTTGGAATGGTGGTAGTATGGAGGCATCCGAACTTGAAAAACGAAAAGACGTGATGGATGGCAGAGATGATGGAACTGTGAAGAATTGATGGGAATGGAGCAGGAGTCTGATTGGCTCAGCAAGCGGGATGGTGGCGGACAATTGGAGGGTACTGGCGTGACACCCAGCGGGTAGGTAGGCAGGACCGAACACGCTGACAGGTCTGGATTGGAGAGGCTTGTGACCAAGATTGGAGGATCCCAGGAACGGCAGGGACTACCCGGAAAGGAAGCAGGAAGTGAGCCGCCGTAAGCCAGGAGTCTCCAGCAAGCTAGGAAGACTTTTTGCTCTGACCCTGGTTTGCACTAGACAGCCTCCCTAAATCCCTAGGGAGCAACTGCCATTGGCTGACCAGCCCAGAGGGGCTGAAACTGACCTGGCTGGCCCAATGCTTGATCCTAGATTTAAGTCCAACAGGGCCAAATATAAAAGGGTGTTATAATCAGAAAGTGAAAGATTTTGGAAGTGTTTTCCCATTTAAAGCAGCAATCATTTACCCTGTAATTGATTGCCACTTAAAAGAAAATGGAAAAACTCTTCCAAAATATCTCACTTTGTGATTCTCACATCCGACTTTATTTGGCCCATAATGTCTTTTTTTAAGTTGACACACATACTAAGAGGTGCAAGGAGCTCTTGAAAGCAAGTTGACAGCTCGATTGACACAACAACCTCTCCTGCTTCAGCTTCTCCCTCAAATGCTGCTGCCAGGAAAAAATTACCTTTTCCAAGAGACCCAATGGTGATGAGGAGTCAATTTAGGGCACCAGAAGGAAACAATTTATGACATCTGTTCGGGCTTAAGGGAATTGCTCACAATTGATGACACCTCTGCTGTGACTCAATCTGATACAGTATGTATAAAAAAATGGAGGATTATTTTTTTGACAATGTACAAATTAACATGTCATAGAGTTCCGCTACTAGAAAGGCTAACTGAAGTGCAAGGAGGCTAGATGTGGAGTCTTTTAAACTGCCTTGTGTTTGTGCCACCGCTCTGTCACTTCTCAGATAACCGGTGTGCTACAGCCAGTGGTGAAAATAATATTGTGAGCTGTGAAGTTGTTAAAATTGATGGGAAATGACTGAATGTTATCGATGTTAATAATACCAAAGGAACAAAAACAAGTTGATACTGTACAACATATTTTTTGCTGTTTTTAACAATTTTAACGAAAGCCAAAACCAAAACATTTGAGGGTGGTTTGCCAAAACCAAACTAAATCCAGAACACAGGGGTCTGCACACATCTTTAGTTTAACCATTGATGGTTTAGCCCCGAGCATCAGAAGACCTCAGCTATCCGATTGCTTAGGTTTTCTCAACATCGGCGGCCAAGTCTGAGCGTGATGCAACATCAGCAGGAAACCGTACAACCTATTAATGGCTGCCGTCTTGATGGCTATCCCTAATCTTGGTGTGCTTCTAGTAAAATCCTTCTCTCAGAATCATTTAAGCTCATAATAAGGATGAATCTGGAGCACCAGTATATTTCACCTTATTCATTATAAAGTATATCTAGTATTTGGGGTAAATTTACTAAGATGGGAGTTCTATTGAAGATGAGATGTTGCCATAGCAACAAATCAGATTCTACTTCCTGTTTATTTAGCACCTTCTAGAAGATAATAGATTGAATCTGACTGTTGCTATGGGCAACATCCCATATTCAATGGGACTCCCATCTTTATAAATGTACCCCTTTGTTTCTGATCCAGAACGTCACACATAACCAAGCTCTTCAGTTTTTATGTGTAGGCACTACTGTGACTTATCAATTTCAACAGGGATCTATAGGAATTCATTTTCTCAATTCCTGGGGCCATTACTCCGTTAGACTTCAGCTGTGCAAGTTTACCCCTAAACTCTGGAAATGTCAACAAATTGTAAACGTGTACAAAGGCATTACACACAATTCTTCAGAGAATCCACCGTTCTGCAGAGAATCAGCGTCTCTTCCCAAGTGAACTAAGCCATAGCATCAGAAAGTTATCATAGCTTGATCCTTGATTAAACAGAAGATTATTTGTGTGGCCTGAAGTACATACAGGAAGCTTTTGACCCCCTTCCAATATGATATTTCTACAAAGACAATATTTATTTAATTGTATGAGCAGGATCAGAGATCCTGTACGAAATGATTAGCAAGATGAGCATTTCCCACAGTCTTCGTTATTCATGAATAGTTACACTGTTGTTTTTTTTGTTTTGCTCTCTAAAAAGTAGAACAGGGATATTAAGGAGCAGAACATTGATTGCTGCAGTTTTGTGTGTGTGCACCAGTCGTGATTTGGATGCAAAATGGTTATGTATTATCATGAAATAACCAACAATAGTAACAACAAAAATATAATTACTGTACATAGGAAGCTCATTATGGGTGGGATGTTCTAAGAGGAAATTGCAGTAAAACCACTGTTTTACCGCATTTTCAAATGTACCAATCCCCGGCCGATGCCTCCCCGCAGGGCAGTGTATAACCACCTTTGGGTGGCAATACCCTATAGAAGCCTATGGGCTTCTATCACCACCTGCTGTCCACCGCAGTCTCCTACCCCCTCCACATCCTCTGTGTTGCTCCTCCTCCCCCAGCAGCATGTGACAGCGGGGGATGTCCTTCAGGCTGCAGGGAGAAGGAGGAGATGCTGGGAACTGCCGCAGAGCCCAGGAGATGACGGAGACCCCCCGTACCCCACATCACAGGTATCGCAGGGGGCCTCCTTCACCGCACCGCAATGCTAGCCGCATATGTTAGTACATCGTGGCGGGGGCGTGGTGGGGGCGTGGTGAGGGGCGGTGATGTATGTTAATACATCCCGCCCTATTGGAGAGATCATTCATAGTGACAATCTGGATCTTGGCTGATGAAGTTGAACGTCTGAATTAGACGTTATACAATAAATAGCCCTATTAATCCATCTATTAATGATTGATTGGAACCATAGTAATTTGTCACTGGGTACCACTAACAGAGAAACTGGTACTACAAACTCTACCCCATCCCCAACCAATGCTGTCATCACTGGCCTCTCACTGTCAGTCACTGTGTACAAGGTGAGTGGCAGAAGGATAGGAGACAGTATTGACATCTCACTTATCTCTGTTCATAGATGATTATCTAGTGATGCAGCATGTACTCCATCAGAATGGTGATGACGTGGTACATAAGGGGTCTTGGGTGCGCGAGACTAGAGAAAATCCATTTAGAATGGAAGTTACAAGCACAAGGATGTACGGAGATGGCAGGGGAATATACTCAGGTGGCACTATGAGGGCAATAGATGCCCGACAGAAAAGCTCAAATGCTGCTGGCGCTCAATAATTATTATGCTTGTCGCGCCAAATTTGGTCAGGTTTAGCCATTTATAACATGCGCCAAAAGGAAGCAAGGACAAGGACAGGACTAGACTACCTTACACCACAGTTTTGCACCCTGTACCACCAGACATTGGCTATCACAGGAAAAAAATATACGCATTGACCCCACAGAAAAAAAAAATGGATGGTATGTGGGATCAGAGTACAGGCACAGTGTTGGATAGGCAGTTGAGGGGGGTTCATTAGGGTTCCTATGCTGCAGGTAAGGCGCAAGAATCAGAATCAGCTTTATTGGCCAGGTATACTTGCGTATACTAGGAATTTGTTTTCGTTTTGCTGTCCAGCAGCCAGGTGGGTAACAAGTAAACAACATACAGTATAAACAATAAACAATATAAACAGGTGTGGGAGCATGTACAGTCATATAGAAAGTTATTCCGAGGGGGCACCGTGTTAGATTATGTGCAAAGGGTTATGAGGTGTTCATGAGTTCACGTGTCAACAGGTGAACCGCTTGAGGAAAAAAACTTTTTATGCTTCTGGTGGACCTAAATGCCTTGCCCCAGGTAAAACCTAGTTTCAGTCCTGGATAAGATGTGGGATCAGGATAGGTTCAGGAGGCACAGTATAGGATGGGATGTTCAATCAGGATAGGCACAGGCACAGTATAGGATGGGATATGGGATTAGGGTACAGTCATAGTATAGGAAGGGATATGGGATCAGGATATGTACAGGTACTGTATAGGATGGGATGTGGGATCAGGTTAGGTTCAGGAGGCACAGTATAGGAAGAGATGTGGGATCAGGATAGGTACAGGCACTGTATAGGATGGGATGTGGGATTAGGATAGGAACAGGCACAGTATAGGATGGGATATGGGATTAGGGTACAGTCATAGTATAGGAAGGGATATGGGATCAGGATATGTACAGGTACTGTATAGGATGGGATGTGGGATCAGGTTAGGTTCAGGAGGCACAGTATAGGAAGTGATGTGGGATCAGGATAGGTACAGGCACTGTATAGGATGGGATGTGGGATTAGGATAGGAACAGGCACAGTATAGGATGGGATATGGGATTAGGGTACAGTCACAGTATAGGAAGGGATATGGGATCAGGATATGTACAGGTACCGTATAGGATGGGATGTGGGATCAGGTTAGGTTCAGGAGGCACAGTATAGGAAGTGATGTGGGATCAGGATAGGTACAGGCACTGTATAGGATGGGATGTGGTATTAGGATAGGAACAGGTACAATATAGGATGGGATATGGGATCAGGATAGGTAAAGGCACAGTATAGGATGGGATGTGGGAATCAGGTTAGGTTCAGGCACAGTATAGGATGGGATATGGGATCAGGATATGTACAGGTACTGTATAGGATGGGATGTGGGATTAGGTTAGGTTCAGGAGGCACAGTATAGGAAGTGATGTGGGATCAGGATAGGTACAGGCACTGTATAGGATGGGATGTGGGATCAGGATAGGAACAGGTACAATATAGGATGGAATATGGGATCAGGATAGGTAAAGGCACAGTATAGGATGGGATGTGGGATCAGGATAGGAACAGGTACAATATAGGATGGGATGTGGGATCAGGATCGGAACAGGTACACAGGGCCGGCACCACCACTAGGCAAATCTAGGCATTTGCCTAGGGCGCCGGCCACTGGAGGGCGGTATTTCGTCCCCCCTTGCCGCCCGGGTACCTGTCCTGCGGCGTAAAAGCTGGCGGCGGCAGCGGGGGGTCCCTGCAGTAAGTAAGAAATAACAAGCGCTATCCGCCCGGCTATGTGGAAGCGCTTCTGTTTTGGAAACACTGGCCGCACGCTGATTGGCTGAGATTCAGCCAATCATCGTGCGCCATGCGGCCAGTGTTTCCAAACAGAAGCTGTTCCGCATAGCCCGGCGGATAGCGCTCGTTATTTCTTATTGACTGCAGGGACCCCCCCCCCCGCTGCCGCCGCCGCCAGCTTTACAGTGCCGCAGGACAGGTACCCGGGCGGCAGACACCGGGGCGCCCCCACCCCGACTTGCCTGGGGCACTCTGGTGCCTTGCACCGGCCCTGCAGGTACAATATAGGATGGGATGTGGGATCAGGATAGGAACAGGTACAATATAGGATGGGATGTGGCCCTTCTGCCAAAACATTTAATGGTGGCACTCACTGGCAGACTGTGTCACTAGTCTACAAAGGCAGAAGGCAGTTTTATGTTGAAACTAGGTGCAGGAAATGGTTGACCCAGTCTTTGAGTAAACAACTGACTCAACCTGATGCATCATTACCCAGTGAGTGGAACAGAAAGGGTGGGAGCAGGATGTAGCCAGGCAGCAGCAACCAGCAGGGAGGGTGCCCAGTACAACTGCACGGCTCGCCTGCTGGTAGAAACTGCACTGCGCCCACATAAACCTTTGGACACACATACAGATGTCTCCACATACACTTTTACCAAACTATCTGTATGGCACAATTAGACAGGCAATATAATCCCTGAATTTAGCCACACCTTGTGATCTTACTTAGGCATGCTAAAGTATTACATGGCAAATGAAGCAGAAAGGGAAAGGTGTATGAGGACATATCTGTATGTGTGTGATTATATGGGTGTGATCAAAGGCAATGCCTCCCCAGGCATTGACTTCACTGGACATCACCAGTGTGCAGCACACCGTGCACTCAAAGCCAGTACTGTATCCTGGTGGGAAATCGTCCACAGTCCCTGTCCTCACTACACACCATGTTTAACTAAGATGGGAGTTATATTGAAGATGGGATTTTGAACATAACAACCAATCAGATCCTTCTTCTTATTTATTTTGCACCTTCTGGAAAAAAAAAGATAGATGCACCAAGCTTCAAAAGTGATAAAATGGAGAGTGATAAACAACCGACCAATCAGCTCCTGCCTGACGTTTTTCAAACACAATCTGTGACATGGCAGATAGGAGCTGATTGGCTGGCTGTGTATCACTCTCCATTTGATCACTTTTGAAGCTTAATGCATCTGGCCCAGAATGTGATTGGTTGCTATGGGCAAAATCCCATCTTCAACAAACTCCCATCTAATTGAATGTGTAATGTATAACATTGTGGCTACAAATTATTATTATTATTATTTTTAATAAATACACATTGTTCTATTGCTGTCTACGGTCAATTTGCTTGTATACAAACAGCTGCAGTAGGATTAGTGGATTACAATGTTGATATCATTAAAGTCAATATATTGGATTTATAGAACACAAGAAGTCAGCTTTTTACTTTCCTCGTGTTCTCTGTATAATCTCCTGAACCTGGAGAGGGGTATACATACAGTATTTATGCCCAACATGCATATGAAAGATTACCCCAGAGAGCTGTCACGCAGAACACTTTATTTTCCTGTCACATACCAATGACTGTCAAGGTCAAGTTGCAAATCTTCACTGCCGTAAAGAGTCACTTTATACATATTATTGCCATATAGGTAATTGTTTTACATAGAAATAGAGCTAATATTTAAATACCATTAATGAAAGGTGAGTCTAACCATAGTGTTAAGCATCAATAAACTATAATAGTGGGGATAGCTTAATAATTTGAATATACAAGTTAAATATTTAATGAATGTAGTAAGCAGGGCTGGTGCTAGGGTGTCCGGAGCCCTCCTGCAAACTTTACATTTGCACCCTCTCATAGTTTACAAAAGGACAGTGCACACTGAAAATAAGATGTGTGGTCTCACAAGGAAGGGGCATGGCCACACAATAGTACTCCTTTTTGAAATTATGCCACACAGTAGCACAATCTTATTCACATTGCCGTAACTAGCCATTTTGTTGCCCTGTGCCAGTAGGAATTGGTGATTGCCCCACCACCACAGTCAAAACAGGGAGAGTGCGAGCTGAAGGGGGAAGTTGCATGGCCACATAATAGTACCAATAACACCATAATGCCCACTACACATTATGCCACATGCTGTAATGCCCATTACACATTATGCCTCACAGTGTTGCCTGTTACACATTATGCCACACACCGTGATACACCTTGCACAATAGGCAGCACACTATAATGCCCATTACACATTATGCCACACATTATGCTATGCCTAATGCCCCAAGTAATCCTGCTTATGCACACATTACCACCAGTAGTGCCCCATACAATATACCTTAGTAGTACCTATGACACATAATGCCAACAGTAGTGCACCTTTCATAATGCTCAGAGTAGTGCCCATTGCAGTATGCCCCCAGTACTGCTCACTGTGTCCAGTCTAGCCCTGAGCCCAGCATCTGGCATCCCGCCACCGCTGTTGCTACTAAAGACGGGGGGCGGTTGTTCGGCAGGGTGGTGTTTACCTGTTCACTAGGCAGCGAATATATGTGGATAACAGGTGTGAATCAGGCCCATAGTTCTTATACCCCATGAGCCAATCACAGGCATAGCGTGCTATAACCCCCGTCTTCAGTAGCAGCAGCGGTGGCGGAATGTTTATGTGGTGTACGGTTCTATGTGATTGGACTAGTGAACATATTGCCCTTGTTATGAGCTAACCTATTTTGTAAGTCCATTATAATATAATTGCAGATATTAAATACATTAACCATTATATCAATATATGATATAATAAATCTATAGTTTAGATTACACTCTCTCAATAATTGGCACCCCAGATGGGACCATTATTATTATTATAAGAGAGAGAGATACTATTTAAACTCAATAATATTCATTCCAAGAGTTAATATTTTGTTGGTAAATAAATCTCTACGAGCACTGTCTTGTCTACAGGATGACCTGATCATCAACACTACAGATGGAGATGTAACGGAAAATCTGCACTTATTTGGGTTTAGTTTTGGTATGTAAGCATGAAACCGTGTGGGAATCCGGTTGCCTGTATACTCAGCCATCTGCTCAAAGGGTTAGGTCATCTTTTCACAGTCCAGACCGCTTTAATTCCCCACTGACTCTGCACTTGACATTCTTGGATAAAGCTCTGAATGCTAAATGTTTCTAGTCAGCAGAATGTGTTTACAAGCTGTAAGGCGAGAAATGCACATTTACAGGAAGAAGATTCAGAATATGCAGAATGACTGATAGATTGGTACCATTTCAGGTTAGGCAAAGGTTTGGGCCAGGCCTCTGATATGCCCTTGCTGTCGAGGAGATGATGCTATAAGTGAGGAAGGGGTGTGTGTGTGTGTGTGTGTGGGGGGGGGGGGGGGGGGGCACATGAGGGAAGTGGGGCCTGCCCGGGAGAACTTACAATCTAAAATAAAATTTAAGGCATTCTTGCATTGTACTTTGGGACTGATTCAGTAGCAGTTGCAGTTTTGCTAAACTTGCAAAACTGCAACTGTTGTCTTTCACATGCTGGGGGCTGTCCCACATGTAAAGCCCGCCCAGCGATTGCAATCAAGGGTAATTTCCGCCCCTGCCTTCAAATGCAGGCACTGCGTTGCCATATTTCGGGTCGCAGCGGCTGTGCATGGCATGTGATGCCACATCGCCGCCATTCTGTCGATCAATTTTCATACACATGCGTTGCGGGTGATGCGCAGAAGTACGAAAATCATTTGAAAAGTGATTTTCACACGTCTACGTGACCTACTGAATAAGGCCCAATGTTCTAGATCTTTTTGTACATATTAAAAGTTCTTCTTTCTCAAAACACTTTTTTTTTATTGCTCAGCCTCTCTCCCTGAATATAATGCATGCTTGTCCAGTCTCAAAATATATGAGCAGTCACAGCCGAAACTGAATTTCAATTTTGTTCTTGTAATCCACAGAAAGAACATTGTGTGTCCCAGATAAAGTGAATGTTTTGTCTGAATCCCAGTTTTTTTTTGGGGGGGGGGGGAGGGGGGGCTATGGGGGGGGTGTCCATAAGTTAAAATGAAATGCTATCATTTTATCAATTGGGAAACAGATTCAATTAAATAAAAAAGGGGAGTCCTGGAATTGAGAAAACATTTCAATGTATTAGTGCTGTGTAGGGCAGAGACCCCAAACTACAAGTGCCCAAGCATTTTAGGGGAGGGTGTGTGACATCCGCAGCAGGCCGGGTATGCCTGTATTCATCAAAATAACCCAGAGTAAGTCCTGGGCTTCGCAGCACCTGCGGTGACTTGTGCCCATTGTAAAAATCACTTGTGAACCTGTTACAATATATTTTGGACATATTCGCTGGGATGCAAACGGATATGTAGCTGTAAACATCCATTTGCACAGTGAGCATAGCAACTCGCAAGGCGGGATTTCACTGTAGCGGGGCAACGTCTTTAAGGAACGCTGGCAGTGTATTCACAGCTGTGCGATCAGATCTGAATCAGACGCTAAGGCAGGGTTGCTTACCCTCCCGAAATGGCCGGGAAGCTCCCAAAAAATAGGGTCCCCCTCCCGCCCCCCCAGAAAGGTGGACAACCCTCCCAGATACCGGTGTCCCCAGACCCCCCCCCCCCCGCAGCAGCGTCGATTTCCCGCGGGTTTCTGGGGGAAGGGATGCAAATCGTGTCATTTAGCCATGCCCACTCCTCGAAGACCCACGAATTGTGGGTTTTGACCTACTGGGGGGCAGGCAGTGGTGGGATTCAGCCGGTTCGCACCGGTTCTATAGAACCGATACCTAATGTACTATCGGTTCTGCAGAACCGTTTGCTGGCCTGCTGAATTCCACCAATGATTTTATTTCCAGGCACTGTCATTTTGTCCGCCGCATCTTACGCTCGCCCGGACAATGATTATAAATTTATATAATGGCTGCATGCCTGAGCCTGCCTCTTCTGGGCTGGGCAGGACTGGCCTGGCTGCCAGTCAGCCTGTAAGCCCTGCCCTGCCTCCCTTGTTGTTGGCAAGGATTGGCTGGCAGGCTCCCCCTGCACACGTGTTCTGAACTTCTGTGCAGAGGAGAGGAGCCACCATCAGCCATAATGCAGCAGCGGACGGTGGGTAGAAGGCAGCCTGGAAGACGAAAAGTCATCTTCAATTCGGTAGTCGGGACTCGGGTGTGCCAGAGCGGGGACTTCACACTTCCTATCGGCCCAGCGGCCGTGACATCACATCATTGTCTGAGGAGGAGGCTGCGGCGCGGACAGAGCACGCCAAGGCCCAGAAGAGCAGAGCCAGGCAGCCCAGGAGTACAGAGTCAGACAGTACTGGGTCACCGACCGTCGGCATCTGGGTGAGTTACGTATGCTGCTGCCACGGTCAGTCACTGCGTGGGGAGAGTGAGAAGGAGGAGAGGCATGACTGGAGGCTGTTGAGCCGGCCAGAGGGCAAATCATTATTGTATTAGGCTGCACAACCTGCACTGCAGTGTTTAATGCATTCTTGCCTACCTGACCCTCTCCATGCGGGAGAAAATGCTCTGTTTCTGGACTTCCCTGGTAATGTATGATTGCCAGCACCTGTGGGGAGCTAGGTAAAGGTGTTTCACCACAGGTGATGGCAATCATACATTACCAGGGAAGTCCAGGAACAGTGCATTTTCTCCCGCATGGAGAGGGTCAGGTAGGCAAGAATGGTTTAATGTGGCAGGGGAGGGGCCGGGCCCGCCGGGGGCATCAAAATGGCGCAGTTACGCAGTATTAGGACATAGAACCTGTTGTTAATTTATTTGAATCCCACCACTGGGGGCAGGGCTTGATGACGTTTCCCAGAGAGAGGAATTTAAAAGTAGGCAACCCTACACTAAGTCATTTTTCTTCAATGGAAAGTATTACATACAGCTCATCAACACAGCCACAGGCACTTTGCAAATCCACTGAAAATGGAAATGCAAATGAGACACCTTGCTGCTGCACCTGTGGTCCCAGTACTGTGCCCGAGGCCGCAGCCAGGGATTATCATCATTTAACTCAAACTGGCCATCACAGGATGCCATTCAGGCCAGGAAAATACAGTAGGGACAATGGCGTATGTGCAACCATTACTAGGAGTAAAAAATTACCAAAAATAAGGCTGTGAAGGGGCATCACAGAGAGAGAGCTTTCTTGCATGCTCTGTCCCTGCCTGCGATTACTGATACATCTGTAACCTCCAAACCTGATACAGATGGCGATAAATCAGCTTTTTTTTATTTGGGTGGGGCGTGTTTAATCTAAAATGTAAATTGCAGTGTAAAATTACCTCGAACACGTGGACATGTGCGATATATGAAAAAAACAGCCAGTATTTACCCTGCACATGAATTATAAGTGTACTAGTTACTAGCATGTCAAAATAAAGGAACACCAACACAGTAATTGTCAGCACAGGCTGCTGTGTGTGGCCGAACAGAGCGACAATTGAATTGCTCCGTCGGGCACCATCTAGTGCAGGGGTCTCCATCAAATCAGAGACAATGAGCCAAAATATGTGTTATGGTAAGACAAAGAGCCAAAACCATGGAGAATATGGGCGTGGCCTAGCTCCCACAAGGTCACACCCAATCAATTCAATGGGTCGAGGCCTAGCATGGCTAGGCCCCATTTTTGTGTTTGCAGCTTTCGAATGACATTTGTAGGAGCACAGGGGCGGATTGGGATGAAAAACCAGCCCGGGAAATTTCTAAAAGCAGCCCTACAAAAGGGGTGGAGTCAATGAAGGGGGTGGAGCCTTTTAAAGAGGGGAACTCAGGGACCCCCTTATCAAAGGAGCTCCCAGGGAGACCCAAGAGTAAGAACAGGATCAGGGGGAGATGCGAGAGTGAGGGCAGGAACAGAGGAAAATGAGAGAGGAGGAACAAGGGAAGACGCAAGAGGCGGAAAAGGGGGATACATGAGCAGGGGTGTAACTAGATGTTCATAGGCCCCATAGTAAAAATTTGTAGGGCCCCTATTTACCAGCCAATACTGATAATTTTAGATAGCACATCTAACTTACAGAGGGAAGATGGGCCCCCAAAAGCTCTGGCCCCATAGCAGCTGCACCCCCTGCACATTACATCGTTACGCCCTTGAACGTGAGAGAAGGAACGAAGACACTTCAGATGAGGAACAGGGAGAGGATAGAGGAGAAGGAACAGGGGGAGACCTGAGAGGAGGAGAGTCACAGGAAGAGACATGAGAGGAGGAGAAGAACAGGAGAAAACGTGAAAGGAGGAGAGCCTTGGGAAGGGAAACGGGGAGAAATAAGAGGGGGAGACATGAGAGGAGAAGGAACAGGGGGAGAGGTGAAAGGAGGAATGGGGGAGACATGAGAGGAGGAACAGGGAGACGATAGAGAGGGAGATAAACGGGGAGAGGTAAGAGGAACAGGGAGAGATGTAAGAGTAATAGGGGGAGATGTGAGAGGAGGAGCGGAATGGGGACACGTGGGAGGAGGAGAGGAACAGGGGGAGATGTGAAAGGATGATCGGAACAGGGGAAAATGTGAGAGGAGGAGAGGGCAGGGGGAGATGTAAGAGAGGGAGAGAAATGGGCAGACATGATAAGAGAGGAACTTGGGGGGGATGCTTGAAAGGAGGAGGAACAGGGGGAGACATGAAAGGGAACAGGAGGAGATGAGAGAGGGGGAAGAATAGGGGGTGACTTGAGAGGAAGGTATATTTGTACCACTGCTGCCAGCCACACAGAGCCAGGCTGCGCTCCATCATATAGTCATTATTAGTTTAATGTTATGTACCTCTCATCTGCAGTCACCTCAATATGCAGCTGTGCTGTCCAGGTGCCTCCCTTGCTGTTGTTGATGATCCTCAGCCGCTTGAAAAACTTCTGCTTTGCCTGCTGGGAGAGCCAGACCTAGTCAATTGGGTGACCTAGGCAACATTTTGGCTGGTGACCCCTAGCCCTGCTGCTAGTTTCACCTATGTTTTAATACCCTTCTCCCGGCAAGAGCTGCTGCACAGAGATTACTCTGCCCATATTTAGGCTCCACCACCAGCGGCAGGGCTTAAAATGGTCATGGAGAGGTGGTAGAACTCCCTTTCCCTGCTAATGCCCCACTTGTGTGTGGCGCTTGTGTGTTTAGTGCCCCCTACAAATTATAAACTGTGCCCTTCCGCCAAAATGCTAGAAAGGAATAGTGCACACCAAATAAAAAGGCTGGAGTATCATAAGAAATTAGTATCGACAAACAGTAGTACCCCAAGTTGAAATCATTATGCTAGAGTAGGACAATCCTATTCACCTTACACAAGTAGTGACCATATTGACATTACATAGTGCGTAGTGACCCATAGTCACATTGCACAGCGCATAGGGACCCATATAGTCACATTACACAGCACGTAGTGATGCATAATCACATTACACAGCACGTAGTCACCCATAGTCACATTACACAGCACGTAGTGATGCATAGTCGCATTACACAGCACGTAGTGATGCATAGTCACATTACACAGCACGTAGTGATGCATAGTCACATTTCACAGCACGTAGTCACCCAGGGCCTTATTTTGGTTCATTCTTTCTGACAAAATCCTTCTTAGATGGGCAAAACCATGTGCACTGCAGGTGGGGCAGGTGTTACTTGTGCAGAGAGAATTAAATTTGGGTGGGGTTTTACTTCAAAGTGAGATCTATATTGCAGTGTAAAAATAAAGCAGTCAGTATTTTCCCTGCACAGAAACAAAATAACTCACCCAAATCTAATTCTCTCTGCACATGTTACATCTGCCCCCCCTGCAGTGCACATGGTTTTGTCCATCTAAGAAGGATTTTGTCAGAAAGAATGAACCAAAATAAGGCCCCCAGTCACATTACACAGCATGTAGTGATGCATAGTCACATTACACAGCATGTAGTGATGCATAGTCACATTACACAGCACGTAGTGATGCATAGTCACATTACACAGCACGTAGTGATGCATAGTCACATTACACAGCACGTAGTGATGCATAGTCACATTACACAGCACGTAGTGATGCATAGTCACATTACACAGCATGTAGTGATGCATAGTCACATTACACAGCACGTAGTGATGCATAGTCACATTACACAGCACGTAGTGATGCATAGTCACATTACACAGCACGTAGTGATGCATAGTCACATTACACAGCACGTAGTGATGCATAGTCACATTACACAGCACGTAGTGATGCATAGTCACATTACACAGCACGTAGTGATGCATAGTCACATTACACAGCACGTAGTGATGCATAGTCACATTACACAGCACGTAGTGATGCATAGTCACATTACACAGCACTTAGTGATGCATAGTCACATTACACAGCACTTAGTGATGCATAGTCACATTACACAGCACGTAGTGATGCATAGTCACATTACACAGCACGTAGTGATGCATAGTCACATTACACAGCACGTACTGATGCATAGTCACATTACACAGCACGTAGTGATGCATAGTCACATTACACAGCACGTAGTGATGCATAGTCACATTACACAGCACGTAGTGATGCATAGTCACATTACACAGCACTTAGTGATGCATAGTCACATTACACAGCACGTAGTGATGCATAGTCACATTACACAGCACGTACTGATGCATAGTCACATTACACAGCACGTAGTGATGCATAGTCACATTACACAGCACGTAGTGATGCATAGTCACATTACACAGCACGTAGTGATGCATAGTCACATTACACAGCACGTAGTGACCCGTAGACCCCAACTCTGAGTCCCACTGATGCTATACAAATCCCGTCCCTTCCCGAGGACACTGTTGGTGCCTGGCGGGATTTGTGTGTTCCCTTCCTACTGTTGAGCAGTGCGGATGACATAATGTCTCCATCTGCGCACGTGCGTGTGATGCGGGAGGGAGGAAGAGTCAGCAAGGAGGAGAAGGTGCAGAGAGGTCGGAGAGGGACACAGGAGGCCACGCTGTACGCATCTTAAAACAAAGCTGCATGCCACTGCCATGCAGCAAGCCAGGGCCAGACTGCCAATGAGTGCTATAGTTAATAATAAATGCTTACTGCTGTCCCTGTGCTGTACATTGCAGTAGTACATACTGTATGGTACCATATTTTGCTGGGATATAATAGATAGTTATCCTTGTACTACAAGCAGGGCCGGTGCAAGGCACCGGTGCGCCCCAGGCGAGTCGGCTTTATACACATGACGGCGCCGCAGGTACCCCTATGGCACGGACACCCCTGATCGCCCCAGCACTGCAGGGACGCCGGGACAGCAATTTTTGTACACAGTTCGCTGGGGGTGAGGGGCGAACTGCCGCCTTCCAGGTGCCGGCGCCCTAGGCAAATGCTTAGAGCTGCCTAGTGGTGGCGCCGGCCCTGACTAAAAGTCCCAGCATGACGTGTCAGTTTCTACTAGCAGTCTATCAGCAGCTGCCAGAGGACCACAGGCTATCTGATCCTAAGCAGCATGCATTTATATACAAATGATTAAATCTGTATACTATCGAAACTGACTGGTCATGCTGGGACTTGTAGTGCTGGGATAACTAATTAATTTCCATAATCCAACATATAAAAATTATAGTTTTGAGGTGTTTTTTTGGTAAGGGGAGGGGTGGGGGGGGGGGCAGTATGAAATTACTGACGTGCCCCTCTCCCTCAAATCATCACACATGCTGTATATCCCCACACATATATACAATATACCACAGTGTGGTCCCCAGTCCATGCACAAACGTTACCTGGCTTCTGGACGAGGACCACAGGAGCCACCAACTAAAGATCAGGGCCAGGCAAAGTTGGGGGCGTGGCCTAATCACGGAGCCCCCCGTGACCACGCCCCCTTTCCGACCCCTTCCTGCTGCAGCCGGAGCGAAGCCCAGGAACAGGTACCGATCCCCAGCTTCCCCCTAGGCCGGCTCTGCTGCTGGAGATCAGGGGCATACACACCAAGCACCGCGGGAGGAGCTGCATGCGGCCGCGCATGCGCAACAGCCCTCCCGCGGCCATCTTTGATCCGGAAAAAATGCTGTGGTCGCAGACTTTGTGCGGTCCGCGGCCCGGACAGGGGGGAGAGCGGCCGGATCTGGGGACTTATGGAGCGGCCGACCGGGAAATGTCCCGGTTTCCCGGCAGGCCAATCCGCCCCTGTAGGAGCATGACCTTGTGCCAAACCTCAGAATTTAGCTCGGCTGGAGGTGAGACAAGCACATTGAAAATGCACAATTTCTGTAATCTTCCCAATAGAAAAAACCTTTACTACCTTTTCACTTTGCTGTAACTTTTTCATTAGTGGGACTTTTGTTCTGGCTCGTATTTGAAGCTACTCGCAGTAATTCTCTCACATGTGTCTGTAAAACCGATCAATGTTTTGATTTCACTTACTGTACTTCAGTGTTGAAAAAATGACTCACAAAAAGGTAAGTAGA
Organism: Crinia signifera; assembly: GCF_055691185.1. NCBI lineage: Eukaryota > Metazoa > Chordata > Amphibia > Anura > Myobatrachidae > Crinia > Crinia signifera. The sequence continues at coordinate 436,759,804 of NC_139217.1, read as the reverse complement.
CAGCCCCCACACCCCCGTCTGCTGCCCAGCCTCTACACCCAGCCCATCATCCCCATGTGGTATCTGTTCCCGCTTCCTGGCGCTGTGTACAGCATGCTCTTCCTGCAATGTAACGTCATGACATCACATAGAGCACAAAACAAAATAGCGCACAGTCAGAGGAGGCAGTGCCGTGGGTGCAGGAGATGGCACACAGCAGAGTAGTGCACAGTCAGAGGAGGCATGCAGCAGTGCCACGGGTGCTGGATCCACATCTCATTAAGAAAAGAGCCACATGTTGGCCACTTCTGATCTAGTGGCTGCTGATATGCACAGCACTTTCATTCCTCTCATAGGGCGGGATGTACTAACGCTTACCGCGCCGTAGACATCCATGTTTCGCGTCCGCAATGGCTTCGTGTTATGTATTAATCAAGTTTCGTTGTGTTGTTGAAAAAAAAACTCCGCCGGCTTCTGTTCTCGCGGAGTTTCCGGCGCGGCAGATCCCCTCATTCATCTCTGTGTAGCTGAAGTGCCTGTGTGATGTACTAACACTCGCAGCGCTCAGCTTTGTGTGGTATTAATTTGCCTTGTATTTCAGGCGTTAATACACTGTTTTATCTCATGGGGTTTTTTTTGTGTCACAAATATATTAAACAAGAAGGTCATTTTTTTTTTTTAGATTTGTCTGAGTTAATAGGGGTGTTGGTTGTCTTGTGGGCATCCCATTAGAATGCATTTTGCTGGATAGCCGTGGCTTAGGGTAATGAGGGCAATGTGATGTTTGTATGGATTATTTGTTTGAGGTAATGCCAAATTGCAAAATGGGGTTTGGTTTGAAGCAGATTAAGGTGTCGTCATTGTTAAATTAGGGCAAGGGATGTTGTTAGGGTGAGGGGTGGTAGGGCTGAATTGATAGGCACGTGTGAGGGGTGGTAGGGTGGAGGTGATGGGCACAGTAGGTTTCTGAGGGGAGGTAGAGCGTTTGTGATGGGCACAGTAGGTTCTGAGGGGTGGTAGGGCGTTGGTGATGGGCAGAGTAGGTGGCGCCTGGGAGTGAGATAAACCCGCGCCGCGCAGCACACAGAAACAACTGCGCATGACAGGAGTAAACATCATTGCGCATGCGCAAAAAAAAAAATGCGTAAATATTCCGACGGATAGCAGAGTTAACGCGGACATGAATATAGGAAAAAAATTAGTACATAACGCGGAGATCTCCGCAAAAAGAGAGCGAAATCATCTCGAAAAAAACAACTACACTTCACTACAGAAATGCGAGTAATAGTACATCCCGCCCATAGAGGTGAGAAGCAGTGTTAGCATTTTATTAAATAGGATCCCCCCCACCAAAAAAAAAAAATCATCCTAAAAGAAGTGGTGGGGGCATGTGCTTTGCAGCCCCTCCCCCCTGAATCCGCCACTGCTTACTTTTTTAATTCTCTCCTGGATTTGCCCCTAGTCAATTTATAGATCTTTTGCAAGGGAGCTGACAGGAGCTAATCATTTTTTATATGTCCTATGTTTTACTTTAAAGGTTTTTTTTTTTTTTTTAGGAGAAATCATCCTGGCTCCAAATAGAAACCCTATGAGACAAGAGCCGCTGACTTTGTGCTAAATTGCCATAAATAAACAAAACAATTTCCTTTCGACTATACGACTTAAGTGCACCTCATTTAGTGGTGACATAAAACTGCTTTAAGACTGTGTTTTCCAAAAGCAACACAATAATACATGTCTAAATACCATTAACCAATAAGCTGGAGAGCATTTGTGTAGCTATTTTTACTCTTGAGTTCCATCAGGTTTTTTTTTATTGCAAACCACGTACTTGCATGTAATAAAAGAGTAATCATAAGCTGTCAGTATACTGAGCTGGTGAACTCTGCAGCAGACGTGCCTCAAAGTCTTCAGTCTCTACAGGGATGAACGCTGCACAGTGATGCGGCCAGAGGAATATTAGTCACAGGCTATTTTTGAAGCTCCCCCCTTTACCCAGCAGGCTACCATTCAAACCATTACAGAATGAGATGCATGCACTCATTTCCATTCTCAAGGTTTATGGACCATTTAACTGCAGCTCGGAAATCATTTAAAAAGGTAATTGAGTTTACAGCTGAGAAAAATAGGAGCCCTCCCCAGTTGTTTCAAGTCCAAATAGCTTGATGCGAAATTGAAGCATTAAAATTAAGATTGATATTTCTAGACGGTACTCTTGATCCCTTCTGGTAACGAGGTCATTAAGGCGGGGCTCATTTGGCTGAAATCACTATAGAAAGTAGAGTTCAGAATATTTCAGGAGTTTCTCAGAGCCCAAGTATTTCAGATAACTTGGTTCACTAATGCATTTTATTTTTCTGCATCACTGGAGGCAAGGTGGAAGGTGAGAGGGTGACAAAAAAAAAATGCTGGCTCCTCCACATTGACAGAAGCTAGATGTAATGTGACATTCTCCAGCAGCCCTCGGCTTCTGTCACAGAGGAGGAGCTGACAGTGGAAGCACTAGCCTTCGAGGCAGTCCAGCATTTGACACAGGAGTGATGATGTTGGGATTCCTCATGAAACAATGCCCATTTAAGTTAGGTAACGCCCAACTTTCAGATGCATGGGCAAGATACAAACTCAACGCAATGGGTTTTCAGAACTGGTGATGCCTCTGAATCGTGCCACATTTCATGGTGATTAAGCCTTAGGGCAGTATTCAATGAGAAAAGTTCTCCGTGTTTTGTGGAGAACTTGTGCTTTGTTCGCCTTGGACGGAGCATTTTGCTCTCCAAAAGCGAGCAACCCTATTCAATGTGAAATGTTCTCCGTCTTTCTAAGTGACTTTCTCCGTGTCTCTCCGTGTAGCAATTCTCCATCTTTTGATGGAGAGCTGGAATGTGAACTTTTAAACTAAAAGGTTTTTTTAAGAAATTTTGGTGTCAAAAAATCAGTTTTTTTTTTCTGTGAAGGGGCATGTTATTTTTATTCATGTGCTTATAGCACATGAATATATATTTAATTTTAAAAAATATATTTTTTTTATTTTTTTTTTTTTTTTTTTTACACAGTGCAGCCAGCAGGGGGCCGGAGCGCTCGAGCCGCTCATTAGATATTCATATATTCACTGCACCCAAACGTAACTATGCACAAACGGGTGCAGTGAATACTGGGTCCCCCGCTGGCTATAGGGGGGTGCAGCCTGGGTCCTGGAGAGCCCCCCTCCCCTCCACAGTCCTCTGGAGCAGCCAGGGAGACTTTAATCTCTCTGGCTGCTTCCGGCTCCCTGAAAGCTCCCTGCTCCCTGCAGGGGTTAAGACTCTCCGCGAGTGGCGGAGAGCATCAGCCACATTGAATAGAGGGAGCAGGAGTGGCAGAGAGCCCTCCGGAACACGGAGAGTGCATGGAGAGCGAAATAAAACGCTCTCCATGCACGGAGAACTTTTTCATTGAATACTGCCCTTTATCTGAAACTTTATACCCTTTTCCTTGCAGTAGAAATACTAGTCCGAAATGCATAGTACATAATTAGCGACATTGTATGTAGCTAAATGCAAATAAGACACTATATTTAGGAATCATGGTGCAAAAGGATAGGTGTATTTATTTGTTTATTTACAGTTTGGGGACTTACTTGTGCTATTATCTCCAAATTGATTAGGCAAAGGGCTTTTACATTTGTGAAAGATGTTTGCATGCAACTCGCAGGTGTTGGTCAGTGTCTGTTTGGTCAGAACAGTGCTAATTAGGAAATTGACCAGGGGAGCCACACCCATCAGGAGAGCCAAACCCATGACTAAAGACAACTGAGCCAGAAGGGCCAGGGGAGAACAGCAGGAAGAGAACATCCCATCTCTGCTTTTCTCCAATTGTACAAGTAATAAGACTCATAATGCCATCTCTCAACTATAGAAATAGCATTACTGTAAGTCAACATATTATTGCATCCCTATGTTGAGTATTAATGTTAGGTTTAGGCAGTACTATTTTTCTGGAAAAATAAGACCAGGAGCTATGGTCTTGGGGAGAGAGAGAAAGAGGGGGAGGGGGTGGGGGGAGAGAGAGGGTGGGGGGGGAGAGAGAGGGGGGGGAGAGAGAGAGAGAGAGAGATTGTATTTAGAAACAAAGGCCCTCACAGGGGACTTTCAAATAAAACTTTATTTATGGAAAGTGCATTTTGCCCCAGAACAGGTCCAGGAACCCAGTTCCTGATGATGTCATATTTAATTAGAGGTTCAGGGACTGAGTTCCTGCTGAAAAATAGCACTGGGTTTAGGGTTAGGCACTAGGAGGAGGGTTAGGCTGCAGGAGAGGAGGATTAGACACTAGGAGGAGGGTTAGGCTGTGGGAGGGGACAGTTAAGGTTCAGGCTGCTGAAAGTGATGATTATGGATAGGCTGCTGAAGCCAATGTTTAGGGATAGGCTGCGAAAGGGGCAGTTAATGTTAAGCTGCAGCTGGGAGTCCACTTCCTGTATTGTGACAGGGATGGTGAAATGAATAATTCTAAAAATGCCAAAACAGTTATTTACTAGAATTAGGTTTGAAAGTTATGAACATGCACTCAGCTGGACCTAATTAAATGTCATTTTATCAGTTACAAGCAGTGGTCGAAGTGGGGCGGTATACGGGGGTATGGTATACCCCCACTTTAATCTGAAGATAAAAAAAAAAAGTTTTTTGTCCCCCTCAGGATGCTCTCTGATCACTCAGCAGCACATATTGTGCTTTTGTAATACCCCTGTACAACGGGGCAGTCTGGCAGGGGACGTTGATGGACAGGGGGGTGTCCGAAGGTGCGCACTATATTCACTCTTTACTTTTCCATACCCCCACTTCAAAATTTCCATACCCCCACTTCAAAATTTCCACTTCGACCACTGGTTACAAGTAGTCGTTCAATGGAAAGAACATTTGGACATATTAAATATGAAGACGCATCATCCTGTGTGTTGGGTCACCTCAGTCACTCTGCTCTCTTTATTCACTGTTCCACCACCCTCCTTGCTTCTCTTCACCACACCAGCACCTCCTTCCCATTCCGCACATTGCATCATCTAGCACACACACACACACACACACACACACACACACACACACCACCTACTCATTCCCGTCTCCCAGCCTGGTCCACCCCATAAGCTAGATTTGACCTGTCTCCCTATCAGTTGAAGCTGTTGGTGCTGCTGGGACACACCTTAGAGAACTATTATATAGATAAAGAAACAATGTAGCTTTCTGGATTAACCTGGCGCTTGATCGCTGCCCTGGGTCACTATTAGATTGTATGTGTCACCCAACATACACAAACAGATCAAACAGGAAAAAAAGGGGTACCAACAGTATCCTTGGGCGCTGATCTTAAAATGGGATCTTGATGGGAGAGTACCCAAAATATAGAAACAAAGAAAAAACCACAATAGTGTATTATCAGAGAGTAAGTGCAGTATATTCAGACGGTTCCCAGAAAAAGGTTATTGAGGGGACTCGTACCCTGGATGTTGGTCTACTGTTTAGGCAGACCGATCTGAGCTTTGGGGGGGAGCGGTTTTGCACCGTCTGATCTCATTTCCTCCAATCCCGATATTCATATAGAGAGAGAAAAAACTGACATGGTGTAATATCGTTTAAACCCTTCAACACAGGTAAATATCGATAGATGTGCAAAACCGTACCGTGTTTTTAGGTCTACTGTTTTAAGGCAGACCACTTAGGCTTTGGGGGGAGCGGTTCTCACATCAACCGATATTCCAGAAACTCCATATCCAATTTGCATATAAAAGATGAGAATAGCGGATATAGTATAGTACCGCTTTATTCACAACATATAAAATAACAACAGTGGGGATCCAAAACAACTGACTCTCACCAAATATATTTGTCCACCCAAGCAGACAAAAAAGGCAGATGGTATTTATCAGGCATCCCTGCAGCCTTCAAGGTGGTAGTCCAGTGTGATGTCCCCTCCTACTCCACGCCAACGCGTTTCTAGACCACAATGGTCTCTTTTTCAAGGCATGTGGAGCATAGGTTCCGTGCACATATTTATACCCCATTCCGGGGGAGCCTAATACCAGACATAGAGTTACCTAACATCTAATATGTCCCCTCCCAATTCCAAATCCCGGATTTCACCTCCTTTGTTTACATTGCGCGATTCATTCACAGCTGATCGTCAGTCTTTTTAATCCCGGCATTCAGACAAGGCGGATATGACGTTTTCCGTCTCCTGCAGCCAGGCTTCTAGCGGAAGTGATATAACTTCCGCCGGCTTCGGATGACGCGTGTTTGCGTTCCATTTCATTTTTACTTCCTGGAAACGCGGCGTCTTGCGTTCCACTGCGTTGTATTACTTTCTGCCATTCATTATTACGGAGTTTTCACTCTGATACAAAGTATTATCATGTCCTCCATGGTTTTCCGGTATAAAACAAAGGAGATATACATATATTAGAACTTATAATTCCAACATTGTCAGAACATGAAGTGACTTTGTGCATTCTGTGCAAATGGCATATTTAAAGTGACAGTGTGCTCATGTTGAAGGTGAAAAAGGAGTTTATAAAGTGCACTAATGACATAAAAACAATTTTAAAAACAATTTTAAAAAAGGATTAAAAATATATCTAGTTTATAAAAATTTAAATCTCATCACATAAACCATTTTAGTTCAAAGTCTTTATTAAGACCATTGGGGATGAGAGTTTGAAAATTAAAAATTAAGGTCATTTCATTTTTTGCTAAAATCGTGGCTATATCTCCTCCCCTAATATTGCCCTCGATTTTTCTCAAGATAAAAAAATTCTTTATGCAGTTTGGATTGGACTGATGCTGTGTTTTAAAGTGCATTGGCAGTGCATGTGTTTCAAGTCCTTTGCGGATGTTGCGGAGATGTTCGCTCATCCTTACTTTGAAGGGTCTACTTGTCCTTCCTATGTAGAACTTTCCACATGTGCATTCCACAGCATAGATTACGTTCACAGAGTGGCATGTGACAAATTCTTTGATTACGTGTTTTTTGCCATTTATCTGGATCTCAGTAATTTTTTGACCAAAATTGTTTTTCACAGTTTTACAGCCGGTGCAAGACCCACATCGATAAAAACCAGTAGATGTAATTGTGGCTTTCTTAGGGGATGTTGGGCATAAGCTCTTTACCAATTTAGATTTGAGATTAGGCGCTCTCCTAAAAATACACACTGGTTTTAAAGGGATCTCAGCACCTATCACTGGGTCTTTCCTCAATAGACCCCAGTGTTTTTGTATAATTTTCTTGATTTCCCGGTGTTGAGAGGAATAGCCGGTGACAAAGGACCATTTGAATTTGTCATCTTGTTCCCCTGTTTTGTCCCTTGGTTCAAGCAGGGTGGCCCTTTCTATTTCTTGTGCCTGTGCTAAAGAGTTCTCTACTTTCCCGGGATCATATCCACTGTTTATGAAGCGCTCTTTCATCCCTTTAGCCTGTTCCTGAAAGACAGTGAGATCTGTACAATTCCGTTTCAATCTCTTGAATTGACCAATGGGGATTGATTCAAGCCATCTGTCTTGATGACAGCTATTGCGGTTTATTTAGGCCTGAGAATCAGTCGGTTTTGTATAATTTTTTGTTTTAAGCACTCTGTTTTCTACATATATAATTACATCAAGAAAACTTACAGAATCCTGACTGACATTGTATGTTAATTTAATCCCCTTGTCATTGTCATTTAGGTAACTGCAAAATTTATCAAGGTCTTCTTTGTCTCCCCTCCAGATGAAGAGGATGTCGTCTATATACCGACGCCATGACACCAGGTTTGCCCCATATGGGTGGTGGGACCAGATGGTATCGGTCTCCCACTCACCCATAAAGATGTTAGCATAACTTGGGGCAAACCTGGTGCCCATGGCTGTACCCCTTCTCTGGATGTAGAATTCGTCTTTGAATACAAAATAATTGTTTTGTAATATGAACTCTATACCTTCTATCAAAAAGTTTTTTAGTTTTTGGTGCATGTCACTATTTGATAGAGCCCTCTTTACAGCCTCCACACCTTGATTATGGTTTATAATGGTGTATAACGATGTCACATCTGCCGTCACCAAGAACAGATTTTCTTCCCATTCGATGGTTTCAATAAATTTAAGGACTTCTGTTGTGTCTTTTAAATGGGACTGGTTTTTTGTCACTAAGGGCTGTAAGTGAACATCTATGAACATGGAAAGGTTTGAGGTAATAGAGTCCACCCCGGAGATGATAGGTCTTCCGGGGGGATGTACCGGATCTTTATGAATTTTAGGGAGTATGTAAATGGTGGGTATTATTGGACTATCAATATTTAGGAATTTACATTGGTCGTCTGTCAAAGTGCCACATTTACTGTATTTTTCTGTCAGATTTTTCAGAAGTAAAATTATTTTCTGAGTAGGGTTCCCTCTCATTTTCTTATACGTTTCCTGGTCCGAGAGTTGTTTATGGATTTCCTCCTCATAGTCCTTCTTGCTTAGAAGGACTATCCCACCCCCTTTATCAGAAGGTTTTATAACCAGGTTTTTATCCTCTTTTAAAGATTTTAAACCCCTCCTTTCTTTGTAGGTTAAATTTTGTCCTATTTTTTTGGGGTCTAGCTTCCTGACATCATCCATCACAAGTGTATTGAATGAGTCTAGGAAGCATCCCTTTAAATGGGATGGGTAAAAGGTTGACTTTGGTTTGAATACCGGAGCATCGGGATTGTAATTCCCATCATTTTCACGGTCGTGGAAAAAATTTTTTAGGGAAAGTTTTCTCAGAAACTTTTGAACATCTATAAACACCTCAAACTGATTGATGGGTACTGATGGGCAGAACTTAAGGCCCTTTTCTAATAGGGACCGTTCTTCCTGAAGAAGCAAATGATCACTTAAGTTAAAGATCTTAATCGTCCCTTTGTTTTCAGGGATGGGACCAGGATTTTCAACTAAAGTGGTAGAGTTTTTTGTTTTTCTCTTTTTGCTTTTCTGGGTATTTTTCTTTTTAGTTCCGCCCCTTTTTCCTCTAGTGGTTATTTTTTGTGGTCGACCTGGTGTCGTCTCCCTAAAAAATGCTGTTGATCTTCCCTCCTTGGTGAATAGTTATTTTCCAGGTTGGAGAAGCGATTGTTTGTGGGAATATTATAACTGGTTCCTTGACTATTTTCATAGTTATAGTTCTTATTTTTTGGGGGATCAGGTCTATACCTCCAATTTTTGTATACACCCTCTTCCCTTCTTCTAGAATTTTGATGTCTGGGGACATAACTCTCATTTATATCCCTCTCCCGGTTATAACTAAATTTAATATCTGGTTCTCTCTCTCTGAAATCTCTATCAGGTTTTCTCCATCTTGGTTTAGGAGTGAGAATTTTTGATCTAGTTATTATTTTTGATGGTTTTGGGGTTTTAGGGGTTTTTGGTGTTTTAGGGACTACCTCTATTATATCCTCTGGATCTTTTAGTAGTCCTAGGTCCCTTTGTAATTTTTTTAATTTTCTATTAATCAGTGTGTTTTCTATTTTTTCTATTTTGTGACAAATTTTCTCCTCCTTTTCTTTATAGTCTTTGTGGTCTTTGAAAGGGGCTGACAACTTCTTTAATTCCTTTATTTCTTCCTCTATTTTATTCAAATCGCCTTTCCTTTCCTGAATGATAAGGGCCATGAGGTTAAAGGAACATTCAAATAGGGTGTCATCCCATCTTTTTTGGAAATTTTCGCTTGGCGAATTGATACTCGCTGTTTTTTCTACTTGCAACCCTTTCGGTATCACTTTAAGTGACACATATTTTTCCAAGGTTGCAATTTCCCAGCTAAGATTGGTTTCTTTTACTAAGACCTTTTCCAATTTATTTAGTAGACCTTCTAGACTTTCGTCTGCTAAGATCACTTCTTTTCACCACTTTTCTGGATATACTTGTGCTGCTAAAATATGTTTAAAATAAGAGAAGATAGGATCAGTAGGCTGAAAAATGCCTTTAATGATCCAACTAAAGAAGTGATCTTAGCAGACGAAAGTCTAGAAGGTCTACTAAATAAATTGGAAAAGGTCTTAGTAAAAGAAACCAATCTTAGCTGGGAAATTGCAACCTTGGAAAAATATGTGTCACTTAAAGTGATACCGAAAGGGTTGCAAGTAGAAAAAACAGCGAGTATCAATTCGCCAAGCGAAAATTTCCAAAAAAGATGGGATGACACCCTATTTGAATGTTCCTTTAACCTCATGGCCCTTATCATTCAGGAAAGGAAAGGCGATTTGAATAAAATAGAGGAAGAAATAAAGGAATTAAAGAAGTTGTCAGCCCCTTTCAAAGACCACAAAGACTATAAAGAAAAGGAGGAGAAAATTTGTCACAAAATAGAAAAAATAGAAAACACACTGATTAATAGAAAATTAAAAAAATTACAAAGGGACCTAGGACTACTAAAAGATCCAGAGGATATAATAGAGGTAGTCCCTAAAACACCAAAAACCCCTAAAACCCCAAAACCATCAAAAATAATAACTAGATCAAAAATTCTCGCTCCTAAACCAAGATGGAGAAAACCTGATAGAGATTTCAGAGAGAGAGAACCAGATATTAAATTTAGTTATAACCGGGAGAGGGATATAAATGAGAGTTATGTCCCCAGACATCAAAATTCTAGAAGAAGGGAAGAGGGTGTATACAAAAATTGGAGGTATAGACCTGATCCCCCAAAAAATAAGAACTATAACTATGAAAATAGTCAAGGAACCAGTTATAATATTCCCACAAACAATCGCTTCTCCAACCTGGAAAATAACTATTCACCAAGGAGGGAAGATCAACAGCATTTTTTAGGAAGAAAACACCAGGTCGACCACAAAAAATAACCACTAGAGGAAAAAGGGGCGGAACTAAAAAGAAAAATACCCAGAAAAGCAAAAAGAGAAAAACAAAAAACTCTACCACTTTAGTTGAAAATCCTGGTCCCATCCCTGAAAACAAAGGGACGATTAAGATCTTTAACTTAAGTGATCATTTGCTTCTTCAGGAAGAACGGTCCCTATTAGAAAAGGGCCTTAAGTTCTGCCCATCAGTACCCATCAATCAGTTTGAGGTGTTTATAGATGTTCAAAAGTTTCTGAGAAAACTTTCCCTAAAAAAATTTTTCCACGACCGTGAAAATGATGGGAATTACAATCCCGATGCTCCGGTATTCAAACCAAAGTCAACCTTTTACCCATCCCATTTAAAGGGATGCTTCCTAGACTCATTCAATACACTTGTGATGGATGATGTCAGGAAGCTAGACCCCAAAAAAATAGGACAAAATTTAACCTACAAAGAAAGGAGGGGTTTAAAATCTTTAAAAGAGGATAAAAACCTGGTTATAAAACCTTCTGATAAAGGGGGTGGGATAGTCCTTCTAAGCAAGAAGGACTATAAGGAGGAAATCCATAAACAACTCTCGGACCAGGAAACGTATAAGAAAATGAGAGGGAACCCTACTCAGAAAATAATTTTACTTCTGAAAAATCTGACAGAAAAATACAGTAAATGTGGCACTTTGACAGACGACCAATGTAAATTCCTAAATATTGATAGTCCAATAATACCCACCATTTACATACTCCCTAAAATTCATAAAGATCCGGTACATCCCCCCGGAAGACCTATCATCTCCGGGGTGGACTCTATTACCTCAAACCTTTCCATGTTCATAGATGTTCACTTACAGCCCTTAGTGACAAAAAACCAGTCCCATTTAAAAGACACAACAGAAGTCCTTAAATTTATTGAAACCATCGAATGGGAAGAAAATCTGTTCTTGGTGACGGCAGATGTGACATCGTTATACACCATTATAAACCATAATCAAGGTGTGGAGGCTGTAAAGAGGGCTCTATCAAATAGTGACATGCACCAAAAACTAAAAAACTTTTTGATAGAAGGTATAGAGTTCATATTACAAAACAATTATTTTGTATTCAAAGACGAATTCTACATCCAGAGAAGGGGTACAGCCATGGGCACCAGGTTTGCCCCAAGTTATGCTAACATCTTTATGGGTGAGTGGGAGACCGATACCATCTGGTCCCACCACCCATATGGGGCAAACCTGGTGTCATGGCGTCGGTATATAGACGACATCCTCTTCGTCTGGAGGGGAGACAAAGAAGACCTTGATAAATTTTGCAGTTACCTAAATGACAATGACAAGGGGATTAAATTAACATACAATGTCAGTCAGGATTCTGTAAGTTTTCTTGATGTAATTATATATGTAGAAAACAGAGTGCTTAAAACAAAAAATTATACAAAACCGACTGATTCTCAGGCCTATATAAACCGCAATAGCTGTCATCAAGACAGATGGCTTGAATCAATCCCCATTGGTCAATTCAAGAGATTGAAACGGAATTGTACAGATCTCACTGTCTTTCAGGAACAGGCTAAAGGGATGAAAGAGCGCTTCATAAACAGTGGATATGATCCCGGGAAAGTAGAGAACTCTTTAGCACAGGCACAAGAAATAGAAAGGGCCACCCTGCTTGAACCAAGGGACAAAACAGGGGAACAAGATGACAAATTCAAATGGTCCTTTGTCACCGGCTATTCCTCTCAACACCGGGAAATCAAGAAAATTATACAAAAACACTGGGGTCTATTGAGGAAAGACCCAGTGATAGGTGCTGAGATCCCTTTAAAACCAGTGTGTATTTTTAGGAGAGCGCCTAATCTCAAATCTAAATTGGTAAAGAGCTTATGCCCAACATCCCCTAAGAAAGCCACAATTACATCTACTGGTTTTTATCGATGTGGGTCTTGCACCGGCTGTAAAACTGTGAAAAACAATTTTGGTCAAAAAATTACTGAGATCCAGATAAATGGCAAAAAACACGTAATCAAAGAATTTGTCACATGCCACTCTGTGAACGTAATCTATGCTGTGGAATGCACATGTGGAAAGTTCTACATAGGAAGGACAAGTAGACCCTTCAAAGTAAGGATGAGCGAACATCTCCGCAACATCCGCAAAGGACTTGAAACACATGCACTGCCAATGCACTTTAAAACACAGCATCAGTCCAATCCAAACTGCATAAAGAATTTTTTTATCTTGAGAAAAATCGAGGGCAATATTAGAGGAGGAGATATAGCCACGATTTTAGCAAAAAATGAAATGACCTTAATTTTTAATTTTCAAACTCTCATCCCCAATGGTCTTAATAAAGACTTTGAACTAAAATGGTTTATGTGATGAGATTTAAATTTTTATAAACTAGATATATTTTTAATCCTTTTTTAAAATTGTTTTTAAAATTGTTTTTATGTCATTAGTGCACTTTATAAACTCCTTTTTCACCTTCAACATGAGCACACTGTCACTTTAAATATGCCATTTGCACAGAATGCACAAAGTCACTTCATGTTCTGACAATGTTGGAATTATAAGTTCTAATATATGTATATCTCCTTTGTTTTATACCGGAAAACCATGGAGGACATGATAATACTTTGTATCAGAGTGAAAACTCCGTAATAATGAATGGCAGAAAGTAATACAACGCAGTGGAACGCAAGACGCCGCGTTTCCAGGAAGTAAAAATGAAATGGAACGCAAACACGCGTCATCCGAAGCCGGCGGAAGTTATATCACTTCCGCTAGAAGCCTGGCTGCAGGAGACGGAAAACGTCATATCCGCCTTGTCTGAATGCCGGGATTAAAAAGACTGACGATCAGCTGTGAATGAATCGCGCAATGTAAACAAAGGAGGTGAAATCCGGGATTTGGAATTGGGAGGGGACATATTAGATGTTAGGTAACTCTATGTCTGGTATTAGGCTCCCCCGGAATGGGGTATAAATATGTGCACGGAACCTATGCTCCACATGCCTTGAAAAAGAGACCATTGTGGTCTAGAAACGCGTTGGCCGTGGAGCAGGAGGGGACATCACACTGGACTACCACCTTGAAGGCTGCAGGGACGCCTGATAAATACCATCTGCCTTTTTTGTCTGCTTGGGTGGACAAATATATTTGGTGAGAGTCAGTTGTTTTGGATCCCCACTGTTGTTATTTTATATGTTGTGAATAAAGCGGTACTATACTATATCCGCTATTCTCATCTTTTATATGCAAATTGGATATGGAATTTCTGGAATATCGGTTGATGTGAGAACCGCTCCCCCCAAAGCCTAAGTGGTCTGCCTTAAAACAGTAGACCTAAAAACACGGTACGGTTTTGCACATCTATCGATATTTACCGGTGTTGAAGGGTTTAAACGATATTACACCATGTCAGTTTTTCTCTCTCTATATGAATATCGGGATTGGAGGAATTGAGATCAGACGGTGCAAAACCGCTCCCCCCCAAAGCTCAGATCGGTCTGCCTAAACAGTAGACCAACATCCAGGGTACGAGTCCCCTCAATAACCTTTTTCTGGGAACCGTCTGAATATACTGCACTTACTCTCTGATAATACACTATTGTGGTTTTTTCTTTGTTTCTATATTTTGGGTACTCTCCCATCAAGATCCCATTTTAAGATCAGCGCCCAAGGATACTGTTGGTACCCCTTTTTTTCCTATTATATAGATAATGCAAGCATCAATGATATAAACCTTCTATTGAATGAGGAGTGTCATGGGTGCAGATCATTTAACCTTAACAGTCACAGAACCTTGCATTCTGGTGGAATCGATGCAATAAAGAATATAGTATCTATCCTTATGTAGCAATGCCTATTTCCCTATAGATTGTAAGCTTGCGAGCAGGGCCCTCCTACCTTTTGACTGTCTGTAAATACCCTGTTTGTTGTATCACTTTGTAAAGCGCAATGGAATATGCTGCGCTATATAAGAAATAGTTAATAAATAAATAAATAAATAAATAAACTCTAAAAAAAAAAAAAAGATAAAGACACTGAGCCAGATTTGGGCACAGAAACGGTTAGCTATTTATTGGAACACAAATTATTATTATTTGGAGGTTAAGAATGTATGGTGGCAAATAAATTATTGCCAGGAATCAGTCATTCAGAAATACCCAACTACAACCAACAACAGGCATTGCAGCGGAACCACTCGGATTGCACAAACACCAGAAAGGTAACCACTCACCATCTAAACTGATTAACCATCTGTTTGGGTGGTGATACTGTCCCCGTTGGGGTGGCATAGCCTAGTACCAGTCAATGTCAGAAGTGCACCTCAACTCAAACTATGTACAATACTTCCATCAAGTTCAACCTTTTTATAGGACCCGTTAGAGGGTTTGGTCTAGACAGAGGCGTAGGGAGGGCGGAGCCACCGGAGCACACGCTCCGGGCGCAGTTGGGGCGCAGGGCGCCGCCCCTCCTCCTAACCCCATCTGCCCTGCTCACCTGGTCCCGGCCTGCCAGCGCGAAAACGATGAGGTCACGTGACTCACTGCTCCAGTCCAGTCCCTAACAAAGCTGCTGCTCGGGCCGGCTCCCGGGCAGCGCTGAGCAGCAGAAAAAAGGAAGACTCCTCCCAGTCCCTTGCCTCTACACAGAATGTCTGTGCTGTGCTCCTCAAGGTAGATTTTTTTTTTTTTTTTGTTTTTTTTTAATAAAGATAAAGAATTGAGGGAATAATCATGGGGTTTGGTGGGGTCCGGGGAGGGGGGGATCTCTCTGGTCTCTGCTGCCACCCTGCTCTTCTCAAGGTGGATTTTAGTTTTTTACTAAAGATAAATAATTATGGGAATAATCATGGGGTTTTGGGGAATTGTGGGGTGTGAATCTCTCTTATAAGTGTCTTATATAGCACAGCAGATTCTGTTAGTGTCTTATATAGTGGAGCAGATTCCGTTACAGTGTCTTATATAGCGCAGCAGATTCTGTTACAGTGTCTTATATAGTGCAGCAGATTCCGTTACAGTGTCTTATATAGCGCAGCAGATTCCGTTACAGTGTCTTATATAGCGCAGCAGATTCCGTTACAGCGTCTTATATAGTGCAGCAGATTCCGTTACAGCGTCTTATATAGTGCAGTAGATTCCGTTACAGTGTCTTATATAGCGCAGCAGATTCCGTTACAGGGTCTTATATAGCGCAGCAGATTCCGTTACAGTGTCTTATATAGCGCAGCAGATTCCGTTACAGCGTCTTATATTGCACAGCAGATTCTGCCACAGTGTCATATATTTCAAAAGTAACATGCCAACACATGTTAGCCATGCCCCCAATTCATTACCGGGGGGGGGGGGGGGGGGGGCGAAATATGACCTTGCTCCGGGCACCATGGCACCTAGCTACACCGCTGGGTCTAGATGCGATATCCCTCTTTGAATTATTTCCTTTGTTTCCACTTTGGGCTAAATAGTGGTTATAGGTTGTACCCCTTAGTGGTATAACCGAAAAATGTTCGTCTAACCTTTTTTATTTTTAAATGTTTTTTATTAAATTACCTTTCAGTAGAGTAAAATGCTAAATTACAATTTAAATTTTAGACAGTAAAGCTGAAATGTTAGTCAGTAAATGACAAATGTATACAGACTCTTGGTTATGAGAATTAGTGAAATACATTCAATCAATAAAGATATATTATATAGCGAATAAAATATCTGTTTTATTTTATCAAAATATGCCTCGCATAACAGCAAAGTTATTAACCACATCCATTTCTGAAAATCTAGGTAGCCAAAATCTCCATGTTCAATAAAGAATTCTCCATATATTAGAAATGACTGAAAGAAACCCCTCTTTTTTTCTACATGATCAGGAGACAATGGGGCAGATTTATTAAGCTCGGTGAAGTGATAAAGTGTCTGGTTTTTATCACCGGCCAATCAGTTCCTAACTGTGAAGTTACAGGCTAGGTTTGAAAAATTACAGGTAGGAGCTGATTGGCCGGTGATAAAAACCAGAAAATGTATCACTTTACCTAGCTTAATAATTCTACCCCTAAATCTAGTGCAGGGGTCTCCAACAAATCAGAGACAATGAGCCAAAATATGTGTTATGGTAAGACAAAGAGCCAAAACCATGGAAAAAATGGGCATGGCCTAGCTCCCACAAGGTCACACCCAATCATTCAATGGGTTGTGGCCTAGCATGTCATTTTATCAGTTACAAGTAGTCATTCAATGGAAAGAACATTTGGACATATTGAACACAAATATAAAGACCCAGCATACTGTGTTTTGGGTCACCTCAGTCACTCTGCTCTCTGTATTCACTGTTCCACCACCCTCCTTGCTTCTCTTCACCACACCAGCACCTCCTTTCCATTTCACACATTGCATCACCTAGCACCACACACACACACACACCACTTACTCAGACAATTTATCACTTCGCCAAGCTTAATAAATCTACCCCTAAATCTGTTGGGGGATCCACCACAATCTCAAAGTATACGTGCATTCAAAGGAGTTGTGTAGCTTCAATCTCACCTCAATGGATAATGTTGTAATATAGCTCTCCCATGTATTAAAAAATGTTGCTACTCGTTGGTCTTTTTCCATCAGACATTCAATCCAATCCATGTTGAATACATGGTACAATTTATCCTTAAAAGTTTCAATGTAGAGGGTGTAGCATTGATCCATGTCTGCAACACAGACATTCGTGCCACCGCATTTGTAATAGTTATCTCTTACATCCTCTGGCTATTCATTGTCCCTCAGGCAGAATACAGAGAATGGCCCAATGGTTTGTAAAGGTGTTCGAGAGAAAATTTTCTAATTTGAAGCCAGAATATTTTCAAAAAGGGGCAGCTCCAAACGTAGTGATAGAGGTTTGTGTCTTCTGTGTGGCATCGTTGGCAGGACGCTGATGCAGAGATCCCTGCTAGAAATGGTCTTCATGGTGTCTAACCTTATGTTAAAAGTACTAATTTTGTCTGCCCAAACCACCTCTTCTGGAAGGGAGTTCCATACCTTTACTGCCCTGACTGTAAAAATGGCTTTCCTTCTAAGGGTGCACATGTCCTAGTCTCCAATGCCAAAACATTAAGGTTGCCTGATAGTTTGTTTTAATGCTACCTGATATATTAAGCATGTCTCCTCTTAAGCGTCTCTTTTCCAAAGTAAACATCTGTCCTTAAATGCGCTTAATCTCTTTTTATAGTTTGGTTGCCCATTTCCAGTTCTTCTAGAATGTTCTTTTTGTAGTGTGGGGCCTAGAATTATAAGTCACACCCTGGTTATGTCTCCCAAGATACATAACCTTACATTTATAAACATTGAACCTCATTTTCCATTTATCTGCCAATTTATCTAGTTTAATTAAATCCATTTTTAGCATGGATACATCCTCAACCATTCTAATCACCCTAAACAGTTTTGTGTCATCCGCAAAGATGGAAACTCTGCATAGTATTCCATCCTCTATATCATTAATGAATATGTATTGCAGCCATACTGATGACATACCCTTATTTTCCAATACAAAATAGCCAACATCAAAATCCCAAACTCCAACAAAAGGGGAGGGAGGGAAGGAGGGTGGGAAGTCTGGAAGCAACCTATCCCCTTAAATAAACAACTAAAAGCACTACGGGAGGGATGTACTAACATACATCTCTGCCCCTCGCCACGCCCCTGCCGCAATTCTAGCGCATATGTACTAACATATGCGGCTAGCATCGCGGTGCGGTGATGGAGGCCTCCCGCGATACCTGTGATGTGGTGCGTGGGGGGTCTCAGTCACCTCCTGGGCTCTGCGAGGGTCTCCTCCTCCCCCTGCAGCCGGAAGGACGTCCCCGGCTGTGACACACAGCAGGGAGAGGAGGAGCAGCATGGAGGATGAGGATGGGGGTCTGCATCTGCAGCGTGCGACGGGTGTTTTACCACATTTTCCCCTTAGTACATCCCGCCCTATGCCCCTTACACTATCATATGCTGCTAAAAATCAGCTTCCAAGCCAGCAGCCATCCTTGAGGTTTAAACAATCTATTTTCTTATCTGATCAATCGGTTTCTCTTCTGTAAGTAAGAGCCACCATTCTGATGCCATCTTTTACTGCTGAACAGTGCCATCAGCCCAGTCGGCTCCACAGTCATAACCAGGGAGAGATGTCTTAATCAAATGCCAAAAAACAGTAGCACAATCCAATGGGATTTCTGATGCATGAGTGCGGTAATGAAAAATGACTGTAATTAGGTTACATAAGCTTTTTCACATATTGTTTGCTTTGAGCCTTTTCTTTATAAAGCGAAAACATTATACTAAAATAAAACAAACTAAAGATGAAAATTCCATTTAATCTCGTCAAATTGTTTTAAATGAAAACAATCTGCTTTATCTGATACACTCTACATAAAATTCCATTGTTACTCAAAACTCAACTTTAGCTCATAAATAACAGCTGAACAATCTATTCATTCCATATAAAGTCTGGGAACAATTTGTTAGGATATTTTTATGCCTACTGCTTGTAGCTATAACAAATTTTAATGAACTAATTAAATTATGTTTGTTACATCTGGCTTTCATTGTTACTTATAAAATGCTTAGAACTCTTCAAGTCATAACTCTGAGAAGAAACAAACTGTTAAACGACCTTGGTACACATCAGAGATGCAACTGCAGAAAAATACTTAGGTCATCAGTTTGATTGCAGGGTGTGTTTGGGTGGGCAGGAGCTGGTAGGATTTAATAATGTAGGTGGTCATGATTATCGCTACGTCATTAAAAGCTAACTCACTAGTTAGATCATTTAGAAACGTCCTTCACATGATTTGCAGAGTCACTTCCTCAAGGTTGTTGACATGAGCCAGAGGCATTCAAAAATGCCCCCAGTTTTGGATTACCGTGTGGTCAGACACTTGGTTGCCCAGTGAGAAGAATCAGCAGCAGAAAGAAGTAATAATGCCACTGTATTGGTCATTTGTACAACATCATCTAAAATACGGTGTCCAGTTCTTGAGGCCATATCGCCAAATGGATATAAATACATTAGAGACAGTACAAAGAAGGGCAACTAAAATGGTGCAGGGCCTACATCACAAAACGTACCAGGAAAGACTAAGAGATCTAAATATGTATAGTTTGCAGCAGAGAAGGGAAAGGGGGGACATGATAGAGACTTTCACATATATCAAGGGTTTTAACAAGGTTCAGGAGTGAAACATTACTCAATGAAGAAAAGATACGTTTTTTGGAGTGACCTGGGCGCTGGTGTTAGTGGTCTCTCTGGTGAGCAGATGCTATAAAAGGGGGTAGTCAAACACAACAATAAACAAAACACATAAACCAAGAAAACAGCTGCTCTCAAAGCATAAAAAAATGTTATGTACAAGAATGGGATGTCATAAAAGATGGAAAAAAAATTATATAAACACAATTTAGAGCTCATTTAAAACAACCAATAATAATCCAACTGGATCAATTTTGGACATTGATTGTTATTTAACCAGAAACCAGGAAAAGAGAAAACCAGGTTTTGGACAATTTCTCTAAAAACATCAGAGGTCAAATATTGTTAGTAAACAGATTTGATATAAAACATTGTCACAAGGTTATATAGCTTATAAAAATGTATTCTGCAGTCAATCACTTTCACATATCTCGATCTCGTAGACACGTAATAGTACTCAGAAGTCTCAAGGACAACAGATCGCCTCTTCTTCTGGGGATAATGGGGTCCAGAGGACACGTTACAGTGTGTCATGCTATATAACCAGGGACCCATGGGAGAGTCTAGAAGCAGCAATCAGTGACACCTCCGCAATACAGTCATTTTAAAGCATGCGAAAAATGCAGCATCGTTCTATGATTTATGTGTTTACCCTACATAGAATAATCTATCATGCAGTCACACTGAAATATACGAAGAAAGAATGGAAAGTCTAAAAAACAATTTAATAATTTTCTAGCAGAGCTTTTGGCTAATTGTAGAGAATGAGAATAACAAAAGGTACCAAATACATTCCGAACGTTTTGATGATCTGCATGGGATCCATATATTAAATACATGAGCAGGATTTCATTTAAAGCAAGCTGTAAGTTTACATCTTGAGCATTCAAAATAACAGGCACATTGTTCTGTAAACACCAGGATTGCAGTGTGATCAATGGCAACTGATGAAAACTACAGCTATAACCAGTAGCGTAACTATGGCGCTGCAGCCCAAGCAGCTTCATAGGAAGGTGTGGTGTCTGCACCCAGATTATGCACATAACACTTTGTTCCATACCAGCGTCATCAGCCTTATCATCTGAGGAGGTCACATCAACGCCATCCATTATTGCCATCCATCTTTCTAAGGACATCTTGTTAATTTTGGATGAATCCCTGATGGACGGTGGCACATGCTGGAACATTGGCCAGAGATTTCTAATTCCTTATACTGGGGGTATGGAACGTTTATCACTACCATTTATCAATGAATGTTAAATGAGATTGGAATCTGAGATGCATCTGAGATGCATCAGCACATGGCCAAGACCAGCTTATTGCATGCAGTTGGTGTACCACCAAACACACCAATACGTATAACCACTTGGAGTCATTTTATTTTAATTTTTTTTCAAAATAGTTTTTATTGCACAGGATGAATACAGCAATATGAATTGTCAATTAACATCAATGGATAATGCAAACATTTTAAATTTTTCCATCTCTTTAAATTAAATAATGATCACAGCTATCAGTCTGCGAATTTTACAATAAAGGCATTGTATATGAATTATGTATATTAACATTTATAAGGTTTTGAACATATTAACCCCTTCAGTGGTGGGTTTTCTTTTAGGGAGCCCTCCCCAGTGGGCGAGTTTTTTATGGGGAGCGCTCCCTAAAAAAACCCACCACTGTCTTCCCTGGGTCCGGGCAGCGACGCTGAACCATCAATCAGCCGCTGCCCAGACCTGCGCCCCGGCTCCCCGTCCCTACATGCTGCGACCCGGCTTGTCATAAGCCGGCGCCGCAGGCTGCAATGTAACAGCCGGGGGCATGGCGGAGGGGAGGAGCCGGGCAGCGCCTGGGGCTAATCACTGAAAATCCCGAGAAATTTTTGGGTTTGCCAGCCTGGGCATTAAAGCATAGCCTGGAAAATTCTCGGTATTTCCAGTTAAGGGGTTAAGGATGCATTTTAAGTATATATATAATGTATTAGCTTATTCCTGTAAATACTAGTTCTGTGTAAACAAACTTTAATAAATGCGAACAATAAATGAAACCATGGTGTCTATCTGCTTTCTATAGAATTAAAGCATTTGTGAAATCTTTTTCCAGTGTTTACAACACAGTATTTTGAACAAATGAAAGAGAAATAAAAAATAACTACAGTATATACTCGAGTATAAGTCGACCCGAATATAAGCCTAGGCACCTAATTATACAACAAAAAACTGGGAAAACTTATTGACTCAAGTGGGACCCTCACTCGAGTATAAGCCGAGGGGGGGCTTTTTCAGCATAAAAAATGTTCTGAAAAAGTAGGCTTATACTCGAGTATATATGGTATATAAACAAAAGGAAAGGGAAATTTAGGAAGGGAGGGGGAGGGAGGGTGTGTGTGTGTGGGGGGGGGGGGGGAACCATGCGTGTCCGAGATATCCATCCCCTTAAACAATTGGTGGGTCTTGCAAAAGTATTCTGGTCTCATACCAGAGAGTTGTGGGGAAGCACTTATGTATTTGTTGTTTAGTCTCCGCTGTCATTTTATTCTGTTATCTAATACTGTTAGAAGGAAAAATACATTTGTATGAATTAAATCTTATAATGATCATATATTCCTTTTTTATGATAACATATTATTGTTGCCATATTTATACTCCGTGAAACCCATCGCTGTTCAAATCTCTTCCATTGTTCACAGCCTGTGACATGGCAGTTATGGCCCCCATACACTAGTGCGATTTGGCCTGATTTTGACAGATCGGACAGAGAATTGGGGCCAAATCACGGGTTTGAGATCCGCTCCAACTCGATGCGTGGTTCCGTGCGCATCGGGTCAGAGGTGGGAAGTGATGCACATAAGATAACACCAGTGTACTGTACATCTCTGGTGCTTTTTAGCACCTGCAACATATCACATTTTGACTTCCTTTGAACTCCACTAAGTAGAATGGGTGAAGTTTTCCGATATTTACCCTCCGGAGTCCGGCCTCAATGGAAGGAGTGCTGCCGTGACCTTGGAAAAATGGCGCGGCGCATGCGCAGTGAAGTCTAAACGCTCTAGTACTCAGATTTCACAGCGCAGAGCTGCAAAAATGGAAACAGAAAAATGGCCCCTGCACCATTTTTCTGGAGGTTTGTGCACATGCAGTGGGGTCTGAGCACACTGTAGTGCTCAGACCCTGCATGTCCCAGCCTGGCCAGATGAGGCTGCACCCGGGCCTCCTGCTCTCTTAAAACGCCCCTGACTCAACCAGCAGTAAAAAATGGCACATCCAGTACCAAGACCTATGTAAGCATTCTCGTGGAGCTGCCGGTATAGGTAAATCAGGTCCGACTTGCACTTAAAACAAGTCAGACTAGTGTATGGGGGCAGCCATTATCAGGTGGGTCCCTAACACTACAGCCGATATCCTGTTTGTGCATGTGCAGTAGGGTCTGAGCGCTCTAGTGCAGACAGGAGGGGGCCCTGGCAGGAGTAGGCTGCACATGGGCCTCCTCCTCTCTTAAGATGCCCCCGCCAACAGGATATTGGCCGTAGTGTTAGGGACCCACCTAATAATGTGGTCATCTGGAGGTAGTCGATGGTTCCATATATTTCTGTCCAAAAATTATGCCAAATTTTACATTTTTAGTGTATGTGAAATTGCAGTTTACAGTTTATTATTATTATTATTGTGCTTGTTCTTTCTCCAGGAGATATACTAGTACCTCGGGTTTTTAAATTAGCAAATATTTGTCACCCTGTACATCATAGGAACATACCAATCATGTAAGACAGTACCATACCTCCCAACTGTCCCGGTTTTTCGGGACGGTCCAGCCTCCGTGTCCCGCGGCAGGGGGGGGGGATAGTTGGGAGTCCCCCCAGCCTGAAAGGAAATCAGCATCGCAGAGGGCGAAAAACAGAGGCGTGGCCAGATGGAACCCTCATTTGCATATGCCACACACATTTGGATAGGCCACGCCCCATTTTCGGTGCATGCATGGCTGGGAGGTATGCAGTACACTTATCTGTTGTCACTATTGGGTAGTACTCTGCCTGAAGCAAGAAACAACACACAGCCTGCACCCAAAACTCCTGCCTAGACTTACCAAATGTTGTTACAGCTACAAAATAGGTAAAAGACAACTGTAAAAGGCCTAAGAGGTTGATGCATACACAATTTAAAAGCTGCATGTAACCCCTTCACTGGTAATCCCGAGAATTTTCTGGGCTATGCCTTAATGCCCAGGCTGGAAAATTCTCGGGATTGCCAGTGATTGCCCAGCTCCCTCTCCACCGCCACTTCCCTGGCTCACCATCCGGCCCCGGCTGTTGCATTACAGCCTGCGGCGCCAGCTTATGACAAGTCAGGTTGCTGCATGTAGGGATGGGGCGCAGGGGCGCAGGGCCGGGCAGCGGCTGATTGACAGTTCAGCGGAACTGCCCGGACCTGGGGACACAGCGGTGGGTTTTTTTAGGGAGCGCTCTCCAGAAAATACTCGCCGACTGGGGAGAGCTCCTTAAACAAAGAGATTAATATCCATATGCTGTGTCTGACACATCTCAACAAGCATTCAGCTGTGCGTTAGTACCATATGCTTCGGGCTTAGGTCATGAGTACTTACACCCACATACACTGACACCCAGGTCTTAAATACAAGAAAATGTTTTTTTCTAACATCTGTCTTCATAAGGGAAAAAGGTTACTGTTCCAATTGTGTTACCAGCACAAAAATACTTCATTACTAGGATACAGCATCGT
This sequence comes from Crinia signifera, assembly GCF_055691185.1. Taxonomy (NCBI): domain Eukaryota; kingdom Metazoa; phylum Chordata; class Amphibia; order Anura; family Myobatrachidae; genus Crinia; species Crinia signifera. Next base: position 436,735,043 of record NC_139217.1, on the reverse strand, counting down.
TTCACATGTCATATATTACAAACATCCCAACTTTTGAGAATTTAAAAATTGGGACATGCCGTGGCAAGCTTGGAAAAGATTGCCATGGTCTCGGGAGAGGGGGCGTGGTAGCCGGCAGCTGGGCAGCCCACGGCTCCCTCCTTGCATTGAAGAGATGCTATGCGCATGTGCACGGCATCTTTTCAGTGATCACTGCTGCTCTGTAGAGCAAACAGCTGTGATCTCCAGATCCTCCAACTGCCCTCCCACATCCGTGGGAGTGACAGTGGGACATTCTCTAATTAGAAAACGGGACAGTTGGGAGGTACGATATTGCATGTATTCTTTTTTGTATACCGGACTCCGGACTTTCAGTTCCACTGCGCATGTTTGGGCTTGTTAGCCAGATTGTGTATGTCCATACAGGGCCGGACTGGCCCACAAGGGTACAGGAAAAACTTTCAGGGGACACCACTGCCTGGGAACTTCTCTCTTCCTTTGGGGATCAGGTTCCAGACTGTGCACTTGGATTATATACAGTATATTACCTTACACTGCACAGGTGTATGGTGTATTAATTTCTACAGTGCATTACTAATCTTAATATAGCCTACATCCAAAATGTGTAAAATAGGAAGCAGGACTTTTGCACCCGGCGCCGCAATGCATTCCCCAAAATCCCATTGCAATGCCGCAATCGCCAACCACGCCCTGTGTTCTGTCACAATGGGGGCATGGCCAGTGTTTCTGTGAGCTGCAGGCATGCCCTCTGTCTGCTCTGTCTCTAATAAATGCCAGATGAAACTGAGAAATACTTTAGTCGGCCTCCGTGTCACCATGATGACTACTTGTCTGCGCGAGTCTGAAATGTAAACTGAATCCGTCTGTAGAGATTAAAAAAAATGTGTTCAAGCGCTTCTGTTCCTGTATTCATATAGCAGTGCTCTAATAGAAGGCAAATAGCTGTTCTGATCTCCAGCTTGTTCCCCATAGGTCTGTCTTTATCCGACATGCAAGCGGCAATGAGTTTTACAATTTTGCACAGCACACTCACAGGCATGCCTCGGAGGGCTACGTTCTTTAAAGTACTATTCAAACACCGTCCCTAATGGACAATTTTGCCTTTAGAGGTCATGAAATGCAAATACAAGATTACTTAGCGTACAAGGCAGAGATGTGACCAGGTTACTAAAAGATTCATTAATTCAATAATAAATAAGTCTATATTTATACAAGGTATCTGTATGCATAGGTCAGTTTTCCAACGAGCTAACCATATACATTTCAAGTCTGTAGAATTAATGTATGTAAGTAAACAGAGATTGGGAACTATGTGTAAATGTAATAAGGTAACAATTAGTTTCTCAGTCTTGTGCCAACAACATAAGTAAAATATATACCGCATGCAGTGAGAAGTAAAAGTTTTGGTACTTGTTTCCTAGCACGGCGCCCATCGGGTCCCATCGCATACCTTAACTTAAGGTATGCGATGGGACCCGACCGACCCGATTTCGGGCTTTTTTTGAGGTTTCCCGACAAATGTAAAATCGACCGACCCGATTTTACATTGTAAGCATTGTATGTAATGTTAAACTCCTATGTAAAATCAGGTCCATTGTATGCTATTATAATGGCATACAATGCGACCAATGCGATGGACCTGATTTTAAATAGGAACCAATGTTAAATGGCCACCCATACCCAATTTTTGATTGTATACCCACCCTGATGGGTCAAATGCGCCCCCCCCCCCCTTCATTGTTAACGCCACCCCACAAGATGGCTTACAATCTCAGGGACCATTTTACATTCCAATGTAAAAATCGGGTCGGTCGTGTCGCATCGCATGCGATTTGGTTGCATGCGATGCAATCGACCCGATTTTTCCGAAACAATGGCTTACAATTAAAATCGGTGGCGCCGTGCCAGGAAACAAGTACCAAAGTTTTCTTCACCTTCTTGGAAAGGGATGGATTTAAAGTAAGGGGGAAAGTGCAACATGATTGGCTAAAGGACTTCTGCAGTCCAATTGGAGTTCCAGGTAATAAATCCCACCCGCAATTCCAACCTGCTCATTGGCAAATGCTACGGTGGACTTCAGACTGGAAGGGTGAAAACAGTCTTTATATATTTATTTATTACCGATTAAGAATATCCATCACATGTACAAAATATAATTTATTCTATTTGTCATACTAGCATATGAAATCCACCTTCAACAAAACTTAGTATTAATAGACAGTACAGTACTAGACAAGACAGAATATTACTATTTTTTGCACAAAAACAATCTCTGTTTAAAGAGCTAAAGACCAAAAGGTCTATTGTTTTATCCCGATAGACTAATAAGTCTATGGATAGCTTCTGACGATGCTTGAATTATTTAGTTAAAAAAAAAAAAAAACAACAACAACAATTAAAAAGCTGATTATAATAAAATGATCCTGAAAGTGATCCATAAAACTTATTTAAACTTTATTATGGAAACGGATTTTATGCCCTACGCTTGTTCAGCATTTTCCCCTATAGTACAATGGTCTTACTGGCACACATGTGTCACTGAGGGCGAGGGAGCCCAGTACTTTCCCGATCCTACTCGAGTAAGTTCTTTAAAATAATGAGAAGGATACTGTCACTTTAACCGCTATTAATATCCCAGATGGTACATACCATAACTTGCGATGTTTAAACTGTGAGGTCCCTGTTAAGATACTATGCATAATGTCTGATGGGATTCTTTATATTTTCATGTATGCTGTTGGACCTTTTGTGACCCCTTTTTCCTCCTATGTGTTTATTTCCCTATTTCTTTCTTCTGTACCCCATTTCTAGGATAATTCTCAATAAAAATGTATTGTGGAGACTGACGTATATTTACGGGCTTCCGGACGAAAACAGGACGGGCAACCGGCGTCACAGAAGTCCTGCACATGCACATAACTGATTATGCACAGGGCACAAACATCGGTCCCCGTGCAAACGCGCGGGAGACCAAATGAATCAGAATAAGGGCCAATATGTATATGATGGGTCAACACCCCCCCTCCACCCCGCACACACACACTCTGATTCACTGCAAAGATGATGCATTTAAATGCAGTTACAAAACTATCAGGTGAAACAAATCATTGCAAACACTTATGGGCCATACACACGGGGCGATAATAGCCCCAATTCTATGCGATCTGCATGCAGTATAAATCTAGTCATTGCCAGTGTTCTCTCAGTTGACAACACGGGCAGTGACAGATTGCTCAGCACACATCGCTGGTGCAGTGCTGTGTTATACCTCCCAACTTTCAGCCACCAGGAAGAGGGACATATGTGCTTGCCGAAGTTGCCTGCGCGAAATTAAGGGGTGTTGCCTGCCAAAAAGGGGGCATGTCCTATAATTTGCATCATCCCGTGAGGCCACGCCCCAGTTTTGACGCTGTGGGGGCATGGCCCAGAGGCTCTCTGAGCTTCTAGCCCTGCCCCCAGCCCTTCTGGCTGCGGGAATAGATGCTGTGCGCATAGAACCCCTTGTTTGTAATTTGTTCCCTGGAACCCCTAGGATTATTATGTAGTTATGTTTCACTCAGTGTGCAATTGGGATACCAAATGTTTTTTCCTAGACAGAATTGCCCCTCCCTTTTGGCACCCGAGTGACACACCTCTGATTGAGCAGCTTACCAACAAAAGTGTTGAACCCCTAGGATAAAAAAGTTCTTACTCAAAAACTTAGATTTTTTTTTAAAATTAACGAAATTGTATTTATACGTCATCCTAAGGTTTAATTATGTGGGAAGGGACAGGATTTACTTATGTTAATCCATGTTTATGATTAGCAGCCACCAGCACTGGCTTTGCCTATATCAATGACCATAAATAATTAGCATTGCTCATGACCCACTAACCCGTGGCACCCCTGTAAGGGTCCCAAGGCACCCCAGGGTGCTGCGGCACACAGTTTGGGAACCACTGGTGTAGCCACAAAAGTTAGATTAAGCCACAATCGGGACAGTTGGGATGTCAGCAGCTTCCCTAAGACTCACTGTAAACATTTACTGTATTTCAATTGGTTTAAAAATATCAGGGACTTGTGTCTCACTGCCCTGTGTAAAAACAAAATACAGTTAAAGTTTTAAAAGACTTGTGTTAAAAAATGTAACACAATGGGAAATGCTTTATCAGTGCACACAGATGCTCTGTCTGCACAATGTACTCAGCAACCCTTCAAATTTCTATTGACAGCCAAGTGTCAAAGTAAATTCCCTCTTCAGACACAATGGCTCCTTACTAATGAAGTCAGTGAAATGCAGACAGTAATAAAAACACCCTCTGAATAGGTATTATTTTATAAAGCTCTAATATTCCTGCTGTAATCTGGGTGACTATACTTGCACACTTCATTACTACTAGTTACCAGAAATGTACCACGTGCTACATACCTCCTAACTGTCCCGCTTTCTGCGGGAACATCCCAGTTTTTGGGGATGTTTCTGAGTCCCACCCGGGGCCGCCAATGTCCAGCAGCGGGGGATCGGGGCATTGGGAGTCCCCCCAGCCTCAGTGATGCAAAGGGGTGAAAAATGGGGCCAAGGCCTGAGGCAATGACATCCCATAAGGCCACGCCCCCTTTCCATAGGCTCATCCGCGCGAGTGTCCTGATTAGCGAGAGGCAAGTATTAAATAAGGTTGACCAAATGACAGATGTCATTCTGCGTTCTATCACCTAGCAGCTCATCAGTGGTAGGTTTTCTATAAGAGGCATATTCTATGTTTTAATTGGGGAGATGTGGCAAACTATACAATAAGCGGGAAACAGCGGGGATCATATGTCTAGATTTACTTTTATTGTATGCCCTAGATAAATGACAGCTATAGTCTGTGCGGTTGGTATGGGACACACTTACAGTGTGCACGATCATAACGTTTGTGTAGCAACTCTCCAGTAATGTTGGGGTATAGGTAAAAACCGGACCAGGACAAGATCCCCGGACCGCCGATCAAAATCTTGTAGCGTCCGGACCGGGGGGGTGTCCTGTCCGGGGGTGTCCTGTCCGAGGGGGTTGCCTGTGACACCTGTCACCAGCAGGGAGAGGAAGAGGGGGAGAATAAAGCCTCCCTGTATGGTCCAGGCATGTAGCAAAAACCGGACGGGCCGGACCACACGGGGAGGCTGTAATCTCCCCTTCCCCATGTCCCCCTGATGATAGCTATCACAGGGACCCCCGGATAAGACACCCTCTGGACGGGATACCCCCTGGACCGGACACTTCAAGCTCCGGACTGCAGATTTTGATGTCCGGTCCGGCGGTCCGGTGTTCAGTCCGGTCCGGTTTTTACACAGTCCCGTAATGATGCGCTATCATCACACCTTCGCTCCTAGTTAAACTAAAACTGTGATACTGCTTGAGTTCTACAGTGGTTGCTTGGTGTGATGTGAGCAAATTCTCCTGCACCCATATATTACCTCTCTGGAGTTCCACATCGACAGCGGTGCTGCACAAGTCACCAGTACAATGACGTGGTGATTATTCTCCTGGAGATTTTCACATATAATACAAATACTGCCAGCGACATGGCGTGGGTGACATGTTCGCAACTGTGCTAGAGTCTACTCACCTAAACCACCCATGAGTAAGGGGAAGGTAGCCTCATGGAGACAGCACATGGGACCCTTCCTCTCTTATGCCAATACTGGTTGGGACATATGCAGTACTATTAATGTTTCCTCAGTCCCTGTGCCATCTCCTTTGGTGGTAGTAGTCACTACACTGCCATCTCTATTTAGAGTTTACAGAGATTTATCAGCCCTCTGAATGGAAGGGTAATGGATTAAAATACAGCATACACCAGCCTTGCTCTCAGTGGTGGCTCTTACCCCTTTGGAGAAGGGGGCTGCTGCAATGCCGCCCCCACTGCTGCTGGTAGACACCACTGCCAGTTCCCAGCTGGTCCCCACCGCCGCCTGCTAGTCCCCACTACTTCTCGCTGCTCTCATCTCAGTTGCGTGACCAGCGCATGTGCAGTAGCTTCTTCGGTACTGCGCATGCACTGGCCCCCAGCCTCTATGGGCTGCTTTAGCAGCATTCCATAGAAGCATATTCACGGTTCCGGTCCAGCGCATTTGCAGTGTCGTCCTCGGTACTGCGTATGTGCAAAATCGATTTTTATGGGCTGCACCGCAGCAGACCTTAGGGACATCACAGACGGAGGGAATTCCGAATGGGACAGGCTTGGGCGACTGGCAGGTCGGACTTCCGATAAGAAGCCATTGCCAGTCACAGACTGCATCTGGCTTCACACAGTGGTGGATTTTACCCAGGGAGAGTGGGGCTTCACCCCATAGGTAAAAATGGACACTGCTTGCATTTATCACATGGTCTGGCTGATGCAACTTGATATTTGGCTCTTGTAAACGTCTTATAATCCCCATATTATATATAGATATAATACAAAGAGACCCAAACCGCGCTCACAAATTGGTGAAGCAACACCTCTGAGGATCCCCTGTTAGACGGGACCCAAACATGTTTAGGAATGAGAGTGAAAGAGTTCAGGGTGCGCTAACAGTAATTTGATACAATTAAAGATATAAAATACATTTAATGAAAAGATGCCACTTAGGCAACAAATGAATTACAATACATTGATTATGACAACAATGATTGGTTATTTCAGAATAAAAATTTGGCCCAACGCGTTTCGTCAAAACGTTGACTTCCTCAGGGGCTGAGAAGGTATTGAGTATGACAGATTTGGCGCTTCATATATGGAAAAAAAACACTAAAACTCCACTTGTGAGATTTCTGTTCTTAAAACATATGAAGGAGAATTGACTGCCATCAAATTGGGGCTTTTTATAAAAAACGGGTTAGCTACCCGAAAAAACTTTAACACCGGGGTATAGAGCATGGGGTAGGAAATCCCCCTCACAGATAATACACTGTCAGTAATTTCCAACAACTGCCTATATATCACTGGGCCACCGGATGTAGACTCCTAGGCCCTGAGGAAGTCAACGTTTTGACGAAACGCGTTGGCCCAAATTTTTATTCTGAAATAACCAATCATTGTTGTCATAATCAATGTATTGTAATTCATTTGTTGCCTAAGCTGCATCTTTTTATTAAATGTATTTTATATCTTTAATTGTATCAAATTACTGTTAGCGCACCCTGAACTCTTTCACTCTCATATATATATATATATATATATATATATATATATATTTTTTTTATTTTTTCTCATCCCTTTTCCTAAGTCTAGCTATCTGTATATTCCAGCTTATACATGATGGATTGCTCATTCTGCCATACACGCTGACTATATGTCACGTTTAGATGATACATTTGCTGATCCTGTATACTCCGTTACATCTCCTTTGATGTGAGCAAAGAAATGTATATGTTTGGAAATGTTTAGAAAGCAACCAAACTACACAATGGGCAAAACCAAACCATTGGTGCATTTTGGAGCCCTTCATAATGCTTAACCTTGGGCACGACATTCAATGTTTAATTGCCTCTTAGGGCCTAATTCACACCTGTAGAGCGCAGGCTACGGGTGTGTCAGTGTGCTAGAACGCAGGCCCCAGGGAAGGCACGCACTGTCCCTATTATATAAGCATAGAAGGGGCACCAATTACATTTCTGGCACAGGGCACCAAAAACCAGGATGTGTAGTTGTGCCAATGGTTTAAGGGAGTGGCATAAGCTTGTCTCCTCCCCCCCCTTACACACACTAACACACACACTAACACACACACACACACCACTTTATATAAATATATTTATTTGTGTGTATATTTTTATAAATCTTGATTAAATTGCACATATATTTACACTATAATTTATTTTATTCAAATAAATGGCTTAGCAGTTCTACTTATGATTAGAACCTGTGACCTATCTCACTGGAGGCAGACACCTTACTGATAGAGCTATTTGCTCCTGAACTGTTATTATGCAGATTCTGACTGTAATTGTGATTGTTAGTTCATAACCATTACTATTAGACAGAGCTATGTAGCTAGAATTTGCATCCTTCCTATGATTGAGCAAATATCTAAATCAGTAAGGTGTCTGTTTGGGTGGAACTGGTCATGAACTCTAATACAGGGTGTCATACGTGCAAAAATTGTATTTAGAACAAAGAAAGTGTGACGTCTATTGTCCTGTCAGGAGGGGCAATCAGCCACAGACACGATATCAACATCTCTCAATTCACTGATTGAAACCCACAGGGAAGTAGAGGGCCCCCCTTAGGAGCCCGGTGGCAGTTACACCTCTTGTTTGCAGTGGAACAGACTATGGGCCAAATGTAATAGGGTGTGAGCATAAGAAAGTGAGAGATTTTTTAAAAGTGGCGATCATTTAAATGTCAGAATCAAACTGTTTTTTCAGTGTAAATGATTGCCTATTACATTTGGCTTTACAGTATGTGTGTTCGGGGTAGAGATGTGTGGTTTGGTTCTCCAGAAATCTAAATCCACACAAATTTTGTGGATCCGAAACAAAACCCGGCTTGGATCTCTTGAGTAGATCCAATCCGATCTGAATGATGTCCTGATTCAGATCTAATTCAGATTTTGGTACTTGTTTCCTAGCACGGCCACACCGATTTACATCGGGGTGGTCGTGTCGGAAAAATCGGGTCGATCGCATCGCATGCGATTTGGTCGCATGCGATGCAATCGACGCGACCGACCGATTTTCGACCCGATTTTTTCATTGAATGAAATGTAAATCGGGTCCCTGGGACCCTATTTTACATTGGATTCAATGTAAAATATTCCCAACCCCCCCAAATTTAACGGCGTACACCCCACCCCACGATAGACGCCAACCCGAAGCGTGGCGAGTGCAGCGAGCCCGCGAGGGGTGGCGGTGCGCGTCCTCCGACCTTTTCATTCCCCTACTATCCACGTCGGCGTGGAGTTGAGAATAGAATAGTGTGGCGAGCGCAGCGAGCCACCGAGCCCCGCGAGGGGACGCGTATACCTGTGAAGTTATACGCGTCCCCTCGCGGGGCTCGCTGCGCTCGCCACGCTTCGGGCTCGGTGGCTCGCTGCGCTCGCCACACTATTCTATTCTCAACTCCACGCCGACGTGGATAGTAGGGGAATGAAAAGGTCGGAGGACGCGCACCGCCGCCCCTCGCGGGCTCGCTGCGCTCGCCACGCTTCGGGTTGGCGTCTATCGTGGGGTGACGACGGGGACATCTATAATGTGAAATGGGTCATATTGGCCCATTTCACATTTTTCAAATTTTTTAACGATTTCAATGTTAAAAAATATTTTAACATTGAAGCCTATGGAAAAATCGGGGGCATCGCGTCGGAACCAATGTTAATGGTCCCGACCGACGCGATGCCCCCGATATTTTACCTTTCCCGACACGATTTCAATGTTAAAATATTTTTTAACATTGAAGCCTATGGAAATATAGGGGGCATCGCGTCGGTCGCGTCGGGACCAATGTTAATGGTCCCGACCGACGCGATGCCCCCGATATTGTGTCCTAGCCGGCAAAATGGACCTGATTTCAAAGGAAATCGGGTCCATCTTATGGATCGTGTACCCTAACTTAAAGGTACACGATCCATAAGATTGTGGCCGTGCTAGGAAACAAGTACCCAGATTTTAGATATGAATTTCGGGTTTATCTATTTAAATGATTTGTTTAAATGATTTTTAACCTAACCAAGAACCGAAGTCCAACCAAAACACCTGAGGGCAGTTTGGCCAAATCATGATGATGAATTAAAGCACAATCCAAAACACTGGGGTCCACGCACATCTTTAGTTTTGAGGGTTTTCAAATTACATGAATTCATAAGTAGGGTATACAGTATATTTATATCTATGAGCCTTAAAGTAGACCCATCGAATACACACAGACGGCTTACAAAATATACAACCTTTGATTCCACCTAGATGCTAGTAAACTGATCATCATACAGTACTGATTACTTAATTAACACTTAATTAACATTAAGTGATGGATTCACTTTTACCTCCACAAAAAAAAACAACGATTTAACTGCATATACAGATGGAGCCCCTCTTTTAATGCCGGCGCTTGCCAGAACGTCCCCGCTGGTGGAGAGATACTCCATTAGACTGCGACGCACGCACGTCCCAGCCAGTCGCCGACTGGGCAGAGGAACCCTGCCTGTCTCTGCTGCAGGGAAATGGGCAGGGTTAGGGGGGTGTTTGGGGTGGCAACGGGGACCGGGGAAGCAGCGGACAGCAGCGGGGAGCTCCATCGGAACGGGGCTCGCAAGCGTCTCGTGCCTGCCTGCCCCCTTCTGATGGCTGTAACATCTGTAACATTGTTTTACTGCCTAGTACAAAATACAGTATGTGGCAAAGAGCTGTTATATAAATACAGCTCCTATCAATGGCCAGAAGACCACTCTAGAGGTTTCAGCCAACAAAATCCTGATTGACCCATTGCCTAAGTCTAAAATAAACCTTCTATTGATGGATATTAATCATGTGCTAACAATTCCCTGTGAATCTAAATAGAGTAAACTTTACAAAAGGCTGAATGTCAAACATTGATCTGTTTGGACTGCTGCACTTACTAAATCAATAGCTTTTTAATTTAAGCATGTGGCAAAAAAAAACTGCCATTGAAGAGCAAAATAAGAAAGTCAGTACAGTGATGCTCTCTTCCAGCACCATCTAGCATACACTGAGTGAATGAGAGGAGTAAATAATGTAGCCATAACTCTACGAAGTGACATAAAGTTTGATTTAGAGGTGAACGTACTGTAGTAGAAGTCACAACTGAGATTTTGCACGCAGTGGGTCTGTGAAAATATGTTAATGACACAGCCATTGTTATATATAAGGAGGGCAATTGGCGGCATCTCTATTACACCACTTGCATACTGGTAAATGTTAGAGATGAGCGGGTCCGGATCCCCGAGATCCGACAGACAGGGCCGGCGCCACCACTAGGCAAATCTAGGCATTTGCCTATGGCGCCGGCCACTGGAGGGCGGCATTTCGCCCCTCCCCCCGTGCCGTGGGGGTACCTCTCCTGCGGCTGTGTATATAAAGCTTGCGGCGGCAGCGGGGGGTCCCTGCAGTTAAGAAATAACGAGCGCTATCCGCCTGGCTACGCGGAAGCGCTTCTGTTGTGGAAACACTGGCTGCACGCTGATTGGCTGAGATTCAGCCAATCAGCGTGCGGCCAGTGTTTCCACAACAGAAGCGCTTCCGCGTAGCCAGGCGGATAGCGCTCGTTATTTCTTGACTGCAGGTACCCCCCGCTGCCGCCGCCGCAAGCTTTATATACACAGCCGCAGGACAGGTACACCCCCCCCGGCCCCCGGGGCGCCCCCACCCCGACTCGCCTGGGGCGCTCCGGTGCCTTGCACCGGCCCTGCCGACAGATCCGAATATCGGGGATCCGCGTCAGATCAGAGTTGGCTCGGGAGTTACCGCCTTAATTCCGGACCAATAACGAGGCCGAACGTCATCATCACGCTGTCGGATTCTCGCGGGAGCGGGATCTTATAAAAGACACACGCGCGCCCCGCCATCTTCACTCCAATCTTGGAGAGGGAAGAGGGTGGTTGGGAAGCTCCGTGTGCCCTGTGCTGTGCTCTGTGCCATGTGCTCCGTGCTGTGCTCCGTGACCTGCCCTGTGCCCTCACTGCCCTGTGCTGTGCTCTGTGCCATGTGCTCCGTGCTATGCTGTGCTCCGTGACCTGCCCTGTGCCCTCACTGCCCTGTGCTGTGCTCCGTGACCTGCCCTGTGTTGTAGACTTGTATTGAGAGTCAGTGACTGTTTATAGGCCTGAGCCCTGTAGTGTGATTTAACTAACTAGGTGCCGCAGTGCACACACGCAGGGGCTGCAGTGTCCACTGTCCAGGGGCTGTCCTGTGGCCCGTGCCCTGTTGTGATTTATTTAGCCCTAAGCCCTGTGTTGTGATTTATTTAGCCCTGAACCCTGTGTTTTTTGTGATTTAACTAACTAACTCAGTGCTGCAGTGCTCACACGCAGGGGCTGCAGTGCTGCTGAGTAGTACACTGTGTACAGGGGCTGCAGTAATACAAGGGGCTGTGTCCAGTGTGACGGCCTATATCTTATCCATTGTCCAGTGTCACGAGTCACTCACGACATATATCCTGTGTCCTGTCCTGTGTGACGACATATCCTGTGGCCAGTGTGAAGACATATATCCAGTGTCCAGTGTGACGACAATATATCCTGTGTCCAGTGTGACGACAATATATCCTGTGTCCAGTGTGACATGTAATGTGTGCCGGCATATATCCTGTGTCCAGCGTGACATATATCCATTGTCCAGTGTGACGACATATATCCAGTGTCCAGTGTGACGACATATATCCTGTGTCCAGTGTGACGACATATATCCTGTGTCCAGTGGGACGACATATATTCTGTGTCCAGTGGGACGACATATATCCAGTGTCCAGTGTGACGACATATATCCAGTGTCCAGTGTGACGACATATATCCTGTGTCCAGTGGGACGACATATATCCTGTGTCCAGTGTGACGACATATATCCAGTGTCCAGTGTGACGACATATATCCAGTGTCCAGTGTGACGACATATATCCTGTGTCCAGTGTGACGACATATATCCTGTGTCCACTGTGACGACATATATCCAGTGTCCAGTGTGACGACATATATCCTGTGTTCAGTGTGACGACATATATCCAGTGGCCAGTGTGACATCTAACCATTGTGTGACGGCATATATCCAGTGTCCAGCGTGACATATATCCATTGTCCAGTGTACAGGAGCTGTGTCCAGGGGCGGTGTCCAGAGGCTGTGTCCAGTGTGACGACTGTGTCCATTGTCCAGGGGCTGTGTCCAGGGTGACAGGCTGTGTCCAGTGTCCAGGGGCAGTGTCCAGGGGCTGTGTCCAGGGGCAGTGTCCAGTGTCCAAGGGGCTGTGTCCAGTGTGACAGGCTGTGTCCAGTGTAAAGTAAGAAAAAGAAATAAAAGTAATAAATAAAATAAAAACACATTTTTGGAGGATGATGGAGGAGGAAATAGTGGGAGTGCTGAAGCTGCTACCACCAGTCATGACAAGGCCGATACCTCTTTGTATTTGCTGTTTGGTGCATTTCTCTTTTTTTGGGATAGTTTATTAAACTGCCACCCTGTCTGCCCCTGCAGTGCCGCTCTGCCAGATTGGAAGTGTAAGGTCCACATGTATGTGATGCCGACTGCTGTCGCTTAGTTTAGTCATCCAGCTACCTCGGTATACCCATTTGGCCCAAATACAGTAAATTAAAACAATTTTGTAAGCTGTGAAGTGATCAAAATTGACTAGAAATGAGTGGAAACTAATGTTATTGAGGTTAATAATACTTTAGGGGCAAAAACAGGCCCAAATTCTGTTATTTTAGCCATTTTTAGCATTTTTTCATAAAAATCCAGATCCAAAACCAAAACCCACGAGGGTGGTTTTGCCAAAACCAATCCAGATCCAAAACACGAAGGGAGATCCAGATCCAAAACCAAAACCCGAAAAAGTGGCCACCGCACATCTCTAGTAAATGTACACAGACACCCACTGGCGTTAGCAGTTCCTCCTACCATGTCAGTGGAGACGCTGTACACATGTGCGCAGCGTCTTCACTGAAGAGGACAGTGGCATCGCCCACACACTGCCAGCTGCTGGCCATAGAAACATAGAATTTGACGGCAGATAAGAACCACTTGGCCCATCTAGTCTGCCCCTTTTTAAACATGTTACCTCAAACCATATTTGATCCTTATTTTTTTGTAAGGATATCAATATGCCTATCCCAAGCATGTTTAAATTGTTCTACTGTATTTGCCTCTACTACCTCTGATGGGAGGCTATTCCATTTATCTACTACTCTTTCTGTGAAGTAATTCTTCCTCAAATTTCCCCTGAATCTTCCTCCCTCTAGTTTCAGTGCATGTCCTCGTGTTCTGTTGCTCCTCTTCCTGTGAGGAAGGACTTCCACCTGTACCTTGTTAAAACCCTTGATATATTTGAAAGTTTCTAGCATGTATCCCTTTTCCCTTCTCTGCTCTAAAGTATACATATTAAGATCTCTTTCCTGGTACGTTTTGTGATGTAGGCCATGCACCATTTTAGTTGCCCTTCTTTGTACAGTCTCTAATGTATTTATATTCTTCTGGAGATATGGCCTCCAGAACTGAACACCGTACTCTAGATAAGGTCGCACCAATGACCTATACAGTGGCATTATTACTTCTTTCTTTCTACTGCTGATACCTCTCCCTATGCAACCAAGCATCTGACTTGCCTTCTTCATTGCTTTGTTACATTGTCTACCTGCCTTTAAGTCCCCTAAAATAGCGACACCTAGATCCCTCTCCCTCAGTAGCTTCCATTATAGTGCCATTTATACTATATTAAGTCTTTGGGTTTTTGAGACCCAAGTGCAGGATTTTGCATTTTTTGGCATTAAACTGTAGTTGCCATGCTCTTGACCATTCCTCTAATCTACCTAGATAATTAATCATTTGTTTTAACCCTCCTGGTGTGTCTACCCTGTTGCATACCTTTGTGTCATTTGCAAAAAGGCACATTTTACCCTCAATTCCACTTGCAATATCACCAATAAAAGATATTAAAAAGCACTGGTCCAAGTACAGATCCCTGGGGTACTCCATTTGTAACTTTTCCCTCCTTAGACTGTACTCCGTTTACGGCAACTCTCTGTTCTCTGTCCTGCAACCAAGATCGTATCCATTCAACCATTTTAGAATCCAATCCCAAGCTTTCTAGTTTATTTAACAGTCTGAAATGTGACAAAAGCCTTACTAAAGTCTAGATAAGCTACATCTACAGCCCCACCTTGATCTATTACTTTAGTCACCCAGTCAAAAAAGTTAATAAGATTTGTTTGACATGATCTTCCCCCAGTAAACCCATGCTGTTGCGGATCCTGTAAATTGCTGGTTTTGAGATATTCTACAATGCTTTGTTTTAAGAGTGTTTCCATTAATTTCCCTACCACTGATGTAAGGCTCACTGGCCGATAGCTGCTTACCTCTTCCTCGCTTCCACTTTTGTGCAGTGGGACTACATTCGCTGTTTTCCAGTCCTCTGGGATTACTCCAGCAGCTAGTGACTGGTTGAATAATTCTGTTAATGGTTTTACCAGCTCCCCTTTAAGCTCTTTTAGTATCCTTGGATGTATCCCATCTGGCCCCATTGATTTATCCACTTTCAGTTTTGAGAGTTCTGTTAGGACTTCTCCTCTGTAAATGTACTTGTTTCTCCTTCATTTTTCTTACTATACTTGCAATTTAACTGTGGCCCCTTCCCCTCTCTTTCAGCAGTGAATACTGAGAAGAAATAATTATTAATATGATTTGCTATTACATTGTCCCCCTCAAGATGACTTCCACTCTCTGTATTTAGTCTTATTACTCCACTTTTTGTTTTTCTCCTTTCACTTCTATACCTAAAAAAAGTTTTACCCCTTTACCCACTGACTGGGCCATTTTCTCCTAAGCCTGTGCTTTTGCACATCTAATTACCTTCTTAGCCTCCTTCTGACTAACAAAATACACCTCTTTGTCCTTATTATTCTGTGTCTGCTTAAATTTCTTAAAGGCCAACTTTTTTGCTTTCACAATACTTGCTACCCTGTCCCTCACTTTAGTGAAGATGCTGTGCGCATGCGTACAGCATCATTTCTTCGCTGGGGCAGGGGGGACTCTTAACTCCCCCCCCCCCCCACAACCACCGCAGGACACTGGTGGCCCCAGGTGGAACGCAGGACAGTCTCAAAAACCGTGACTGTCCCGTGGTATTTGGGACAGTTGGGAGGTGTGACACTGGTGGCCCCAGGCGGGGTGAACAGCAATGAGGCCATGCCCCCTAATTTCAGGGTCCTGCATTTGCCCCTACTTGGCAGAAAGAGAACTTGGGAGGCATGTGTGGGGCTCTGTTGTTGGTAGCCGAGATGGGGTGGGGGGAACTGTGAGGGAATCCATATGACTTGCCCGCCTTTCCGATCAGCCTGGGACCACCACCATTTGTAGGAGCCTCCTGGCCATTCCACAAGGGTAGTATGACACAGCTACAGATGGCGCCGTCCTCTTAATTTCCGCCAGCGTGCCATCCGCTGGTATCTGGCGGATGGCGAGCCAGTGGATGTGGATGCACGAGCTTCTCACATGCTCACACGTCCATTGACGAGAATGAAGCACGTGAGTGTCTCTGATGTGCATGCGCCCCATTTGGCGGATGGCGATGAGCGAGCCGGGAGCCACTCATATGCGAGGAGCTCCATCTGTAAGTGGGAGTTGCTATGTCACGATGAAAACAGTGTGACTGATGTGTGTATAATAAAAAAACAGGAGAAACTTGCTCTTTGGCAAAACCATGTTACACTGCAGAGGGGAGGAGGAGGAGGAGGAAGGGGCAGATTTACAATAAACAGATCAAGCAGTGTGTATAAACTAAATTTTACATTTTCTGTTTAAAGATAAATCTGCCTAGTATTTATCTGCTACATGCAAAAGCAGCCAGTAAATACCAGGCATGCAAGACCATAAATGTATTTACACCTTACATTGAAATATGGTTTGCTCCAGGAGCAAGCTGCTCCCTTTTTTATTTGCTCCATTTCGTAAATGGCATATTGGCAAGTT
This sequence comes from Crinia signifera, assembly GCF_055691185.1. Classification (NCBI taxonomy): domain Eukaryota; kingdom Metazoa; phylum Chordata; class Amphibia; order Anura; family Myobatrachidae; genus Crinia; species Crinia signifera. Next base: position 436,718,415 of record NC_139217.1, on the reverse strand, counting down.
TACGTTTCTCTTCAAATGATTTACATTTACTTTTTCGAATCCTTCTACGGATTTTTGGTTTCGATTGTACATGCCCTCTGCTTTCACACTGGGCATCGGCCGTGACAGACGATGTTGTTGGCATTTCATTGTCTATGTCATGACTAGTGGCAGCAGCTTCAGAACTATGAGGAAGTGGATCTTCATCTTTCTCTATTTTTTTATCCTCCATATTTTGGATCTCCATAATTTTTGTAGAGTTATGTCACAGGACAGCGCCACTGGAGTGCAATTATAATACATCAGTAGGTATGCATCAGCAGGCAGGTATTACATACAGTATACGGCAGTACTAGGCACCAGAGAGGTAGATACGTCAGTACTAGGCACAAGACAGGTAGATACGGCAGTACTTGGCACAAGACAGGTAGATACGGCAATACTAGGCAGCAGCAGAATGATATTATAATAATAATTATATTGCAGTAGGTACTAGTTGGCAGGGCACCAGAAGCCTGGAATTTATTACAATTACAGCACTGCAGGACATGTATTATTTTTTAATTAAATATAACAGCCTAGGTAGAAACTACTAGGTAGGCAGTAGCACTGGCAGTGGGCACCAGATGGTAGATACAGCAGTACCAGGCACCAGACAGGTAGATACAGCAGTACTAGGCACAAGACAGGTAGATACGGCAGTAGTAGGCACCAGACAGGTAGATACAGCAGTACTAGGCACAAGACAGGTAGATACGGCAGTAGTAGGCACCAGCCGGTAGATACGGCAATACTAGGAACCAGCAGAATGATATTATAATAATAATTATATTGCAGTAGGTACTGGTTGGCAGGGCACCAGCAGCCTAGAATTTATTATAGTTACAGCACTGCAGGAAAGGTGTTATTTATTAATTAAATATAATAGCCTAGTAGGTACTACTAGGTAGGCAGTAGCACTGGCAGTGGCACCAGTGGACTAAGTAGGTACTGGCAGCCTCTATTCAGTGCAGGCACTAGCAGGCAGCACCAGTGGACTAATATATATATATATATATATATATATATATATATATATATATATATATAGATAGGGGGAGCGATTCGGCACTCTATCCTCCTATAATCACCAGACCCCGGGTGCACGAGACAAATATGTCAAAACTTGAAGGAAGACTCGTCACTCCAGGGGATTTTTCAAAACGGTATATTGAAGCAAATAGTACAAATACCAGGTACACAAGTACAAGTAGCCGACGTTTCAATACATAAGTATTGTTATCAAGGCGCCAAGTGCCCTGTTCAACTAAACAACAGTAAATACACTGTGTATTTACTGTTGTTTAGTTGAACAGGGCACTTGGCGCCTTGATAACAATACTTATGTATTGAAACGTCGGCTACTTGTACTTGTGTACCTGGTATTTGTACTATTTGCCTCAATATACCGTTTTGAAAAATCCCCTGGAGTGACGAGTCTTCCTTCAAGTTTTTATATATATATATATATATATATATATATATATATATATATATATATATATATAAATATAATATTATTATGTACAGCACAGCACCAGAGGTAGGCCCCAGCACTGAGGAGACAGTAGTACTACAAGTACACAGTTACACACACATCAGAATCAGTTTTCACTGATACACAGCTGACTGTCCTCCTTGCTAGGGTGATCCCACCCTAAGCAGAGAGGAGGAAAGAGTACACAGCAGCAATGAGGGAGACAGGCCCCAGCAGACCGCCCCAGCGACAAATTCAGTTCAAGCCCCAGCAGCAGCACCAACACACCCTCTCCCAACCCGCTCCTAGACTGAAGTGAAGATGGCGGCTGCGGGAGCCGCTATTTAAAGCCTTGCGAAATCCAGTGCCAGGCAAAGACGTTTTGCCCACGCCCCCGGATCCGAGTCAGGCAGGAAGCTCTGAGGGCTGCTCGGAACCGGGCTCGGATTGATGACGTTCGTGGGGGGCTCGGATCTCCGGAATCCGAGCCCGCACATCTCTAGTATAGAGGCCCATTGCCAGCAACAATAACTCCAGTGTTCTAATGGTACACTGTGTTTGTTAATCGCATTAGACTACTAATGGATGATTTGAACACCATTGGAAACCCTTGTGCACTTATGTTAGCACAGCTGAAAATGGGTTTGCTCGTTAGAAAAGCTAATCTGGCCTTCCTTTCAGCTAGTTGAGTATCAGGGGCATTACATTTTTGGGTTCATTTATACTCTCAAAATGGCCAGAAAAAGAGAGAAACTTGACTGTCTATTTTTGTTCTTCGAAATGAAGGCTATTCCTTGCAAGAAATTGACAAGAAATTAAACATTTCCTACAATGGTGTGTACTTCTCCCACAAACCCAGTGTACAACTGAGCAAGAAGACAAGAACATTAGAGTCTTTAGTTTGAGAAATATACCCCTCACAGGTCCTCAACTGGCAGCTTCATTAAACGGTACCCACAAAATGCCAGTGTCAACATCTACAGTGAAAAGGCAACTCCGGGATGCTGGCCTTTTAGGAAGAGAGGCAAAGAAAAACCCATATCTGAGCGAATAAAAGGAAAAGATTAATATGAGCAAAAGAACAGAGACATTGGACAGAGGAAGATTGGAAAAAAGTGTTATGGACAGACGAATCGAAGTGTGAGGTGTTTGGATCACAGAGAAGAACATTTGTGAGAGGCAGAACAAGTGAAAAGATGCTGGAAGAGTGCCTGACAACATCTGTCAAGCACGGTGGAGGTAATGTGATGGTCTGGGGCTGCTTTGGTGCTGGTAAAGTAGACCCAACTCTTTCCCCACTATAAACAATCTTTCTCCCCACTTTAAATGGATCCAATTCTTTCCCTCCAATAAATAAAACCAACTCTTTCCCCATAAATAGAACCAACTGTTTTCCCGCTTGAAACAGACCCAACTATATATTCACAAAGCAATGTCTCAGGCGCTAGAGTGGGCGGTGCTCCAGTTATTTAAATCTATATCAGCAGCCTTTGTATACGGGGTGTGCCAACCTTCAAAAAGCAAAATAAAATCTAAAACAATCCAGATGGTGCTTAATAATACATAAAGCAGGTATTTAAATAATAATATTTAATACAGGTAAACAGAAAAAAAAACTCCTGGGGTTAAATAAAGTGACAGTTATTACATATAATGAATATCATAAAAGAGTTTAAAAATAGACACTTTCCCTTTAAGAATTGTGTGTACCAGTGAGTGAATAATGTCCAGATGGATATACTGTAGTTACCACTTTATAGTAATTTGTTCAGAATATAGCACACGATTTCATAAAAGTCTCACCACTCTGGGGAAATGGAAAGCGCATCCATAGGTGATTAATCAGTTAATCCCGGGTAAAAGGTGAATGGGCTCCAGGGGCTAGATCTGTATAAATAGCTTGCCTTTTTAGGAGCACTATATACGGCAATAACATGTCATCAAAGGGTACAATAGGCAAATCAATAAATATGCGGGAAGAGTACAATAGGCAGATAAATATATTGTCACTATAAATTAAAACCAACTCTCTACCCAGTATAAATAGACCCAAATCTCTCTCCACTATACATAGAACCAACTATTTTCCTGCTATAAAATAGAGCCACCTCGCTAGGGTGGCTAATCCTGGGATCGGCGGGATCCCAGGAGTTGGCCCTAAAATTGCAGGGAATTGTATACCGGGATTAGAGGTTTAAATCCTGGATTTTCGGGATTAGTCTGCGCATGAAGACCATTAAGCCAGACTACCTATAATAAATGGTGCCTCAAACACCACAGGTACTGTAACACAAGCATTTATTATGGATATTGGAAACCCAGTAACAATTTTGGAAATTTAAACTGCTTGTATGAACATAATTGCAGTGCGTGTGCAGTGATTTGGGAACATATGCATTAAATAAAAATATTGTGCAAAAGCATTTTATATAGTATGTAATTTAGGCCCTCAGTACTAATCTATTAATAAGGCATCTTCTTCTGAGACCAGTTTATATAAATATTGCGTGTTGGTCCCTTTAAGAACAACATCATTGCATAGTGATGTAATACACACCCAATCATGGCACTAGTATTGATGATTATTTCAGGGTTGCCAACCCTCCCGGATTGGCCGGGAGGACCCCGAAAACTGGGTCCTCCTCCCGGCCCCCCGGAGAGGTGGGCAACCCTCCCGGATTCCGGGGGAATTGCGGCATCTTCCCCCATACCAGTTTGGATTTAAATGCGGCAATCCGCGGGTCGGGTGGTCTCAGAGGAAGAGGCGGAGCTAAAATGTCCACAATCGCGTCATTTTAGCCCCACCCCCTCCACGGAGATCCGAGAATTGGGTTTTTTACCATCCTGGGGGCTGGGCTTAATGATGTAACGCTCAAGCTCCGCCCCCGAACTGCAGCTGGAAGTCTCCTCTCCGAGCTTCTCCTGGAGAGGAGACAGAAAAAGTCGTGGAACATCACGGGGTAAATGTAATAATGGACGGGATGAGTTTGTCTGAGAAATAACATGGCCATTACTTGCCTGAATTTGATCAGACTATCAGTTGCACATTTGTGTGACTTAGGAGTGCAAGCTGGAATGATCCCTAATTGCTCAACAATCAGATGACATTACTTGTCTTGGTCGTCACTGGATGGATCCGTTTTCTCACTTATATATTTCTTGTCTGGCCCTTTTCCAAACACCTATTTGTGTTTTTGCTTGTTTTATATATTTTCATATAGTATAATGCTGAGCTATAATATATGAATGTCTGGTCTGACTCCTTTTTGCCCTTTCCCCCATAATAGAGATTTGTGTACGGTCCGGCTTGCCTTCCACCAGTTACTGTATATGGAACAGAAAATCAGTACTGGTCAGCCAACATGGAGGGATTTGCTGCAGCCATTTCACTACCCACAGCACAGTATGACTAGCCCTTAACTGGCAGTAGGGAAGCCGTGACAGTAGACTTCCCAAGAAAAAGGGGAAAGACAGATTGGCCTTAAGTCTGCAGCTTGTCTAAGCCCAGCCTTATGCTTACTGTGCATATAATGCCACCCTTTAAAGGTTTCCTATTCTACACTGGTGCCATGTAGTTCATGTGTGAGTATCGTTCCTTCCTTGTTCCATTCCACAAATGCTCACCCATATCTTCTCCCATTTTGAAAACAATGTGCCCCCATATTTTTCACGTTTTTCAGTGCTAACCATTGGAAATAAATACATGTTCAATACAATATTATAACCAGGAGCAAATATACTGTAATATGGAACTAATGAAGTTTAAGGGCCTCTAATCCTAGAGGGGCCCTGAAGCAACTTTTTTTTTTTAAAGTATGTTATTATTATGTTATGTTATTTTAGTGATACAATCATTAATTGCCTTTCTTGAGCATTTTACCCTAAAATTAGAGACTTTTAGGTCTTGTTTTTATGTACTGTATGTTTATAGCTTATCACCAATAACCCCATGGGCGCCATACCTCTAGACCAGCATAGCTGCTATTACAGCCTGGATGTGCGTCACTTAGTACGGCAGGAGCTGCTGGGAGTTGTACTCTAGCGGCTGTGATTTGCGCTCTATAAATAGCATGAAATATCCAAAAATATACTAGTAGGCTAATTGGCTCCCAACAAAATTAACCCTAGAATGTCTGTGTGCATGTATATGTGGTAGGGAATATAGATTGTAAGCTCCACTGGGGCAGGGACTGATGTGAACGGGCAAGTATACTCTGTAAACGCTGTTACATCTGCCCAGGGCCGGTGCAAGGCACCGGAGCTCCCCAGGCGAGTCGGGGTGGGGGCGCCCCAGTGCCCGGGGGTGGGGTGGTACCTGTATTATAAAACTGGCGGCGTCGGTGTCCTTGCAGTGCTGGAGTGGGCAGGGGTGTCCGTGCCGCGGGGGGTAGCTGCAGCGCTGTCACTGTGTATAAAGCTGCTGTCGGCGGCGGGGTCCCTGCAGTGAATAGAGAATAACTAGCGCTATGTGGCGGCGCGGGAAGCGCTTCTGATTTTGAAAACACTTGCCGCACGCCGATTGGCTGAATCTCAGCTAATTAGTGTGCGGCAAGTGTTTTTAAACCCAGAAGCGCTTCCCGCGACGCCGCATAGCGCTAGTTATTCTCTATTCACTGCAGGGACCCCGCCGCCAGCAGCAGCTTTAAACACAGTGACAGCGCCGCAGCTACCCCCGCAGCACGGACACCCCTGCCCGCTCCAGCACTGCAGGGACGCTGATGCCGCCAGCTATATGCACATGCTGGGGGTGAGGGGCGAACTGCCGCCCTCCAGGTGCCGGCGCCCTAGGCAAATGCCTAGAGCTGCCTAGTGGTGGCACCGGCCCTGCATCTGCCCCACGTGCAGTGCAGCATGGTTTGGTCCATCAGCAAAAATTGCAGCCTTGCTAACAGGTATGACAGGCCCTGGGGGAGATGAAAAGTGAGAAGGACTGGAGCCCAAGGACAAGGAGGCGACTAGTAAGGTCATTTTGGTGTTTATTGTTCCGGGGGGGGATGCTGTGAGGTGATTAAGGAAGTGGGAATGCCCGTGAGGTGATTAATAAAGGGGGTGGGGGGGCTGTAAGGTGACTAACTGTATGAAGGGGGGGGGGGTGCTGTGAGGTAAACATTGCAACCTTGCTGGATGTTGTCCTATTGTTCATGTTTGCAAACAGTTCAAGCTTCAGGATCCCAAAAATTATAAAATGAGTTATTTATTCACAGCACTACAGTAAATATAAAGCGACTGCTGATTTTTCCAACAGAATCCTAGTACAGAATCCCTAGATATTGCTTCAATGAAAACATGGTCTGAATCCTATTAACAATTGATATCTGTCAGCATTCCAAGGAACACAAAAACTAATTGCCCATTTATCCCAGAGCTCTTCTAGAATGCCTGATGGGTCCCAGGACTCCCACATCACAGACCACACTGTGTTTAGAAAAATCAGTTATTGTGGAATTTAAGAAACTTTTCAACGTCACTTATTCATTTGAGATTTCTTTTCCATGTTTGGTTTTAAATTGATCGTTTATATATTTCTTAAGCTGGGAAAACAAAGGATTTAAATGAATTCTTCATTAAACTCACCATCAGCAATCTTTATGTCCCACACTTTAATAAACTTATCTAAAACCTTAACTAACTTAACATAACGAGACAGACTCAAGTGCTGGCGTTTCAAAATATGATGTCAAATTTATTAATTGAGAGCTACAGTATAACTTGACTATAAAGGGTGGCGGCCCTAAAGAACGGTCATAGAAAAGAGAGGGGTAAGATCACAACACACCATTCATACATCGTTGGTGTCCAACTCTCCCCTCGCGACCCACCCGTGCGGATGGTGCAGCCCATCATCTGTCCAAGGGGCATGGGCTAGCGACATATCGATGTCAGGAGAGTGCACCTCACTATCTTCATACGATACTCATTTAAACAAGGACCGTTCTTTACCGCCACCAAGAAAAGAAAGTTAGGGAGGGAGGGTAGGGAAATTCCGACCAGAGAGAGGCAGATCACCTGACTTCCTGACTACTCCTAGCTCAAGGAACTCCTCCCTTCATCCCTAATTGGCTTACACTGATCTTGTCATAACCCCTAGCAAAACAGCCTAAAGTGCAGGCAGCTCAGATGCCTTCAGTGGTTTATGTCACCTCTTGCTTAATCAGCCCTCGGTTTTCTACAATTGTACAGCACTGTGTCTTGTCTCCAAATGAAATATATGGCTCTGATGAATTCCTGGGGTTCATTTGATTCTTCCGCACGGCACCTGCTGACCATCTATAGTAACGGGCATCTATGGGATCTATTCAGTTGTTGCTTTGATCAGATGTCCATTATCCACTGCACACACACTTATTCACACAGCCTGCAGAGGTGTGAGCAAAAAATTTGTTTAAAGTCCAAACCTGGACGTTTAGATGCCCACGCATCAAAATTAGACAGGTTTTAGCTACGCAAAGTGCTTTCAACCGTAATAAAGGCTTATGGGGCAGATTCTCTAATCTTCAAAAGTGATAAATTGGAGAGTGATAAACAGCCAGCCAATCAGCTCTTACCTGCCATGTCACAGCCTGTTTTTGAAAAATGTCAGACAGGAGCTGATTGGCTGGCTGTTTATCACTCTCCATTTTATCACTTCTGAAGCTTAGAGAATCTGGCCCAATAATTGGTCAGAGGAACAATTGAATTGTTCTAATAGACGACCATTAGCATAGATGACCAGCAAGGGGAGTGTGGAAGGACTGACCCCACCCCCGTGTCTACTATATGTTAATAACTCGCCAAGGACCTTAGTCAATGACAGGCTGTTACCTATGGCTCCAAATGTGTTAAAATCACCACAGAAGCATGGTCATTTCTGAGAGATCTGCACACGATCCGCACAATTTCAACAGGTCGTCTGACGGATTGTGTGTGCAAAAAACTTTTGTACATTTTTATCTAATGCATGTCTAAGTTTTGGTGTCGACCTGTTGACTGTGACTAAACATTGTCTGTCAGCTGTCTGGAACCCGCCGCTACTGTACATACACATTCACTGCGACATTTCTTCAAGATTTTATTAAAGGCCCTTAAAGGTCTTTCATTCCAACTCCGTTCCTTAAAGTCTGTCACTGCAAATAACAATATACTGGGCAATACTGTACTTCCAAGTTTTTGCTTGTTACCAAAATCAAAAAATGAAAACCAATGTAAACAGTGAAGAACGACAAGCATGACTGTAAGGTTGGCATACAGTATAAACAAACATAACTGCTCTCCTGTGTACAGAAGCATCGCTGTATTTTATATTGTGGTGTTCATAGTAAAATACCTTAATGATTATATTTGACTTTCACATAAAGCACAATTTGCATCACCAGGCAACAAGGTGGTAAGCAGAAGTTTGTCTTTTAGGCGTGATAATGTCAACACAACTTGAATTCAGAAAAAAATATCTATTGCCAGAAACAGGAATAAAAGGATCAAAATTATTATTAGATCTTGGTTGTTTCAAACATTCCGCATAAGGAAAGAGGAAGCTGGCTGACAGGATTGTTTTCTATGAAGGGCTGTTGAAAAATATTAGTTAATTGCTTTTGCGATTTCTTATATAAACAGTAACAACCCTCAATATCGGTTTTAAATTCCTCAAAGCCCTACCCCTGTTTTCATCACTGCATGGGTCCTGGAGATGCTGCCCCCATCCTACGCCCTTGGGGGATACCTAGCTGAGGTGAGACTGGATTGCAATTGGAGGTGTTGCCGCAACACAGAAGATGGCAAGAATCGCTGCAAATCTGGAACTATGGGCCTTATTGTAGTTCACTCTGACAAAATCCTTCTTAGATGGACAAAACCATGTGCACTGCAGGTGGGGCAGATGCTCCTTGTGCAGAGAGAGAGAGTTAGATTTGGGTGGGGTTTTACTTCAAAGTGAGATCTACTGTATATTGCAGTGTAAAAATAAAGCAGCCAGGATTTACCCTGCACAAAAACGAAATTACTCACCCAAATCTAATTATCTTTGCACATTTTACATCTGCCCCCCCCCCCCCCCCCCTGCAGTGCACATGGTTTTGTCCATCTGAGGATTTTGTCAGAAAGAGTGAAATAGAATAAGGCCCTATATTCTAGTAATGACGGATTGTGCAGCTATCAGACATCATGCAAGTCTGTTACAGTATATATGTACATACACACACACACACACCAGGGTTGCCTCCCCTCCCGGAATGGCCCGGAGGGTTCTGGAAATCGGGGGGCCTACGAGTCAAATGATGCGATCATGTCATTTTAGCCCTGCCCCCTAGTGCAATGCCTTAAATACCGGCATTACACGGCAGGGGTGTGGCTAAAATGACACGATCACTCTAGGCTCGGCCCCCAACAGGTCAGACCGTCTGTGGCTCTTCCCCCGAACCACCTCTTTTTTGCTCCCGGCGATGGCCCCGCCCCCTGCCTAACTGAGCTGGCTGCCCAAAAGTCGGCAAGTATGACACACACACAGTGGTGCAGAATTTTCTTTATGTTTGTTGAAATTTGGTCTAAAACTGATTTTCACAAAAGTCTGAAGAGAAGGTAACTCAAGTAAAGATACCTGAATCAATTTTTATTTTTTTTGTATAGAGGAAATTGATCCAATGTCACATATCTGTGATTGGCAGAGGGTTGTGAACCTTTAGGCTTAGCAGATGTTTTGAAGGTGAAATGAGAGGCATTTATTTTTAAAACATAGGCTGACTATCAGACAACTTATATCTGCTGGCTTCCCCTTCACCAACTGAGCATGGATCAGTTCTTATTTCTGAAAAAGTCTGGTTTTTTACAATGTAACATGCAATGCCGTTTACTAAATTTGAATAAATGGGTGTGTTTTTCCATGGTTGTGACCAATTGGGCACAGCCATCAATAGCAGGTCACATTCATCATTATTGACTTTTATACTTAAACCATGGTCAGACCTCTTCAGGAGTCTGCGTTTGCAACCATGTTTTTCTACACCACTCCCTAACTAACTGTTTTGTGGCAGTGCACCCAATACACTTGCATGCATAACACTTTCCGCGAGTCCAAACCCATTACAGGTCTTGGCCGTCTTGTCACAATGAGTTTAAGCCACAAAAAGTTTCATAAATACAGTGCGAAAAAAATAGCAGAAGCAATTTAGACTGCGAAAAGTTGCAAAATTACATTTCATTGAGGCCCATATGGATAGGGCCTGATTAGCAATGTCAGTTTAGTAGACAGTGGAGCAATTGATTGCCACTTGCAAGCAATTGTCTTGCTGATTGACAGTTTGGGGTGATCTATTGAGCAGCAAAAACTTGTGCAAGTCCTGACAATTTTGAGGGGGGTGTCTGAGGCTGCCATTGTAATCCCGTACACAGTTACAATGGCTCTGACCTCATACTGGGGTAATGCTACGATACCATCACGCTACTCAGACCTTCAATAATTGAATGATCTGCAAAGGATGCAGCGCTTTTGTATGTACCCATTACGATTTGCAAAACCACAAATGGATGTTTCAATACAAATCCAAGTGTCTGCACCATTTGTGGACACCAAGGAGAGCACACATACTCTGCAGTTGATAGAGGAATTGGAGATAAAAGCCATTCCACAAATGAGCAAATTCATTTTTTACAGAACTATCCTCCATTGAGAGGGTACTATTCCTCACCTTACCAAACTTATTATGAGGCCATAAAAATCCTCCTTCTGCTTATTTATGAAGGCCTGCTATATCAGGAGAACTATTTATACTGAACTGTTGTATAAAGAAATTACCCCAGAAGATATCAGAACAAGTTGGTTACCATCGACTGGGAGGATTAAGCCAACCTTAAGTCTAGAAAACTTCAAAATAAGAAGAATTATAATTGTCATCCTATTAAAAATCAGTTGAAAGTTGTAGATCAATTGTTTCCCCTGATGAAGTTTCTTGATGAAATGAAACGCGTTGGGTAACTGCTACAAATTGTGATTGAAAAACAACTGTTAAACACCGTGAATTACTCCAGCCACAAGGAGCTGTGTAAACGAATCGTCAAATTTTTATTGGACTTTTAATAAATAGATTTTTTTATATATGAACAAATGTGTCTTTGTATATGAGTATAATAATCATTATAAGCACACTGGGCGCCAAGAAAACACTATTGTTTTGAGATTATATATATATATATATATATATATATATATATATATATATATATATATATATATATTGCACAGCTGCTATGTAGACATTCCCTGCTGCACATACATTCTTTTACATCTCTGAATCAGGCTCTTAGACAGCCCAAGGCGGCAACGAGTTCCCCGATAATTTCTGCCATTTCTTTTAGTGTCCTCATCATGAACTGTAACCTCTATTTTGACAGTGGAACACACACACACACACACACACACACACACACTATTATATTTTGTTTACATTTTAAAAAGCATCTATAATACAATAATGCAGATATAATATTCCGGTACTTATGTAGTATCTGGGCTGCCGATTTTTTGATTGTATGCCTTAAGTTAAGGCATACAATCAGATGCGATGCGATGCGATATCGCATCGCATCGCATCGCATGCGACCATCGGATGCGATGACCCGATTTTTCCATAGGAATCAATGTTAAAATGGACTGAGTCCATTTTAACATGGAATTCAATGGGAAAAAGGGGTCCTTTTCATACCCCTACTATCCAAGTGGGCATGGAGTTGGATATAAACCTGTGGCGAGCGCAGCGAGCCACCGAGCCCGAAGCGTGGCGAGCGAAGCGAGCCCCGCGAGGGGACGGTATTCTGTGTCCCCTCGCGGGGCTCGCTACGCTCGCCACGCTTCGGGCTCGGTGGCTCGCTACGCTCGCCACAGGTTTATATCCAACTCCATGCCCACTTGGATAGTAGGGGTATGAAAAGGACCCCTTTTTCCCATTGAATTCCATGTTAAAATGGACTCAGTCCATTTTAACATTGATTCCTATGGAAAAATCGGGTCATCGCATCGCATCGCATCGCATCGCATCCGATGGTCGCATGCGATGCGATGCGATGTACCCGATTTAGAAATCGGCAGCCCAGATACTACATAAGTACCAATATTCCTTCTCATGGCAGTACGGATGGTGTAATGGCTAGCATTGCTGCCTCACAGCGCTGAGGTCATGGGTTTGATTCCCACCATGGCTCTAACTATGCAGAGTTTGTATATTCTCCCCGTGCTTGCGTGGGTTTCCTCCGGGTACTCCAGTTTCCTCCCACAATCCAAAAATATACAGATAGGTTAATTGGCTTCCAACAAAATTAACCCTAGAATGTCTGTGTGCGTGTACATGTGGTAGGGAATATAGATTGTAAGCTCCACTGGGGCAGGGACTGATGTGAATGTTCAAATATTCTCTGTAAAGCGCTGCGGAATATGTGTGCGCTATATAAGAAACTAATAATAAATAAATGTATGCAGGTAGCAAACAAATAATTAAAACAAACACACAAAAAAATAATATTAAGGCGTGACTAATGAAGAAAACGGTATCATCTTCAGGTGTGAATCTGCAATCAGAAGTGGCTATCTAGTGCTGGCGACACACAGCCGCAGCAGTGATGCAAGTGACAATACCGCTACTGACAGGTGCATCTGTTTCTCTGAGTGAATCGGTTCCCCATAAACAAACTAAGCCCTTACTGTACTCTGGGCCTGATGCAAGGGTGGAAACCGTGCCAATGTTGAATGCGATTTTTTTGCCACTACGCATTCATGCACCAAGGCAGCACGCACAGCTGCGCATGCATCTACGTATGCAACCGTGTCCGCCTCTGAGTCTGTTCTACATCCGAATATGTAAGCATGTGTTATGCTAAGTAAACATACGCCTAACTCCGTATGAACAGCTACGTATCCAACAAATATATAGCCCTACCAAATAAACACACAGTACTGAAATGAATCTCAAACTAAACATATTTTAAATACAGCTCTCCTTCTGTCTAGAGATCACAATGTGCCTATGCAATATGTATACAGAGTGCAGTATTCACTTGTTATTTGTAGTTAACAATAAGGGAAATAAATGCTCAGATAATAAAAATAAGTCTCCACTTCAGACAGTACAGAGAACACTGCTATTACTGTATTATAACATGATCCATGATTAACAGCTTTGATGTAAGGGATCTCATGTTCCACTTACTGTATAAACATACAAAGCATCAACACGAGTCCGACACACATGCAAAATCCAGCTCACTGCCACAGTCAGACATCTGATGTACATGTACCTTTTGAGGGGTCAGCTTTTCAGAAATTCTCTCCCCAGATCCAGGAAAGAAGTCCCCATGGAATCCTCGTACGAGACTCAGAAGCTTGCAACACTAACAGACAAGTGTTTCTGCAATTAAATTGTTTAGTGCGCTGGGAATCTAAACTGCACTGTTATGCCCACTGAGTTCATTTCCTCTCGAATAAAGGTTATTATGCGGAGGAGAATAAGTGCAACTAAATTGGCTTAGTTGACCTCCCCTGGAACTGAAATAGTTCTTTATTGTCACATCGGATCCTGCCAGAAGTTATCCTTGCCAATATCACCAGTGCCTGTGTATTGTCACTGTTTGCAAATGACTGATTTTCTGATTCATGCAAACTATTAACCCACACATAGAAATACAGTAACCTTACAATCTGCAAGCTAAAAAGTGTCATGATCATTCCTTAAAAGGCCAGTATGAGTTTAGTAGCGTGGGTATAATAAATCCAGTGAAATGGTCTGGAAGAACAACAACTGTAGCAATAATAATAATAATAATAATAATAATAATAATAATAATAATACAACTACCATAGTAATATAGATTATAAATGTGAACTATTGTAAAAAGTTCAGGCACAACCTGTCAGAATTAAAGTAGTGGGTTGGGATCATTTGGTCTACAGCATGATGGTCGACAGTCATTAGGTCGACACCATTAGGTTGACATGGGAAAATGTTGACATGGGTCTAGGTCGACATGGGAAAAGGTCGACATGGGTCCAGGTCGAAAGGTCATTAGTTTGACAGGTCATTAGTTCGACAATGTCTAGGTTGACAGTCAAAAGTTCGACATGGGGTTTTTTACTGTTTTTTTACCTGAATGTCAACACAGTTGACATGGACACACTGCGCTCGCGATGCGTCGGGCACACTATTTTATTCTCCCTCCCACCACGCCCTAGTGGATGGTAGGTCATGAAATACTGCCTGTCGGCACATGTCGGCTCAAAAAAACCAGTGAAAACCCCGTCGACCTAGACACTGTCGAACTAATGACCTTTCGACCTAGAACCATGTCGACCTATTCCCACGTTCACCTATACCCATGTCGACCTAAGGGTGTCAACCTAATGACTGTCAACCATCATGCTGTAGACCAAACGACCGCATCCCATGTCCAGACAGTACTACGCAAGAGCCGTGCTTTATGATTTTCTTCATGTATGCAACTTTATCTACTTACAGCGACGGACTGGCCTTGGCATTTGTGCATGCGCTTGACCTTTGTAGCGTGTCCACACATGCACCACGCATGCTGCCTCTCCTAGTTTGCAGGAGAGCGGGGAATTGCGGCATGTAATGCCCCCTCTCTCCTGGACCTCAGCTGTGCACAGAGAGAGCCGCCAGACCTGCTGCGAATCCAACGTCTCTCTCTGTGCACCGATTGGGAGGCAGAGCCTCCACCTTGCTAGTAGAAAACGGCCCACCTGGCCATCGGCCCCTCTGGCATTTGCAGAAGTGCCAGATGGCCAGCCTGGCCCTGTCTACTTAGCAGATTTACTTAGCATTTACCTAGTAACTTCTTGAAGATACAGCTAGAATATGATTGGTTGCTATGGGCAATATCTCCACTTCTAAAAAATATAACCCAGCTTTACAAGTAGGTGTGATTCAGGCGTGGGCAGAAATAGCATCACTGCTGTCTACTTGGAAGCAGCAGGGAAGCACAGGTATGATAATGCAGCAGAAGGCGTCTGGTATAAGTAAACACCGTCTGCAGTCATGTGTGATCCAGTGCCAGGACCAGGGACACAGCACTGGATCACCTGCAACACAATAGTGGGGCTGATTGGCCCATGAGGTTACACGAACCAGCAGCAACAGCTCTCTTGCTCAGGCAAGGAAATCTCTGTCAGAAGATGAATCCTCTGGTCTCTGCAAAATGGAAGCCATCGCCACCCTATTTCCGACTCCAAATGGCTACAGACTGACGCCTGCAGACGTATTATATCCAACAATGCAGGACCCATACCGCACCGTGCAGCATGGGTCTAGTGCATACACAATGTACCGAACATTGGTACTGGATATTCATTGCACCTGTAGCCAGGGCCAGCTCGAGGCACATTCCTTAGGAGCAGCTGCGCGGGGCGCCACCCTTAAAGGGCGCGCCATTTTGCTCCACAAAACACGCAGGTCCGGTCTGCAGCTGGCGCATTGAAAAACCCACCCAGCAGTATTGAAGCAGTATGACAACCGGGCAGAGAGCGGTGGGCTGCCCGGCAGTCTTCATAGCGAGCCTGCGGATATTTGAAATCTCGTGCCGGGTCGACAACCAATAGGAGCTTGTGGTCTGGCAGCCAATCAAGAGCGGCAGTGGTGGCGAATGTGGCTTAGCTACTATAGGGAAAGGATCTATTAACATAAGCTGTTTGTGATACTTTGCATAAAATAATGCAGAAAATAAATATTGCAGAGTAGCATCCGACTCCTTCTGGTAATCCTTGCACATTTATACTAGAGCAGGGCCGAAACTAGGTGTTTCGGCGCCTGGGTCGGCAGTCACTTGGTCGCCCCCCCCCCCCCCCCCCCCCCAAAAAAAAAAAAAAACACCAAATTATTGCCTTGGGGACAGGCAGCGGGGGTCCGGGGACTGGAAAAGGTTAACTCCGGCTCCTAGCGCTGCCGGGCGGTGGGCGGGAAGCAGATTTTGAAAAGACTTGCCGGACGCTGATTGGCTGAATTCAACCAATCAGCGTCCGGCAAGTCTTTTCAAAATCATCAGCGCTTCCCGCCGCCAGGCAAATAGCGAGCGGCTGTGTATGTGAAAGCTGCTGCTACACTAGTCCCTGGACCCCCGCTGCCAACATACCTGTGTGCAGCCAGCAGGGGTAGGCAGCGTCCAGGGGTCCAGGGACTGGTGTAGCGGCAGCCTTCTCTCACTCCATCTCCTAGTGCTATCTGCCTGGCGGCAGGAAGCGCCGATGACTTTGAAAAGACTTGCCGGACGCTGATCCAATCAGCGTCCGGCAAGTCTTTTCAAAACCTGCTTCCCACCCACCGCCCGGCAGTGCTAGTAGGAGCCGGAGTTAACCCATCAGTCCCCGGACCCCCGCTGCCCGTCCCCGGTAGGAGCCAGCATTAACCCACCAATCCCTGGACCCCCGCTGCCCATCCCCGGGACCTCACACTAGCACCCCCACCCTCCAGCGCCCGGTGCGCGTGACCCCCTAGCCCCCCCCCCCTAGTTACGGCCCTGACTAGGGAAACACTCAAAATAAAGTGTGCACAGGTCCAAGACAAGTCCACACTTGTACAAGTGTGTGCACCAGTGGTATCACAAGGATCCGAGCGGTAATCATCACAGGGGTGTCGTACTGTGACAAGAAGGGCCCACCAGGGAATGCAAAAGACTGGGCCCCTTGATAAACATATACTGCAGAGGAAAAACCGCTAGTGCATTCATGATAATGTACAGAATTTGCAATAGAAAAGCACTGTAGAGAATACACTATTAGTTCTGTGCAGTATAATGTAACATATGTATGTTGTATAATTCAAGTTCACAGCCTGGAACCTGATGCCTAGAGGAGGAGGCAGTGGGGGTTTCCCCTCTACCCATGTGGGCCAGTCTAACCCTGGTGCATTATTATCTAGCAGAGGCTGTACTCACGGGTGCCGACAGTTCATCTGGTCTCCAGTAAAATGAGGATATGTGGCCAATAGGAGGGGCGGGGTTAGCAGTGAAGGCGTGGCCATGCCCCTGTGAGAAAAATGTTTTAGTTTGTGTGGGTGTGCGCTTCGCAGGGGGTGCCAGGAAGGAGAGAGAGAGAGAGCTGCTGCAGCTGCCTCCTTCCCCAGCTCAGCACACAGCACTGAGCAGCATGCAGCAGTTTGTTCTCTCTTTTCCTGCAAATGGGGAGGGGGCAGCAGGACTAGGCCACTCCAACAGACCCACCCCCTCTTGCGGCCACTGGCTGTACTCTCTAGGCAGTATACAGTACATGGCAAATGCTGAGTTGCACTCGGCTTCTAGGAAACAGAAGAGGTAAGACTGGAGACTGTTTTGCCCGGGAAAGGGCAAGGAACATTTTGGCAGTTTTGCTATGGCAGGATGTGAAGTTACTGCTGACTTCTAAAGATAACAAGTAGTTTATATCAAACACTATTTTTCTCCTTTTAATGTTCTTTTTATGTGTGCGACACAGACATTAGCAACATCCTTTTCCCCAGTACATAATTGAGAATAGTAAAGAATTGCTTTATCTGGGAGTGTTATCATATGATATACAGAACTTATAACTCTGAATGTATTGTATTTTAAAACTATGCCCATCTTAGTAACAGTAACAAATATATCTATTTATATACAGGGTTTACCTAGTTCACAGCGGAATATGGGAGTCCGCCAGTGGGCTCCACCCCCGGTGGCATACCTCCCAACTGTCCCACATACAGGGCATCTAATGTTGAGAGGTATCCCCGGTGGGCCTAACTCCTCCTCTATGAATCAGACCGTAGCCTATCCCAGCGCACATGAATAATACATTTTACATTATATTGCACAGGACTTTTGTGTATTTTCTACAGGGCATTGCTGTTATTATTGTGGTACATTTTTATGCATGCACTAGCAGTGTTTACTATATACAGGGTTGACGACATTTAGGTTGCCCCCTCCAGGAGAGGGCATCCAGCTCAGTAAGTAGGCCGGTGCCCGTGTCCCAAAAGGGACGGAGCCAGAGGATCAAAGTTAGTATGGGGGTGTGGCTATTGCATGTGCATCATTTTGGCCACGCCTCTCGCTATGTAATGCTGTTTTTTCAGGCATTACACATGGGGTGGTGGGGCCGCAATGACGCGATTTGTGTCATTGGGTCCCACGGACCCCCGCAGAGGGGAGGTTGCAGAAGGATGGTGCCATTGCAGGGGGCTTGTCCACCTTTCCAGAGGGCCAAGTATATATTTATCAAGGGACTCAGATCATGCATTTTCTAATAGTTGGCCTAACCTCTGATGAGTCTGGCCACCTGGTGGGTCCTTCATGTCCCAGTTACACATTATTATAGAACGTATACAATATATATATATATATATATATATATATATATATATATATATATATATAGACTTGTATGTTTGGCCGGGCACGACCTCCAAATAAACTGCTGGTTGGTTGCCTTCGTCCTTTTAATGTAGACTTCTGTGGGGTAATGACGCGGCACTCCAAACTTGTAAATTTCCAATTTCTTTATTGAGACAAACAGCAACGTTTCAATGCAGGTGCATTTTCATCAGGCTCTGCCTGATGAAAATGCACCTGCATTGAAACGTTGCTGTTTGTCTCAATAAAGAAATTGGAAATTGACAAGTTTGGAGTGCCGCGTCATTACCCCACAGAAGTATATATATATATATATATATATATATATATATATATATATATATATATATATATATATATATATATATATATCACCCGGGGTACCTTATCAGAGTTATTAAGGAGTGCCGGCTCGCACAGCCCTGTATATATATATATCATTTCTTCTGTCAGTACAATTTGTACTTAGATTAGAATGATTCATTTTCAAACCTTATTTTATTTAACTGCATAAATGAGTAAAAAAAAAACAAAGTCTGTTGTCTTCAAACAATAATACTGTATGTTGTAGGGTCAAATCGAGCAATGGCGGGAACAGTGTGAGAGCAAACATGCTACACAGACATTATTTAGGCAACAATAAATTGTTAATATGCAGTAGTAGTCCAGACAGCCACTATGTGACCCTAAGCCATTGTGACAAACCGCTGAGACGTAAAGCATACACATACTGACTGAATGTCCCTAAAATTGGAAAATATATCATTTTAACCAGACACAAATACAGAAATAGTAACAATAGCTTTAGAGGACAAATAAGGAAGTCATCTTCTCCCTCTACATATACACAATTTGATGTACAACAGTTGATTTGCGGAACAGCTCAGGAAATAACTGCAGCCAAGGCTACAGATAGCGGTGCGCGGACAGATATAACTATGTATAATATGTCCCAGAACACAGCTCTGATGAACAGGGTACAATACCACACAGGAACATCATTTTCTTTTCATGAATAGTAAAATCACAAGTAATATTGTGAACTATTCAAGCACAATGAAAAGAGCCATTTAGGCTGCAGGGTCAAGGGGTGACCTGCTACTGTATAATGGAGGCAGAGGTGTTCAGCAGTAAGTTCTGGAGGGCAGGGGAAATTAGAGAATTCATTTGTAATATACTTACTAGTCATAGGCATTAATTCCTATAATTTCCACATATGATGAATAAAGGCTATGTATCAATAGAAAAAATACAAAAATAGGACATTTCACAAAAAATCCCAGCATAAGGTAAATTCCATTATTCTCAATGAAATCTGCAGCTTGACCCCAATGTCCCAAACTCCAAAAAGCTTAAGGTTTCAAAATTTGGAGACATTTTCTTCGGAGAGGGATCCTGCAATCCCTCTCCTAAGCAGCCTTCAATTTCTGGAAAGGACTCTTGGAAATGGATACTGGGCCTGATTCGAGTTTGTACACACATCCAATGGTTAGTGGCATTTGGAGGGCACAGATTGGGATGGTGACCAAGTCTGATTTACATAATGGAGGCGTGTTATTACGAATCATAACCAGGACCACTGTGCCTTTTGCTGGGTGACAAACTGTGGAATAATCTATTGAAAATGTGAAAGAATCCTCCAAAGTGTTGGCATTTAGTTCACAGGTATATAGTAATGAAGGCACTGTCCTTGTATATATTGTTAGTACATAGCAGGAATAATCATGTATAAAATGATTATTCTCTCATCAATATGGGAACTGCTAATGATCATTTACTTATACACAGGCCTCTAAGTCATAATAACATGTATCTGTTTTGTGCTATAAACTATAACACAAAAGGTTCGGCTTTTCCGCTAGGGTGGCAAGTGCTGATTGAGCTGTCAGAATACAGTGTGTAGTATCAGAGCGTCTCTTGGTTGTGAGAAGGGTCTGCAGGGAGAGTGGAAGGTAACACATCACCTGTCAGCAATAATATCTCTCTATCATACTACATCAGGCTTTTATATTTGTCATCTGTACTGTAATGTCACTCCGCTTCCAACGTCAATCCATCTATCAGGAGATTTACTAACAGCTTTCACTGTGTCGGGATCTGCGATTCATCTTTTACAGATTTCTCTCATATTTACGGCTTTCACAATCTCAGTTTCTGTCATTTTTAATTCATCGGATTTGTTTTCCTATAGCACATTTGTAACAACTGCATGAAGCAAATAGCTTTTTTGTCATATGTAGGGACAGATTAACCCTAGCACGATGTTGATCAGCCACCGGCCGGCCACACCGTCGGCCATAAATGTAAATCTCGCAAAATTATGCAATTGTTTTCATTTATATATTTTGGGATACATTTGAGGCTGTGTCACGGATGGGAGGTTTGATTGGTTCATGTGCGGGCCAGGAGTGACAGTAGATGCAGTTGAAGCGGGGTTAAAATGAGCTGGTTTTATAAAACTTTTATGCATAGAAAATAAAAAAAATATAAGGTTCCCAAATATCGTCTTTGACAATCCAATGGCTTCTTGAGAGAGCAGCGGGCAAATCCTAAAAAGATGCCATGCCCAATTAAAGTTTGTAACATGGCAGCTAAAAGCTTTTTCTCTCTCTACTGTATCTCTCTCCAAGTTTTGATAAATGTCTCCCTTAGCCGCGAAATAAAATAATCCTGTTGATGCAATCCTAGATAAGCACAGGCAAGCTTGACTTCAATGTATGCATAGTGCTTTTCTCACTCTATTGATACCTTTTGCATTTTCTTTTTATATTGCAGTGTATATAAATATTGGTATTTTATTAAAATGTATTTCAAATGCTTTCTATGGCTCGGGAAAACTCATTTAAATCTTCACGGTATTTGGCTCAGAAATATAAGCATATGACATACAGTTTCTCTAGCCACTCCCAGGGTGGAGCATCTTTAAAGCTCATCTGTATCAAATATTGGCCAAATATGTCAGTGTGTCTGTCTGCACCCACCCAGTTCCTATTATTGTCATTCGGAGAACTTCCTTGACAACCAGGTACTATACCAAATATTTTTACAATGATGCTACATGTCTGAGCTGTGTTACATGGGAAAGCCCTGAAGGTTATCTGTGGAATATACAGGAATATTCCCAGCATGACCTCACTATGAATATGCAGCTGTCAGACAACAGTAATACATTGTCATTGTCTAAACTATGAATTAAAATATCAGAAGTGTTAGTACAAGAGATACTTTTGTTTGGTGATAAATGGTTTAGTTACACTTTAACTTCACTTTTCTTAGATTTTTTTAATATACAGTATTAATACCATCTCCTCTTAAACTATTGTATTGTCCTTATTATTACCCTATACACCCTATACCCTGCTTATTAATGTCTAAAAGTATATAGGAGTCATTTTTTAATTTTTTTTTATATATATATACAGAACCTTGCAATCACCCCCATCCGATGTGAGGGAATAGAGAGAATAAGGAACAACTTACAGATGAAGCCCATCTGATTGTTGCGAGGGCTGGCGATCGTTGGAAGGGGGCGCACGTGCACCCCGTTCAGATGGAGCTCCCTGCTGCCGTCCACCGCCTCCCTGTGCTGTTCACCGCCTCCAAGCACCCCCCTAACCCTGAAGCAGAGACGGGCAGAGTTTGCGCCGCTGAGGGACTGGAACGTGCGTGCATGTGAGACGCTCTGAGCCAACCCTTGGCATATGGAACCTAGGCACACTCGGCATTAGTCTAGACTAGTGGTTCGCAAACTCGGTCCTTAGGACCTCACACAGTCCACGTGTTCCAGGTCACCGCAAGAAGAACTTTGTATCACCAGCTGTCACATATTAAGGGCAGTATTCAATCCCGGGTCATGACTATCAGGCCGTCCCGACAGTCGTGACCCGGTCCTGTTCTCTGCCCGCTCGACTGCATCTCGGCAGGTGGGATTCAATGTTCCGCTTGCCAAAAGCCAAAGGGGGCGTGGTCATGTGATATGGCCGCGGATCATCAAGATACAGCCGGGAGCTCGACAATCCACAGCCGTTCTCAGCAGAATGGGACCGACTGCTTCTTAAATCGGGTCCGTTCTGCCGAGATGCCTGTTCAATGCTGTCGGGAAAGACAGCATTGAATCGGCTCCTGTCACTATTTACCTCGTCATAAACAGTGTTGGGGGGACTGAATACCCCCCTAAATATTCACAGATGATCTGGAAAACATGAACCGTGTGAGAGTGGAGAACCCCTGCTCTAGACATTCGAGAGTCTGAATAGATGTAGAGATGTATCCATATGGGGACGCTGGGAGGAAACATCGTCTACCAGTGCCGATGGAGGAACCACTGCAGTATTTCAAGTTTGGCAACATGCCTAATTGAATCACAGCTCACTTTTTGGCAGCCAATCAGAATTGTCTGTGATACCAGCTATGGTTGTTGAAGTCAGTATGACATTCACACAGACGCCGAGTTTGTACTAGGGATTTCATCCACATCCTGACCACTTTACTAGGCATTCAGGAGAGTCACCTACCCTTCTGGGGCTGAGGGAGGCTGCCCCAATAATTGTGAGTCTCCCGTAGCTACCAGTAGGGTAGGCAAGTATGTTTTACTAAGCCTCTTCTCTCAATCTGCTTATCATGCACAACATTGCTAAGAGTTGCAGAAAATATACATAATTCAACCACATCCTAAGATGTTTCATTGCATTCTGTCTTCACTTAAACCAGGTGGTACTGTAGTTTAATAAAATGTATTTTTGACTTCTAACCTCTAGTTTTATTGCCGTGCATCTTTCAACCAAAATGTCCAATTGAATGCAATAGACAACTCGGGCTGTGTGTAGTGCATATATACGAGGCCACTGGTGGTGTTACTCTTCTGCTTATTAGGCATTCCAGAAACGGCCTCCAAGCTGGCAGCATGCCCGGGCAAATGAATTGAGAATGATGTACAAGATGGTGCTGTGTTTGCTGTAGTTTAGCCTTCAGGGTCTTTCCTTGATGCAGCTACACAGATGGGGGGAGAGGGGGGGGGGGGACGGACACTTTTACAGAGACAATTCTGTCATAAATTCTCCCTAGCATACTGCCAAGCATAAGATCCTATCACTTCTCTGCATAATATTTATAACCTAACTGATAAAGTCCTTGGATGTTTGACAGTGCAATGGATCACTGCAGTGCTGGCCCACAACTTACAATACAGAATTTCATACATAGCCCACAATAATGTCCTATGGATGTATATGCTTTGTATACGATCTATTTACTAAAGTATTACTTGAATAAAATTGATCTTATTTACCTTATTCTGTCCTGTGTATATTTGTCATAGTCATATGCAATGCTTAATATTTTCCATAAAACAATATTACAATTTGTTATTAGAATATTAGGTACTTGTTTCATAGCACGGCGCCCACGATATTCAGTCGTATGGCATTGTATTCAATTTAAAATTGTATACCATTGTATATGGCATACAATGCAATGTGATGCGATTTTAAATTGTATATACGATTTTTAATTGTATAAGCACCTTAATAGGTGCTTACAATGTTAAATGCACCCCCACGCCACCGCCACTATCAATGCCAACCCGAAGCGTGGCGAGCGCAGCGAGGCCGCGAGGGGCGGCGGTACGCGTCCTCCGACCTTTTCATACCCCCACTATCCACATCGGCGTGGTGTTGATCTTATATAGTGTGGCGAGCGCAGCGAGCCACCGAGCCCGTAGCGTGGCGAGCGCAGCGAGCCCCGCAAGGGGACGCGCATTACTTCACATGTATTCCGCCACCCTCGCCACGCTTCGGGCTCAGTGGCTCGCTGCGCTCGCCACACTATATAAGATCATCTCCCCGCCAACGTGTATAGTGGGGGTATGAAAAGGTCGGAGGAGGCGTACCGCTGCCGCTCGCCATGCTTCGGGTTGGTGTTGATAGTACGGGTGGCGTGGGGGTGCTTTTAACATTGTAAGCACCTATTTGGGTGCTTATACAATTATTTATCTTATAGGGGGCACATTTAACATTGAAATCACCCATTAGGGTGCTTATACAATTTAAAATTGTATACCATTGTATATGGGATACAATGGCATACAATTTAAAATTGTATAACATTGGCTAACATCGCATTCCATCGTATGCCTTATGGTATGCAATGCGATGGGCGCCGTGCTAGGAAACCTATTACCGAATATTAAAATAAAGTATAAAAAAATGCTTCCCATGTTCCTCACACATAGGAACTGTTTAGGTTTTACTCTATTGTCATTTGTAAATGTATGTATGATTTTCTTTATTGCACAGTAACAGAATAAAAATAAACTGCATCACCTATTACAGATGGGTCGGGATTCATCTTTGCAGGGGATGGCGATGGCATCGCCATCGCCATCCCCTGCCCCGCCGCCATCTGTATGCCGGAAGGGGACGCGCGCGCACGAGGTGCGTGCACGTCCCCTTTCGACGGTGCTGCCCTCGGTCGCCCGGTGCCCACACCGGGCGACCGCACCGCCCCGTAGCCTCCTCGGGTCTCCCCCCTGCCCCTGGAGCGGGAGGCGGACAGTAATGCGTCCGCCTCGCCGCCCTGTCACCCGGATACTGGGACGCGCGTGCGTGGGGGACGCACGCGCGTCACAGTCAGATAGCGGCGCCATGCTGCTGGCGGATCGCCAGCAAAGACGAGCCAGGATTCATCTGTATTACCCTAAATACTAAAACTAGTCACCCCTTTTTACATCTCAAATGCTGGGTTGTACCCGGGATTTGGTCTGTCTTGGGAGCGACGCGGCATTTGCAAGGTGAAGCACCCACAGCACCCCACGAGTGGGAAGTACAAGGTCAGAGGTAAGAGCGGGGTACAGCATTGCGGGTGAGAGCCGCACATTCCAACTGCTGCCCGGCACTACTCAGATCCAGCTCATCCACAGCCACGGACAATCAAATTGTTACTTTGCTACTGTAACATTTACCACTGTGTCCACATCAGCCTGTCGACTACAGCACCCCTTAGGTGGGAAGTATTTCGATCGGGGGATATCGAGTGTGACGGCACTGCGGGTGAGAGCCGCATTATCCATCTGCCGTCTAAACATCCATAGACCCGGCTCGTCTACAGCGGCGGACAGTACAACCGTCATTTCGACAGAAAAGAGAGTGAGTACACCGCGGGTGAGAGACGTGGTGTTTGCTCAATACTCTCATATCATATATTCTTTATTACTGTGACTCTGGATACAAATTAAAACCGGCTAGTGGTGTCCGGGTCGACCACCACATACAATATATTGTGAATATCAAAATCACAACACTCTCTTCATTGGGACCCTATTTGGAAAGTTATACGAGATCTATCCTGGCACAGGTTGTATGGCACAATCTAAAGCAGTCTACCAGTATTAATATACACTAAAGTATTTTTAAAGTATTGAACATTTCTTTGTATTTTTTATATTATGTTTTTGTAAATGTATTGAATTAAGGTGGCCACCTAATTGTATATTTTCTTAATCTTATTTTATATATATAATACAGCTATTCACAAATAAAAAAATTAATATAATTTTAAAATATCGATATCTGTGTATTGTGTATTGTGAATTCAGCCAAATGGTTAATTGAAAAAAACTCAGCGCAGAATTTCTCCTGTTTCAAAATTGTGCTGTATAGTTCTAAAAGTCTGAATCATATACATGGTTCAGACCTAGACCTATTAGAGGTGATTACACTGACACCTCTGTATAAATTCTGCAGCTTGTTTAACATAATTCCATATTTAGTGAAAAAACATTGAAATAAAAATAAAAATATAATTCTCCATATATTAGCGCCTGTCCCTCTAGAGAAATCTAGTGTCTTTTTCAATAAGGCAAGTCGCCAACTTTATCGGGAGGGCAGGGCGGAGCGTGTCCGGGGCCCCGGGGGAGGAGGCAGCACTTGGAGCTGATGCTGCGCCCTCCCTATAGTGTGAACAGGACCTTGGTTGCTCAACCCAGGGTTATACGCTCACACTGCCCAGCAACCAAGGTCAAACCCTTCTTTAACCCGGGTCTTATTGCCAATCGATGGATTTTTCTAAAGACCCTTTCCCACTGCACAGTGACCTGGGTCAACCCTGCAACAACCCGGGTTATTTGCACCGTGTGAAAGGGGTACATAATATCTATATAATCTGCGGCTGTTTGGACTAAAATGAGCACACATTACACAATTTTCGGTACTTGTGGAGTATCACGGCTCCCACGACCTGCATCGTATGCAGATCGTATGCTAAAAATCGCATCGCATCGCATGCGATCAAATCGCATGCGATGCGATCGTACCCGATTTTGCATTGAAATGCATCAGAATGCATTGAAATGTATATTAAACTTGTGAAATGCCCCCAAATGCCATTTTTCATAGTGCACCACCCCCACTATCAACGTCCTACCACCTTTTCATACCCCCACTATCCACGTCGGCGTGGAGTTGAGAATAGAATAGTGTGGCGAGCGCAGCGAGCCACCGAGCCCGAAGCGTGGCGAGCGAGGGGACGCGTATAGCTGTGAAGGTATCAGTGTCCCCTCGCTGCGCTCGCCACTCTTCGTGCTCGGTGGCTCGCTGCGCTCGCCACACTATTCTATTCTCAACTCCACGCAGACGTGGATAGTGGGGGTATGAAAAGGTCGTAGGACGCGTACCGCCGCCCCTCGCGGGCTCGCTGCGCTCGCCACGCTTCGGGTTGACGTTGATAGTGGGGGTGGTGCACTATGAAAAATGGCATTTGGGGGCATTTCACTACTTTAATACACATTTCAATGCATTCTGATGCATTTCAGTGCAAAATCGGGTGCCATCGCATCGGATGCCATCGTATGGCATCCGATGCGATCGCATACGATTTTTGAGCTAAAATGCTCAAAAATCGGTAAAACATCGTATCGCATCGTATGCCATCATATGCCACTACATATGGCATACGATGCCATGCGATGGCATACGATTTTTGAGCAAAAATGCTCAAAAATCTGTAAAACATTGCATCGTATGCCATCGTATGCCACTACATATGGCATACGATGCCATACGATGGGAGCCGTGATACTCCACAAGTACCCAATTTTCTTTAAACAATATGCACGATAACAATATAACTAATCTTAACAACATTTGCACATAGCGTATAGTATGTATGCACTATGCAATATCCTTTGTCATCTGTAAATGCAGCCTCAAACTAAGAATATGATCAATGACAGCTATTGGGGGTCATTCAGACCTGATCGCTTCTCTGCAAATTTTTCGGAGCCCTGCTATCAGAGAGCCGATGCCACACTAGAGTGAAATCCCGCCCTGTGCAAGGCTGCGAATGGCTTGCAAAATACCAATTTGCGATTATCCACAAATCCATTCGCAACTCACCCACTATTGAATGATTTTTTTCCAGTGTGTGCAGTCTGTGCTGTGTAGCTCAGAACCTACTCGGCTAGTGCAATAGAAACCCCTTCCCTGAATATGCTTGGGTACGCCTGGGTTTTCCCTGACACTCCCAGTAAATGGCATTGGGCGACACCCACAAATGCCGGCTTCCTATGATTGAACTTGCAAATTAGGCACCACGCTGCCTTAAGCAGAGGAGGACTGTGGCAGTGTTTCATGTTGCAACTTGCAGCTCTCACCGACATGGCCCACATCACAGAGGGAGCCAGCAGCCAGCCGCTGAATGGAGCATAAGAGGAAGAGGAGGGCTCAGTGAAGTCTGATTCCTGTCTGGGACTCTGAGTCCGGAGACATGAGGGAGGGGGGGGGACCATAAGGAGTCTGGAATGTCAATCCCAGGTTTCCTTGGAATCCCAGTATTGAGAGTTTTGCCCTTTCGAAATTGCCTTCCTACTTCATCCACATTAATTCCACTTATTGCTGCTATTTACCTGGAATGCAGCCATGACAGTTTTTTTTTTAAACTATGTCAGGTTCACTTTTATTTTTATTTAAAATGACATGACTGCTATTAGGTTTATTTATCTATGAGAGACACTCTTCACCCCCATAAAGTATTACTATAGAGTAAGTCCAGCTGGACCGTCCAGTTCTGTGCCAGGGCAAAACCGCGCAGATTGAGCATATTTAAAACATGCAGTTAAAGTGTTGACAACTAAAGTGTCGACCTCTGTGTAGATGCATGTGGTGCATCTTGGTCTTTGTAGCCGGAGCTGGAATAAAGACGCACCTGATTCAAGCTGCACAGGTGTCCGTGAGTTTCTTGATACGCACACATCTACATGGTGTCAGAAGCGGGATCAACATGGCACATGGGCTGAGGAAGATTGACACGTTGGTTTTCTACGAACACATCGCTGACAACTGGCTCAGATTCAAAAGGGAATGGCACGTGTACTGCATCACGGGCTTATCAGACAAGTCAAAGAAGGTACAGGCATACACGCTGCTGAACCTCGCAGGCACAGACGCCGTGGACAAATCAGAGGCATTCATCTACGCGGATACAGAGAGCAGAGAAGATCATGAGGTCTTGCTTGCTAAGTTTGAGGAAATCTGCATGCCGGTAAAGAACGTCATCATGGACAGGCATATCTTTAACAACACAAATCAAAAGGGCGACGATACAGTGCAATCATACGCCTCCACAATAAAACTACTGGCAAAGAAGTGCAACTTTGGGACACTCACAGATGAACTCATCCGTGACAGAGTCGTGTGCGGCATTAGAAATGACAAGGTACGTGCACAGCTGCTAAGGGAAAAGGGCCTCACGCTAGAAACCGCCATAAGCATATGCATGCTCCATGAGCAGGCAGAAAAGGGCACAAGGGAGTTAAAGAGGGACGCACTGTCCAGGGCTTTTCTGCCTTCCACTGACTCAGGCAGCCCTGAGGACGAGTTTGAGGTAATGGCTGTGGAAATCCTTCCCACCAAACGGATGGAGGAGCTGCGTGCAGCCACTAGCACAGACAAGCT
The DNA here is from genome assembly GCF_055691185.1 of Crinia signifera. NCBI lineage: Eukaryota > Metazoa > Chordata > Amphibia > Anura > Myobatrachidae > Crinia > Crinia signifera. The sequence continues at coordinate 436,688,646 of NC_139217.1, read as the reverse complement.
CTCCCAGCGTCTTGCTGATGTCATCCTCAATGGCTAGCCACCCTTATCCAGAGACTTGCCCCACTGTCTACGTCCCTTCTTTTGCATGAGGGATGAACTCACCATTGTTGATGGTGTCATCATGCGAGGTCACCGCTTTGTGATCCCAGCTGCTATACAGTCGTCATACACCCAGCAGTTGCACCATGGACATGCAGGCCTGGAGGTCACCAAGCGCAGGGCCTGAGAAACTGCATTCTGGCCCTCTATGTATGGTGACATTGAACGGTCTGTGTCTCTTTGTGCCCCCTGCAATACCCTACAGCCACATCAGCCACGGGAGCCCATGCTGCTCCACGACATTCCGGACCTACCTTGGTCCATCCTGGTGGCTGACTTATTTGAATAAAGGGGGAAGGACTACATGGTGCTTGTTGACTCTTACTCAGGCTATTTCGAAATAAACTACCTCACCACCACCACCACAGGCCTAATGGTCACTTCAAAATTTAAAAAGGCACTTTGCAGCACATGGCACTCCACAGCAGCTCATCACTGATAATGCCATGCAATTCAAGAGCAGAGAGTTCGCAGAGTTTGCAAATACTTGGGACTTTCAGCACATCACCAGCAGTCCTCACTATCCACAGTCCAACGGGTTGGCAGAATGAGCAGTCCGCTCAGCAAAGCACTTGATGGAGAAATGCGCACGAGATGGCTCAGACATATACCTAGCCTTACTCAACTTGAGAAATACACCCAGAGACGGGTTACCCTCCCCTGCACAGTGTTTGTTGGCACGGCACACCCGCACAGTACTTCCTATGGCGAAGCAGCTCCTGCAGCCCAGAGTGGAATACCAGGTGCGTGACTGCATCAACAGGCGCAGAGCAGGCTCCAAGGCATCCTATGACAGATCGGCACATCACCTGCCACCGCTCTCTCCAGGCCAACCTGTTCGCATACAGACTAAACAAGGCTTCGACAGAACAGCAGTGGTGCAGCGTCCAGCAGAGCATCCAAATAGTTATGTGGTGCAGTCTGACAATGCCTTGTATGAGTGTAACCGCCGGCACCTGCTGAGTGTAGCTGAAAAGGACTCTGCACAGCCGGGTCCATCAGTTACTGCCACTGCTGCAACCAATGCCAGTGATGAGTCACATCATTTGGACAATCCCATCCCAGAGACCTTACCGGTGGCAGAGCCCTCCCAAACTGTCGAGGACAATCCCATGGGTTCACAGCACACCATCACCAGGTCCGGGCGGGTGTCCAAGCCCAATCCCAAATTCCAAGACTTTGTCATTTAGTCTTTTCCTGTATCTTTATCTTTATCCTTGTTATGTCCATGCATGTTGTGTCCTTCCAGTTAAAAGGGGAGATGTAGATACATGTGGGGCATCTTGGTCTTTGTAGTCTACAGTTATGACTTCACTTCCTGTCACATGGCTGGCCGGGCAGTCAGTGTTAGCCGGAGCTGGAATAAAGACGCACCTGATTCAAGCTGCACAGGTGTCCGTGAGTTTCTTCATACGCACACATCTACAATCTGGACATAACCAGCTATGGTTAGGCTCAGCTTTAGGGGTGAGAGGATAGAATTAGAGTTAGCATTAGGGTTAAGGATGTGTTAGAAAAAAATTGTCGGTATTATGACATTGTTGACACACTGAATGTCAACATGGCAATTATATACTACACCACACTAAGAAATAAACACACTTGCCTAATCTATTTAAATGGGAAACAATGAAGTGTCCTGATGATGCAATTTGCAGAACATGCAGAAATGGGCTCTGTTCTGAGTCATATTTTGTTTCTGTGCAGGGAAAATACTGACTGCATTATTTTTACACTGCAATATAGATACTGTATCAATTTGAAGTACAACCCCACCCAAATCTAATTCTCTCTGCACATGTTACATCTGCCCCACCTGCAGTGCACATGGTTTTGTCCATTTGGGAAGGAATTTGGCTTTGCAAGTGAACCAGAATAAGGGCCCACCTCTGTTCCCCCTCCTGCAGCTATTTGGACAGAGCATTACATTCTCCCTACGGAGCAGACTTATGTATTAACTTTTGTTTTAAATTAAAATAAAAGTCCCTACGTGTCTTATATGAACTGTACATGTGGATTCTTCTAACTGAATATTCCTTATTAAAGGGCTCATAAACTCTAGACACTTGGCATATTTAGAATGGGTGCAGTGTGTGCGATGCACACGGGCCCCTAAGTCCCAGGAGGGCCCACACCACACACGCTGCACTCTTACCCTCCGTAAGAGTCCGTAGATGGCGGCAGCAGCAGCATTGACAATGTTGACATACCTCATGTCAACCTATTGACTGTCGATAAGGCTTCCATTAGAAATTGTGGGGCCCAGGAGTGATTATAGTCCCCCCCGCCCGGTACTGCTGGTCACTGGGGGAGGGGGAGAGCAGTGCTACCCACGCTGAAATTCCACTGCTACCGAAGAGCTTGTTTAGGAGCAGTAATTTACTCCACCTCGGAACGTTGGTGATCATTTAAAATATGGCGCCGACTTGTGAGCCAATTGGAGCTCCCGGCCTGGCAGACAATCAGAGCGGCTGCCGGCACGCGAGCTCTGATTGGCTCACCAGACGGTGCCGTATTTTAAATGACCACCAGCGTGAAGGAGAAGCCTGCCCTCTAGAAGAGCTCTGGGACCAGTGGGCTCCAGCGGGGGCAGCTCAGCAGAGGCAGTGAATCATGACTGCAGGGGTGCGGTTGGCAGAATGAGTGGGCTGTGCCCTTCCCTCTCTGTCAGAGTGGCGGCCCTGACTGTCGACATGTCACCTGAAACCATTATCTAAGCCTGCTCTAGATATTCTGTATTTTAATGGCTCTGTCTCTCTTCAGTCTGAGTGTTCAGTATAATAATGGCTTCTCAGTTTTGTAAAGAATATGATCTATATTTGGTTTAAACAGGGTAGCGCTGTGCATCACTCAGCATGAGATGTGAGACTTCCAATTACTATTATGCATGAAAGAAAGAATCTATAAAAGGAATACAGTCGCTAGGTCTACAACAACTAGTTTGACAAGCATTAAGTCGACATGCATGTAGGTCGACATGTGGTTAGGTCGACAGGGTCATTAGGTCAACATGGGGGAGGTCGACATGGGGTTTTTCACACAAAAAAATCGATACACGGTGCACTTTTTTAGTGTCCATGTCGAATGTGTCGCCATTTGGGACAAAAAAAGCTGAAAAATCCCATGTCGACCTAATGAACCTGTCAACATAACCCTATGTCGACCTTCATGAAGGTCGACCTAATGCTTGTCGACCTAGTTGCTGTCTATCCAACGATCCATAGCCCTATAAAATCATCTGGCTTTTAAATCAGATTAATAATTGTATTTTCATACAGTACATACACCCATACGGGATGCGGTCATTTGGTCTACTGCATTATGGTCGACAGTCATTAGGTCGAATCCATAAGGTCGACATGCTAAAAGGTCGACATGACTCTAGGTCGACATGGGAAAAGGTCGACATGATTCTAGTTCGAAAGGTCATTAGTTCGACAGGTCATTAGTTCGACAAGGTCATTAGTTCGACATTGTCTATGTCGACATTCACAAGGTCGACATGGAGTTTTTCACTGTTTTTTGAGCCATGTGCCGACAGGCGGTATTTCATGCCCTACCATCCACTAGGGCGTGGTGGGAGAATAAAATAGTGTGCCGAGCGTAGCGAGGCACCGTGCCCGACGCATAGCGAGCGCAGCGAGCGATGCGAGGGGATGCAGTGCACTTTAAACTGTGTCCATGTCGACTGTGTTGACATTCAGGTAAAAAAACAGTGAAAAACCCCATGTCGACCTTGTGAATGTCGACATAGACAATGTCGAACTAATGACCTTGTCGAACTAATGACCTGTCGAACTAATGACCTTTCGACCTAGAATCATGTCGACCTTTTCCCATGTCGACCTAGAATCATGTCAACCTTTTAGCATGTCGACCTAATGACTTTCTACCATAATGCAATAGACCAAATGATCCCAACCCACACATACATACACACACACACACACACACACACACACACATATACATATATCAAATCATATAGTGTAACATATACTTTAAAGTGTAGCTTTGCTGAAGGAATGTTGATAACTTATTGTGGTTGAAAAACTAGTTTCACGCTGTTCATTGCCTAGTCCTGGTGTGTTATTGATGATGAATTCATAGCATAAATGCATTCTGCAAGCCATAATATGATAGGAGTGTGCCCAATCTGCAGTGGTGCACACAGGGGGGGGGGGGGTTCTGTGTACCCAGAAACCACCCCATACAGACAAAAAATACTTTGCCCGCCTTAACCAGCTGGGGGTAGCGGCGCCACAGAGGCACAGTGTCTCAGACAGAGAAGACACGCTAGAGGTACTCCAGCATCTCTAGTGTCTGTCACACTGACAGATGCTAGACGTGCAGGAGGACCTCTAGCAGCTGTCTCCTTTGCAGCAGGGTCTCTAATGCTGTCAGGGACACTGCGCCTCCGCTGCGCTGCTCCTCCCCACAATAAAAACTTTTTGCTCCTCCTGGGCAATGAGCATTTACCTCCCCCTGGGCAATGAGCATTTAACTCCCCCTGGCAATGAGCATGTCAACTCCCTATGGCAACAAGCATTTAGTCACCTCTGGCAACGAGCATGGAACCCCCTTCGTGTCACACAGAGATTCTGATGAAACTTCATTCCTGATATTATGGGCCTCTGATTATCCACTACGCACATGATGGATTCTATATTGTTTTGGGCCTGGCAGCAGCTCTTCCACTTCCTTGATCATTTTAAGCCAGGTAGCCCTTAATATGACACAGCGAGATTTCTAAAAAAATTTGGTCAATACGTTTTAATAGACCCAAACTGAATGCACCACAAGTGGGCAAGCTTCTACCCCAAATCTGAATTAAATTCCTGTGACAAATTTTATACTGGAACTTCATCTCCTCAAAATGCAAATTTTTGGTGGAGGACACAACAAAGCTCAAAATAGACTACTTTTTGGTTAAATGAAGTCATCTGTTCAGAAAAGGGTGACTTGTAAGTTTGGTAGTACGGCCTAATTCCTCCTACTTTTTTAAAAAAAATAAGAATTTTATAAAAGTACTAGCTCACAGCTCACCAAAATGACAGACCAATATGGCAGTAATATTGATACCGGCAGCTGTGCGTGCCCATATAGAGAAACACTTGAATTGCTTAAATCGGGAGTCATATAGCAGAACACTTCAATTCACCCCATAGAGGTGAGGAGCAGCATTATCCTCTTAAACCAGAATTTAAATACCGGGGAATGTCAAGGCTCGGGTCTCTGGTCTTCCCGCCTGTGGCAGCAGTGGGCCAGTGGTGGATGCTGGCAACTGGAACACTGGTGGTTTGAGGTATGGACAGTTTACACTGTATATCACTTGCACTGCGGGCACAGCTAGGTGGGGGAGTTGACGAGACTCTGATCAGAGGCGCAGAGTCTAACACCACCGACGATTTTTAGCAGGGACCCCAGCAAGGAGGTTAGGACTGCATTCGGTGGCGAGGTTGCGGCCCTTTGACCGGAGTTCCCACACCTAACTAGCCAGTCACAGGAGTTGGATGGTGATTAGTGCCAGTGAGCTTGGAACTTGGACCAGATGTACTTGGAGCTTGGTAAATGGACTGCGTTGGCTTGAGAGGACGGAGTGATGACAATGGCTTGGGAGTCGGTGAGAAGTCGTCAGCCTGGGAGCCGACACGGAGTGTTGACAGCCTGGGAGCTGGAGGGATGGTGACGGCCTGGGAGCCGACACAGAGTGTTGACGACCTAGGAGTCGACACGGTGTGTAGAAGGCCTGGGAGCCAGAGGGGTGTTGACGGCCTGGGAGCCGACACGGCAGTTGACGGCCTGGGAGCCGACACGGCAGTTGACGGCCTGGGAGCCGACACGGAGTAGAAAGGAAGCTGTAGAGTTGATGCCTGTGTCGACTTGGGAGTCGAAGAATGTATGGCCCTTTAAGGACCAGTAGCAAACTCTACTGAGGGATGCTGGAGTGCTCTATCCTCTTCCCTTGGGAGCTGGAGATGGTAAACAGCTTGGAAGGTAACCTGGCAGGTGAGTACCAGGGGGCTTTGATAACAGCAGGAGACAGCAGCAGCAGATTGCACAGGTGAACGAGAGGAACTCTGGACAGGAACCTGGAGCCTAGATCGCTGATGACTGGATGAACACAGGGAGAATTGGCCTGAGTCCTCAGCTATATCCCCCCTGCTGGCCTGTAATTGGTTGCAAGCTGCAGCAGCAATCAATTCCAGGAAGTACCTGTGCACACCTTGATCACATGGGTCAGAGTATCAAGGTCACAGGAAATCTATTGGCAAACAGAGTCATATGATCACAGGTGTCATGGCGATGCCCATGCGGCGTGGTCCCGGGACCAGCGTGGGTTGCCGACCAGAATCCAGGGCAATGCACCCAGATCTTGCCATGGAGAATACCTGGGGACAGCGCAGGACAGGAACCTGCGCTGCAGGACACACCAGTGAGCGGGGAAATGTGGACGCTAGGGTGACCAACTCATCCCTTTAATCCGGGACACATATTAATTACACAGGTTCTGTGGCTGGCTTTCACCTGGTTTTAAACTGCTACACCTCAAGACTCCATTTCACCTGGTTTTAAACTGCCACAGAACCTGTGTAATTAATATGTGTCCCGGATTAAAGGGATGAGTTGGTCACCCTAGTGGACGCAGTCACAGATGCGAACACGCACCGCAATTTCTGACAGGGAAACTGTCAGAATCCCAACATAATGGATGCCAGCACAACAATGGCATCCCGACTAGCGCTAGAAAACCAGCACCGGAATCATAGGTGCTGATTCTGTGGGTGCTTGAGGGCCCTAGCACCCACGGAAATTGATGAGCATCCACCCGCTCAGCAGCGGCCGACCCGCCCGTGTCCCACTGCACTCCCCCTCCCTTGTCGCTGGCACTGGTACTGTGTGGGCATTTATGTACCTGCACTGTGGGGGCATTTATGTATTTGGCACTGTGGGGGCATTTATGTATTTGGCACTGTGGGGGCATTTATGTATTTGGCACTGTGGGGGGGATTTTTGTACCTGCACTGTGTGGGCATTTATGTATTTGGCACTGTTGCCATAATTTGAATATTGGAGACAACTGTGCTGCGTAATATAAATCAGTATTATTTTGTGGCCACGCCCACTCCCCTATATTTTTGGCTTGAGCACCCACCAGCAAAAAACATAAATCGGCACCTATGACCGGAATACCAACATCACTGAGGATGCCCGCTTTGGATTCGGGATGTAGGTAGATATATTTACTGGAGGTAGGTATAATTACTGGACCCTTGTTTGGATTCACTCCCTCAGCCGTGTGTATTCTGTACTACAGTATACCTCTGTTTACATTTATTCTATAAAACGGTTCATAACAAAGAGCAAAATGATCTGCAGCACAACTTAATCCTAAGTGCATGAGAATTCTTACCAGAAGCCTAGCTCAGCAAAGAAGAAGCTTTTCCTTATACTCAATGATTTATATAGCTGCATTGTATCTGCTCAGTAATGTCCTGGTGAAAGGTTAATTGATGCAAAAATATACAATGTTTTGCATGGTTGCACAACAGAAATACAGTTTGATACGTGTTTTTTCTCCTTATCAATATATTAAAACATATGCAAACATGAATTCAAATGTGTTCATGCAAGCGTGAACATCTAAAAATCATACGAATGATACTGATGACTACAGTAGATCCTTTATATTAGCAGTTACAGGTGACAGGAAAACTTGATGAAACATGTACAGGTAGAGCACCGTATGTACAGGTAGAGCCAGGGGAGCCGAGAGAGGGGGGGAGCGGGTACTAATTACCCGGGCCCACGCTTGCTGAAGGGGCCCCGTAGGGGTCCTGGTCTGACCCCTCCCTTCCCCCTCCATCCCTCCCGGGTAGCAACAACAGCAGCACACACCTACAGCATGTGCTGTGCTGACAGCAGGCTCAGCATGAGTGTCTCACTGACAGCGTGAGAGGTCCTGCTGAGGCTGCTGTCAGCACAGCACATGCTGTAGGTGTGTGCTGCTGCTGCTGCTGAGATTACAGTTTTTAGAGTTTTCTTTCACCCTCCTCTAAACATTTTGGGGGCGTGGCCTGAGTGTGGGAGGTTCCCACAACACACTTACAATTAGGCCACGCCCCCAAAATTTTACCGGGGCCCGGCATTCCTCTCGGCTGCCCTGGGTAGAGCACCGCATGTACAGGCCCATGTACAGTTAACAGAAACTTTAACGTTAAGGAATACTGCCGTTTTAATTAAATAATAGCTTAATTCTGGTGGATGAATAATGTCCACTGTGTTTTCTTTGTGTGGATATTACAGTATACCTCCCAACTGTCCTGCTTTCCGCGGGAACGTCCCGTATTTTGGGGTGGTTCCCGCGTCCCGCTTGGGGCCAGCAGTGTCCAGTGGAGAAGGGGTGGTGGGGGGCAGCTGGGAGTCCCCGCTAGATGCATCTATTCCCCGCAGGCAGAGGGGCAGCAGCAGGAAAATTATGGCGTGGCCTCATGCAAGTGATGCGATTTGAAGGCCACACCCACTCTAGATATTTAACATATGATTGGTTTATCAATATCTTTAAGATTAGGTGGAAAAGACCGGGTATGGCATAAAATAGGGTACTACAGATGAAGCTCTCAATAGAATCGCCAGCCCCCGCCATCGGACGGGTACCGTCAGGGGTGCGCGCACACGAGACCCTTGCGCGCCCCTTGGCAACGGAGCCTGCCGCTGGTCTCCACCGCCTCCCCCACGGCCAGTCCCCCTCGCCGCCCGACCCCCCCCCCCCCCCCCGAATTGGTCAGCATTTCCCTGTAGCGGAGACAGGCAGGGAGACACTGCCCAGCCGCCGTGATACTGGGACGCGCACGCTGAAAGATCAGTTTTATGACTATTTATTATTATTTATTTACAGTTTCTTATATAGAGCAGCAAATTATTTTATGCTTTACAATTGTAGACAGTGATAGAACATACTGGGTAACAACAGACAGACTTGGAGGTTAGAGGGCCCTGCTGCAAGCTTACAATCGATAGGGATATAGGAGGGAAACACAAGGACAGGCACCAGTAATAGCATAGCAGTCCCACCAAGTTGCAAGTCCATAAGAAAAGCTCAGCCAATCAGTGTGCGGCCAGTGTTTTCAAAGTTAGAAGTGCTTCCTGCGCCGCCGCACGGCGGTAGCGCAGTATTTCCACTTCACTGCAGGGACCCCGGCAACATCATACTCAGCGCCGCAGGGACCTCCAGACTCTCCCTGACCACAGGTACCCCTGCGCCGCACGGACCCCCCTGCCAGCTCCCCGCTGCACCCACAAGCAGTGGGGAGCTGGCGAAGAAACAACAGCACCCGCAGACCCCCGGCGCCTCACCGCCACCGCGGGGGCTGTGGCCCTATAGTTACGCCACTGGTTAATAGCTTTATTCTGTATGTGAGTATAAGTATTTTATATTGAACATGGTAGAATATGGTCAACCAATAGAGGGACTGGCAGAGCGGATCAGCAGACGATGAGTGTCTTGCTAGGAAGAGCAGCCGAGCAGCAGCATTCAAAATAGATTGCAGTGGTGAGAGTCTGTACTTGGGAAGACCAGTAATACTGTAGGTAGGTATATGTAGGAGTTAAGCCACAGGATTTGTCAATAGATGTATAGAAAGGATTGCCTTTAGTTTTAACTCTTTTTTTTTAATAATCTGACCATGTCACTGAGTAGGGTGTTTTGGTTCAATATAAAAGCTTTAGTGCAAAAGTAACTGCATGACATGGACATTTTTTTTATCAATCCACTCCAGATTTTATATTACACAATGCAAAGTGGTCTTTTATGAAATACTAGCTGAGCATTCCGATAGGTCACAAAGCACCAGTAGGCAGAGAGAGTGCAACAGAAATGGTGTACTCTGAAGATGCTCTCTATCTTGATTAAACCAGGGCTTAATGGCATCTTGAGACCACTTATGACAAGTGGAGTAATGTCACCATCATGCTGTTTTCATTTACATGCCGATAGACATGCAGATAAGGGTGTCTTGCTAGTTGAAGCACTGTCCTTTTATATATGGTAAATAAACACAATCAGAAGCTCAGGGTTTTACAACCTGACACTTAAATAAATACACCCCCCACCCGACAGTTTATTTAGGTGTAGTTTACCAAAAGGGATAAATTCTTATGTAGTCAAATATGGTGCAAACATTGATTTTATTTTAGACATTACATAGTATTTGGGGATCAGTTGTAATATTCCTGCATTATTCCGTTTTGTATAGAAAAATAAACTGGGTACTTATTTCCTAACACAGCGCCCGTCGGGTCCCATCGCATACCATAACTTAAGGTATGCAATGGGACCCGACAGACCCGATTTTCGGGTTTTAACCCCTTCCCGACATTTGACGTATATATACGTCATGGCCGGGATGTACTTCCCGACACATGACGTATATATACGTCATGACTTTAAACTGTCCCCGCGTCTATAGACGCGGTGACAGTTTAAACATGTCTGCTGTCCCTGACAGCAGACATGTCCCAGCATGTCCAGGGGGGGCGGCGATGCCTCCCCCCCGTCGGCGATCGCTGTGATTGGCTGTTCAATGTGAACAGCCAGTCGCAGCATTTTCCTGTGTTACCGGCGAATCAGACGCTCGGTAACACAGGTGTCAATCACCGCCGGGTGTGAGGGGGCGTGAGGGGGTCACCGGTGATGACCACACCTCACCCCACCTCACCCCACCTGCCCCCAAGGCTGTGATTGGTCCGTCGGACCGACGGACCAATCACAGCCATAGCGCGTGATTTAAACTAACGGTGACTGCGCTGCAGACGCCATTCCGGTCTGGAATTGCGTGCAGAGCGGTCACCGGCCAATCTGTTGTGATATACATACCTGATCCTTGCCTGATACTTAACTGATCACCGCTGGTAGCGTGCTGCCAGCAGCTGGATGCTTCCTGGATCTTGTCACTTACTGTGTGCTGCTGCTGCAGTGTCATAGAGTGACAGATAGTGAGAGATAGTGAGATATAGTGAGAGATAGTGACAGAGAGTGATAGAGAGTGCTATATTTTGTGTCTGCTGCACCCCCTTTTGTGCTGATCAGTATATCTGTGCTGATCAGCAACTTTTTGTGGGTGCAGGGGTTATTTTTTTAATATATATACCTGTCAGTTGCACCAAAGCTTGTGCTGCCTGTGCAACTGACTGCTGCCCCCCCTTTTGTGCTGATCAGTATAAATTAACTGATCAGCAACTTTTTGGGGGTCCAGGGTTTTTTTTTTATATATACCCTGTCAGGTTGCACCCACAGTTGTGTGCCTGCTGCCCCTCACTGCTAATCAGTGTTGCATCACTGCATCACTGATCTGCAGGTTTTTGTTTTTTGGAGAGTGCAGTGGGGTTTTGTTTTTACACCCACGTTGCATTTGTGGGTGTCCTGTGGCCGCTGAGCGCTGATCAGTGACGTACATCACTGAACAGCATTTTTGGCACAGGGTTGATATAATTTTTTTTCTGCAGTTTTTTTAAATTGTTTTTTTTTGGGAGAGTGCAGTAGGGTTTTGTTTTTACACCCACGTTGCTTTTGTGGGTGTCCTGTGGCCGCTGAGCGCTGATCAGTGACGTACATCACTGAACAGCATTTTTGGCACAGGGTTGATATAATTTATTTTTTTTTTTGGATCAAATTCCTGTTGCCTTTGAGCGCTGTTCAGTGACGGACGTTACTGACCAACATCTGTGCTCAATTTTTGGCGCAGGACCTTTTTTTTTTAACCCCTTCAATTTTTTTTTTTTTTTTATTGGGATCAAATTCCTGTATAAAGTATTTTTTTTTCTGCACTACATACACACTACACACTACATACCCCCCGTGTTGAAATAAAGTTTGTACCCCCCCTACACTATACACGTGTTGAAACATTACACTTACAGAAACACAAAAATAAAAATGGCATCCCAAATGTCATCCCAAATGTCATCCCAGTCATTCAGAAGAATGTATTCAGCGGAGGAGGCATATGCCATGCTTGCCTTTGACTCTGACACAGCCAGTGATGCAAGCGGGGAATTTGAAGGATTCGTCTTAAGCTCCTCTTCCTCCTCTAGTGATGAGGGACCCCCTCAAAGACGCCCCCGTAGAGCAGCTGAGACCCCCCCCCCCTAAATGATTGATCCCGTATGGACCCCACCACCAGACAATTTAGAGCCCCAGGTTCCTGAGTTTTTGGCCATCCCAGGAATCCAATTTGATTCAACAGGTCTCAGAGAAATTGACTTTTTCAAATTATTTTTCTCTGATGATTTTATAAATTTAATGGTGGACCAAAGTAATTTATATGCCCAGCAGTTTATTGCTCAAAACCCCACGTCATCATTTGCTAGGTGGACCCCTGTAGATGCAGTAGAGATGATGACGTTTTGGGGTCTGGTGTTACATATGGGCATAGTAAAAAAGCCAGAAATTAGGCAATATTGGAGTACAGATGTTCTGTACAGCACCCCACTTTACCGTATGGCCATGACTCGGACTCGTTTTGAGATAATCCTAAAATTTTTACATTACACCGATAATGCACAGTGCCCACCCAGAGATGATCCCACCTTTGACCGGCTATTCAAAGTCAGGCCGGTCATTGATCATTTCAGTGCCAAATTTGCAGAGTTGTACATCCCTGAAAAATGTACTTGTATCGACGAGTCCCTTATACATTTTAAAGGAAGGGTTAAATTCCGCCAGTACCTTCCCAGTAAGAGGGCAAGGTATGGCATAAAAATGTATAAACTGTGTGAAAGCACCTCAGGGTACACCCACAGGTTTAGGGTATATGAAGGGAAGGATTCAAGAATTGAACCGCCAGAATGCCCCCCCTCCCTCGTAGGTGTTAGTGGAAAAATTGTCTGGGATTTAGTGCACCCCTTCCTGGATAAAGGTTATCACCTCTATGTGGATAACTTTTACACTAGCATCCCCCTGTTTAAGGCCCTTGGTTCAAGAGGTACAGCAGCTTGCGGTACTGTGCGCAAGAACCAAAGAGGCCTCCCAAAAATGCACATTGCCCAAGTACTGAGAAGGGGTGAAAGCAGGGGAATATGCACCGAAAATATGTTGTTGGTCAAATATAAGGACAAGAGGGATGTCCTTATACTGACAACAATTCACGGAGACAGTACCACCTCCGTCCCTGTACGAGGTACCAGTACCCACACCTCAAAACCGAATTGTATCCTAGATTACAATAAGTACATGGGCGGAGTGGATCTTTCAGATCAGGTACTGAAGCCGTACAGTGCCCTGCGGGAAAACAAAAATCTGGTACAAGAAGCTGGCCGTGTATATCATCCAGATGGCACTGTATAACGCTTACGTGCTAATCCGTTCTACCAGCCAGAGGGGGACATTTATGCACTTTCAAGAGGAAGTCATAAAGGGCCTAATATTTGGGAACCAGCAGGCAGAGGGCCCCAGTACTTCTAGTACTGGCCCCCGTATTGTACCAGGGCAGCATTTTCCTAACGAAATCCCCTCCACTGCAAAAAAGGGCAGGACACAAAAAAGGTGCAAAGTTTGCTATAAAAAGGGAATAAGAAAGGATGCTATTTTCCACTGTGAAACTTGCCCCGACAAACCCGGCCTATGTATAAAGGAGTGTTTTAAAATATACCACACATCTATGGATTATTAGGTTCATCATTTCACCGTGCTTCGGGGGTCTTGCTAATGCCACATAGCACCCACCATTCATTCCACCAGAATCTGAGCTGCAAAATCCAAAAATCACTCCTTCCCTTCTGAGTCCTGCCATGCACCCAACTGGTATTTTTTGGTCACATATGAGGCATTGCCATACTCGGGAGAAATTGGGGCACAGATGTTGGGGTGCTTTTTCTCCTTCATACCTTATGAAAATGAAAAATTTTGAGCCAGAACTGCATTTTTGTGTAAAAAAATGTAATTTTTCATTTGCACAGCCCAGTTGTATCAAAATTGGTGAAACCCCTGGGGGTTTGAAATGTACACTATACCCCTAGATGAATTCCCTGAGGGGTGTAGTTTGCAAAATGGGGTCACTTGTGGGGGGGTTCCACTGTATTGGTGCTTTGGGGGTCTTGCTAATGCGACATAGCACCCACCAACATTCCACCAGAATCTGTGCTGCAAAATCCAAATATCACTCCTTCCCTTCTGAGTCCTGCCATTTTTTGGTCACACATGAGGCATTGCCGTACTCGGGAGAAATTGGGGCACAGATTTTGGGGTGCTTTGTCTCCTTCATTATTGTGAAAATGAAAAATTTTGAGCCAGAACTGCATTTTTGTGTAAAAAATTTAATTTTTCATTTTCACTGCCCAGTTGTACCACAATTGGTGAAACCCCTGGGGGTTTGAAATGTACACTATACCCCTAGATGAATTCCCTGAGGGGTGTAGTTTGCAAAATGGGGTCACTTGTGGGGGGGTTCCACTGTATTGGTGCTTCGGGGGTCTTGCTAATGCGACATAGCACCCACCAACATTCCACCAGAATCTTAACTGCAAAATCCAAAAATCACTCCTTCCCTTCTGAGTCCTGCCATGCACCCAACTGGTATTTTTTGGTCACATGTGAGGCATTGCCGTACTCGGGAGAAATTGGGGCACAGATTTTGGGGTGCTTTGTCTCCTTCATTCCTTGTAAAAATGAAAAATTTTGAGCCAGAACTGCATTTTTGTGTAAAAAATTTAATTTTTCATTTTCACTGCCCAGTTGTACCACAATTGGTGAAACCCCTGGGGGTTTGAAATGTACACTATACCCCTAGATGAATTCCCTGAGGGGTGTAGTTTGCAAAATGGGGTCACTTGTGGGGGGTTCCACTGTATTGGTGCTTCTGGGGTCTTGCTAATGCGACATAGCACCCACCATTCATTCCACCAGAATCTGAGCTGCAAAATCCAAAAATCCCTCCTTCCCTTCTGAGTCCTGCCATGCACCCAACTGTTATTTTTTGGTCACATGTGAGGCATTGCCGTACTCGGGAGAAATTGGGGCACAGATTTTGGGGTGCTTTTTCTCCTTCATACCTTATGAAAATGAAAAATTTTGAGCCAGAACTGCATTTTTGGGTAAAAAAATGTAATTTTTAATTTGCACAGCCCAGTTGTATCAAAATTGGTGAAACCCCTGGGGGTTTGAAATGTACACTATACCCCTAGATGAATTCCCTGAGGGGTGTAGTTTGCAAAATGGGGTCACTTGTGGGGGGTTCCTAACTTTTAGCATCTTATGGTGCCTAGAAACCTACATGGTGCCTAAAAAATAATCTCATAAAAAGGAGGCTCCAAAATCAAGTAGGTGCTCCTTCTATTATGAAGCCTGTGGTTTGGTCAACGTGCACACTAGGGCCACATTTTGGATATTTATGAAAACAAAAAAATTGGGGGAATCAATTTTTAGTCACATTTCTCTAGTAAAATCTACTGTGTTCCTTAAAAAAATGTATTAAAATTGAAAATCTGCAAAAAAAATGAAATTTTGAAATTTCACCTACACTTTGTTTTAATTCCTGTGAAACACCTAAAGGGTTAACAAACTTCCAAAATGCTGTTTTGAATACTGTGAGGGGTGCAGTTTTTGAAATGGCATCATTTATGGGGGTGTCTCACATACAAGTCCCTCAAAGTCACATCAGAACTGAACTGGTCCCAAAAAAAATCAGTGTTTGAAATTTTCTTGAAAATTTGAGAATTTGCTATTCATATTTTAAGCCTCCTAGTGTCCAAAAAAATTAAAAGGAGGTTGAAATAATGATGGAAACATAAAGTAGACATATGGTCTATGTTAGTTATTAACTATTTTGAGTGGTATGATTATTTGTCTCACAAGCAGAAAATTTTACATTTTGAAAATTGCTAAATTTTCCATTTTTTTACGACATTTTGGTATTTTTCACAAAAAAACACAGACTGTATCGACCCAAATTTACCACTAATTTGAAGTACAATGTGTCACGAGAAAACAATCTCAAAATCACTGGGATAAGTAAAAGCAAAAAAAAGTTATCCCCACTTAAGTGATACATGTCAGATTTTAAAAAAAGGGCTCTGTCAGGAAGGCAAAAACAGGCTGCGGCGGGAAGGGGTTAAAGACCTTCCCATACAATTGAAAAATCGGTCGCATCGCATGCCATTACAATGGCATGCGATGCGACCGACCCAATTTTACATTGTACCCAATGTTAAATGAACCCCCCCAGACCCGATTTTTTATTGTATACCCACATGATGGTTAATTATTACTTCACATGTATTCCGCGTCGACGTGGATAGTGGGGGTATGAAAAGGTTGGAGGACGCGTACCGCCGCCCCTCGCGGGCTCGCTGCGCTCGCCACGCTTCGGGTTGGCGTTGATCGTGGCGTGGCGTTAACAATGGGGGGCATTTGACATAGTAATTACCCATCAGGGTGTGTATACAATTAAAAACCGGGTCTGGGGGGGCATTTAACATTGTAATCAGCCATCAGGGTGGCTGTACAATTAAAAACCGGGTTCATTTGGTCGCATGCGATGCGATCGACCCGATTTTTTCGACCCGATTGCATACAATAGAAATCGGTGGCGCCGTGCTAGGAAACAAGTACCATAAACTGTAAAAAGTATTCCAAAATGGACAATGAATTTCATATACATTAACGTACATTGAATTGTTGCATCATAAAAATAAATTTGGCATTTCACATTTAACATTCTAGAAAACAATGTTTTCAATTATTTCTCCTTAAAGCAAAATCCTTCCTTACTGACAGTATTGAGGGTGCATGTAACACCCCTTTCACATCGCACTTTTAAAACGGTATATTGCCATTTTTTTCCATTTTAAAACGTTTAAGGCTGCAATGTGAAAGTGCCAGAGTTGATTTACCGGTTAAAGTTAACCGGTATTTCAACACGGTTAAAAAGCAGAGTCCTACACGTTTTAAAGCCGTTTTTTGGCAGTTTGAACAGCTCTATTTCAATGGCTTGAAACGTGTCCCTTGGGGGTTAAACGGGTTGAATGTTTGAATGGTATTAAATGATTTTTAAAACGGTTTTCACCTGCAATGTGAAAGGTCTCAAGGCTCAGACCCGTTTTAAAGCCCCATTTAAGAATACAGTGTCATTACCCATTTCTGCAATGTGAAAGCAGTATAACAGTGTTGTAGCAGCATGACATCAACAACACTAAGATTATTTGGATAAACTACAGTAGCCTGGGTGGAGTTTTTATTCTTTAGCTAAAGTGAAACTGCAATTTCCTTGCATTTCATTTCACTTTGGACCGTATTCAAGTCTATTCGCTCCCCTGCGTGTTCGCGCAGGGGAGCGATGGTGAGCGACTGCGCACACGCATAAACTGTTATGCACATGTGCAGCCGTTTGGTACGAGCGGGCACGGAGAACTGCTGGTTAGCCACCCTGTTCACACCTAGTAGGTCAGCAGTGATGGGATGCGCTCATCGGAACACCCAGCGTTTCAAGGGCGTTCCCATGGTAATTTTCCAATGGCATGGTGGGGGTGGGGGGCCGCGGGCAGATGACATCAGCGCTCGCAGATGTAAGAAAGCAGAGAGGTGCGGTGACCATCGAATGATTCCCTCCCTGCACGCAAGCTGCAAATGGGGGTTTATGCAGAACATCCATTTGCATGCATGCGGGGAGATTCGGTGTGCGGGTGGCGGCCATTCGTGCGGTGGCTCACAGATTTGCGTGTCAACCAGAATAAGGACCTTTGTCTGATATGTTGATATGACTACATCTATCGCAATAGAGATGGAAATAAACCAATTAACCACACAATATACACACATTTGGACTAAACATAATGTTCCTTTGCTCTACAGACACCATTTTATACAGAATGGGGCGGTGCATGCAGTTGAGTTGATTGTACGCTCAGCTCCGGAGTATGCACTGAGTGAACAAAATTCATCTGCAAAATTGACCAATGTTCAATGTGTCACGTCTGAGGTTTTAGTCTGAGTCCTGCCATGCACCCAACTGGTATTTTTTGGTCACATATGAGGCATTGCCATACTCGGGAGAAATTGGGGCACAGATGTTGGGGTGCTTTTTCTCCTTCATACCTTATGAAAATGAAAAATTTTGAGCCAGAACTGCATTTTTGTGTAAAAAAATTTAATTTTTCATTTGCACAGCCCAGTTGTATCAAAATTGGTGAAACCCCTGGGGGTTTGAAATGTACACTATACCCCTAGATGAATTCCCTGAGGGGTGTAGTTTGCAAAATGGGGTCACTTGTGGGGGGGTTCCACTGTATTGGTGCTTTGGGGGTCTTGCTAATGCGACATAGCACCCACCAACATTCCACCAGAATCTGTGCTGCAAAATCCAAATATCACTCCTTCCCTTCTGAGTCCTGCCATTTTTTGGTCACACATGAGGCATTGCCGTACTCGGGAGAAATTGGGGCACAGATTTTGGGGTGCTTTGTCTCCTTCATTCCTTGTAAAAATGAAAAATTTTGAGCCAGAACTGCATTTTTGTGTAAAAAATTTAATTTTTCATTTTCACTGCCCAGTTGTACCACAATTGGTGAAACCCCTGGGGGTTTGAAATGTACACTATACCCCTAGATGAATTCCCTGAGGGGTGTAGTTTGCAAAATGGGGTCACTTGTGGGGGGTTCCACTGTATTGGTGCTTCTGGGGTCTTGCTAATGCGACATAGCACCCACCATTCATTCCACCAGAATCTGAGCTGCAAAATCCAAAAATCCCTCCTTCCCTTCTGAGTCCTGCCATGCACCCAACTGTTATTTTTTGGTCACATGTGAGGCATTGCCGTACTCGGGAGAAATTGGGGCACAGATTTTGGGGTGCTTTTTCTCCTTCATACCTTATGAAAATGAAAAATTTTGAGCCAGAACTGCATTTTTGGGTAAAAAAATGTAATTTTTAATTTGCACAGCCCAGTTGTATCAAAATTGGTGAAACCCCTGGGGGTTTGAAATGTACACTATACCCCTAGATGAATTCCCTGAGGGGTGTAGTTTGCAAAATGGGGTCACTTGTGGGGGGTTCCTAACTTTTAGCATCTTATGGTGCCTAGAAACCTACATGGTGCCTAAAAAATAATCTCATAAAAAGGAGGCTCCAAAATCAAGTAGGTGCTCCTTCTATTATGAAGCCTGTGGTTTGGTCAACGTGCACACTAGGGCCACATTTTGGATATTTATGAAAACAAAAAAATTGGGGGAATCAATTTTTAGTCACATTTCTCTAGTAAAATCTACTGTGTTCCTTAAAAAAATGTATTAAAATTGAAAATCTGCAAAAAAAATGAAATTTTGAAATTTCACCTACACTTTGTTTTAATTCCTGTGAAACACCTAAAGGGTTAACAAACTTCCAAAATGCTGTTTTGAATACTGTGAGGGGTGCAGTTTTTGAAATGGCATCATTTATGGGGGTGTCTCACATACAAGTCCCTCAAAGTCACATCAGAACTGAACTGGTCCCAAAAAAAATCAGTGTTTGAAATTTTCTTGAAAATTTGAGAATTTGCTATTCATATTTTAAGCCTCCTAGTGTCCAAAAAAATTAAAAGGAGGTTGAAATAATGATGGAAACATAAAGTAGACATATGGTCTATGTTAGTTATTAACTATTTTGAGTGGTATGATTATTTGTCTCACAAGCAGAAAATTTTACATTTTGAAAATTGCTAAATTTTCCATTTTTTTACGACATTTTGGTATTTTTCACAAAAAAACACAGACTGTATCGACCCAAATTTACCACTAATTTGAAGTACAATGTGTCACGAGAAAACAATCTCAAAATCACTGGGATAAGTAAAAGCAAAAAAAAGTTATCCCCACTTAAGTGATACATGTCAGATTTTAAAAAAAGGGCTCTGTCAGGAAGGCAAAAACAGGCTGCGGCGGGAAGGGGTTAAAGACCTTCCCATACAATTGAAAAATCGGTCGCATCGCATGCCATTACAATGGCATGCGATGCGACCGACCCAATTTTACATTGTACCCAATGTTAAATGAACCCCCCCAGACCCGATTTTTTATTGTATACCCACATGATGGTTAATTATTACTTCACATGTATTCCGCGTCGACGTGGATAGTGGGGGTATGAAAAGGTTGGAGGACGCGTACCGCCGCCCCTCGCGGGCTCGCTGCGCTCGCCACGCTTCGGGTTGGCGTTGATCGTGGCGTGGCGTTAACAATGGGGGGCATTTGACATAGTAATTACCCATCAGGGTGTGTATACAATTAAAAACCGGGTCTGGGGGGGCATTTAACATTGTAATCAGCCATCAGGGTGGCTGTACAATTAAAAACCGGGTTCATTTGGTCGCATGCGATGCGATCGACCCGATTTTTTCGACCCGATTGCATACAATAGAAATCGGTGGCGCCGTGCTAGGAAACAAGTACCATAAACTGTAAAAAGTATTCCAAAATGGACAATGAATTTCATATACATTAACGTACATTGAATTGTTGCATCATAAAAATAAATTTGGCATTTCACATTTAACATTCTAGAAAACAATGTTTTCAATTATTTCTCCTTAAAGCAAAATCCTTCCTTACTGACAGTATTGAGGGTGCATGTAACACCCCTTTCACATCGCACTTTTAAAACGGTATATTGCCATTTTTTTCCATTTTAAAACGTTTAAGGCTGCAATGTGAAAGTGCCAGAGTTGATTTACCGGTTAAAGTTAACCGGTATTTCAACACGGTTAAAAAGCAGAGTCCTACACGTTTTAAAGCCGTTTTTTGGCAGTTTGAACAGCTCTATTTCAATGGCTTGAAACGTGTCCCTTGGGGGTTAAACGGGTTGAATGTTTGAATGGTATTAAATGATTTTTAAAACGGTTTTCACCTGCAATGTGAAAGGTCTCAAGGCTCAGACCCGTTTTAAAGCCCCATTTAAGAATACAGTGTCATTACCCATTTCTGCAATGTGAAAGCAGTATAACAGTGTTGTAGCAGCATGACATCAACAACACTAAGATTATTTGGATAAACTACAGTAGCCTGGGTGGAGTTTTTATTCTTTAGCTAAAGTGAAACTGCAATTTCCTTGCATTTCATTTCACTTTGGACCGTATTCAAGTCTATTCGCTCCCCTGCGTGTTCGCGCAGGGGAGCGATGGTGAGCGACTGCGCACACGCATAAACTGTTATGCACATGTGCAGCCGTTTGGTACGAGCGGGCACGGAGAACTGCTGGTTAGCCACCCTGTTCACACCTAGTAGGTCAGCAGTGATGGGATGCGCTCATCGGAACACCCAGCGTTTCAAGGGCGTTCCCATGGTAATTTTCCAATGGCATGGTGGGGGTGGGGGGCCGCGGGCAGATGACATCAGCGCTCGCAGATGTAAGAAAGCAGAGAGGTGCGGTGACCATCGAATGATTCCCTCCCTGCACGCAAGCTGCAAATGGGGGTTTATGCAGAACATCCATTTGCATGCATGCGGGGAGATTCGGTGTGCGGGTGGCGGCCATTCGTGCGGTGGCTCACAGATTTGCGTGTCAACCAGAATAAGGACCTTTGTCTGATATGTTGATATGACTACATCTATCGCAATAGAGATGGAAATAAACCAATTAACCACACAATATACACACATTTGGACTAAACATAATGTTCCTTTGCTCTACAGACACCATTTTATACAGAATGGGGCGGTGCATGCAGTTGAGTTGATTGTACGCTCAGCTCCGGAGTATGCACTGAGTGAACAAAATTCATCTGCAAAATTGACCAATGTTCAATGTGTCACGTCTGAGGTTTTAGTCTGAGTCCTGCCATGCACCCAACTGGTATTTTTTGGTCACATATGAGGCATTGCCATACTCGGGAGAAATTGGGGCACAGATGTTGGGGTGCTTTTTCTCCTTCATACCTTATGAAAATGAAAAATTTTGAGCCAGAACTGCATTTTTGTGTAAAAAAATGTAATTTTTCATTTGCACAGCCCAGTTGTATCAAAATTGGTGAAACCCCTGGGGGTTTGAAATGTACACTATACCCCTAGATGAATTCCCTGAGGGGTGTAGTTTGCAAAATGGGGTCACTTGTGGGGGGGTTCCACTGTATTGGTGCTTTGGGGGTCTTGCTAATGCGACATAGCACCCACCAACATTCCACCAGAATCTGTGCTGCAAAATCCAAATATCACTCCTTCCCTTCTGAGTCCTGCCATTTTTTGGTCACACATGAGGCATTGCCGTACTCGGGAGAAATTGGGGCACAGATTTTGGGGTGCTTTGTCTCCTTCATTATTGTGAAAATGAAAAATTTTGAGCCAGAACTGCATTTTTGTGTAAAAAATTTAATTTTTCATTTTCACTGCCCAGTTGTACCACAATTGGTGAAACCCCTGGGGGTTTGAAATGTACACTATACCCCTAGATGAATTCCCTTAGGGGTGTAGTTTGCAAAATGGGGTCACTTGTGGGGGGGTTCCACTGTATTGGTGCTTCGGGGGTCTTGCTAATGCGACATAGCACCCACCAACATTCCACCAGAATCTTAACTGCAAAATCCAAAAATCACTCCTTCCCTTCTGAGTCCTGCCATGCACCCAACTGGTATTTTTTGGTCACATGTGAGGCATTGCCGTACTCGGGAGAAATTGGGGCACAGATTTTGGGGTGCTTTGTCTCCTTCATTCCTTGTAAAAATGAAAAATTTTGAGCCAGAACTGCATTTTTGTGTAAAAAATTTAATTTTTCATTTTCACTGCCCAGTTGTACCACAATTGGTGAAACCCCTGGGGGTTTGAAATGTACACTATACCCCTAGATGAATTCCCTGAGGGGTGTAGTTTGCAAAATGGGGTCACTTGTGGGGGGTTCCACTGTATTGGTGCTTCTGGGGTCTTGCTAATGCGACATAGCACCCACCATTCATTCCACCAGAATCTGAGCTGCAAAATCCAAAAATCCCTCCTTCCCTTCTGAGTCCTGCCATGCACCCAACTGTTATTTTTTGGTCACATGTGAGGCATTGCCGTACTCGGGAGAAATTGGGGCACAGATTTTGGGGTGCTTTTTCTCCTTCATACCTTATGAAAATGAAAAATTTTGAGCCAGAACTGCATTTTTGTGTAAAAAAATGTAATTTTTAATTTGCACAGCCCAGTTGTATCAAAATTGGTGAAACCCCTGGGGGTTTGAAATGTACACTATACCCCTAGATGAATTCCCTGAGGGGTGTAGTTTGCAAAATGGGGTCACTTGGGGGGGGTTCCTAACTTTTAGCATCTTATGGTGCCTAGAAACCTACATGGTGCCTAAAAAATAATCTCATAAAAAGGAGGCTCCAAAATCAAGTAGGTGCTCCTTCTATTATGAAGCCTGTGGTTTGGTCAACGTGCACACTAGGGCCACATTTTGGATATTTATGAAAACAAAAAAATTGGGGGAATCAATTTTTAGTCACATTTCTCTAGTAAAATCTACTGTGTTCCTTAAAAAAATGTATTAAAATTGAAAATCTGCAAAAAAAATGAAATTTTGAAATTTCACCTACACTTTGTTTTAATTCCTGTGAAACACCTAAAGGGTTAACAAACTTCCAAAATGCTGTTTTGAATACTGTGAGGGGTGCAGTTTTTGAAATGGCATCATTTATGGGGGTGTCTCACATACAAGTCCCTCAAAGTCACATCAGAACTGAACTGGTCCCAAAAAAAATCAGTGTTTGAAATTTTCTTGAAAATTTGAGAATTTGCTATTCATATTTTAAGCCTCCTAGTGTCCAAAAAAATTAAAAGGAGGTTGAAATAATGATGGAAACATAAAGTAGACATATGGTCTATGTTAGTTATTAACTATTTTGAGTGGTATGATTATTTGTCTCACAAGCAGAAAATTTTACATTTTGAAAATTGCTAAATTTTCCATTTTTTTACGACATTTTGGTATTTTTCACAAAAAAACACAGACTGTATCGACCCAAATTTACCACTAATTTGAAGTACAATGTGTCACGAGAAAACAATCTCAAAATCACTGGGATAAGTAAAAGCAAAAAAAAGTTATCCCCACTTAAGTGATACATGTCAGATTTTAAAAAAAGGGCTCTGT
Source organism: Crinia signifera (assembly GCF_055691185.1). Classification (NCBI taxonomy): domain Eukaryota; kingdom Metazoa; phylum Chordata; class Amphibia; order Anura; family Myobatrachidae; genus Crinia; species Crinia signifera. The sequence continues at coordinate 436,664,459 of NC_139217.1, read as the reverse complement.
CAGGAAGGCAAAAACAGGCTGCGGCGGGAAGGGGTTAAAGACCTTCCCATACAATTGAAAAATCGGTCGCATCGCATGCCATTACAATGGCATGCGATGCGACCGACCCAATTTTACATTGTACCCAATGTTAAATGAACCCCCCCCAGACCCGATTTTTTATTGTATACCCACATGATGGTTAATTATTACTTCACATGTATTCCGCGTCGACGTGGATAGTGGGGGTATGAAAAGGTTGGAGGACGCGTACCGCCGCCCCTCGCGGGCTCGCTGCGCTCGCCACGCTTCGGGTTGGCGTTGATCGTGGCGTGGCGTTAACAATGGGGGGCATTTGACATAGTAATTACCCATCAGGGTGTGTATACAATTAAAAACCGGGTCTGGGGGGGCATTTAACATTGTAATCAGCCATCAGGGTGGCTGTACAATTAAAAACCGGGTTCATTTGGTCGCATGCGATGCGATCGACCCGATTTTTTCGACCCGATTGCATACAATAGAAATCGGTGGCGCCGTGCTAGGAAACAAGTACCATAAACTGTAAAAAGTATTCCAAAATGGACAATGAATTTCATATACATTAACGTACATTGAATTGTTGCATCATAAAAATAAATTTGGCATTTCACATTTAACATTCTAGAAAACAATGTTTTCAATTATTTCTCCTTAAAGCAAAATCCTTCCTTACTGACAGTATTGAGGGTGCATGTAACACCCCTTTCACATCGCACTTTTAAAACGGTATATTGCCATTTTTTTCCATTTTAAAACGTTTAAGGCTGCAATGTGAAAGTGCCAGAGTTGATTTACCGGTTAAAGTTAACCGGTATTTCAACACGGTTAAAAAGCAGAGTCCTACACGTTTTAAAGCCGTTTTTTGGCAGTTTGAACAGCTCTATTTCAATGGCTTGAAACGTGTCCCTTGGGGGTTAAACGGGTTGAATGTTTGAATGGTATTAAATGATTTTTAAAACGGTTTTCACCTGCAATGTGAAAGGTCTCAAGGCTCAGACCCGTTTTAAAGCCCCATTTAAGAATACAGTGTCATTACCCATTTCTGCAATGTGAAAGCAGTATAACAGTGTTGTAGCAGCATGACATCAACAACACTAAGATTATTTGGATAAACTACAGTAGCCTGGGTGGAGTTTTTATTCTTTAGCTAAAGTGAAACTGCAATTTCCTTGCATTTCATTTCACTTTGGACCGTATTCAAGTCTATTCGCTCCCCTGCGTGTTCGCGCAGGGGAGCGATGGTGAGCGACTGCGCACACGCATAAACTGTTATGCACATGTGCAGCCGTTTGGTACGAGCGGGCACGGAGAACTGCTGGTTAGCCACCCTGTTCACACCTAGTAGGTCAGCAGTGATGGGATGCGCTCATCGGAACACCCAGCGTTTCAAGGGCGTTCCCATGGTAATTTTCCAATGGCATGGTGGGGGTGGGGGGCCGCGGGCAGATGACATCAGCGCTCGCAGATGTAAGAAAGCAGAGAGGTGCGGTGACCATCGAATGATTCCCTCCCTGCACGCAAGCTGCAAATGGGGGTTTATGCAGAACATCCATTTGCATGCATGCGGGGAGATTCGGTGTGCGGGTGGCGGCCATTCGTGCGGTGGCTCACAGATTTGCGTGTCAACCAGAATAAGGACCTTTGTCTGATATGTTGATATGACTACATCTATCGCAATAGAGATGGAAATAAACCAATTAACCACACAATATACACACATTTGGACTAAACATAATGTTCCTTTGCTCTACAGACACCATTTTATACAGAATGGGGCGGTGCATGCAGTTGAGTTGATTGTACGCTCAGCTCCGGAGTATGCACTGAGTGAACAAAATTCATCTGCAAAATTGACCAATGTTCAATGTGTCACGTCTGAGGTTTTAGTCTGACCTGACCATGTACTTGGCACTGGGGCTGGAAGAAAGAGGAAACGTGGAGGCTTAATGGGGGTTTTCCACATATACAGAAGAACTTCACAAAGTGTAAATGAGGGTAGGTCCGAAGGCGGGACTTAGATTATGAATTGTTCTGGAGAGGAGGTAAGGAAAGTTTAACAATAGTAAGACACAGTCATTGAAGCAAACTCCAGGGGACGGATGAAACGGAGATTCGGAGATTTCGCCAGTGTGGGGATATGGCCAGCGGCCGCTGTGAGCTGCTGCCCATGCCCCCAGCCCCTCTGTCTCCTTGAATAGACATTGTGTTAAGTCTATTCACTACTGTGTGTGTGTCTATTCCCCAGACACAGGACTGTGATGGGCAGGGGGGACTCCCAACTGCCCCACCCTATCGTGGGGCACTGCCGGCCGTGGGTGGGATGCTGGACAGACCATTTTTTCTGGTGAGCATGACCTACAGTATACAACTCATCATTCCTGCTTGCTCTAATGATGCCCATACACTTATGCGATTGGATGCGATGTCCCATCACATCCAATCACATCTTATGTTGTTTCAACACCTGCCAAAAGCGCTCCCTCCGCCCACCACCCACTTATTGCATTTGAGCGATCGCATGAGGTTAAAAAACACATGCAATGGCTCCTGCTATTCGATAGATATTATGTGCAGCATATACTATCTATCGATGCAACATTGGACCGGCGGGCCCGCACATCACGTCGATGGGACACAAAATGTGCATACAATCAATCATTCTATTTACCAAACAGATGTGGTCAAAATCGAATGATTGTATGCAATATCTCCTAAGTGTATGGGCTGCATAAGTTCTGAGTATGCATTATTGTATTTGCATGACATGTTTGCATAAGCCAAAAGTCTGGATCTCCTCCAGCATTTTTGGACACGCCACCGGGAGTGACACCTCTCCTTGGGTAGCCACGTTTCCAGTGCAGTGTGGTTGTTACAGCAGAGTTCGCACACGGTGATGCTTCTGGTATCCACCCCTTGGACACTGATGATGCTCTCTCTGGGGCTGACTTTGTTTCATCGCTGTATTTATATTACTACCGCATTGCCTGACCGATTTCTCCTTTCCCTTTATTTTCTTATACATTTTACCCAATGATGTTTGCAAAGCAATTGTGTACTTGCCAAGAGCCTGCTAGATGCAGAAATACTGTGCCCAGGCCATTCATTGTTATCTTCTAATTCCAAACGCTGACCTCTAGAGAACAATAGTCCTTAGATGTGGCACTAATGATAGACACGAACTAAACAGGTGTACAAATACAGACATTGTCATCTAAACTGATTTAGTTGGTAAATACAAAATGTGCAAAATGTACTTGTCATTAACTCCATTATATAGCTAAGGGATAGATAGGAAAAAAAATATTGTAGTAATCACCAATTTTTATGTTAAAAAAAGCCACAAGACCGTACTGAGCCAGACATGAGTCTCAATTGCACATTACCAGGCATCACAGACACAAAGTTGGAAATTGACTAAGATGAGCATTCTATATCACATGGGATGTTGCCATGAGCAACCAATCAGAATCTACTTCTTATTTATTTACCACCTTCTACAAGATTATAGATTATATGATTGGTTGCCCATAGCTACTTCCCATCTATAATAGAACTCCCATCTTAGTAAATACACCCCCAAAGCCTCAGGTGTTCATACAGTGGGACATGAAATAGGTAAGAATAAGGACCTTATTCGGACCCGTTTGCAAGGCCGTGTGCGTTCGCACAGGGCTGATGTTTTTGCTTTGCACATTTCTGCGCATGTGCTGGATGCGTGTGTGCATGGCAAACAAACTGTTCTCTGGGTGCACACACCCATCCTAGAGACCGGAGGGCGTTCTCATGGTAATGGGCCGATGACACGGGTACGGGCAGCTAACATCACCGGGATCTCGTTCCGAGCGAATGAACCAGAATAAGGTCCTAAATGTGTCCATCCTTTACAACAACATAATGTATATGGTAATAACCAAATGGTTACATAAAATTGTCAGAGGTAAAATTTAGGGTATGGATCAATAGGTCAAACTGAGGTAGACATGCATTAGGTAGACCACTGAAGGTCGACACATCAAAAAGGATGACACGGCTTAAGGTCAACAGGGTCATTAGGTCAACACAAGCATATTAGGTCGACAGTAAAAAGGTCGACATGGGTTTTTCAAGGTTTTTTGTCCTGAATGTCTCTCTGCTTGGCACACTGTTATAGTCTCCCTTCTCGCCCTAGGAGGTAATGTCTCTAAAAGGCCCCTGATTCTATGTAATCTCCAGGAGTCCTGTGTGGACAGCAATGGCCCCAGGGATAACCAGCGGTGCTCTAACAGGGTAAGTACCTATGGAGCCTCAGTATAAGTATCTCAGGTTGGACATGAGTCAGAGTTAGGGCTTTTGTATGAGAGTGATACTATTGATCAATTCAAATCCAATCTATTTTCATCAGATGACAAAAACTTTCTGGAAACATCTAGAATCAGCTGGTAAGGCCCAGTACAAATGGGGGTGATTCTAGCAAGAATGGCCGGGGACATGGTCACTGAGTGTGTACGGGGCAACAGTCGCGGGGAGCCCGCGCCCACGACCAGCCCTGAAGTGCATAGGCAAACGCAGGGGGGTTTCTGGTTGCCTAAAAACCCCACTTCTCTTGGCAAGTGGCTTTTATTATGACAACAATAGCACTGGTATATATTATGATCAATAGTGCTGCAACCACATCATGCAGTGTAAGGGATTCAGTATGAAATCCCGGCGGTCGGGATCCCGGCATTCAAAATCCCGATGCCGGAATCCTGCCTGCCGAAATCCCGACAAAGGGGGGACATGGATCACCCCCCCTTGTGGGCTTGCTGCGCTCGCCATGCAGCGGGCCCGGTGCCTCGCTATGCTCGGCACGCTAAATTATTCTCCCTCCAGGGGTGTCGTGGACACCCACGGAGGGAGAAACTGTCAGGATTTCGGCGGTCGGGATTCCAGCGTCGGGATTCTGAATGCTGGGATCCCGACCGCCGGGATTTAAACTGCATCCCAGTGTAAGGGACAGGGCAGAGCTCCTGCACATGCCCAGTACCAGCTTCTTCTACCACATTTTCTGTATGTGTGGATCTGAGCCCTCAAACATCGCAATGGACCAGAGAGCAGCTGCCAGGAGGAAGAGACAGGAGCCTGACCATGAAGTGGGAGATTGTGAGCTTAGAAAGAGCAGTACTGGTTCTATTATGTTTGTGTATTTATTTATTATGATATGTTTAACCTTTTCCTGACCACTTATCTAAATATGTTTCATGCAGCTTATACTATAGACCATCTGTACTGTTAAATATTAATACTGTATTCCATACTGTATCCAGTGTATAAAAAAACAATATTCAGGGTTATCATCACTCCCAAGACTCCCGTACTTACTCCAATGCGCTGCCGAGTGGGTGATTTTGGATTACATTTGGAAACCCCCTCTACACATACACTGAAGTGGCCACTGGTAGTCCTGTGACCATCGGCTTCCCCTGGCAGAGTGTCTCCTTTTCATCAGCAACCATCGCTGATGGCTGATGAAAATGGGTCACAGAGCAATTTGATTGCTGAGCGATAGATCGCTCAGCGACCAATCGCTCCATGCAGGGCCGCCGACAGGGGGGGTCTGGGGGTACTTGAGTCCCGGGCCCCGCCACTCTGACCGACGGTAGGGCCCGGGCAACTCTCCCCAGCAGCACGGTCACAGCAGTCACTCCGTCACAGCAGTCACCCCGCTGCGCCGGCCACTTCACTGTCTGGCTTGAGCAAGTTTGGATTTTTATGTTACATAGCTAACTATATAATGACATATATCACCTGATATGTTCTCACGGGTGTGGGCTTAGGAGGCTTACGTTAGGTGAGTTCTGGTGTTCCGCACCACCCCTTTCCCATGGCCTGCTGCACTTCTACAAGGATGGCTTATGTCATGTGTGAATAAATCGGAATTACATGGATTATTACTGTGTGGATTTGTAGATGTATACATTGCTTATATTACATCAGGACAACACCCTCTAAGCATTTACCGCTAAGGCCTTGTACATACAGGTACTCATTTTAAGTATTTAAATACGCTTCATTAAAGCCTATTAAAACTGCTTTGATGCTGACAGGCCAAGAAATGAATGTTCACGAAGGGACTTGTATGTACACACAGTCACACACACAAACACACAAACATACACTCACAATGATTTCCTATGTGTCAATTTCACTTTCTACGGAGCCTGAGTATTACAGTGGTGCTATAAAAGTCAACGCAAATAACTAAAATTGTCTGCAGCATGTAGAAGTCTTAAAGGTAGTTATAACACAATGGATTGAGAATGCAGGATAAGTGCGTAGTACATGGCCGGCGATGAACCTCAGGCCTCCTCTCTGCCTTCAGAAGAGATTTACACATGTGCAGAAGAGCAGGGCGGGTGCTCTTAGGGGTGATCTGGTAATGCCACCAACTTCTCCTCCGGGGCCCAAGCAGATGCACACCCATAAATTACCCCTTCTTATAACAGAGTTTTGCTTGATGTATTGACAGCATACATAGATAGACAGGTAAACAACAGTCACCAGCAGCGGCGACTTTTACTGTAGCTCTGCAGAGGAAGGGGACTGCCAAGGTGCGCCCCCCCCTCCCCCCGCTGCCACTGCCGCTGTGCTCGTGGTCCCCACCACTGCCGCTGGGATTAGTCACCAGTCCGTACTGTGGGGCCGGCGCATACGCAGTAGCTTCTTTAGATTTCTGCGCATACGCTGGTCCCCAGAGGCATATTCAGGGTCCCGGGTCCGGCTCATGCGCAGTATCGTCTTCGTACATGGTTTGTATGGGGAGGGAGGTAAAAACTGACCCTGGTCACAGTGTCAATAAGTCGACATGCAGATGATCGACATCCGAAAAGGTTTGCACATTAACCCTAACCTTAACCCTGCCCCTTGTGCCTAACCATAACCCTCAACAAAGTGCCTAAAACTAACCATCCCCCTGGTGTCTTACCCTAACCATCCGCTTCCACAGCTTAACCCTATCCATCCACCAGGTCCCTAACATTATAAATCCTGTAAAACCATGCGTTGACTATTTGACTGTCAAGCTTTTGAACCTCTCAACATTTTGACAGTTGACCATCTGATGTTGACTGATTAAGTATCAATGGGGCAGATGTATTAAGCTTTAACAAGAGATAAATGCAAGGGTGATAAGGAGAGATAAACGTCCAGCCAATCACCTGCTAACTGCCATGTTACAGCCTGTGTTTGAAAAAAGTCAGTAAGGAGCTGATTGGCTGGATGTTTCTCTCTCCTTATCACACTTGCATTTATCTCTTGTTAAGGCTTAATACATCTGCCCCAATGTCCTGTCTATCTTGAATATGGACAACCTTATAACGTATAAGCCTCTACAAGGTTATGTACAGTATATTCCTCGCACTTGCATTCCATTTTGCATGAGAAGGTATAAAACCCCAAAGATTTTACAGAAGTGCTGCTGCTGACAAGAATTGTCTTTTTGGACTATGGAAAGTGACATCTAAACCCAGTGACTATCGATAGGTCGTAAGCATTGATGGCTTCCTATAAAAATTACATTGATGGGGGAATTTTAATCGCAAAATTCTATGACTTTTGCGTATTTACCCCCATCCAATCAAGCCTGAATCAGGCTAATGGCGCCTAAACACAGAACATAGGGCCAGTTCCTGAAATTAGGAAATATATTTCTAAAATGTATCAGTAAAATGGCAAACGGAAAAGAGAAACGCTTTGTACAGGCACTGATGCTGGTTTACAGTAAGTAGCAAACAAATGACAACATCGAAGATCGCTGTTGCCATAGTTACTGCACATGCACAACCTCTGACCCAATCTGCATGCTCCACTTGCCACATATTCTTCTCCCTGAGGGCCAGATGTATCAAGCTTCAAAAGTGATAAAATGGAAAGTGATAAACAGCCAGCCAATCAGCTCCTACCTGTCATGTTACAGCCTGGGTTTGAAAAATAACAGGTAGGAGCTGATTTGCTGGTTGTTTATCACTTTCCATTTTATCACTTTTGAAGCTTGATACATCTGGCCCTTAATCCTCTATGGGAATAGTATGTACACATCCCACTGCCACCACTGGATGCATATTATCCTGTACATAGCTACCCCTGTATCATACCACAAGTATATTTCGTTGTATTGCATTAGCCTTGTGTGACTCACACCCTGTTGTTCTACATGGATAGTCCGGGATAAGCTATTCAGTGCGTGGACTGACCTGATCACACTCCGCTGTCACCTATAGCAACAGCGATACTTTATGTTCTGTGCGATGGAATGTGCGTGGGAGCGCGCATCACACCTGTACATTGCACTGTGTATGGGCGGCATTACAGTATGTGAGTAATTTTACAGACGATCTATCGTAAGATCTGTAACTCCCAGCATACTGGTCCTTAGTAGCATCTTCAGATGAGGCGTGCAGTACATATGATATAAGATCCATCTCCCGACCCCAGGGCCTCATGATGTGCACAAAAGCACACACAGTGCATCGTATAAACTGTCGAAATCATGCATTCGACCTGAATTGTTCCAATGTATGGCCAGGTATGAAAAAACACCTGTTTTGACAAAAAAAATTATACCAAAGGTCCACCTTTTCATATTGATCTTTATCATGTGTTGGCCTATGGTCTGTTGACAAACAGTGGTCAACCTATTGCAAGGTTGCCTACTTTCACAGTCTCCTCTCCCGGAGAAGCCAGGAGAGGAGACTGTCAGCAGTACTTTGGGGATGTAGATGTCATCAAGCCCTGCCCCCCCCAGTACTTCAAATCCCGCAATTTGTGGGTCTTCAAAGAGGGGGCTGGGCTAGATTTGCATGTTTAGCCCCACCCCATCCCCCTCAAAAAGGCGCAAATTGGGGTAATTTACAGCTGTGGCCAGGGAGATTAGGGGGGTGCCGACGGAAATCAGGAGGGTTGCCCATCTTTCTGGGGGTCCGAGAGGGGGAACCGATTTTCAGGAGCCTCCTGGCTGTTCTAGGAGGGTAGGCAAACCTGACCTATTGACTGTCAACCTTTTTATTGTCGACCTGCCAAAATTAGATGAATACTCTATGACAACAGACAGGGATTTAACCTGCTATTTATTAGTTGATAAATAGCCCTCACTGAAATCTTTCTTAATCTGCAGCAACCTGGGTTTTTGTACCGTGATGTAAAATCAACTTATTTTACACTTAATTTATAAAAGTGTACACAACAATGTCTCGGCAGGCATATTAACGCACTATAAAGGTTATTTATTACAAATAGACATTAATAATGAAAAACCAATTTGAAGAGATTTATTAAGGCCTGCCAACAGAAGAGAAGCATACAATCCAGCACAGTGACAATCTAATACTCCGTGTACTGAAGATAAATAATGAAAGAACAGGAAAACATCTGCAATATGAAAAGTTCTAGAAAAGAGCGTTCTGCTAAACAGGTGGATTTATTGTGAATGGAAGGCACAACGGCCCTCATTCTGATTCATTCGGAACGGGGCGAATCCGGCCCCGTTCCGATGTTTGTGGGACTGCGCATGGTTTATTATGTGTTGACGACACAGAGAACTGTGTGTTGTGCGGCTTTTGCAGAAATTATGATGGGTTGTTGTCATACAGTACTTTGAAATATAAGAACAGGAGGGGGTTAGTTAACCTTTCATTGAGAGCCACAAATCTTGATGTAGTTGCTGCCAAACTGATGCCATCTCTGCACCGTAATCAATGAGGACATTTGGACAGGTAATGAATCATCCCCAAGCATTGCTGCAGTCTAATCCTGTCCTCTGCAGCTAGCAATTGACAATATCCTGCAGCTTCCATGGGACAGGATTGCTCACAGTGATAGTGATGTGTAGGCCGCCAATAGGGGGTGCTGTGGGTACAGCTGTCCTGAGACCCAGCCTCTGGAAGGGCCCGGGCAGCTGTTTTTGCCCACCGCAACCCCCCCAACTGCCTCCGCTGCGCTCAACAAAGCAGGTCCCAGAGTGCAGGCTTATTCAACCCATGACGCTTGTAGCCAATTAAAATGCTGAATCCGCTTTTGAGCCAATCAGAGCTCGCGTACTGGCAGCCAATCAGAGCGGCTGCAGGTACGCGAGCTCTGATTGACTCACCAGCTGGTGCTGCATTTTAATTGACCGCTGCATCCTGAGTTGAATAAGCCTTTGCTCCGGAACCTCCGGGCTGCAGCTCAGTAGAATAGGAGAGCAGGAGCCGGGTTACGGTCAAGTCAAGTGAGGAGGGGGAGGGGCGGACTGGAAAGGAGTCCCGGGCCCCAAAATTCCTGATCGCATCCCTGGTTATGAGGTAAAAGGGAACCAAAGAGGAGGGGATTTGGTACTAATTACACAGGCCCAGGCTGGTATAAGGGGCCCAGGTAAGCTGTGCAATGGCAAAAATGCTTCTCTGCTCAGCTGCATGGTGGCACATATAGTCAATTTTATTTAAAAAAAACTTGCCGTAGCTTGACCCTCAGGATTTGGTAAGGGACCAGGTTTAATTGCTCATCATGTTTCTTTTTACTGTGTCACTACCCTAATATAGCAGTGCCAGTAATCCCTGCCTGTGGTTAGGACATAGAGCATGCACACAGATGCATATCTAACTATGAAGGCAGTCAGTTTGGCAAGTGAAGATTTAGGGAGAAATTTACTAAGATCAAATGGGTACGAATGCACTCTTTTAATCTAAATTACGGCCAGGACCCAGCGTCCGGCTCATTTAAGAACAGCTGAATTCGGCTGATTTGCTGTATATATGAACAGCCAAATTCGGGTGTTTGAATGAGTATACCATGGATAGAGCTTGGACGTATATGGCCATGGAGTTCTATCTCTTACTATCAATTGTACTGCCGAATTCATCTGTGAATTCAGCAGAGAATACGAATGGATAATGCGACACATTTTCCATACGTTTTTGCTGACGCTTGCAAGGATCAGCCAATTGTCGAGTGTGTGGTTGACCCCACTTGACTTTGCAGTTAGCCTGAATTGTAGGTTCCCACCATAGATGACAATGTTAAAACTTTAAAATGCATAACATGTGCGTCTATGGAGCTGCGCACCGCCTAACAGATGCGGAGCTTCCCCCGGAGCCTGCTCCTGATAGGCTGAGAGAAGTTCTCTCATTCTAGGGGAGGAGCTGTTTGTGTAAAGAAGTAGCTCTTCAGTGTCTTTTTTGAATCTGGTAATTGTGTTTTTTTTTTTTTTTTTACCCGTGAATTGTCTACATGGACCAATCTACAGTGGAGGTTGTAAGTATAATTTTTTTCACAAGTACCCATTGTTGATTTCTAATGGACAAGCGGACCGAACCTCTGTGTCAAGATAGGTGAATATGTATGGATGAAGTAGGTAAAAAAAAAGATACTCATAATTCTAACACTCTCTGCACATGTTACATCTGCCCCACCAGCAGTGCATGTTACATTTGCCCCACCTGCAGTGCACATTTGATCGCCGAAAACAAGCGACCCTCGCCGTTTACACCCAACGTCGGCCACTCACCCTATTCAACATTCCGGGGGAATCCTCACTGTCAGAGGCCGTCATGGAATCCCCCAAACTTCGAGGCTCACGGCTAATGAAGGGAACAGGCTGTATTTAGCTGTGAGCCTCGCTGCTTTGGTGGCTGCACACAGCGTTTCCATGTTGCTGTAAAAATCCAGTGAGGTGGAAGCAGTGTGTGCAGGGGGTCAGTTGAATACACAGCATAACGAGCAAAAAGCATTGAATACTGCATACCCCTTTTGTCCATTAGAGAGATCATTTGCTTTTGCAAGTGAACCAGAATCAGGCCCTTAGTCTGTAGGAACCTGCATTTTCCTACCTTGATTTAAAATCAACTTACTGTATATTGCACGTACAATGTCCCAGCAGGCATATAAATGCACCATAAGTAATATTTATTAACAGCAGACATTAATAATGAAAAACCAATTAGTAGAGATTTATTAAGGCCAGCGAACATAAAGCAAGCATACAATCCAACGTAACCACAACCTAATGCTCAGTGAACGGATGATAAATAATGAAACATGGCAGGATAACAGAATGGCTGCAATGCGCTGGAAATTCCCAGCGTGATAATAAATATCACATCAGTATATCAGTGATCATCTAAACAGGGGGTTTTATTATAAAGGCGAAATAATAAAATCCTACAGCAGGTGGTATCCCAGTAATTAATAACATACAGTACTTGATGACTATCCTAGGGACCTATTTACCAATTATTATTTGTGGGATGTCCCACACAGACCCTAGATCTGCCGCAGTCTCTCTTTCATTTACAAAAGCAATGCCACAGTTTTCTATACGGGCTGTTTTTTTTATCCGGATTTCCCAAGCTGGTCCAGTATTAACAAATTAGAAGATGGTATTATCCAATTGTAGCCTGTGATCTACTGTACATAGGGTCTGATGTGCGCCCAGAAAAACGCTGGGCGTCCCTATGCAAACACAGGCGTGTTTGGGATCAACAATTTATGCATGACTAACCCTAAGGGCAGCTAACATCACATGACGTCAATACCTGCCCCGTTCTCTGACATTTCCGAGCCAAATAAAAGTCAGTAAAGGCTCCATTAAATGACCCCCCCCCCCCTCCCCGGTACGCTTGCATAGGAATGGATGTGTAAGTGTACATATCCATTTGCATACTCCCGAGTGGATTTGTGGGGTGGCGGGGGAGAGCGTTCCTTCACCCGGCCAGTGAGAGCTGTTAAGCCGCACGCTAAGTAGCGAAAGACAGCTGCTTAGTGAGTGGACCAGAATCACGTCCATAGAGCAAACGTTACCAGGAGTGGGATCCCTTCCCAACACCCAATCCCGCACTAAAATACATTCAAGCAAATCTTAAGTTCTTATTACCGTAACAGCAACAAAGGAATTATAACGGTTTGTTAAACTGAGTACACACACTATGTAATATCAACCAATTTTTGGGAGTCTACCTGCCTAGCATCACAAGATGGCTGGGGGGGCTTCCGACCTCCCTGAAATGCTGGCAAGTGTCCCGTTTCCCCCGGCCACTTGCAAAGCACAAGTGGGCAGTCCAAAGGGGACACAATTACGTGATTCAGTGTCTCTGTTTTATTGTGCTGTATACCGAGGAGTGGAACCACGATGATGCAATAATATCACTATGCCTCCACTGTGTTGGCCACGCTGCCCACTCCCAGAAGAGAGGGCATAAAAGTAGGTAAGTATGGTCTACTTCAGTGGTTGCCAACCCGTCGCTTGTGAGATACCGGTAGCTCGCCTGAGCAATACAGGTGGCTCGACCACTGCTCCCTGCCTGGTCCGCCTGCCTGGTCCGCCCGCCTGCCCGCTGTTTCCACCAGCTTGTGCCACTATAGCCGCCGCCTTGCCCCACTACAGCTGCCGCTGCCTTGCCTCGCTACAGCCGTCGCTGCCTTGCCCCGCCGTAGTCCTTGTTCCAGGGACCAGAGGAGACAGGCACTAGTAGTCATCTTTGACCTCTAGCGTCTGACAGGGAGCATCGCGCTAAGCGCTCCCAGCACTTCCGGGTAACGCTGCAGCGCTGTGTTCCCTGTCAAATATGACTTCTAGCATTGTGTGGGGGAAGAACAGACGGACTTCTTAAGCCAGCAGGGGGATGATGGAGCTGAGCTCCGAACGCTGCAGCAGCGAAGAGTTTATTACTGAGAAATGTATTATGGTGCAACTGCCCACTATGCCCATGTGACACTGGCATAGTGGAGGGGGCAAGCAGTGTCCCCCTTGTCAATGAGCATTAACCCCTGGCAACAAAAATTAACCCCTGGCAGCAAGCAGGTAATTTAAATTTTTTTATTAGAAGCCTTACTGTGGGACTTTGTGTGCGGAATCTAGTGTCAGGGGCATGCATTTTTAGGGGCTGTCCTGCTTCCCACCTAGGGCCAGCAGTGTCCTGCGGTGAATAGACGGTGTACAGATGGGGGACGTGGCCTTGCAGGAGTACCACGGTAGTAGGTCTCCCCCCTAATATCCCTTCTCTCTGTCTCCAATGTTGGGAGGTATGTACAGTATGCAGCATATTGGACATTGCAGAGTGTGGCATATTGTGTCTGGGGCATTGCGGTGTGTGGCATAATGTGTCAGGGGCATTGCAGTGTGTGGCATAAGTGTAAAGGGAATATTTTAGTTATTATGCAGGTTTTTTTTTTAGTAGCTCTTCAGGCTGTTTATTTTGTTGTGAGTAGCTCTTGCCCCAAAAAAGGTTGGAAACCACTGGTCTACATAGTCCTCAGTCTAATCAGTGCTTCATAAAAAAAATAATTGAAAAAACAAAACCTATTTGCCCCATCCTCCACTGCGGTGATCCTATGCTGTCCCCAGGTCTCCGGTCCTGTGATTGCGACCCCTGCACTAACACCCGTCATCTACTGTAAAGCAGCATTTGTAGCAGTTTATAGCATCAGTGCATGAGGCGGCAATCACATGACCGGAGACCCGGGGGGCAGCACTGGAGCACTGGTGGAAGTCATGAAAGGGGGGTGGTAGAGCCGATGGCAATGGCGCATACGCAGCTCATAGTCAAGGCTATTACTTGACATACTCTGATAAGACTGAATCTGCAAAGAGAGAACTTTCCCAATTGATATTAGATCACAAACGATTATTGATACATCCATGTATTCAATTATTGCAATGCGTATTGGGACGATTTTATTTTTAGCATATCGCATCTGAGATGCGGATTGTGATAAATCTGCCCCTAAGTGACACATAACCGTAGCATAGCACACATACATTATGATAACATGTCAGTCATTGGGCTGTTATGTAAAATAAAAGGAATAAAGCAATAATGAAAAACCTCAGTTTGCCTGTTGACTGCATCTCAAAGTCAGCTGCACCATCTGCTCCGAGTGGATCAGTGCAGAATCGCTGACTCAGGCTAGCTGCTCATCTGCCTGTTACAGTAATTATAGCATCCACACTAACAGATGGCACTCATGTCATAAGTCAGAGAAAACTCTCTCGTTTGGCATAAACGGGTAAAGCGAGCTGTCCACTACAGACATGTACGGCTAAGATTTACATTTGGGTTTATTAAGGTTTATTAAGGTTAACAAAGAGGTCATAATTAAATTAAAAAAAGTACCTGCTATATTTATGTCACAGCATGTTACTAAGCTGCCAATCCTAAATGAAATATAGTGGTGGAATATGTTTTTCTTAGCCACTTTTCAAAACTACCAAGGACTGTAAAAATAAGTATACACCCAGCACCGTGCATGACTTGCCAAAATATCACCTGCCAGCTTGAAAATTCATACACAAGTCACTCACCATCGAATGAATTTTTCCATTCTATACAATTGTGCTTAATTCTGACCCACTTCTCTCTGACAGAGAACGGCTGTTTGAGGCCGGAGCGGACGTCACACAACCTCCCTAAAAACGCCTGGGCACTCCTGAAATTTTTTGGGCACTCCTAGAAACCGGCGGTTACCACCCGCCAATGGTGACTTCCTTTAATTAAATTGTGGGTGACCTGTAAAAAACTACTTTGGGATTTTTAGCGCTGTGTGCCATTGTGCACAAGCAATGCTATCACAGATGCATGCGCAGTTGTTCAATAAACTATTCACTTGCAAATTCTCACAACAGCTATCAGCTCTAAATAACCCCTTTTGTCATACCTCCCAAATTTCAGTGTTATCTGTGTGGGACATTGGCTCACGTTGCAGGTGGGTGCCTGAAATATGGAGGTGTAGCCTACCAGAAATGGGGCATGGTCTACAATTTGCGCGAGGCCACGACACGTTTTAGTGCTGTGGGGTCATGGCCCAGAGGCTCTGTGGGCTTCTAGCCATGCCCCTGGCTGCAGGAATAGACACTGTGCTAATTTGCACAGTGTCTATTCAGTGCTGCTTAGCGAGTGACAGGGGGGCTCCCAACTGCCCCCCTCCCACCACGGGACACTGCCCAGGCGGGATGCAGGAACGTCCCCAAATACCGGGATGTTCACATGGAAAGCGGGACAGTTGGGAGGTGTGCCTTTCTTGTCTTCTACAGATAGTAGTAAGTCATATTCATGATGTGCATTTGAGACAACAATGTCATTTTAGTACATCTTCGGCTTCATACCTAGATTTATATGTATATTAAGAAAAAATTCTTTGGTACTTGTGTATTTTGGCGGCGCCCCCGATTTCCATCGCGCAATGTTTTAATCGCATGCCATGCACCCGATGGCATACGATGCGATGCAACACGATTTTTGCCCCCTATTTGATGAAAGATTGTATAAGCACCCTAAAGGTTGCTTTTAAGCACCCTAATGGGTGCTTACAATGTTAAATGCACCCCCACGCCACCCCCCCACTATAAACGTGAACCCGAAGCGTGGCGAGCGCAGCGAGCCCGCGAGGGGCGGCGGTACGTGTCCTCCGACCTTTTCATACCCCCACTATCCACGTCGGTGTGGAGTTGAGAATAGAAAGTGTAGCGAGCGCAGCGAGCCACCGAGCCCGAAGCGTGGCGAGCGCAGCGAGGGGACGCGGATACCTTCACAGGTATCGGAGTCCCCTCGCGGCCTTCAAAGGTATCCGCGTCCACTCACCACGCTTCGGGCTCGGTGGCTCGCTGCGCTCGCTACACTTTCTATTCTCAACTCCACGCCGACGTGGATAGTGGGGGTATGAAAAGGTCGGAGGACGCGTACCGCCGCCGCTCGCCACGCTTCGGGTTCACGTTTATAGTGGGGGGGGTGGCGGGGGGGGTGCATTTAACATTGTAAGCACCCATTAGGGTGCTTATACAATGTTTAATCGCATTGCATCGCATTGTATGGCATTGTATGCCATATACAATGTCATACAATTTTAAAATTGTATGGCATTGTACAATATCGTGCGATATCGCATCGCATACCATCGTATGCCTTATGGTATGCGATGCGATGGGCGCCGCCAAACTACACAAGTACCAAATTTTTTTGCAAAGTTCAGTTCAATTCAATTTTACTTTTGATATAATGCATGCCCATTGCTTGGCTGATATACTACAGAATCATGGCATTTCCCCTGACATACTGTAGTACATCCTTCCAGCTCTCATAATTGGCTGACAGACTGTGACATTGGTATGCATCAGCCGTGGCAAGGAGAGAGCGAGCATTTAGTGCAAGTTGTAATGCCGCTGCCCTTCCCCATTCAAAGCTTCATGCCGCAATGAAGACAGAAGCCAGCACACCTTCATGCTTAGAAAACATCCTGAAATCGCCCTGTGTGTAAGCCCCATAAATTACAGACATTTTGAAGTGCTTGCATACCTGTTCCCTATACGTAATTAATGTTAAAAAAAAGGTTCTTCTCATTCAGGCTGGTAACGCCTTAATATGATTAATAACACTTTTATGCTTTGTTAATCTTCTTGGAAGTTGCGGTTCTACAAAAAAATACGTTTAACTTAACAGTTTTTACAACTATAAATTCCAAACACCTGGAATCGATTAACAATGCAGCCTGGGAGAACTGCTCCGCTCATATTGACTTTTGCAGAATGACGCAGATATGAAGAGGAAAGCAACAAAGTAAGCGTAGAAGATGCCAGCAAGTTCTACACTTTGTAGTGAAATGACATTCAGCTAACAGAAGACTTCTCAGTGAGGGCATGTGCCACTCTGTAAACAGTCTGAACGTCATCCTGAGAAGATTTATGCTCCCTTCTGTTTGCTGAAGGAGTTCCCTATATATGTGCATGTCACAACTGACAGAATTCCATTTAATAAAGTATATGTATGGCGTAAGCCGAGCCAAGGAACACAGTGCTGGAAATAAGAAGTAAATGAAGAGAACCAGGGGTGTAACTCCCAGAGACAATGGAGTTACTTGCCTCCGGGCTCCAAGCCTTGATGGGCACCTGCATTTACAGCACACTTGCCAACTCTCTGTCTGCCCTCTCCAGGAGAAGGCAGCCAGCTCAGTGAGGCAGGGGGGCGGAGCCATGGAAGGCTGACCTGTTTGGGGACGACTCTAGCATGGTTCCACTCCGTCTACACTGCAGCAAGCAATGGTGCACCGCCTAACATGGGACCCACCGGTAAGTGCAGATTCTATAAGCTTGTGAGCCTGACACTGACACACAGGCCATCTTCAAGCACTTTACATGGAGTCTGCCAAATCACTGTGGGCTCTGGTACACACACACACACACAATTGGGCCAATTCAGACCCATTCATTAGGGTCTGAATTGGCTCTCTCTATACCGCAGTGCTCTGCTACACCTCACTCAGTGGCGTAGCCACATATGTGTCAGACCCTGCGGTGGCTTGGGGGAGCGGCACCAGCGGGGTCTGTGGTGGGTGCCGCTGGCTTAATTGACAGGCAATCCAGACAGCAGTGAGTGCTGAGCTGGTCCTGCCCTGTACAAATCTAATGAGCGGGGACCCAGTGCAGTTCAGATTGAATGAGCGGGTCCCTGCCCCGTGCATATGTAATGAGGGGTCCCGCTCATTACATATGCAGGAGGCTGGGACCCGCTCATTAAATATGCACTGTGCTCATTAGATTTGTACAGGGCAGGACCAGCTCAGCGCTCACTGCTGCCTGGGTCACCTGTCAGCTCAGCCAACGGCGCCCGTAGTCCATTGCCTCAACCCTTCTTGGGGGGGGGGGGAGCAAAAAAATTTTGGGCAGGGGGGAGAAAAATTTCTAGCTACGCCACTGACCTCGCTCATATTTACCTACTCCAAATGTCTCCTGCATTGCAGCTTCACAATGCACCTGGTGGAACCAGTATATGGCCTTTCCAAATTATTAGCATAAATAAATATAGATATGGCCCAGTTACAGCTGTACAGTTGTAAATATCTGCAGAAGTTAGCAAAATAAGTCAGACTGCTTTAAGGTGCAGCAAACAATGAATGTGGCCAAAAGTGTACTCTATTGTTTATTATTTAGAATACACAGTTTATGATAATCAGCTCTGTAGAATAAACCGGCTGTCTGCATTAACAAAGACATGTGGCTATTGTAATGCACTGAGAAATGAGTAACCCATACTAACCTACTCTTCCAGAATATCTGTTGGACTCCTAAATATTAAAAGGTTCTCCCATACTCTGGAGCCTAGGCCAGTACTCCGGCACTGGCCACTGCTGCTCGCTGTCTCTGATTCCCGGGCGGGGTGTACTATGCATTGCGTCCACAATGTAAACTATTGCACCATTGATCGAGTACATACTGGACAGGATTTGCTTCTGTTTGTCCACATATGTTATGATTGGCAGCCACCAGCATTGGTTTTGCCTGTTACATTGCCCATAAATAATATGAATTGGAGTCTGGTCTACCAACCTAAGGCACACCTGCAAGTGTCCTCAGGCACCCCAGGGTGCACACAGTTTGGGAATCACTGGGTTAACCGATACTGAAAAGTTTTAAAAACCACTCAGTCTTATCCATGAGTGGGGGAGATTTTAGCATGTACCAGTTCTTCCAGATCCTTCTACATGTAGGGGGTAGGATGGGATGAGAGGGGCAAATGAGGAAACAGAGTTAGGCAGCGTGAGCTGAACTAGATGGAGGGCACAGGCTAAGTGTGTCCAGAGAGAGAAGCCAGTCCTGGTACCGTGGACAGATGAAGGTGGTTTCCATGGTCCCTGGTATTATGGAGCAGGGTGTGGGTGCTGCTATGAAGACCAAGAGATTCCATATTTGCAGTGTGAGGGCAGTAGTATGCAGAGATCAGTCGAAAGAACAAGGGGTAACCCCACCTTTAGCGGTACCCTAGAAAAGTGACAAGAGGTGTGAGAATTGGGAGAGGACAATCTAGGTGAGTGGTTGTAAACTAGTTTTCATAAAAGTCCCTTATAGATGAGTCCACTAGAAATCCCAGTTAGAAACAATGAGAGAATCCCCTGCGAGTAGGGAGATAACGAACCATAAAGTGCCGCATTACTGGTCCCCGAATACACTGGTATGTATGTAACGTACTGCTCTCCCATCATTATTGTTTCTATGTAACGTACTGCTCTCCCATCATTATTGTTTCTTGAATGAAGGGAAGTGCTGGACGGATGCAAATCATTACAAGTGTAGTGCTGGAGAGAAGAATAAATGTTATTTCTCAGGTAACCAGATCAAAGCTCCAGAATGTACCTGGAACTTGGTACATATTGGAATACAGCCGATACTCAAAAAATGGGATTTTCCGAGATTTGCCTGCATTTTTTACCATGAATTGGGCCTTCCAAGCATTGTCATTAAGGCCCTGACCCCCCACTTTGCAATTCCAAGAACCGCTTCTATGTATAGTGGGGTAGAGCCAAGATGAAGTGATCATGCCTCCTTTGCCTCCTTCTTCCTCTCTAAAATTGAGATAATCTGGCATGATATCTCCTCCCATCCCCCCTCTGCTGCCCACCCACCCCAATCATCCTCCCCCCCAACTACCCAACTCTGTCCTCCTTCTGCCTTACCTTACTACAGTTGAGGAAGTCCGCTCCCTCATCTCATCCTCTACCTGTCCCTCACCCTCTTCCCTCCCATCTCCTCCGTTCCCTCTCCCCCTCCGGCTGCTCCCACCTTGCTCACCTCTTTAACCTATCCCTTTCTACTGGCATCTTTCCCTCACCCTTCAAACATGCTCTGGTCTCACATATTCTTAAAAAATCCATACCTGGACCCTTTATCTCCCACAAGCTACCCCCCTATCTCTCTTCTCCCATTCGCCTCCAAAATACGGCTGGTTTACAGGCGTCTCACCAGCTACCTGTCTGACTACGCCATCCTTGATTCCCTTCAATCTGGCTTTCGCCCACTTCACTCCACTGAGACTGCCCTAGTGAAAGTCACCAATGACCTGCTGTCAGCCAAATCCAGTGGTCACTTCTCCCTGCTTATCCTTTTGGACCTCTCTGCTGCCTTTGACACTGTGGATACCCTCTCCTCCTCCTCACACTCCAAAACATTGGCCTCTGTGGCACAGTCTTCTGGTTTTGCTCTTACCTCACCAACCGTTCCTTCTCAGTCTCTGCCTCTGGCTCCACCTCACCACCTTCCATCCTTCCTGTCAGGGCCCTCAGGGTTCCGTCCTTGGCCCCCTTCTGTTCTCCTTGTACACCTCTTCTCTGGGTGCACTCATTAACTCTTTTGGCTTCCAATATCACCTCTATGTTGATGACACCCAAATCTACCTTTCCTCTCCTGATCTGTCCCCACTGTTCTCTCTCAGGTTTCCAACTGCCTCTCTGCCATCTCCTCCTGGATGTCTGAGCGATTTCAGAAGCTCCATATGGACAGAACTGAACTTATTATCTTTTCCCCAGCCAGAGCTACACCCCCTACAAATATCTCTATCACTATTAACAACACCATCATCTCCCCCATTCCCCAACTCTGCTGCCTGGGTGTCACTCTTGACTCCTCCCTCTCCTTTGCACCCCACATCCAAGCTCTGGCCCATTCTTCTCAGTTCCAGTTACTCAACATTGCTCGCATCAGGCCTTCTCTCTCACAGAGTGCAACTAAGCTCATCATCCACTCACTGGTCATCTCACGGCTCAACTACTGCAATGTTCTTCTTACTGGCCTCACTCGATTCCAGCTAGCTCCTCTCCAATCTGTCCTCAACTCTGCAGCCAGGCTTATCTTCCTCTCCCACCTCTCTACTTCTGCCACTCCCCTTCAACAGAATCTGCACTGGCTCCCATTCCCCTACAGAATTCTCTTCAAACACCTCTGATTCACATACAGGGCCATCTCTAATTCCATTGCTCTATATATCTCTAACCCAGGTGTCCTCAAAATATTTTGCTCTGGGACTCCATCAGATATTAAAAAAAAATTACAGGACCCCAGCAAGTTACTGAAGAAGGTCATCACATCACATGTGTAGGCAGCAGACAGCACATACATGGCCGCATTGTGGAGGTACAAAATGGTGTGAGGAGTCTAACATAGCAGACAAGTCAACAGATTTTTCAGACTCCTTGAATCACTTATTGAGATTAGAAAGTCATCAAAAGTGATGGTCAGCAACATGGAGTCGCGACCCCATGCTGAGGTCGAGACCCACTTTGGGGTCAGGACCCACAGTTTGAGAACAGCTGCTCTAACCTCATCTCCTTTCATACACCCTCCCGCCCTCTACAGTCTGCCGATGACTGTCGTCTCTCCACCCTGATCACTGCTTCCCATGCTAGAGTACAGGACTTTGCCCGTGCTGCACCCCTTCAGTGGAATGCACTCCCTTGCACCATTAGACTCTCCCCGACTTTGCAAAGCTTCAAACAGGCACTGAAAACTCACCTATTCATCAAAGCTTACCATTCCACTGCATAAACTAGTCCTGAGGATGGGTCTCCGACCCCCTGCCTGTTTACATGCTGCTATCTCCCCACCATCCACTTGCATGCACCTATTGTGATCTGTCTGTCTCCCATTCCTACTAGATTGAAAGCTCCTAAGAGCAGGGCCCTCTTCTCTTCACATTTCACTCACAGCTCTCCCATACTCAAACACTCAATGACCATCTTTGTCCGCATACTCATGCCCATCATTGATCACAAGCCTCTAGTAGTATGTTAATTGAGTCCTCACTACTTATATTTAAGCTGTAATGTGTATTGAACTGTGGCGCTCTTTACTTGTACTCTATTTTTGTTATTTATTCAATGTAATGCCAAGTTTTGTCTCCCTCTACTGTTCCTTTGTACGGAGGAGAGGAGGGGCACTATTGGAACCTGCACACAAGCCTTCTCATCTCTTATAGAACCTCTGATCATGGCAAACAGGGGCATCAATAGATAGGCCGGATCCCGTAAATTAAGGAGGTGGCATGGCTGCCGGACAGGGGCCTATGGAGGGAGAGAGATGACAAGCTGCTGCATTTGTTTCCTTCCCCAGCTTAGCACATGGCACGGAGCTGGTGAGAGAGGCTGTGCTGCAGCCTGCCATCTCTCTCCCCAATGTCTAGCTCCCTGCAACGGCGGAGGGGAGCAGGCCTCGGGCCCCTCCAGCAGACTGGGGCCCTGCTCTTCCCTCCCAGAACATATCTCCCATCTTTCCCACACAAAAGAATACACAGATAATGAATTGGTCTTGTTACCTTCAAGACTACACACAAGTAAAACAAGCATTAGTTCAGGGTTGCCTACCCTCCCGGAATGTCCGGGAGGGTCCCGAAAATTGGGTCACCCTCCCGGCCCCCGGAAGGTGGGCAACCCTCCCGGATTCTGGGGGACCCCCGCTCCCCCCCCCTGATTTCCCCCACCCCGGCCGCAGCATTTAAATGACCTTTTCTGACGATCTCCGGAGAGGGGGCCGGGCCAAAGTGTCATCATTGCGTCGTTTAGCCCCACCCCCTCCACGGAGATCGTCAAATTGAGGTACTTTCCTTTATGGGGGCTTAATGATGTCACGTTTAGGCCCCGCCACCCGAACGCCTGCTGAATGTCTCCTCTCCGAGCTTCTCCCGGAGGGGAGCTTTTTAAAGTCGGCAACCCTGCATTAGTTACAGCACTGTGGTAATATAACTCAGTCCCAACCAAAAAATATACAAAAATCTGAAGTCTAGCCTGGTTCACATACGTATTTGGGTCCATACAGCTGGCTATAATTGTACATATTCCAAATCAGTTTATTCATTGTTAGGCTATAGCAGGCTGTATGACTCCCTGACAATGCAGGTGTCACTCAGGTGGCCTCCTTTCACAATGGGCTGGAAAATACAGGGATTGAACTCTAGCTACGGAAAATGTGCACTTTATGGCCCCATCTGACAGCTGCCAAAGCTTTTGTCACACAAGGCATTTTAGAATAACAAATTTTTCAAGGCAGAGAGGCTATGGCAGTCTGGAGTCTGAGTAATGACACGTAGGATTCAAATGCGAAAAGCCATTTCCTTGTCTCAATAGGAAAATTCACCTGTAAGAACCCAGGGCTGTGTTTGGCATTGAACACCAGCAGTGACATCTATGAAACCAGCGGAGAGAGAAAACAGAGCAAAAATCCTGCAGAGCATTTATAAACTCTTTATATCTTTATATCTCTATATATCTTTAAATCATGTCCATTTGTCCATTTCCTATAGTTCAGGGTTTTATTTAGGGTTGCCCATCAAATTTCGGGCAATTGAATCCCGGGATTGGAGTTTACAATACAGAGATTTGGGGATTAAACTGCGCATGTGCTGTGCGGATTCTAATCATGCACAGATACATTTAAAACATCATACCTCCCAACATGCCCCGTTCTGGGAGGGACCAAATGCTCAGTTCCTGGACTATCTATGTTAATAAAAATCTCTCAATCAGGACCTATGACCATACTTACTGATTTTTAAAGCTGCTGCACGGTGGGGGCGGGGACAAGGCATACTTGCCTACTCTCCCGAAATGGCCAGGAGGGTCCCACAAACCGGGTCCCCCTCCTGGCCCCCCCCCAGGAAGTTGGGCAAGTCTCCCGCATCACCACCGCAGTCCCTGCTCACCCCTTCCCTGCTGTATAAAATCTTGAATTTTGCCGGTCCATGGGGAGGGGGGGGGGGCTAAAATTACGCAAATTGCATAATTTTGGGTCATTTTAGCCCCTCCCCTAATCCGCGGACCCGCAAATTAATGGGCTGACTGTGATGGGGTGGGGCTTGGTGATGTCAGCCTCGTCCCACCCCGACACCTAGCCTTGTTCTGCACACCTTTCACTCATCACTGGGCTTCTCCTGGAGAGGAGTAATAAAAAGTAGGCAGGAATGGGACAAGGCCGACTCTCAATACAATAAGTCTGCGAATAACGGGTATGTAATTCGCATCATTTTAGCCCCCATTCCGCGGACCCGTGAATTCCAGAATTCATTTCAGCAACTTCGGGGGTTTTTGAGCCAAAACTACATCCATGGTTGGGGCAACATGGTCATACACAGTGGAGTAACTATGAAAATTGCGCCCCCCCACTGAATTTCGACAGCGCCCCCCCCCACCCCAGTAAATATAACAAACCCCGGAAGCCCCCCACCCAGCCCAGCTCCCGTGCCTTGTCTGCGGTCCCGGCTCCCCTCCTGCCCTGGCTTCTGCTGGTATGAAAGCGGACCATCACAAAATGTTCGTCCCCATACAGCAGACAGTTTTAGAGAACTGTCTGCTCTATGAGTGCGGACATTTTATGATGGTCCATTTTAATTTCAACACTGCAGAAGCCAGGGCAGGAGGGGAGCCGGGACCGCTGCGCAGACAGGTAAATCTGCTGGTCCCCTTCGCAGCACAGCGGCATTACCATAGCCCTGCAGACCTCCGGCACCTGCACTTACACAGCGCCTCCCCGCGACCGCGGGCCTATGGTTAAGCCACTGGTCATACATAGAAATTTGTAAAAACTCCACTCTCCTTAAATGCTTAAAACCTAAAAATCAGAAGGCTCATGAGAGCCTGCTTTCATGCTCTGTATTGATACTGAAAATTATGATCAAAGCTCTGAAATTCAAAGAGGAATCTAGAAGTGATGAGGTTTAAAATGTTTAATCCACTGAGAGCATAGTACATTCCGATGGGCTGCATTGAGAATCTGCTGTTTAGTGTAACCCTGATTAGTATAACCTTGTAAGTTCAGTCAGTGATTTTTTTCTTTCACATAACACAACTAATGTAATGTGTCAGACCGCACATATTAACTGGTATATTGCCGTTTTTTTACCGTTTCAAAACGGTAATGTGTGCAGTCTGAAACGTCCAGAGTGAATTTAAAATAACTGGTACTGCTGTCTGAACGGGTCTGAAATGGTACCCAGGCAGCAGTGAGCACTATTGGTCGCCAGCGCTGTGCATATTTAATGACCCGGCCGCTTATTACATATGCACATATGTAATGAGCATCCGGCTCATTAAATATGCACAGCGCTGGCTCAGAGGCGACCAGCTAATGCTCAGTGTACCCTGCCCCTGCCTCAGATACCAGGGGATGAGGGGGTATGAGCGGGGAAGTATCCCTCCCCCCATTTACCTCCAGCAGCCAGCGACTGTCAGATCCCCATCCGGAGAACGAGCCGGGGTCACCGCCGGAGATGGAAGGGAGGAGGTGCGGGCTGTGTCACTGATGCTGCTTTCACACCGCAAACCTGCTTTAGACCAGGTAATTACATGCGATGTGAAAGGGGTTAAACTTGCTCTGACCTGTTTAAAAAAAAACGTTTTCAATACCTGGTCTAAGCAGGTTTTGCGGTGTGAAAGCAGCATTAGAGCGTAGGGAGAACAGTGGTTATAGGTCTGGAAGCAGGGATGCTTTTATAGAGCTAATTGTTTAGCTAAACATTTAAATTACCTGCAGGTTAGAGTTGTTGTGAAGTGTACGACAGTACAAAAACACAAACAAAAGGGCCGATAAGAATACAAAACACTGCCCAAAGATTCCATTTATTATAGGACTATAAATATAATCACAATATTGTAGTCGCTTCCTCTGACAATTGCCTCTCTCATATTCATTTTACCTTCATCATTTAGCCGTTTGTTGCTTGGAATGGCTGACATACTGTAGAGGTAATTGCTATGGGTATATGTAGTTCATATGGAGACTACTTGACATACTTTAAATTTTAATAGGATGATTTGCATCCTGCAGATGTAAATCTCTCTGAAAGCTGGCAATAGTGGCAGTAAAATATTCCAATTAAAAATATCAGTACAGTTTTGTAGATGTTATAAGCAATTGCGTTTGACAAAACATATTCACAAACAAATCAGGTGCCAAAGTCACTATAAACCATGTGTAGATATAAGAAATAACCTTTTGGTGTATGTTACATCGCTTCCAGCAGAGAACAGGAATGGGTTTCGCATTTCTACTTCTCATTTCTTAATTGTTTAACGAATGTGTGTCATAAAAAATGTAAAAAGAAAAAAGTTAAAATCTGAACATACATTATATCCTTCTGTGTTATTTAACTTAATATTATGCACTCAGGGCCGCCGACAGGGGGGTGCCAGGGGTACAGCTGCCCACAGTGGCATGGCACCACCACCCCCCCCCCCCCCCCACACACACACACACACACACACGCACAGTGTCCCCCACCCGGCGGCCAGGCGCTCAAAATACATAGTGCAGCCTGCACAGCGCCAAGCCTAGGATACAGAGTAGGGATGGCCATCGACCATCGATGATTAGAAATCATTGATGGTTTATGGCCGATGTCGAATAGTTTTGCCATCGATGGGGGAGAACCAGGTTTACCACCATCGATGTCAAGCTTAAACGAATAGTTTTGTTTTTGCTTTTTCCCCCAAGGTGTCGGGACACAGAGCATAGCTCCGCCCCCAGCACCCACGAAGCCCCGCCCCCGCATTTTGATTGGCCTACAGGCCAATCAATCAAAGAAAATGGATGACCATCGATATATAAAAACATTGATGGTCGTCCATTGAATATTTATACACTATCGATGGTCAGTTGCACTTTTGCCATCGATGGCAAAGGCAACAATGGCCATCCCTAATACAGAGGGGCTCAGAGCTCTGCAGACTGCACTGTGCAGTGAGTGCTCTGAGCCCCGAGTCCTGGAGGGAGAAGATGCTGTGCCACCGCTGGCAAGTAATAGTAATGGGGGGGGGGGGGGTTGCCGGCACGCGCGAGGGGGTTGTGCTGCTGGGGGCCCGGGCTGAAGGTCACTCCATGGACCTCATTTGGGGAGTGTAGTTGTGCTGTAAATCAGGTCTCTGATGGACTCATGGACTCTGGAGTGCAGAACACATTTACTTGGTTTTACATCAGTAACTAGGCTGATCAACCAACAGGATGCTCCCTCCCATCATGCATTGCCCCAGGTAAAGTACTCATAGGTGAAAAAAGACGCACAATAAAATTTCTAGTTACACCACTGAAAGGTGACATTCTAACTTCTGCATTTGAGCTAAAATCAGCTCTCATGACATCCCGGCCTTACGGTGGTGGAATGGTTAGCATTACTGCCTCGCAACACTGAGGTCATGGGTTCGATTCCCACCATGGCCCTAACTGTGCGGAGTTTATCTGGTAGGCTAATTGGCTCCCAATAAATTAACCCTAGAATGTCTATGTACGTGTATATGTGGTAAAGAATATAGATTGTAAGTTCCACTGGGGCAGGGACTGATGTAAATGTTCTCTGTAAAGCGCTGCGGAATATGTATGCGCTATATACAGTAAGAAACTTTTAATAAATAAATATGAAGGGGGGCCCTTTCAAGATTTTGCTATGGGGCCCACAAAGTTATAGTTATGCTATTGGTTCTTAGAATTGCTGTACAATATGATATATTGCAAAATCTTATCTTCTACGTACTTGTGTTTCAATAATCACTTGTCTCCCCATTCCTCATAATCCCAGAACTGGAATAAGGCCCAGTGGTACCCTAGTGAAGCTACGGGACTGGGCCCCCCTCCTCCTTTACATTCAGATGCAATTTATTTACCCTATGTTACCCTACACATACATTGAAAAAAAAATCCAAATCCACGTAAACTACATTGCAAAAGCAAGTTCCATAAAAATACTCTCCATATCAAATACTGTTAGGGATGCCACCAAGATGGTATAGGTGGCGCTGTTGCACTTGCCCAGCAGTCCTTAAAGCCTCCTTCAAGCTAAAGCTTCACCTATAACAGCCACGTTCAAAGGGGTAAATTAGGTTCACCCCAACCCTGGTGCCGCCAGGACTTTTGAGGAGATAAGGCTGCTACAGGAGGCTGGGCAAGGCAAACACAGGATTGGAGTCAGACTGGGACACAAAAGGAAGGACCAGACACACAAGACAAATACAAACTTTAGAACACTACCATGTGCGACTAGCACGGGACCACTGCAGCACTGGAGATGGAATTACCAACCACTGGGTACTGAACCACAATGACGTTAGAGATGCAGTCCCAGGCAGTGTCTAAATGCAATATAGTACAGGCAGACAAGTGACATGACCGGATTGCAGAGCAGAGCCGGCACAGGCAGGTAGATACAGACAGTACATACAGCAGGACCAGACTGTGGGGCAGTTCTGGTTGCAGACAGACAAATGGGTGAAAACACAGGTTCATAGACAGAAGCTCTATTGGAGCAAGTATCAACTGGGACAAACAGGACTAAACACAGGAGAGGCACAAAAGGGTCAAAACAAACAGGGTACAGGTAAGTACAAACTCAGGGCTGGATAGGATCAGGGTATTCAGACAAGGACTAAGTACAGATGGGGCAGGCTACATCCTGGCTGGCGGATCGCTAGAACGTCCCTGCTGGCGATCCACCAGCAGCCTCGTCATCCATCAGACTGAGATGCGCGTGCGTCGCACGCGCGTCTCCGTTGGCGGGGCGACAGAAACCCTGTCTGTCTCCGCCTCAGGGAGACGGACAGGGTTGGGGGGGGGGTGCGGGCAGGCGGCGGGGACCCCAGGTTACCGCCGACAAGCCGGCGGGGACCCGGGGGAGCGGATGGAAGCGCCGTCGGAAAGGGGACGTGCGCGCCTCTCGTGCGCGCGCGTCCCCTTCTCACCATCGATATGGCGCTGGCATCGCCAGTGCCATCCCCTGCCAGGATGGGACCTACTCCATCTGTACAGGAGATATCAGCATAAGGGCTGGTCAGGAAAGCATGCATGTGCTCTGCTGCAATGGCTAGAAACAAGCAGTATAACCAGCACAGAGCTTAGGGCAGGCTGGGTAATATAGGGAGCAATGTCCCATCAGAACAGCTAGAAAGAACAAGCCCCCTTAATGAGGAAAGTAACTGCAGGTGCGCAGCCTGACAAGGCAGAGTGCTAATTGCCTAATTATATGACAGGTGAAACTGAACACAGAACAAATACAGGGGTCAGGCTGCATTTACATAGACCTGCCAGAGGGGGCTCGTAAAAAATACAATAAAAAGGTCGGTTCCACATAAAACACTCTGATAAAGCCAGTTCCAAATAAAATACATTGAAAAAGTCAGATTGGCATACATTAATTTGCATTGAAAAATCTAGTTCTACATAAAATACATAATAAAAGCAAGTTCCACACAATATACTCCAGCCCTCCATATCTCATTATCTGTCAGTCCCCCCCTTCCCAATCACTCCATCCCAACAAGGGCTGTATCACCATCACAACCGGCTCTCATGTATGTGCATTCCGGAGTCTGCAGCCATGGAAACTAGTGTTCATTCTAGCACCCGTCATCTTTGAAAACCCATGCAGTTCCTCTTTCCTGCCTGGGGTGCCGCTGTCTGCTGTGGTGTTTGTAGCACATTTCTAGTTTGCATATCAGTGCTGATATCCAGACCACACTCTGCTAGAAGCACTACAGCAGACAGCGACACCCCAGGCAGGGAAGAAGAACTGCATGGGTTTTCAAAGATGGCAATTGCTAGAATGAACACTAGAAACCAGCCAGGATATCTGGGCAGGATACCAGGTACCCTGCTGACGTACTGCAGACGTAGCCCCCCATTCCCTATTTGCAGGGGGTGAGCCGCACGGCACCAGGGGCCATCGGACATTGCAAAATAGAAGGGATAACCATACATTTGCCAGCAGCAGAGCAAGTTACAGATGGGCCTCCTGGGTCCCGGTCTGGTTTTCCTTTTAGATATATCACCCACAACTACAGTCTGAACAGGTTTTTCAGTTGTCCAATGCAAAAAAACAAATCAATACACTGTGGGGTAGCACTCTCATATAATGTCAACAATGGATCACTTGCCTACGAATGAGTGATCAGCCAATGGGTTTCATGCAAATAATTGCTTTTAATTAGAATATTGAGAATTATGCTACAGCTGCATGTTATGCTTTTACATAGCATTGCACAAAGAGCACCACTGCAATATAAACTGTGTAACAAACAGGAGACAAAAGACGGAGCAGGAATTTAGTTTATATCATCGCTGCCGGCAAAGCTACAAAAGGTTACAGCAGTGTTGTATTTAGAGTCCTAAGATAATGGGCAATGCGCCATAGCAGAACAAAATGACAGAGTATTGCAGAGTTTCTGCTGCCAGGTTCTAGAAACCAGTATACATTTGTAGTGGCAACAACAGGACCATCACGCATTTCCAGTGTCGGATTGTGTTGAGAACTTGAGATAGAACAAGTCTTAAATATTGTTTGTTAACGGTTTGACTAGAAAATGGCTAGACTCCAGCCAAACTCATGGAACAAAAAGTCCATGCAGAAATATTAACCTTTGCCAGCAGTAGATCACTATATTGAACGGATTTGGTTCCATCACTGCAATAAAAAAGCATTAACCCCTTCACTGTTTTTTTTTTTTTTTTAGAGTGCTCCCCACAGGGCAAGTTTTTTTGGAGAGCGCTACCTAAAAAAAAACCCTGCTGTGTCTCCCAGGCCAGACAGCGCTGAAGTGCACTTTATCAGCCACTGCCCGGCCCGGCCCTGCCCCCTCCTCCCCCCCCGGCAACCCGGCTGTGTGCGGCGTGATGTTAGCAAGTTCGCGCCGCACACAGCCAGAGGAAGGAGCCGGAGCAGTATTGTTAAGGTGTGTACATGGCGCAATATGGTCGATTTTGGCTCATTAATGCTCAGCGATATATCGCTCAAGAACGATATCACAACGTGCACCTTTTTTTCCAGCCACTGGCTGGTTGCAGGAGCATGCTCCTAGCGATTTACCGCCCTGTACACACAAAACATGCCTGTGTGTTCAGAGCTTTAGGCAGTCCAAATATTTAATGTATACAAGCCTACTCTCTTGGAAGTTGCCTCAGTTTTTCAGGTCTCCGTCATCCAGGGTCCCGGCACCAATATCATGCAGTTGACAGGAGTCAGGCCTGGCTCATTTGCAGTACTGGTGATGGTACAGCACATATGCAAAAGCCTTTTACCTATGGTCTGCAACAACTGCAGCCCATAGAAACTGGCTAGGGCTGCACAGCGAGGCAAGGTGTGACTTTCTACAACTCTGCCTATCGCAGTCTAAACTGGCAGGTTGAGAACACCTCTCAATGGGACTGCATGTACTGGAGGTGATTGGCAGGTAGGACTTCCAATAAGAAGCCACTACCAGTCACATGGAAACCAGTGCAGTTTCACAGACTGCATCTGGCTTCACTAATACAGAGCTAGATGGCAGGTTTTACTAGGAAGGCTGCAGTCCTGCAGCCCATAGGAAAAATCTGCCACTGGTGAGTATGATTCCATGCATATTCCATGCCTCCCAACTTTTGGTGCTACAGGATCGCAACACACGCTCGTCGAAAAGGGGGCATGGCCAAGGGATGACGTGCCCTAAAGCGCCACAGCGTCTATTCTCTTCAGGCTGGGGGGGCTCCCAACTGCGGGACAACGTCGGCCCCAGGCGGGACGCGGGAACGTCCCCAAACCGGGACATTCCTGCGGTTAGCGGGACAGTTGGGAGGTAGGATATTCAACTCAGTACTACAAAGCAGTTCATAAATATACTGTGACTGAATAGTGACTGTACTTCAGGCTTGATTAGGCACCTTCCAGTTATTGTACCTTAAGCCCAGTAAGATGTACTTGTCAATATATAAATGCCAAATATTAACTCTTTCTCTTTAAAGAACCTATATAGAGTAGTACAGATTATTCCAGAAAATCTAACGTAAAACATTCACCGCGGTCATATAATTACATTTAAACAACTTTTTTTGTCTCCTCTCTTGGAGACTCCCAGAGGGGTGACACTGCTGGGTACTGCGAGGGACAAGGACGGTGCTCACATCATCTAGCTCCGCCCCCTCCATGCAGCACTGTGATTCCATTGATTTTCCCAGGTTTTGGGATCGAAAAATGCTTAATCCAGGGAATCCAAGGATACCCAGGATTGGTGTCAAGCAGCAGCAGGTTCCAGAGGTTTTGGCAGGAGGGAATTGTGTGGTAGCAGCTGGAGCTAATCCCAGGACCCAATTGGCCACCCTAATCTTAACTGACTCCCTAAATAACCCTTGGATCACACTGAATGGTTGTGGTGCCATGTTTTATGCATAAGGGGTTGCAGTTGTAGGCTGAGATAGGCCTTGAAAATAACATTGTTGACTCCATGCGTGTCAATCACTTTTTTTTTTAAAGAATAATATACCAGCTAGTACTGGTTCGGTTTGATATGGCAAAAATTCCAGAGGCGCAGAAGATCACAGGAAAGGAAAATCCTCACAAATACTGATGTAAAGGCATTGGGAGCCAACGATGTATATACAGTATACTTCATCAGACAGGAAACATCGCCCCATCACTTTATGTGTTATTACATTCACTGCGGGAGACCACTTAAACATATGGAAAATACTGAGAGAATGATAATACATTATGCAGATTTGGAAGTATCCATTGACGGACTGGCAAATAAATGTAAGTTATTAAAACGCATTTTATTTAGCGTGTTAAGAGGCTTAAGTGATAGGGGACTGTATATTAAGCTTATTTATCTTTTTTTTCCCTGCCATCACGGTGAGCAGGTTAATTATGTGGAACAGACCTAAATGCAAGGTCATCAAGCATCACCGGAAAAACACAAGGTGAATCTTAATGAACAGTTAGCAGGAATCTACGACTGGCAAACTTTCTTTGTTGTAGGAAATAGGATTGCTACCCATCAACAGCTGGTGGGTTAGGTGGTCAAGCCTCCCGACAGTGCTGGAAAGGTGTACCTCCCAATTGTCCAGATTTTTGTAGGACAGTCCGTTTTTTGGGGACTGTCTCACCTGCGGGCCACCGTGTTAAGCGAAAGTTCCCCTGTCACGCACCTATCTGCTCAGAGCAACAGAGAATAGATGCTATGCGCATGAGCACAGTGTCACAAAATGGAGGTTAACAGCACTCCAAAGCTGCGCCTTGTCATACACGTGGAGCTGTCCTAAGTGCTATGTGTAAGACAATGATTGATTGGAATTTCAATTCAGTACCTGAGATAGTACACAAACCTTGTTTCATGCACAAATAAAATATGAGTACTTATGTAGTAGCCAGGTGCCCACTAAGCAAATAGCTTAGTGGGCTATTCTGTGTAAGAAAATTGCATCGCATTGCAAGCGATTTTGTGCATGCGATGCGATCTGATGTTCCTATGTAATGTATTCACTGCTCTGTGGCCTTGGGCGGTAAGATCTGATCGCATCGAATCGGATCGCACCGCAGTCAAAATCGCATGCGATTTTATAGGGTGCCATGCCATTTAATTTAGTATACACTTATGACATACAATGTGATTTACGCACCCCCCCAATATCCACACCACCCCCCACTATCCACGACACCCAGAAGCGTGGCGAGCGCAGCGGAACGTGTCCTCCCGACCTTTTCATACCCCCACTATCCACGCCGGTGTGGAGTTCATTCTATACAGTGTGACGAGTGCAGCGAGCCCCGCGAGGGGACGCGTATTACGTTACATGTATTCCGCCCTCGCTGCACTCACCACACTATATAAAATAAACTCCACGCCAACGTGGATAGTGGGGGTATGAAAAGGTCGGGAGGACACGTTGCGCCGACACTCGCCACGCTTCGGGGTGGCGTGGATAGTATGGGGGGAGGCCTAAATCACATTGTATGTCATATAAGTGTATACTAAATTAAATGGCATGGCACCCTATAAAATCGCATGCGATCGCATGCGATTAAGTGTGGTGCGATCCGATCTTACCGCCCAAGGTCAGAGAGCAGTGAATAAATTACGGTGCCATATGTATGCTAATTGGGCACCTGGCTACTATATAAGTACCAAAATATGTTTGGGTGTATTTCATGTGTTTGTACAACATAAATGCAAGACACCTCAAGATGCATCACTGAAATATAAAAATATTCTGAAATACGGAATAATCCATTATACAAAATTAATTTGGTCCCGAGCATTTTGGATAAGGGATACTCAACCTGTAGTATACATTTTTGCTGATATTGGTGCAGATGTATTAACATGACCGTTTCATTTCAAAAATAATGGGTCCCCCTTCTCCTGCATAACGAGAAGCGGGCACCCGTAGCAGTCTAATATATAAAAAAAATCTTGCTATTATCTCGAGATCTCGTGCGCAGCCCGGAGCCAGCAGCAGGTCTAAAGTTTACCCTGCAGTGGGAATAGGACAATACTAGCCCTGTGCTGGCAAAGCTGCCGGGGCAGCTTAACGGGCGATGTATGCCTGACAGCCAGTCATATCTTGCTCGAGTTGTAAAAGGCTGGGGTGATTGAAGGGGACAACGGCGCTATGCTTTAATTGCAGGATGACCCTAGCCCACGTTAGGTGTGCTGACAGTACATTTAAAAAGTGTTAACCCCCCAGTTAACCAGTGTTACGTGCAGCATATGCACTTAACACTGGTTAATACATCTACCCCATTCTGTCTAATCAATGCTGGGCATCTGCAGGTCACTATTCTTTCTTTTTCTAGAAGATGTTTAGGTGACCTCCTCACAATCCTAATCCGCAGTAGCTCATTGTAGTTGCTAGTTGACAAGCTCAAAACGAACAAACAAAGGCAGTTTTCGGAGTTTTAGTACAAGGTGCACATTTAGGTTACAGTACAGAGGCTAGCTAATACCCTATTTTTATGGCTGTTTGTATCAAAGTTGAAGCTAGAGTTTAATTTATAATGAATAATTACATCTAGCTTTATAAACTAATCAATTTTTTTGATAACCTTATGTGACCTCTAGTACTTGAAACTAAGAATCTGAATAAAGAGATACCTGCTAGAGGATTCATCTGAAAGGATGCAATTCTATCAAGTGTTCATGTAATGATCTCTCCCCATTGCAATGTATCAAACACTTAGATAGTTTGGTCAAAACGAGGTACATTTATTTAGAACTCTATAGCGACAGACATTGAATGATAGGTATAATTTTTCAATCCCCTTGAATTCACTACATTTATCACTAATACTCATATTTTACTGCAGCAATAGAAATCCAATAAAAAAATATAATCTTATAATCTTGTTGCAGAGAGTCTACAAGGGGTTGATGCAAAGTTAGGAGTAAATAAAAAAGGAGCAATTTGCTGAAATCTAAATCTTTCACAATGTTAAAAAAGGGAGTAGAAACCTTAGAAACTGACAAATCAGTGCCCAAAAACAGAACACTAGAGCTTAAACTGAGCATTCAGAAATCCTGGAGTAGTCTAGGGATGTTCATGTTAGCTATATGCGAGTCCAACATTTCTCACACTGTCCCCATAGAGGAAGTTGGGAAACCTTTACCAGGGAAACGCGTAGAGCCTGAGCAATTGAGCCTAAGCAATACCTTTTTAACCCTGACACCATACACTCCTGAGGAATTTAAATCTGATAGCCTTCATTTGGAAGCAGGACTTAGTTCTCTACATGGTCATCATCCTACACCATTCATACTAAGGACTGACCAGCGGCATCCATTCATCTTGCACCTAGGTTTACCGGACATACCATCTAAAATCATCTGCTATTTGCATCATACTTGGATATCGGCCACCTGGTAATTAACAACTGCTGCATTAAAATAGAGTTGTCTGAGTTTTTCCTGGATATAGGAATATCTACAGCGTGTCCCAAGGGTATCAATTCATTTATTTTTAATACTTTTATTTTCCATGAGAATTATCATATTCTATTTGATATGGTTTTTTATACTGTAGAAATAAATAAATATTATGTATTTTGAAAGAAACCGTCATGTTATTTCAAAATTATTTGAGATACATAGCCAGCGCTGGTTGTTCTCTTCTTTTGTCCCCATAGAGAAGCCTTTTTTTACCTTCTTCCACCATTTCTGCACCATCTGCACATCTGGGGAGCAGTGCAAGTAAAGATGGTGATGAGGACAAATCGAGGATGCTTGTATGGAAGTATAAAAGGATGAAGAGGATAATTGTGTACTACTACTACTACTACTACTACTACTACTACCACCACCACCACTACTACTACTACTACCTGAGACTAATGAAGAGTATGAGGCTAGTAAGATTTATCTTCAGATCTGGCTGGTTGGAATAAAAACATGGTTATGGATGAGTGAGAGTTTGTCAGTTTTCCAGCATTTTCAAGCAAATGGTCAACTGTCATTTGCTCTCATCCATAACCATGTTTTTTGTTCCAACCAGCCAGATCTGAAGATAAATCTGCATGTGTATGGCCACCTTAAGTCAGCCACCAGTGGCTGCAGTTCTTGCCTGTGATAAAAAAAAGTGATTGTGATGCCTGGGCAGAAAACCTCTTGGGTGTAGGATTATTTTTACCCAAATCCTGACAACGTTTGTAAAGGCATTTGTTCCATTTTGGAGGCCAAGTTAGTAAAGGTGGGGACGTTAATCATCTAGGAACTTCTTCCATGTTATGTCCTTTGCTGCGATTTAATGAAATGTATACAATAGTACTCGTGGATCACTAGGCACTGCCACTTAGCTGTTGTTCTTGAGGGGGTGTGTGAATTCCCTTTATGGGTAAAATCTAAAAAGTAAAGGAAGTAGAACAACCGTACAA
This sequence comes from Crinia signifera, assembly GCF_055691185.1. Lineage (NCBI taxonomy): Eukaryota > Metazoa > Chordata > Amphibia > Anura > Myobatrachidae > Crinia > Crinia signifera. The sequence continues at coordinate 436,627,047 of NC_139217.1, read as the reverse complement.
ACTTCCTTTACTTTGAGTTAATTAAATGTTTATTATAAGATTAGAATGTAAATATATAGCCCTCACCATAAACCTCATCATTACTGATTTAAAAAATGTAGTTTGTGCGGCCCAAACAAACCAAGCACTTCAGCAACAAAAATGTCATTGGATATGTACCATTGCATGATCTGAAGTAAAAGCTTTTCCACCATTCAATGACGGGATTCCGAATCCCCCCTGCCCCATTGCGTGGCTACATTTCTATCATGATGGGTTTGGAAACCCAAATGGAAATGGCTACCATGTGCTTATACAGTATGTAAGTAAGGTTTCCAATTTCCCCAATAAATATAGATTTATTGATTCACATGGACATTTATTAAATTGTACTTACAACACACACAAAATGAGAATTTTTTCAAATTAGAAAATGTTTTACTGCATGTGTTAGATAAGGGCCCTACTGCACGGACGACATAATAAATATTCCCTAACAATAATTACCATATGATGAAATGAGTAATAGTACTTTAGTTGTGACATTTTCCTGTTACAGCAGCATTATTATCCATTTTCTTGGAGCAGATAAAGGAAGCTCTATACAATATTGCACAAGAGATATAATCTCCCCAAGCAAAATATTTGGAGACACATTTAAAAAACAAAAGGTTCTATTATGTTATATTATGGGTTATACAGAACTGTGCTCTGAATTATGTTTTACATTGTTCCTTAGGAAACTGATTAGAATTATTAACTTTTTTCCATTTGTACAGCGGAATTGTATCACCTCTGAACTTTAATGATGTTTGAGTTACAAAACACAATGGGCCTGATTCAAACATAATGGACCTAGTAGTAACAAATAATGTAGAGGTAATATCAAAAACTAAATGAGGGAGCGCCTAAGAAATAGTGATCATAATATTGTTTTATTTGAAATTAGTTTCTAGAAGCAACAGTATAAGGGATTAACTAAGACTTTTAGAAAAACAAATCTAAAAATATGATAAAACAGTCTTTTAAGTGTTCATAAAAATGCATTGAGCAGCGATATCACAGCGTGGCAATTCCGAGCCACAGGTGCGAATTAGGCGCAACTAACGTGAGCGAATAGTGGCGATCGGGGACAGCGGAGCGCTACTACAGTAAGGAAACAAATGTAAAGGAAGAGGCATGCCTTTAAATTGTTTAAGCCTGAAGGGAATGAGGAGTCCTTCTGTATCTACAAGGAATGTAATAAAGCTTGCAAAAAGAAAATCAGATTGAATAATCTAGAAAATTAAAAGAAAATTGCAAAAGAAAGTAAGACAAGCCCTAAAAAGATTGTTACGTATATAAATGGCAAAAGGATTTAAAAACACAATACAAGACCCCTAAGAAGTGAGATCGGTAGATTGAGTAATGATCATAAGGAAAAAGCTGGGGCATTAAACACTTTATTTTTTTCAGTATTTACTAGGAACAAATGGCAGGAATGATACATAAAAATGGAAATGCTGATGTACCATTATATAGCACTTGGTTGACAGAAGAAGTCGTCCAAAGGTGAATAAATAAAATTAAGATAAATAAAGCTCCAGGTCCAGATGACATACACCAAAGGGTTCTTATGGAGCTAAACTCAGAAATAGCTAGACTGTTATACTTAATTTTCATAGATTGAATTTCCTTAGGCCCAGTACCATGGGATTGTAGAATAGCAGATGTGGTGCCATTGTTTAAAAAGGGAAGTAAATCCCAACCAGGTAATTATAGACCTGTAAGCCTGAGATCAACAGTGGGGAAACTACTGGAGGGTATATAAAGTGATAGAGTTTAGGATTACTTGGTACGCGATAAGATTATTAATGGGAATCAGCATAGTTTTGGGAGGAACAGTAGATGTGGTCTACTTAACCCCGCATTCTAAGTGCCTGAGCATTTGCATCCTCATTGATGTTGGCATTCTGGCACCATTCTCCTGCCCACTAGTGGGGATGCTAGTGTCTGTATTTTGGCTGCCAGCATCCCATCACCGCATCCTGACTAAGACACCACAGGGCTCTAGGCAAGTCACCAGTTTGAACCCCCCCCCCCCCATCACTATCAATATAAGAAACGGACTGATTGGCTTAAGTGTATATGAGAGCATTCCACTACAATGCTTCCTACCTTGCCTCTTTACGGCGGTGAGCAGGAATGGTGTATTATCTTTTTTTGAAAACTCCCCCCTCTTGCATTCCTTGTCATAGTCCACAGCACATTAGCATAGCGCTGATGCACGGTGTCTCTGCTGGGTCCAATGGGCATGCGCAAGATCACAATATTATTACAAGATCTTTCATGCAGGCTGGAGCCAGCAGTGGCTTTGAATGGGGCAACGACACCTGGCCGAATAAGAGCTTGGAATGATATATTTACTCATGCCTGTAGAAGACTCCTACACATTTGCGTACGACATTGCTGTTACTTGAGATGACTTTAGCAATCCATGGACAGTTCAGGGTGGTCGCCTAAATTTAAACAAAAAGAGATGCTGTCAGGGGAATGTTGTACAAGTTTCCTGGGTTTGTTATTATATTGCCATGGTCGCATTTAGGGTGGCCAATCCCTTGATAGGGATCAGTGGGATCCGGACCCAAAATTACTGGGATTTTCCAATCCCATGATTTCGGGATTAGACTGCGCATCGGGCAGCATCTGGGAGCCTAAGGATTGACATCCCTAGTTGTGTTATGGGAGGGTTAATGGAATGTTATGGGTGGGTCTTTGGTGTGTTATGGGAGTGCCACGGGTATCTTATGGGAGGCTCATGGGTATGTTTTTTGAGTGTCATGTGTGTTATAGAAGTGTTATATATGAGTATTACAATGCAGCTGCAATCTCATTTGCAGCACATTAGCCACAGTGGCCATATCATAGGACAGTCACAAGGTGCCAAACAGGGGTGCTCAAGGGTGTTGAGACCAATGGTGGAGAGAATGGATCCACCAGCAAGGAAGGATTTGGCGGTCATGGTGCCCCTAGGCACAACAGTATCGACTACCTCCCACTGCCTAATTTTATTATTTGGTTATAAGCCCTCATTTGATGATTGGCAAATTAATATAATTTCAAAAATCAGTGAACTATGACATTTTATTTTGATCTATGTATGCATATTTATAAGATAGGACAGGTTACAGGGGCAATCCTACCCATTTCCACTCCACTCAAGATGCTTTATGGTAAAGAGTGGAAATATTTTGCAGTAAATGCTAAATTTTGGCCTGACATTACTAAAACAAGCATCTAAGTACAGCCCTCCAACAAGTGTTACCCCCTAGGCACATGCCTAAATGGAATTTCCCACTGTGCATCAGAACATTAAAGCAAAGGTGGTTACTGGTCGAATTACATGGAAGTATACAAGGGGATTGCTTACACATTCTCATATTTTCACACATGAGATTCAGGGCTGCCTCTACAACTAAGCAGTTGACTTGGGCGCCGGGATCTGGGGTGGCGCCACCAAGTCTCCCCATCACAAAATGAAGGCTGTGTATGAAGAAGACATCCTTGTTATACTTAATTCAGGTGGTGGCTGTGGATCTTCTAAGGCTCAACCTCCACACTTTCACTTGAGGGGCTGGAAAGTGGGTATAGGTAGCAGTGTGGGGTTGAGGGGATGCAGTAGGGTTAAGTTTTGCCTAGGGTGCAAAAGAAGTCTTATACTGGCCCTGATGAGAATCCATGAGTAACTGCAACCATGCACAAACTTAGTGCACCACTGATTAAGGTCAATGCTACACCAAATTATGATAGAATACACATGAAATAAAGAAAAATAATAACAGATTATTCAAAGAGGAAGAAATCATTAGAGAGCGTTTCACACGCAAAGCTAAAAATAACATCTGATTTACCTTGTACTTGCAGTCCGTAGGGAAACAGACACGTGCAATTATTTTATTTCAATTAGTTCGATGTTAGCCAATTAAATTGCGATGTATGTGAACAGTTTAATTATTTTCAGTTGAATAAATTTAAAAGGCCATCTACACTTTATTTTCTCCCTAAATTGTGGTCCACATTTATCATCATTAAGAACAAATACTGAGCAGGGATAAAATCATTGCAGCTCTTAGATTTTAATTACAGAAGTGCCTAGAAAGCGTACAGAGATAGGAGCTAATTACAGAGCATGAACAGAATTCAACAGGATATTCAGAAAAATTAAAACAAAGTGTTATATAATCTTATAGATTTTGTTGCAAACACAGTATTAATTGAAATTCCTCTCAAGTCTTGCTGAACCAGCTTGCTGTAGCCTATTCCGAATAATATCAGAACGGCAAAGACAGCATTAGGTGGCAAATAACAATGGCTTGGGTACAGGATGCCAGCGCTTGGAATGCCGGTGGTCAGAAGACTGACAATGGCATGCCAATGAGCAGAATCCTGACACCTCCATTGCATAAGTATGCTTACACTACCCCTACATATAATCTTCCTTTCCTGCAGCCTAACCCTCCCTCAGGACCACAGCCTAACTCCAACCCCCCTCCATAGTGCCTAACCAACCCCCCCGCCACCATCACCACTATCTGCAGCCTAACCCTAACCCTTCTTTCTTAGGGCCTAAACAATCTATCTGTAATACCCCTCCACCGCAATCTAACCCTAACCTCCCCTATACTACCCAACACCCCCCCCCCCCCCTTTTTCTCCCATGCTCTAAATCTATCCCATCTCAGGAAATTTACAGGGTGGCGACATTTGGGATTCTGCTACTGACATTGTGATCGGTATCGGGAGTTCTGTCATCGGTCTTCTCTCCGCAATTGTTGAGAATCCACCTTCAGGATTCCGACTGCTGGCATCCCAAAGGCCGGTATGCTGACTGGATCCCGTTCCAACATTACACCAACAAAAAAGTATTTCCGCAACCTTGACTAGGTATTGTAGTTTCCTATCTAGTCATTAAGTGGCATTTGTCACCCCGCCACCAATACAAGGTAATCATCTTATACCTCCTCCCAAAGCACTCACTAGCAACCCACATGATGAGCTGAGTTGTATGTGTAGGGATATGGGAGGAATTATCCCTGTCTTTAACACAAGTCTGCAGACTTCAAAATAAACCATTATACCAGTGGTTCCCAAACTGTGTGCCGTGGCACCCTGGGGTGCCTTGGGACACTTGCAGGGGTGCCAATTTACTTAATTTTATATTTTTTCTACATTTCTCAATAAAAGCAATTTGGTCATAGGGGTGCTATGAAGAAATTTGGGTACTCTAGGGTGCCGTGATTCAACCACTTATAAAAGAATGGGACAAACTACCCGGTATATGTACGGTATACACATAGCTTAATTATAGAAAACAAATGCAAGAATGCTAACACAATAAACAAGAACATATCAATGGACTGTATGATAAATGAATGTGTTTAATGCCAGCTTCACTTCACAGCAATAGGAAAGATGAATTACATTAATTCAAGAGCCCTGTAAACTATAACACCATGGGGCATTGCCAGATAGCTGCTCCTATTTACAAAGTAGATAACAAAAAAATCCATGCATCCCAATCTGCTTACATATACTGTATATTATCTGGACACGTGCTGCAGAACCGAACAGCAGATCATGTGATCTAATGCTGGATTCCATGTGGAATTGGATGATACTGTATAACTGCAGAATGCTTTTTCATTGTAGAAAGGTCGTTAACTGTTTCCTGACTGGAGGTACATTATACCACATGTACAGTAAAATCATCAGATGAAAATTACTTACATCATGGCTATTTAAGTCATGCTAGGACAGAGTATCTAACATGAGGTGGAAAAAAATGTATCGGCTACTTTCATTAATGTATTCATTTCTAACTGAGCTTATATAGAAAAATTAAAATGCATCATCTGCATCATCATGTTCTCATTTTAAAAAATATTGCTCATTACAGCAGTTTATATTTATTTTGTGAAGTTTTTATGAGAAATGCAGCCTGTGGAACTACAGGTATACCTTCTGTGGCAGTCCCGGAAATTTTCCGGGCCAAGCTGCGGTGCCTGCAGGTGTGCACCACTAGCGCATCACCTTAGCAGCGACCCCTACTAGGCCGCTCCCTCCCCACCTCCACTGTTGTGCCCCCCCATACCTTCGCTCCGGCGATCGTCGCCGGAGCTCCCCTGCCGCCGCCATTACTTTGGGAGAGATGGCGGCAGGCTCGGGGATGTTCGGCACAGCTCGGGGGACTCAGATCACTTGGGTGTTCAAGCGTCCGAGTCCTCCCGAGCCTGCCGCCGGCTAGTGTGCTGCTATGATTGGCAGGTACTCCTGCCGCAGAAAAACCCACCACTGAAGGGGTTAATATGTTATATCTGCCCCACCAGGTGTCAACACTGGTCGCAGGAACCCTGTTTGCCTGCCTGTGAGCAGTGCTAAAATGTATATTATCTGCTGATATATATGACAGTGCGGTGTATCAGTTGGTTATGGGACTCTGGTGCATTGGCTAGTCCTCAGTCGCACCTTATACAGACCCACTTGAAGGACAAAAGGCTGCAGGTGAGGTTTTAAGTGCAGCTTGGCTCTAACCAGCTTCTGGGAATCTGATGTGACCAGTAGGTGTATGCTGGTCCTAAAGACCTTGTACAGCCGGCGGTCAACTATAGAGGAGGCAAGGGATCTACTGTGGGAGTCAATGGGCCTTATTCTAGTTCAGTTAGAGAAAAATTCCTTCTCAAATGGACAAAACCATGTGCACTGCAGGGGGGCAGATATAACATGTGCAGAGAGAATTAGATTTGGGTGGGGTTTTACTTCAAAGTGAGATCTATACTGCAGTGTAAAAATAAAGCAGCCAGTATTTTTCCTGCACCGAATCAAAATAACTCACCCAAATCTAATTCTATCTGCACATGTTACATCTGCCCCCCTGCAGTGCACATGGTTTTGTCCAACTGAAAAGGAGTTTGCTTCTAAGAGTGAACTAGAATAAGGTCCAATATGTCAGGTGACATGTAGGCAAGCAAGCAACGAGGAAGGCAAATCAGATGTTCGGATGCATATGGAGAGGAATCAGTAGAAGGAAAAAAATAAGTAATAATGCCACTGTACATTACATTGGTAAGGCCTCGTACATTTGTATGTACCCCATGCCTCCAGCAAGACAAAAATGAGGAGTGAGGCTATTTGTGCCCCTAGTAGTAAGGCAGTGCTCATTTTCTGGGAGCGTGTGAGCAAATATACCTATCACCTCTAGCCTCTCGTCTTCACCTATCATGGTGCCACCCTGTCATTTTCATCTCGTTTCACCCCTGAGCAGACTGCCAGCGCCAGTAAGCAGAGTACAATTGTCGCATGTGTGACTTGAATAAGATGCACATTGTAAGAAGCCTTGAGTAGATCACTTGGCACTGCTAAAGCTGGATACACACCAGACAACACTGCAGATGATGTCAAAAAAAATATATAGTGCATATGTACTGAGCGACATCACAAAATATATCTTCAGTGGCCACAACCAGTAATATGCTGTCATTGATGATATTCTCAAAATGAGCTTCATGTACGGATGACAGAGAACATTGCTAACAACGCTCCACACAGTGTTAACGATATAGTACTCACTGGATGGTTAACACAAAATGTTGTTATGCATGGTTACTAACATAATGTGACAAGGAATCACACACACTGGATAAGATGAAGTCTTGGTCTTTATGTTGTAGCACATTAACAGCATACCAGGAAAACAGCATAGGCAAGCATGGTTACACCGTTGTTCAAACTCCTCACAATGCAGCAGATGTATTAAGCCCGGTGAAGAGATAAAACAGAGAAAAGTTGGGATAAAGTGGAAGGTGATAACACACAAGCCAATCAACTGTGTTTAAAAATGGCAGTTGGGAGTTGATTAGCTGGTGCTTTATCTCCTTTTACCTTATCTCCACTGTATCTCCAGTTTATCTCTTCTCCAGATCAATACATCTGCCCCAATGTTCCAGTGGTCCCTATCGTAGCCCACACCCACAGCCTATTTCACCACGGTGAACCATGACCTCCTGCCCTGGAAACACTTATGTCAGAAAGCCACAGGTGATGCCAACCCTGGTCATATCAGTTAGGAAACCTCTACTGGATCTAATTTTCCTGCTGCTGTTTTAAAACCTGGTCTGGATTTCCAGGGTGCCGGATGACCTCCCAACAGTTGGGATTCTGACAGTCATTACACCGACCCTGGAATCCCGACTGTTACAACCCCAACAGTCGGGATCCTGACTGACCGGGTCTATTCTCCCTCATGGGGGTCCACAAACCCCAAAGAGGGAGAATAAAATAGCAGGCGAGTGCAGCAAGCCACCAAGGTGCTTAGCTGCTCTCACCACGCTGTCTGAGTCCCGGCAGTCAGGACGTCGGACTAATGACTTTTGGAATCCTGACTGTCGCTCGCTCTACCCCACCAGGATTTTTCCACATTATCCTCATGTGAAAATATGTTGTACCTGCCACAGTACATATTGTTTAAAATGTTGTCTGATGTGTACACACCTTAGGTCACAAAGATCATGATGTGCGCAATGAGGCTATTCGCCGCCGTTTGCGTGTAGGTATATGTAGGCATCGGTATGTTTCTGGACTGCACAAGCCAGTAAATCAATCACAGGAACAATTCAATGTTCCTTCAGTCACCAATGCTGCGACAAGGCTTGTGACCACAATGGGGAATCTATGTTCTCTTGTAAATGACAAACACAAACATTGGGCTGTAGTTATTGGCACTTAACGTTGTTCCTAATTGTCTCATGCTGTCATAGGATTCCTTACCCCTAAAACAATACAGTTAGTGAATTCTTATGAGAGAGTTTTAAGGGCATAATTACCAACAACCGCATAGAATATGCTATTGTGGTAAAAAGTCAGTGAAACTCACAATGTGGTCAGGAAAATGACGGCTTGCATTTATAATTTACTAATAAAGCTCTGTCCCAGCAAATGCCTAGCAGCAGGATGACAGCTGTATGGCACAGGACTGCAAATGGCCATCAGCCGCCACATGCATCAATAGGTCCAACAGAGAGGGATCCAGAGGACCCCTCTCCGGAAAATTTTGAAAACAGTAGACTATATGCTACTTTTTGTTAAGGACATCTTCAGATGATATTAGCTTCCAATGCCAAGCTCTAGCCTACATAGGGGATGCTTTCCATACGTATATGGGGGGGGGGGGGACCACAAAAGAGATATATCCTTGTTATAATGATTGTAGGGGATATCTTTTTCAGGAATCCTCCAAAATGTCTGTCAATACGTCCATTAAACCTGACAGGTACACAATAGTGACTGAAACAACATAATTAACACACGGGACCCTATGTCAAATGACTGTTATCCCATGTATTACATTCACAAATTGGAAACATTGAAAAAAACTATTCAAAGACCTCAACATACAAAACACAATTCACAAATGTTCAGCAATCTAAAGCAACCAGCAAGATGTTTATTTCATGATCTTATTTTCATTAATGAAAGGCAGTTTGGTCCTATATCTGCATGTGGACCTCCAAGCCTTCCACTGTGGCCCGCAGCTCCTACCGGCTCAATTGTCAGATTGCTAGAGCTTGTAATACTTGATTAATATGTCTGCTGATGTTTTATAATGGGTAAGGGTCTTAATTCACTAAGGGGGCGATTCTGGTTGGCTCGCGAAAATTTGCTGCTTAGCGAGCCTTATTACGCCACCAGTCGGGCATGCAAATACCCGCCCACTGCCGCGCTCTGAACATCCCTGCCGCTTTGTGTATGGATGTTTTGCATAAACATCCATTCCCGGGGTAACGTACCTGGGAAAAATCATTCTGTGGTCGCTGATCATCAATGCCAGTTTGATGTTGAAGTGTAAATGATTGTCACTTTAACGAAAACTGGAGATTTCAGTACTTCCTCATTTTTGCGGCCACTGCTTACGCTACGAAACTTACATAGCGTATGGCGCACCACCATGGGTCCACGTCACCCTCCTGTGTCCACGCCACCATCTACTATTACCTTCAGTAAAGTTGTGGCAAGCGAAGTGGAGCGAGATACCGAACCCAAAGCATGGCAAGCGAAACGAGCCCCCGAGGGGATGATGATGCTATTCTGAAAGCGGCTTACGTAACTGGCATAAGCTGTGGCCGCAAAGATGAGGAAGTAACGATATTTGGTACTTATGTAGTATCTGGGCTGCCGATTTTTTGATTGTATGCCTTAAGTTAAGGCATACAATCAGATGCGATGCGATGCGATATCGCATCGCATGCGACCATCGGATGCGATGACCCGATTTTTCCATAGGAATCAATGTTAAAATGGACTGAGTCCATTTTAACATGGAATTCAATGGGAAAAAGGGGTCCTTTTCATACCCCTACTATCCAAGTGGGCATGGAGTTGGATATAAACCTGTGGCGAGCGTAGCGAGCCACCGAGCCCGAAGCGTGGCGAGCGAAGCGAGCCCCGCGAGGGGACGGTATTCTGTGTCCCCTCGCGGGGCTCGCTACGCTTCGGGCTCGGTGGCTCGCTACACTCGCCACAGGTTTATATCCAACTCCATGCCCACTTGGATAGTAGGGGTATGAAAAGGACCCCTTTTTCCCATTGAATTCCATGTTAAAATGGACTCAGTCCATTTTAACATTGATTCCTATGGAAAAATCGGGTCATCGCATCGCATCCGATGGTCGCATGCGATGCGATGCGATGTGCCCGATCCGACCCGATTTAGAAATCGGCAGCCCAGATACTACATAAGTACCCGATATTTCTTAACAAATCTCTCACTTTCTGAATCTCTCATCCTATTACATTTCACCCACGGTTCCCATTGGGAACTTGCAGGAGTGCTAATAATCATACTACTGATTGCCAATGTGATCGGCAAAACTGGTGTTAGTGGCTGCCAATTGTAAAATATACAGGCAAACAGTAGCACAACCCTGTCCACCACCACACAGAATGATTTGGCCTCAATTCCCCCAATTTCGAGACAATCTTGACCGATTGTATGTTTTGGCATGTTTTAGATCCGATTTGCATCCCCGCTGGTCGTTTGGTCGGTTTGCAGATCCTACCTGCTGCAGTCAGTATTTAAAAATGACCCCCTTCAACTGGGTACAAATCGTGATCGGATCGGATGCAGATCGCGTGCTCCAGCAGATTGTGCGACCATTGTTTGGTGATCTCACGATCATGATCATTCTGGTGTGTACCTAGCACAATTTACTTAAGCGAAGAATTTTTGTGGAAAATTTCGCAAAATATTCTCCTAGGGTTGTCATGAGAAAGTGCAGATGATGGTGGTGGTGCTTTGATTCAAGAGAGGTTGTGTGCGAGTATTAAAAACTTCTGATGCTGGTACTGTACCTGCTTATAACTGATATAGTGCATAATCAGACCCACCCAGTTTCACTTGGTTCGTGGTGAATAAAAACTCTTACAATAGCCCTTGTTTATATAAGCCATGTTGGCTAACGGTGCCCATACACGGTACAATTGCTCCCTCAAAAAGTATGTGCTGCAAATATTTTTGTACTAGATTGCATCTCACTGCATTGCAAAACGTATGCGATGCGATCTAGTCCACAACGCATACAATAATTGTTCTGTGTATGGGCACCTTAAATTTCTAGATTGAAATTAAAATGACGATTGTACATTACTGCCTCCCAAAAATGCAGAATTTTCCTTCTTGTTCTCTTACATGTGCCTCATTCAAAATGCAGCTCAGGCAAACAATGATAAACAATAACTGGTCTTATAAATCACTCTAGGTTTATTAAATATATAAACTCTTCAATGACGAAGCTCTGCAGAGTATGCCAGCACTATATAAATAAACATTAATAATTTATACTAGTTAGGAATTGTACTCAGCCATATGCTCGGTCACAGTCAATATAATAATATAATACATATTAAAAAACAGTCTAACAGGATTCAATGGGTAGAAAGTGGAGCAACAGTCTATATATACACGTCGTACCTGCAGACTGAGTATTCTTGGGGCCAAGCTTAATAAGGTGTGATAATCAGAATGTGAGAGATTTCGGGAGAGTTATTCCATTTTTATTAAAGCTGCAATCACGAGGTCAGAGGTTACGCTGTGTAGGCCACATCGCCCGTCTGAGCCACTCGCACGCACCGTTCTCTCACGTCGGCTCCCGGGGAAACACCCCACCCACCCGGCTCCCGGCAGCATCAGCCCTCCCATCCACCCACCAACCCGGCTCCCAACAGCATCAGAATACCCACCCGGGGTGTTTATTTTTATTAGGGAAGCCAATCCCGGGAATCCCAGGATTAAGCATTTTTCAATCCTGAATCCCGGGATTGAAAAAATGCCCCGGGATTGGTTTAAATTTAGCAGGCCACAAATTAAGGAATCGCATCAGGGTGATAAAGCTCAGGCTGCATGGTGAGGGATTTCGTCAATGTTATAGAGTGTAGGCCATGGGGTGAGGTAGAGCGTCAATGTGTTAGAGTGCAAGGTGAGGGAGCACGGCAGTTTGATAGAGCGCAGGCTGCAGATATAGGGCTGCTCCCAGTAATGTCCCAAGCTACTTTTCCATCCCGATCTAACCCTCCCTCCCTGCTCCCTAGCAATCCAGAAATGGGCACAGGGTGCTTCCAGTATGTGTTCCAGCATAGGGGGTGGGGGCCCACAGAGATATCAGTGTATAGGGCCCCAAGAATTCTGCTGTTGGCCCTGCAGAGCGGGGTACAGGTATTCTGGTACAGGAGGTAAGGATTTCATAGACGAACAGGGATGGTCAATTAGTGGCTCTCTGCCTGTTGTGGGGCTGCACATACCAGCATGCCCTGGAGGACAGTTTTAGCATCCCCATGGTGGCTGGGGGGGGGGGGGGGGGCACTTATTGAACCCAATGGACTAGGAAAACCATTTCAGCTCATATAACAACACCTGCAATGTGTGACTACTGATAACTGGCTATATAATAATAATAATAATAATAATAATAATAATAATAATAATAATAAAGCCTTACTGTATCTTGAACAGATTTTGGCAGACACCTAGTGACATTTAGGCCTACTATATTGGGACAAAGCTATGCTATGCTCTGACACTCACACTTTAAGGTGAGTCTGGTCCCTTATGAAACCATGAAAAGCCCAAATAGCGCAAGCAACAAAGTACAAATAAAACTAACAGTGCACTTACCTTACTCCTGTAGAATGTCCAGCACATGCTGAAAGGGAAACGGCCAATGCCTGCACTCCAAAGCCTCCTCCCTCTCTCTCCTCTATCTGCTTATACTACAGTACTACGCTAAATTCTAAAGTACTTAGAAAATAAATTAAAAAACATAACCCATCACTAAGTAAAACAATAACCAAATCATCACCACCACTAACATTATAAAATCGTACACCACCAGCTCCAGAAATCGCTACATGCACTAGTGGGGACTAGGCAACAGACTAAACCAGTGGTAGCCAACCCTAGCCCTCGAGAGCTACCAACAGTTCACATTTTCCAGACAACCTAGCTGCTGCACAGCTGCACTCATTAATCCCTGACACATTTTAAAAGATACACAGATGGAGCTAATTAGCTCCATCTGATTCTGTGAGGAGACCTGCAAAATATGCACTGTTGGTAGCTCTCGAGGACTAGGGTTGGCTACCCCGAGACTAAACCCTAGTGTGCTGCCCTAGCTTACTTGTCATTGTGTAGTCATGTGACCATTATGATGTCATCACACAGACATAAACAGCAGCCATACAGACATAAAGTATCAGACTGGGGGGGGGGGGTATACAATTAGAAATGAAGAAACATTAAAAAAAAAACATTGAAGGTTTTCGATATTTTTCCCGAAGTGTCTCCAATGTTTTGCCTAAAAAAAGAAACATATTCTCCTGAATACACAGGTTCAGTGAAACCTGTGTGCTTTCAGACACAGGAATGTTTGGGATCTTTCTTCACCTGCCAAAAGCCAGCTTATCAGGGCTAATTGGATAACCTGAAGTGAGGCAATTACCTGCAATTAATGATCACAGGCATTTGGGTACCGCTCCATGTGTGGGTAAGTAGGGACAGAATAGCACATCTCCAAACTGTCCCAATTTATGCAACTTTAAATGGGCAACATTTAACTAAAATGGCTGAGCGTTACAGATCGGAACAGGCGTATTCTGTCCCACTGTAATGTCTGAATGCTGTGAAGTGGGTCAAGCATTGCCAAGAACCATTATAAAATTTAGGTAGGGGTCTGGCAATGCTGCTCCAGCTTGTGCTCAGAAGGGCAGTGCAGGCACCTTTACTGATCTTGTCCGATCTTGGTAAAGTCATAACAGAGACACCTGCATTAACGGAACACCTGCAGTGTATTGCTATTGTAAAAACACTTATATGTGAAGGTGCCCATACATGGTACAATTATTGTATACAATATTGTGTACAAAATCGCATCTCATCGCATCTCGGTTTTGTGATGAGATGAGATCTAGTACAAAAAGTATGTGCATACACAGTGTATACAATAATTATAATGTGTATGGGCACCTTTACTGTCTGTGAATGAGGCTTCGTGGGGTTACTGGCAAGCCATACAATAGTTAGAATCTCTCACAGCAACTTTGGTACTCAAAGGGTTAAGGATAGAGGCATTCATGTTGTGCTTAAAGCAGATGGTGGCTGTGGAAGTTTGACATCACCTCCAAACTTCCACTTAAATGACTGGAAAGTGGGTATGGGTGGCAGTGCAGGGTTAGGAGTACAGAAGAAAGAGGAGAAAGAGTACAGAAGGTTGAAGTTTTGTCTAGGGGGCCGAGAAGCCTTATGCTGGCCACACATCACACCCCAACTTACCTCCAACCATCTTACTTGTTGCTTGGATGGAATAAAAACCTGGTACTGGATGGGAGCAAAGGTAATAAAAAAAAATGACGTAAATATACTTCAGAAATTTGCTCCCAAAATCTGGAAAAGGACAAAAACTGTCGCTCAGACACGGTACTGTAGTAGAACCTGTTCGATTTAATCAATTTGACTGAATGTTTTTGTCCATTTTCCTGGGTTTGTGAGCACAATTCTGACTGTCCTTTGCTCCCATCCAGTACCAGGTTTTTATTCGATCCAAGCAACTAGTTGGATGGTTGTTGGAAAGTTGGTCTGATGTGTGGCCGGCATTACACCAGCCCTGACCATAACTTATCCCTAATACTCAAAAGTAGAAATTAGCAGGTTCTGTTCCTAGAGAACTGAAACACACCCCCAACCTGAACTTACCTGATCCAAGGCAGGTTCACGGATGGCTTACTCTTTCAAACCATTTTCCGGATCCAGAACGAGGCCAAACATCATCATCCCACTGTTGGGTTCTCGCAAGACTCGGACCCTATATAAATCCAAGCGATCGGCGCCATTTTAATTCTGGCTGCAGTTAGAGCTGTGGAGGGCAGTGGGGGGCAGCTATGGGGGACCTACTATGGGGGACTACTAAGGGGGATTACTATGTTGGACTAATATGGGGAACTACTTAAAGAGATTTCTTTGGGGGACTACTAAGGGGGCTGCTGTGGGGGACTACTAAGGGCCATTTTATTAAAAAAATATAAAGAATAAATATTAAACAAACATTCAAAATAAAAAGGATTTTTTTTTTCTACTGCAGGAATGCTGCAAAGTGTGTCGAATAATTCCAGGGGTGTTGCTAAATGTTCTGTATCAATCAAGGGGTGCTGCCAATTGTGCCGTATAATTCCATGGGTGTGGCCATGTGTCATGTATAATTCCAGAGGTGCTGCCAAGTGTGCTGTATCCGTTCAGGGGTGCTGCCCTTGGCTGCCGTATAAATCTGCAATTACAGTCCAGCAATGCTGCCCTGTGCTGCCCTGTGCTGCCATATAAGTCTGCCATATAAATCCAGCGGTGCTGCCCTGTGCTGCTGTATAAGTCTGCCATATAAATCCAGCGGTGCTGCTCCATGCTGCAGTATAAATCTGGGGGGAGCTGCAGTTAGGGCTGTGGAGGGCACCAGGGGGCAGCTATGGGGGACTACTAAGGGGGATTACTATTGGGGACTACTAAGGGGGTTGCTGTAGGGGACTACTAAGAGGCCACTTTATCTAAAAAATATAAAGACAATCTATTAGAAAATATTACATTTTTTAAAAAAGTGTGCCATATAATTCCAGGGATCCCGCCATGTGTCATGTATAATTCCAGGAGTGCTGCTAAATGTGCCGTATCAATCCAGGGGTGGTGCCAAGTGTGCCGTATAATTCCAGGGGTCCCGCCATGAGTGCCATATAATTCCAGGGGTACTTCCACGTGTGCCATATAATTCCTGGGGTACTGCCATGTGTGCTGTATAATTATAAAGGTGCCGACATGTGTGCTGTATAAATCCAGGGGTGTCGCCATGTGTCATGTATAATTCCAGGGATCCCACAATGTCTGCCGTATAATTCCGGGGATGCTTCCACGTGTGCCATATAATCCCCGGGTGCTGCCATGTGTGCTGTATAATTATAAAGGTGCCGGCATGTGTGCTGTATGAATCCAGGGGTGTTGCCATGTGTGTTATATAATTCCAGGGGTGCTGTCCAGTGTCCTGTAGCAGTCCTGGGGTGCTACCCAGTGTGCCATATAAGTCTAGCAGTGCTGCCCTATAAGTCTGCCATATAAGTCCAGCGGTGCTTCCCTGTGCGGCCATATAAATCCAGCGGTACTACCCTGTGCTGCCATATAAGTCCAGTGGTGGTGTCCTCTGCTGCCATATAAGTCAAGTGGTGCTGTTCTGTAGTGCCATATAAGTCTGCCATATAAGTCCAGCGGTGCTTCCCTCTGCGGCCATATAAATCCAGCGTTACTACCCTGTTCTGCCATACAAGTCCAGTGGTGGTGTCCTCTGCTGCCATATAAGTCAAGTGTTGCTGTTCTGTTGTGCCATATAAGTTTGCCGTATAAGTCCAGTGGTGCTACCCGTTGCTACTGTATGTCTGCCATATAAGTCCATGTGTGCTGCCCTGTACTGCCGCACAACCATTAAGTCCAGCGCTGCTCGTAGGTGCTTCTGTATAAGTCTGCTGTATAAATCCAGGGGGGGTGTCATTTGCTGCCATTTCAGTCCAGTGGTGCTGCCCTGTGCTGCCATATAGGTGTGCCGTATAAGCCCAGTGGTGGTGTCCCCCTGCCCTATCAATCCAGGGGTGCTGCTGCCTATCTACTGTATTGTGTAAAAAGTTAGTGGTGAAGACAGACTGGAGTACAATCCAGACAAATTTAGTAAAGACCATCAAACAAGACATAAATACAGACCACGGCCTTAGGCTTTCCTTGCCACTTCGTGTCACTGGCAGCTTGCACCTCTTTTCTTTGTACTATGTGCTATTTGGAGCATTGCCAGCTTGTTTAGTGGGGGCTGAAGCAAACCAATGACGCTACGATGCTGTGACCTAATCTCACACCTGCCCTCATACTCCAGTATGTCTTCATCAGCCCCTACTACAACTCGGTGTCATTATCTCACACCGGCCTGTATCATATTCCAGTATGTCTTCATCAGCTCAGCCTTCTATGAGCATCCATTTTTCCTCCTCGGCTCCTCCTCATCTTTGCCAGACAAAGACACAGTGACATTATCTCCTGTCACCACCACCATCTTTTTTCAGAAGAAGAGTTCCATCTTGCACCTCTTTTGTTTGCATTATGTGCTCTTTGGATCATTTTGTGGCACTTTTTTTTATATCTGCCATCCTGTCTGCCACTGCAGTGCCACTCCTACAGTAGATGTGCCACGTGTTTGTGCCCAGCACTTTGCTTAGTCATTCAGCTACCTTGGTGCAACCTTTTTGGCCAAAAACAATGTTGTGAGCTGTGAGCTGTTCCGAATAGACTGGAAATGAGTGGAAATTAATGTTATTGAGGTGTCCCGTGCACATCCCTACGCTAAACTGCAGACTGGATGGTTCTTATCTACCGTCAAATTCTAGCCATAAGGAGGAGTGTCTGTTACTGGTGATGCAACATAAGCGAATCTAGAACTATGCTAATGGGTGGTCCCAGACTACAAATAACGCCGCACGCGTAAAAAGGGGCGTGGCCTCGTTTCAGGGGTGTGGCTTAACAGGGGCATTTTGCAGCCAGCAATGGCTTTTATAAAAAAACAAAAACGCTGTAATCTTTCCCAGTGCCCTGCCCAGTGCACAGTGCCCTGCAATTTACTGGGTAGGGCACTGGGAAAGATTACAGCATTTTTCTTTTTTTATAAAATCCATTGCAGGGCACTGGGCACAGCAGGCAGGGCAAGTCAATTTGCTGAAATCACAGTCACTGCACTTACCGGCGCTGGGCACCCATAGGGAGAGGAGTCAGGAGGAACAATCTCTTCCAGACGGACTGTCAATCCTCCCAGCCGCCGCTGTCACGACCCTAGTCGGCGATTCCCCAGATACGACAATCTGAGTATCCCGGCCACGTGACACTTTCACTGAGTATCCCAAGCGTGTGCGTATTTCACCACGTTTCCGCTTGCCACCAATCAAAGTAAGCTTTTTGGACTTAGTCCGCGACAGCTTTGATTCTGCCGACACACCAAATTATGAGTTACAGGGTAGCGCTCTGGCAATTCGTCAGAGGCTTGGGCTGGAAAACAGCAGATACCAGAACTAATTATGACTTTTTAATTAAGTGAAAACACTACAAGGCTTACAGTATATTACAGAAAACATAAGTTACAAGATATATGATTAATAGGTAAGTCAAACGTAAAAACAGTTTCAGAATAAAACAAAATGGGAATAAAGAAACAAACCACTTCAAGGACACACAGCATGAAGCGGGATTTGGAGTGGAAATCTCTCCGGATACTGGATCATTTCAGAGACAGGTATCGGACCCGTATCATCCCAAGGAAAATGAACAAAAATGTCTTGTGAGACACACACTTTTAAGATTGGCAAAAACACACACAATCACAGCCCCCACCTCAGGAATCTTCCTTGTCCATGGGGTTTCCTGAGGATATACCCAGGGGCTGGCTAATTGACTTCTCTTTTGAGGCTTAGCAATTTAGCCATTCAATCACCCCCTGGAGCCTCCTAATTCTTATCTCAAATAAGGTGTCATTCTAGAGGTCTAAGGGAATTGCTTTTCTGACATCTCTTCTGGTCTGGGAAGACATTTGCCAGAGACCCTGGACTTTTATAGATGCAGGGGGGGAAGGAGATAACCTCTTCTTTCCTGTTGAGTTTCAAACAGATGAGCAAGGGTTGTTGGAATAACCTTTTTACCCACATAAAAATACAGGATGAGTAGATTGCACACCATATCAGAAACAGTATTGTAAACAGAGCATGGACTTCAAAGGAAGGAGATCCCATCTGCCTTCCTGCTTCACCCCCCAGTCCTCCCAACCATCCAGGGCAAAGGCAGGTCACTTTCTCCATTACATTTACAATTAGGGCAGAATGGCGTCGTACAATTACGCTCCTTCTGGCGTAAAAATGGCGATCGCTCATGACAAGATGGCATCCAATCATGACACCTCCCCCTTTAAAGATCAGCATGGGAGCAGTGGCCAAACCAGCCACAGTATCCCATGCTGAGCCCTGACCCTTGTCAGTGCCCTGCCCAACAGACTGCTGCAGTTTCCAGGTTAGGACCAGCGCTATGGGCGGGGTCTCCGAACTACCGGATTCTTGCTCCTCTTCCAGGAGACAGCAAGCTGCGGGCAAACAGGTGTACCTGCCCAAGCCATCTGTGGGCACACTGATACAGTGGAAGCTGTGTCCCCTTGTGCCATCCTTGCTGGCAAGGATACAGCCCACCCCAGCTGTGCGTTGGACTCCTGGGCATAGATTCTCACCTGCAGCCGGCAGTTCCGTTTGCCATCCTGGGGTCAGAACCAACCTCTTCTGCCACACCCCACACGGGCATTCCCCTGAGGTATAGGCATTCCAGAGCCTCTGCTTGGCTGGGGCAGCCTTAAGAGGACTGTGGGACAATGCTATCAGGTGTTGTAAAGTACCTTTACATGACATGAGGTTAACAACAATAAATATGATACAAATCATATGGGCTAGGGCCTTTCCTGTGTTTACCTCAGCACTACATACAGTGGGACAGGTAATCCTGTCACCTTCCAAGAATCTCTTGTCCTGCTCTCTTGCCTGAGCTGATTGACCCCCCCTCCCTTTCACTGGGGGGGAGGTACACTCCCTCAAAGCCTTTGTGTGTGTGAATTGTGAAGGGGGGCAGGTTTCTGCAGGGGGGAAAACCAACAGGTCATTGTCCCCTGTGTTGGAAACATCCAATTCCAGCCTTTCAGAGGTTAATGGAGCTGAGTTTATCTGTGCTCCGTGGGCCCTCAGACCCTTCTGGTTACACACAGCACTTGCCACTGGCTCTATTACTGAAGCAACCCTCTCACTATACCCATGTGTATCTTTCACACTTCCCAGGTACGGGGCAGCCGCAGTGGGAGGCGGCTCACCTGGCATTTGCAGGCTTGCAGCCTCCATGGCTGTGGTTTGGTCACAGAATCTCTCCGTGATTGGAGGGGACCCCTTCTGGGTTCCTGTGTTCGTCAATATCTCCCTGGGGAACCATACCCGGGAGAATATGGGGACAAGGACATCGACCACTTTGTCGGCCCTAATGGATAAAAGGGCTACAGCTTCTGGGTAATGGGTGGCGTAATCTACCCCTATTGAAATGTACTCTGTTCTGGAGCTACTGGGCATTGCAAGGGGCCCTACCATATCTACAGCCACCCGCTCAAAGTGTTCTGATACCACGGGGAAAGAAATGAGGGGGGCCTTGCCCACATCCCCAGGCTTCCCCACTATCTGACAGGTATGGCAGGTCCGACAGTACCAGTCCACCTCTTTCATCATACCTGGCCAGTGGAACTTAGGCAGGCGAGCCCCGGTCTTTTTAACCGTAAGGTGTCCAGAGAGGGGAATTTCATGAGCTACCTTAAGCAGACCCTCCCTATACCTTTGGGGTATGACCAGGTGACGTTCCGTAACTTGCCCTGGTGGAGTGTTGTGGACTCCATACTCTCTATGCAAACAACCATTCTCCCAGTACAGCCTGGGAGTACCCTGGGAGCCATCTGACTCCTGAGCTGCTGCTGCTGCAGCCCTGAGACTCGTTATCAATTCAGTTTTGAAAGATTCACTTTCTATTGAGCCCTCAGGGTGTGCAGGGACCTCCTGCTGTGTGACTGTGTCCTGACAAGAAGAAGGGGGGTCTATGGGGGAAGCTGCAGTAAGGGACACTCTCTCCCTATCTGACAGTTCTGCAGTGCACCCAGGACCCACCAGGTCACTGATTATACCTGGTACCACATTTCCCACAGTAGCACAAGACATCACATTATCAACAGTAACATCAATCTCATAACCTGGGGAGACATCCTGCAATACCTGCAAATTAGCCTGTGCATCTTCCACAACACATGGGCCCATCCTGCTGGCTTACAATTGCACCATGGCAAACCCGCTATATCTGGATCCCATTGTCTCTGAGCAGGAATGGGGTTATCTGAGCATGTTGTCACCATTAACTTATTGGCAGGTACATGCGCTGCCTGCAACCAACTCTGATCTGTCCCATTTGTGCAGTTAGCTTCACCTGGTCCCATGTCACAACCAGACATCACTGGAAGAACAGGGTTATCTTCTAGCACAGCAACCTGAATGACATCACCAGCAGCACTCCTACCATTGGTGAGTGAGGGTGTCTCATTCCCAACTAGATTAGGGCATTCGTTTAACCCCACAAACTGGCAAGGATTACCCACTATACCTGCCTCTAACTCGCCCTCCCCTACCTCTACAGAAGGTACGGCACTATCACAGATCATCCCAGGAGTTTCACAAGAAATCACAACATTGCAATGTTCAGCATGGTTACATACTACCTGAGATGCATCATATGGTTCAGAAGGGTCAGCAACAGTGGGTAAAACATTGACACATATGTGTGGAGTGAATAAAAGTCCCACATCAGTAGTCCCACACACATTTGTGTGCATGCAGTCAGAAAGTCCCATTCCTCTTTCCGACATTTTCTCTCCTCTGCATACTTTCACTATGCAGGCAGCCACTTTTTCCGGCAACAAATCTGGAGCAACGGATGGGAACATGCTGCTCACATCTTCCAGCAGTTTAAACTGGGCCTTGTGATGTGAGGTCTCCGGAGCAGGTTCCATGACGACTGTAGTAGGCAGAGGCACCTTGCCCTGGTAGGGCATTCCTGGTGAGAGCAAGCTGCTGACATCCTCAGCTTCTGCTTCTCCCAGCAGTTTAAACTGGGACTTTACTTCCAGAGCTGGTAACAGCAGCTGTTCTAGGCGATGCCACTCCGCATCTACCCGGCGGCACTGATCTCTCCAAAATGGGGTATCCAGCTTTCTCCAAGCAGCGACCTCCTGCTGCGCGAATTGGTAACATTCTCCCAGCTCTCTCAGCAGCACCTCAGGAGACGCAGATGGACCCCAGACACGAAATGCTGCACGATACTGGCTGAAGGCATTGTACTCATCGTCCCTTGCCTGGGTGAGCTGCGTGATCATCTCCCCACGAGTATGGTTGTGGCAGGAGATACCTTGCAGCTGGCATTCTTCCGTTAGTTCCTCTGTGCTCATTGGGGTAAACACATCATCATCCTCCTCTGGGTCAATATACCCACTGGACTCCTCCGGTACCATAGGGGATTGGTACTCCGCAGCCTCTGTGACTGCCATGCACCCTCCAGTCTCCCTGGTACTAGCAGAAATGCCAGTCCCCTGAGTAAAGTCCAGGTCCAGCTGGTTATCCACAACCAAGCCGGCATTTACTTTGCTCTCCCTGTGTGTTTCAAAGACAGGGAAATCATTGTGACGCAGTCCATTGAAATTTGCATCCACTGACACAGGCTGCCAGCTGAGCTTAGCTAGTTCCAGCTGAAGCTTGCGATCTGCTGCTTCCTTTGCAGCAGTGGACTCCCTTTTAATAAACTGCATTATCAGTTTCAGCACCACGGCATTATCTGGCTCTTTCACATACTTCAGAGCCTCTTGCATATACAGATCCAAGGCAGAGCAGTAATTGGAGGCATCCAATCCACGGTTTGTGGGGCCTGCAATCTTCATTGTCCGCTTCTCCTCTTCCTCTGTTCTGGAACCAGAATGATTCCCAACCTCAGACCTGGAATCCGCTTGATTCCCCCCAGCTACCTGCTGGTCCGCATCTCTGAGGACTTGGATCATCTGTTCCCTGGTCTGCCCCTTGGCAGGCTCCACTCGGTTGATACCAGAGACCACATCACGATCCAACTTCACACTATTAATTTCCGCAGAAAGTAAAAGTTCAGTACGAAGTCCACCTCCTGCTACCTCAGTAGCCCTGGCTGGTGAACTCTCACGCACAAGTCCGCCATCGTGATGCTCTGTATCTTCCTCCATAGAGTCACAGGTCAATCTCCACTTAATCTGTGCCTCCTTATAAGTAGCTGCCATTCTGCTGCAGTTACTTCTCCAAAATAATAAAACAGGGATGGGGAACAGAAAATGCTTTTACAGTGACTTACACTACTACATAAGCCTTGAGTTTTGGTATCTGGTGAAATGTATTCACTTAAGTAATCCAAATAAAAAACAAAAATTGCTTTTTGAAATATCCCACCGCTGCCACCAGTTTGTCACGACCCTAGTCGGCGATTCCCCAGATACGACAATCTGAGTATCCCGGCCACGTGACACTTTCACTGAGTATCCCAAGCGTGTGCGTATTTCACCACGTTTCCGCTTGCCACCAATCAAAGTAAGCTTTTTGGACTTAGTCCGCGACAGCTTTGATTCTGCCGACACACCAAATTATGAGTTACAGGGTAGCGCTCTGGCAATTCGTCAGAGGCTTGGGCTGGAAAACAGCAGATACCAGAACTAATTATGACTTTTTAATTAAGTGAAAACACTACAAGGCTTACAGTATATTACAGAAAACATAAGTTACAAGATATATGATTAATAGGTAAGTCAAACGTAAAAACAGTTTCAGAATAAAACAAAATGGGAATAAAGAAACAAACCACTTCAAGGACACACAGCATGAAGCGGGATTTGGAGTGGAAATCTCTCCGGATACTGGATCATTTCAGAGACAGGTATCGGACCCGTATCATCCCAAGGAAAATGAACAAAAATGTCTTGTGAGACACACACTTTTAAGATTGGCAAAAACACACACAATCACAGCCCCCACCTCAGGAATCTTCCTTGTCCATGGGGTTTCCTGAGGATATACCCAGGGGCTGGCTAATTGACTTCTCTTTTGAGGCTTAGCAATTTAGCCATTCAATCACCCCCTGGAGCCTCCTAATTCTTATCTCAAATAAGGTGTCATTCTAGAGGTCTAAGGGAATTGCTTTTCTGACATCTCTTCTGGTCTGGGAAGACATTTGCCAGAGACCCTGGACTTTTATAGATGCAGGGGGGGAAGGAGATAACCTCTTCTTTCCTGTTGAGTTTCAAACAGATGAGCAAGGGTTGTTGGAATAACCTTTTTACCCACATAAAAATACAGGATGAGTAGATTGCACACCATATCAGAAACAGTATTGTAAACAGAGCATGGACTTCAAAGGAAGGAGATCCCATCTGCCTTCCTGCTTCACCCCCCAGTCCTCCCAACCATCCAGGGCAAAGGCAGGTCACTTTCTCCATTACATTTACAATTAGGGCAGAATGGCGTCGTACAATTACGCTCCTTCTGGCGTAAAAATGGCGATCGCTCATGACAAGATGGCATCCAATCATGACAGCCGCCATGTGACCCGGTCCCGGACCCTGTGCTGGCTGCTGCGCGCACGCACATGGAGGAGGGAGGACAGGGAGGAGGACAAGGAGGGAGCCGCTCAAAGTCAAGCTCCGCAAAGGGCCATGGGAGGAGCTGCGTGCAGTCAGGCATGCGCGCAGCCCTCCCGAGTCCCGTGGCCATGTTTTATGTATAAAATCCGGGCAGCGGCGGTCAGAATAAATATTTAAAGGTACAGACGCCGAGCAGTCTAATGGGTGGTGCGGTGCACCCCCGGACCACCCCCTAGATTCGCCTATGTGATGCAATAATATAGCATGCAGAAGTGCCCAGGTATGGTAAATCCGACTTTTAATACATTTTCAGTCTGCTTGATCATTGCAGAATTTTCCTCATCTTGGTATTTGAGTCAATGTAATCCTCATCAGTATACAGTATAAGTTCAAATAAATTTCAAAGGAGGATAAAATGATATTGTGTTCAGAGGGAGAGAATAAAAGTAACTTCATTCTGTATCTCCCATGTGTTTGCAGAAACTCGTACAAAAATCCAATTTATGTGTATTGCCAGCAAGCAGAAGCAAAGCTTTCAAAGTGGTTTAATGAAATCCAGTACTAACAAGAATCACATGCCTTTTGTGTTCTGTATCTTAAATCTCCTAACAGCATTAACAGTGTTTGCAGATGATAGCGAGGTGGAGTAAGCTGTAATGCTATAGTCTTGATGATTGGCTGTGAGGAACAGGATAGTCTAGGTTACACACTAACACATGTCCTGTACAGTATATACAGTGTGTATATGTATAACAGTGACAAAAGCAGGATTCTGAGATGGGGGTTTCCGAATGTACCCCAAAATCCCCCAGTACGGGAGTCTGGATACTGTATGAAATATATTATTAATATTTAACAGTACAGATGGTCTGTAGTATAGGCCGTTTCAAACATTTAAATAAGTGGTCAGGAAAACCAGTACTGCACTATATAAGCTCACAATCTCCCACTTCATGTTTCCTCCTGGCAGATGCTCTCTGGTCCATTGCGATGTTTAAGGGCACCGATTGCCACCACGCAGTGGTGGAGGTACATGATCAATAATAATGTAGCGTAAATTGGCCATATTATGACTAGCCAGGTCAAAGTGCCTAGACATCATCTTCTTATTGTGATTTTTGTAAAATGAATTCTCAATTGTGTATATGTATTTATGTTTGTGTTTTATAACTTATCTGATTTTATTATAAATTTAATTAATTGTAAATCCGGTTGTCCCAGTGAGGATCACTCAGCACTATTATATTAACTCAGCAGCGCATTGCGTTACCATTCTTCTTGTCCTTTAATCTATCGGAGGCACCAAGAGACATTTTGCTCAGCCTAGCGGGGGCATAATACCATCTATGAAGTAACTAATACATTTTTTTTATGCAAATCGAGCTAGGAGCGGCATTGTCTCACATCACTACCCAGTCCTCATCAGATAAGGGAGCATTCAGGTTGGTTTCCCATGCACACTCACTTAAGGTGCATTGAGGAGAAGAATCCTCAGTCATTAACGTATAGAGGAGTGATATTAAACCTTTAGCAGAAGTGCGATGAAAGCATAGAGCTTCAAAAGTAGAGAGAGGTCTATTGGATCAATTATTGATCAAAAGACAATTTATTCATACCCGGGGAGAAATCTGGGTTGTGAACAATAAGGATAATTGGGGAAGGGCTAGAGGACAGATGATACTTTAACCCCTTCCTGACAGAGCCAGTTTTTGCGTTCCTGACAGAGCCCTTTTTTTCAAATCTGACATGTCTCAATTAAGTGGGGATAACTTTTTTTTGCTTTTACTTATCCCAGTGATTTTGAGATTGTTTTTTCGTGACACATTGTACTTCAAATTAGTGGTAAATTTGGGTCGATACAGTCTGTGTTTTTTTGTGAAAAATACCAAAATGTCGTAAAAAAATGGAAAATTTAGCAATTTGCAAAATGTTAAATTTTCTGCTTGTAAGACAAATAATCATACCACTCAAAATAGTTAATAACTAACATAGACCATATGTCTACTTTATGTTTCCATCATTATTTCAACTTCCTTTTAATTTTTTTGGACACTAGGAGGCTTACAATATGAATAGCAAATTCTCAAATTTTCAAGAAAATTTCAAACACTGATTTTTTTAGGGACCAGTTCAGTTCTGATGTGACTTTGAGGGACTTGTATGTGAGACACCCCCATAAATGATACCATTTCAAAAACTGCACCCCTCACAGTATTCAAAACAGCATTTTTGAAGTTTGATAACCCTTTAGGTGTTTCACAGGAATTAAAACAAAGTGTAGGTGAAATTTCAAAATTTCATTTTTTTTGCAGATTTGCAATTTTAATACATTTTTCTAAGGAACACAGTACATTTTACTAGAGAAATGTGACTAAAAATTGATTCCCCCAATTCTTTTGTTTTCATAAATATCCTATATGTGGCCCTAGTGTGCACGTTGACCAAACCACAGGCTTCATAATAGAAGGAGCACCTACTTGATTTTGGAGCCTCCTTTTTATGAGATTATTTTTTAGGCACCATGTAGGTTTCTAGGCACCATAAGATGCTAAAATTTAGGAACCCCCCCACAAGTGACCCCATTTTGCAAACTACACCCCTCAGGGAATTCATCTAGGGGTATAGTGTACATTTCAAACCCCCAGGGGTTTCACCAATTTTGATACAACTGGGCAGTGAAAATGAAAAATTACATTTTTTTACACAAAAATGCAGTTCTGGCTCAAAATTTTTCATTTTCAGAAGGTATGAAGGAGAAAAAGCACCCCAAAATCTGTGCCCCAATTTCTCCCGAGTACGGCAATGCCTCACATGTGACCAAAAAATACCAGTTGGGTGCATGGCAGGACTCAGAAGGGAAGGAGTGATTTTTGGATTTTGCAGCACAGATTTTGGTGGAATGAATGGTGGGTGCTATGTTGCACCAATACAGTGGAACCCCCCCACAAGTCACCCCATTTTGCAAAGTACACCCCTCAGGGAATTCATCTAGGGGTATAGTGTACATTTCAAACCCCCAGGGGTTTCACCAATTTTGATACAAGTGGGCAGTGAAAATGAAAAATTACATTTTTTTACACAAAAATGCAGTTCTGGCTCAAAATTTTTCATTTTCAGAAGGTATGAAGGAGAAAAAGCACCACAAAATATGTGCCCCAATTTCTCCCGAGTACGGCAATGCCTCACATGTGACCAAAAAATACCAGTTGGGTGCATGGCAGGACTCAGAAGGGAAGGAGTGATTTTTGGATTTTGCAGCACAGATTTTGGTGGAATGAATGGTGGGTGCTATGTTGCACCAATACAGTGGAACCCCCCCACAAGTCACCCCATTTTGCAAAGTACACCACTCAGGGAATTCATCTAGGGGTATAGTGTACATTTCAAACCCCCAGGGGTTTCACCAATTTTGATACAAGTGGGCAGTGAAAATGAAAAATTACATTTTTTTTACACAAAAATGCAGTTCTGGCTCAAAATTTTTCATTTTCAGAAGGTATGAAGGAGAAAAAGCACCCCAAAATATGTGCCCCAATTTCTCCCGAGTACGGCAATGCCTCACATGTGACCAAAAAATACCAGTTGGGTGCATGGCAGGACTCAGAAGGGAAGGAGTGATTTTTGGATTTTGCAGCTCAGATTCTGGTGGAATTTTGGTGGGTGCTATGTCGCATTAGCAAGACCCCCCAAGCACCAATACAGTGGAACCCCCCCACAAGTGACCCCATTTTGCAAACTACACCCCTCAGGGAATTCAACTAGGGGTATAGTGTACATTTCAAACCCCCAGGGGTTTCACCAATTTTGATACAAGTGGGCAGTGAAAATGAAAAATTACATTTTTTTACACAAAAATGCAGTTCTGGCTCAAAATTTATCATTTTCAGAAGGTATGAAGGAGAAAAAGCACCCCAAAATCTGTGCCCCAATTTCTCCCGAGTACGGCAATGCCTCACATGTGACCAAAAAATACCAGTTGGGTGCATGGCAGGACTCAGAAGGGAAGGAGTGATTTTTGGATTTTGCAGCTCAGATTCTGGTGGAATTTTGGTGGGTGCTATGTCGCATTAGCAAGACCCCCCAAGCACCAATACAGTGGAACCCCCCCACAAGTGACCCCATTTTGCAAACTACACCCCTCAGGGAATTCATCTAGGGGTATAGTGTACATTTCAAACCCCCAGGGGTTTCACCAATTTTGATACAAGTGGGTAGTGAAAATGAAAAAATACATTTTTTTACACAAAAATGCAGTTCTGGCTCAAAATTTTTCATTTTCAGAAGGTATGAAGGAGAAAAAGCACCCCAAAATCTGTGCCCCAATTTCTCCCGAGTACGGCAATGCCTCATATGTGACCAAAAAATACCAGTTGGGTGCATGGCAGGACTCAGAAGGGAAGGAGTGATTTTTGGATTTTGCAGCACAGATTTTGGTGGAATGAATGGTGGGTGCTATGTTGCACCAATACAGTGGAACCCCCCCACAAGTCACCCCATTTTGCAAAGTACACCCCTCAGGGAATTCATCTAGGGGTATAGTGTACATTTCAAACCCCCAGGGGTTTCACCAATTTTGATACAAGTGGGCAGTGAAAATGAAAAATTACATTTTTTTACACAAAAATGCAGTTCTGGCTCAAAATTTTTCATTTTCAGAAGGTATGAAGGAGAAAAAGCAGCCCAAAATCTGTGCCCCAATTTCTCCCGAGTACGGCAATGCCTCACATGTGACCAAAAAATACCAGTTGGGTGCATGGCAGGACTCAGAAGGGAAGGAGTGATTTTTGGATTTTGCAGCTCAGATTCTGGTGGAATTTTGGTAGGTGCTATGTCGCATTAGCAAGACCCCCCAAGCACCAATACAGTGGAACCCCCCCACAAGTGACCCCATTTTGCAAACTACACCCCTCAGGGAATTCATCTAGGGGTATAGTGTACATTTCAAACCCCCAGGGGTTTCACCAATTTTGATACAACTGGGCAGTGAAAATGAAAAATTACATTTTTTTACACAAAAATGCAGTTCTGGCTCAAAATTTTTCATTTTCAGAAGGTATGAAGGAGAAAAAGCACCCCAAAATCTGTGCCCCAATTTCTCCCGAGTACGGCAATGCCTCACATGTGACCAAAAAATACCAGTTGGGTGCATGGCAGGACTCAGAAGGGAAGGAGTGATTTTTGGATTTTGCAGCACAGATTTTGGTGGAATGAATGGTGGGTGCTATGTTGCACCAATACAGTGGAACCCCACCACAAGTCACCCCATTTTGCAAAGTACACCCCTCAGGGAATTCATCTAGGGGTATAGTGTACATTTCAAACCCCCAGGGGTTTCACCAATTTTGATACAACTGGGCAGTGAAAATGAAAAATTACATTTTTTTACACAAAAATGCAGTTCTGGCTCAAAATTTTTCATTTTCAGAAGGTATGAAGGAGAAAAAGCACCCCAAAATCTGTGCCCCAATTTCTCCCGAGTACGGCAATGCCTCACATGTGACCAAAAAATACCAGTTGGGTGCATGGCAGGACTCAGAAGGGAAGGAGTGATTTTTGGATTTTGCAGCACAGATTTTGGTGGAATGAATGGTGGGTGCTATGTTGCACCAATACAGTGGAACCCCCCCACAAGTCACCCCATTTTGCAAAGTACACCCCTCAGGGAATTCATCTAGGGGTATAGTGTACATTTCAAACCCCCAGGGGTTTCACCAATTTTGATACAAGTGGGCAGTGAAAATTAAAAATTACATTTTTTTACACAAAAATGCAGTTCTGGCTCAAAATTTTTCATTTTCAGAAGGAATGAAGGAGACAAAGCACCCCAAAATCTGTGCCCCAATTTCTCCCGAGTACGGCAATGCCTCATGTGTGACCAAAAAGTAACAGGACTCAGAAGGGAAGGAGTGATATTTGGATTTTGCAGCACAAATTCTGGTGGAATGATGGTGGGTGCTATGTCGCATTAGCAAGACCCCCAAAGCACCAATACAGTGGAACCCCCCCACAAGTGACCCCATTTTGCAAACTACACCCCTCAGGGAATTCATCTAGGGGTATAGTGTACATTTCAAACCCCCAGGGGTTTCACCAATTTTGATACAAGTGGGCAGTGAAAATGAAAAATTACATTTTTTTACACAAAAATGCAGTTCTGGCTCAAAATTTTTCATTTTCAGAAGGTATGAAGGAGAAAAAGCACCCCAAAATCTGTGCCCCAATTTCTCCCGAGTACGGCAATGCCTCACATGTGACCAAAAAATACCAGTTGGGTGCATGGCAGGACTCAGAAGGGAAGGAGTGATTTTTGGATTTTGCGGCTCAGATTCTGGTGGAATGAATGGTGGGTGCTATGTGGCATTAGCAAGACCCCCGAAGCACGGTGAAATTATGAACCTAATAATCCATAGATGTGTGGTATATTTTAAAACACTCCTTTATACATAGGCCGGGTTTGTCGGGGCAAGTGTCACACTGGAAAATAGTTTGCTTTCTTATTCCCTTTTTATAGCAAACTTTGCACCTTTTTTGTGTCCTGCCCTTTTTTCCAGTGGAGGGGATTTCATCAGGAAAATGCTGCCCTGGTACAATACGGGGGCCAGTACTAGAAGTACTGGGGCCCTCTGCCTGCTGGTTCCCAAATATTAGGCCCTTTATGACTTCCTCTTGAAAGTGCATAAATGTCCCCCTCTGGCCGGTAGAACGGAATAGCACGTAAGCGTTATACAGTGCCATCTGGATGATATACACGGCCAGCTTCTTGTACCAGATTTTTGTTTTCCGCAGGGCACTGTACGGCTTCAGTACCTGATCTGAAAGATCCACTCCGCCCATGTACCTATTGTAATCCAGGATACAATTAGGTTTTGAGGTGTGGGTACTGGTACCCCGTACAGGGACGGAGGTGGTACTGTCTCCGTGAATTGTTGTCAGTATAAGGACATCCCTCTTGTCCTTATATTTGACCAACAACATATTTTCGGTGCATATTCCCCTGCTTTCACCCCTTCTCATTACTTGGGCAATGTGCGTTTTTGGGAGGCCTCTTTGGTTCTTGCGCACAGTACCGCAAGCTGCTGTACCTCTTGAACCAAGGGCCTTAAACAGGGGGATGCTAGTGTAAAAGTTATCCACATAGAGGTGATAACCTTTATCCAGGAAGGGGTGCACTAAATCCCAGACAATTTTTCCACTAACACCTACGAGGGAGGGGGGGCATTCTGGCGGTTCAATTCTTGAATCCTTCCCTTCATATACCCTAAACCTGTGAGTGTACCCTGAGGTGCTTTCACACAGCTTATACATTTTTATGCCATACCTTGCCCTCTTACTGGGAAGGTACTGGCGGAATTTAACCCTTCCTTTAAAATGTATAAGGGACTCGTCTATGCAAATGAATTTATCTGGGATGTACATGTCTTCAAATTTGGCACTGAAATGATCAATGACCGGCCTGACTTTGAATAGCCGGTCAAAGGTGGGATCATCTCTGGGTGGGCACTGTGCATTATCGTTGTAATGCAAAAATTTAAGGATCGTCTCAAATCGAGCCCGGGGCATGGCCATACGGTAAAATGGGGTGCTGTACAGAACATCTGTACTCCAATATTGCCTAATTTCTGGCTTTTTTACTATGCCCATATGAAACACCAGACCCCAAAACGTCATCATCTCTACTGCATCTACAGGGGTCCACCTAGCAAATGATGACGTGGGGTTTTGAGCAATAAACTGCTGGGCATATAAATTAGTTTGGTCCACCATTAAATTTATAAAATCATCAGAGAAAAATAATTTGAAAAAGTCAATTTCTCTGAGACCTGTGGAATCAAATTGGATTCCTGGCATGGCCAAAAACTCAGGAACCTGGGGCTCAAAATTGTCTGGTGGTGGGGTCCATACGAGATCAATTATTGGGGGGGGGGTCTCAGCTGCTCTACGGGGGCGTCTTTGAGGGGGTCCCTCATCACCAGAGGAGGAAGAGGAGCTTAAGGCGAATCCTTCAAATTCCCCGCTTGCATCACTGGCTGTGTCAGAGTCAGAAGCAAGCATGGCATATGCCTCCTCCGCTGAATACATTCTTCTGGATGACTCGGATGACATTTGGGATGACATTTGGGATGCCATTTTTATTTTTGTGTTACTGGTAGTGAAATGTTTCAACACGTGTATAGTGTAGGGGGGGGTACAAACTTTATTTCAACCCGGGGGGTATGTAGTGTGTAGTGTGTATGTAGTGCAGAAAAAAAAAATACTTTATACAAAAAAAAAAAATTGAAGGGGTTAAAAAAAAAAAAAATTGAAGGGGTTAAAAAAAAAAATTGAAGGGGTTAAAAAAAAAATTGAAGGGGTTAAAAAAAAAAAAAAAAGGTCCTGCGCCAAAAATTGAGCACAGATGTTGGTCAGTAACGTCCGTCACTGAACAGCGCTTAAAGGCAACAGGAATTTGATCAAAAAAAAAAAAAAAATAGATCAACCCTGTGCCGAAAAAGATGATCAGTGATGTACGTCACTGATCAGCGCACAGCGGCCACAGGACACCCACAAAATCACAGTGTGTGTAAAAAAAAAATTAAAAAAAGACCCCACAGCACACACAAAAAAAAAAAAGGTGATCAGTGATGCGACACTGATTACCAGTGAGGGGCAGCAGGTGCACAACCTTTGGTGCAACTGACAGTGCAACTGGCAGGTATATATAAAAAAAAAAAACCTCTGCACCCCCAAAAAGTTGCTGATCAGTTAATTTATACTGATCAGCACAAAAGGGGGGGCAGCAGTCAGTTATATAAAAAATATATAGCACAATCTGTCACTATCTCTATCTCTCTATCTCTCTCTATCTCTCTATCTATAACTATCACACTGCAGCAGCACAAAATATAGCACTCTCTGTCACTAGGCCTCTCTATCTCTCTCTCTCTATCTCTCTCTATATCTCTCTATCTCTCTATCTCTCTCTATCTCTCTCTATCTCTCTCTCTATAACTATATCACACTGCAGCAGCACAAAATATAGCACTCTCTGACACTATCTCTCTCTATCTCTCTCTATCTAACTAACGCTATTACACTGCAGCAGCACAAGTTCACAACACAGGAAGTCACAAGTAACAGGATCCAGGAAGCATCCAGCACACTACAAGCAGTGATGAAGCAGGCAAGATATTTGCAAGGATCAGGTAAGTATTTTGCAAGGTTCTGGTCAGTATATCGCGGCAGCTAGGCACGGTGACCGCACTGCACGCAATTCCAGACCGGAATGGCGTCTGCAGTGCAGTCACCGTTAGTTTAAACCCCCCTCCATGGCTGTGATTGGTCCGTCGGACCAATCACGGCCTTTGGGGGCGGGCGGGGTGAGGTGGGGTGACACCAGTGTCACCCTTACACCCCGCGGTGATTGGTGCTGTACTTTACAGCACCAATCACCTCTAATCGCGTGTCACCGGAGAACGTTATTCGCCGGTGACACAGAAAACGCTGTAATTGGCTGTTCACACTGAACAGCCAATCACAGCGATCGCCGACGGGGGGGCGGCATCGCAGCCCCCCCTGGGCATGCACGGACATGTCTGCTGTCAGGGACAGCAGACATGTTGAAACTGTCACCGCGTCTATAGACGCGGTGACAGTTAAATGCCATGACGTACATTTACGCCATGTGTCGGGAAGTACTTCCCGACCATGACGTAAATGTACGTCAATTGTCGGGAAGGGGTTAAATTGCCATAGTCCCAAACAATTAAGGATCGAGAAACAATAGGGTAAGTACTCATGGCTTTGGGACGACGAGATATTTGTAACCAAAGTAAAGATGAGGTTGTCGAAAGGCCTATTTCCGCAGCCTCAATAGCGGTCCAAACCCTCTTTGCCTCCGGATTACACCATGGAACCCATTGGGCCAATTGGGCAGCCAAATAATACCTATGAAAGTCAGGAATGCCCAGACCACCGTCACGATTGGGGCTCTGTGGTATTTTTAAGCGATCTCTGGTATGTTTATTAGTCCAGATGAAGCGTGAAGTGTGAGGTTTCAAATATTTAAATACATAGGAGGGAATAAATATAGGGAGTGATTGAAAGAGGTAAGGGAGTCTGAGCAGCATATTCATCTTTACCGAATTTACCCTGCCAATCCATGAGATAAAATAGCTCGACCAGGATTGAAGATCAGATTTGACTCGGTCCAGTATTCTGGGAAAATTAGCCTGAAACAACTGATGGTGGCGGTGAGTTAGATAAATTCCTAGATATTTGATTTGTCGTGTATACCATTTAAAAAGGAAATCAGCTTCCAAAGTGCGTCTGGACGAGCCTGGAATATAAAAATCCAGTACTTCAGTTTTAGATGTGTTCATTTTTTATCCAGAATAGCCAGAATAAACTCAATTTCAGAGAGGAGAGAAGGTAGGGATTCAAATGGATTTCCCACAGAGAGCAGAACATCGTCTGCATATAAAGCTATTTTATGTTCAGAGGGTCCTATTTTGACAACAGAAATGTCTGCATTGTTGCGGATCCTCGGATCCATGAGTGCCACACATGGTGGCACTCATGGAATTATATGGCACACATGCAGCACCCCTGGAATTATACGGCACACATGGTGGCACTCATGGATTTATATGGCACACATGCAGCACCCCTGGAATTATACATGTCCCATGGTGACAGCCCTGGAATTATACAGCACACATTTGGCAACACCCCTGGGTTGATATGGATCATTTAGCAGCACCCCTGGAATTATTTTTAAATAAAATGGCCCCTTAGTAGTCCCCCACAGCATCCCCCTTAGTAGTAGTGCCCAATAGTAATCACCTTTAGTAGTCCCCCATTGTAATCCCCCATAGTAATTCCCCATATTAGGACCCCCATAGCTGCCCCCCACAGCTTTAATTGTATATAGGGTCCAGATCTCGTGAGAATCCAACAGCAGGATGATGACGGTTCGACCTCGTTCTGGATCCTTATAATGGCGCGAAGGAGCAAGCTGTCCATGAGCCTGCCTCAATCATGTAAGCTCAGGGGAGTCTGGTTCTCTGGGAACCGAACCCGCTTATCCCTAATATATTTACATCATGCACAAATGAAGGATTGAGCTAATGTATCACAGAGAATAGTGTAGTATTAAATGCGCTTTTAACATATTACTTAATCAAAGAACATAAGAAAGTTACCAAAAAGTATTTCCACCATAAAAATCATAAAAATGTCTTATTCACAAATAAGCATTACATGTGTTACTCTTACTAAAATTTCAAAGCCTTCAGCACAAATGAGTTTTTCAGTCTAGGGCTAATAGTCACTTTACAGAAAATGCGTGACTGACTATGGCGGGGTCTTTTTGTGTGAATTTTTGCCTTAAAATGCGCCTTGTTCGCAAAACAATGCAGATAGGACGCACAAGTAGCTTCTGCTACTCAGAGAAAGTCTCACAGGAAGACACTTGGTTCTACTGAGTCACGCCAAGGCACGGTTTGACTAGAAGGGCAAACCGATGCAGTTGGGGGGCAAGCGTTTGGCAGGGCAGTGGGTGGCATTTGCCTGTTAGTTAAGCTGGAAGTATACGAAGTGTGGGCCCATAGTACCATATTTCTGGAGACATGCCAAGAACTATGGCACAAGTTATTGCCAGAACTATGGAGCTTGTGCAGACTCAGACGCACTGCCAGATTCTTCACACTCTTCTCTTCATGCACTATTTTTTAAGGGAACCCACATCATTTTACTACCTAGGATGAGCATTGACTATCAATGGTTAACAACCATTGAAGGTTTTCCACAGGTAGTTGATGGTTTTGGTGGAGATCAGTTGCTGCTCTGGCAGCCGTAGCAGAGCAGGTAGTAAAGTTCATTTTTAACACCCCACAACCACCAATACCCTTGGTACATGCTGTGAGGCCAAGCTGCACCTTCTTCAGTGGCTGACCTACAGCCTAACAGTTAGGATGTCCATTGATGCATAAAGCATCTATTTTCTGTGCAAGGGCACGCAGGGATGGCATCAGACGGTCAGTGGTTGACAGTATTATGCCGCTTCTAGGCGGTGTAGGCGGCATGGACCTCCCTTTGTGAAAAGTAGAGACATGTCACTGCCATTAGGGGGAGGGAGGAGGCCAGGGATTGCACAGAGATTTCCTGGCATCTGTAATGGGTGGCTTTTGGGGAAGTCTCCTGCTGCATTATCATATCTTTGCTTTTGCTGTTGCAGCAATGATAGAATTCCAAACACATCTGATTCAGGAACTGCCCCCTTATGGCCACCTTTAGACTTTACACACTACTATACATAATGCATACCTCCCAAATTCTTAGGGAGACAGAGGAGGGACACTGATAAGCATGCCGGAGGCGCATTGCAAAATTTTGGGGGTGTGGCCTATACTCGCGGCTCTCCCGTGAGGCCATTTTGGAGCTATGGGGGCATGGTCCAGATGCTCTGTGAGCCTCTAGACATGCCCCCAGCCCCCTGGCTGCGGGAATAGATGCACAGCGTTTAGTCACCGCTGCTCAGCAGCCAACAGGGGGACTCCCAACACAGAATAGCAGGTTTATGGAATCTATAGCCACATGAGTTAAATGGAAAAATGTATTAAATATTGTGTTATGTCACGTGTCTGTAAATTGCAAGTAAATGTCAGAGGTACAGCATGTACTGCTCAAGGTCCGTTTCAATAGCCGCACATAAAATATTGTACATGCTCATCAATGTACAGAACTGAACTACACTTAGGCAAAGTTTAGTAAGGGTGTGTCAATAGGGTGCTGACGGAATAGGTTACTAGAGTTGTGCCTGTTTCAGATGGATATTTACACCATGAAGAGGGCTGGCACAAGTGCATCCTGATGATAATGATAATTTCTCTAAGCACGGGTACAATAACAGTTGTCTAGTCATATCAGTACCTATATATCAGGCATTTCCAAACTATGGCCCTCCAACTGTGAAACTACACATCCCAGCATGCCTTGCAATAGTTTTAGCATACCTTCATAGCAAAACCGTGGCAAGGCATGATGGGACTTGTAGTTTTAAAACAGCTGGAGGGCCATAGTTTAGACATGCCTGCTATACAGTATATCCTATATTAAGACAATAAAAGACAGACTCCATATTAGTAACAACAATTGACAAACATCCATTATAAAGTAGGTTTGCATGAGTGATGTTGATTGCTGACTTGTTTTATACCCCACTTGCAGGATATTTATTATTTGTTGTTTAATAAATCTGCAATATTATATTGTTATAGTATTGATGTGCACATTTTTGCAATTAAGCACCGCCTGTTTGCCTAATATTCAATTGATAATCAGCATTATGATTGGCATCTCGTTAGAAGAACGGATAGACTCACCAGTAGTTTTGCTCCTCTGCAAACCAGCCTGTTGTGCTGCACAATACAATTGTATGACCCAACTGCGTTCCTCTTAATTTCCAGTACATTAAGTAACTTGAACAGTAGCAGGATTGTGTTATGTTTAGTAAACACAGTGAAACACACTCTGGTAACCAGCACTAAACAAGCCGACAGACATAATCCATTCAATGCTTTTGCGTAGCTGGATGTATTTCAAGAAACATTGCAGTTTACATACAACTATTACCTCCTTGTTATATCACAAAAGCACAACATAATAACATAAACCCATAACACAACTTGGCTTGTTTAAAAGAGCTACTAACATTGGGCCTGTCAGCGATGTATGCAAATGTGTACACAGTCACAGTTCAAAAATATACTAATGTTGCTGCCACCTGGATTTGCATAGATATGCCCACTAGCAACAATGCAAATCCCATTGGCTGTGGACAAACAAATTCATTGCAGTGGAAATACAAGATGTAATAGTCCCAAGGCGCAAAACCAGAGTCCTGCAGCCTCACAATGGAAAATGAGGATCACCAACGACACCTCTTGGGGGTAGTCTATCGCAAAAAAAAACAAAGGATGTAGAGGCGCTGGGTTCTTGTTCGTCCAAGTATATAGTAGTTATAATAGTCTCACATGAGTGGTTCCGTAAGAGAGGAAAAGAGGAAAAACGATGTGTTAGAGTAAAAATGGCTAATTCAAGGGAAAAAAAAACAGGAAGGGGTTCGCAGATAATATAGCGTACCCTCACTCACACAAAGTGAAGTGTATGCAAGCTCATCAAGGTATCTTTAACAAATGTTGGGCCACCACAGTGTCTTTTAGGTGATGGGATGAGTGATGGTCAATGCGTACCGTACTCACAATCAAGGGTACTCCTATAAAGGTATCTTTATCGTACAAACCCTGATGGTGTCCATGGGGTTGAGGGGTGGCTCCCCGGTATGGTAAAAAAGAGAAAGTGGATGTTTTTTCTCAATAAAATGATTGACCATCACTCATCCCATGGGGGAAATGTATGAAATCTTCTAAACACAGAAAATAAGAAACCAGTGAGAATGAGGCCGCCATTTCTACTATCAGCTTCCACTATGACTAATATTACTTGATGAACCAATGTTTCTTTACTGTAGAGATGGGATTACAGAATGAATGGGCACAATGCAGTGTTATGAGTGTGGTGGGCAGCCTGTGATGCAGGGCAACATATCAGCAACAAAACAGGCCTCAGGAATCTTCACTGTGGACCAAATGGCCAATCCACCCCCTGCCACACTGCACTTCTGAGCAATGGTCTTTCTAAATCGAATGACAAAACATTAATCTAATAAACCGTTTACAAATGACAATATTAATAAGTATAATGGTAAATATTTGGGCCTTGAAGTTATCTATAGCAACCAGCTATCATTAGACTGTACTAAATAAATCATAGTCTAATTACTATCGGCACCATTACTTTTTTTTAGCCGGTATGATACATTTTCCCAATCTGACAATTGTTTGTTTCTCTAATTTCAACTTTACCGCAACTTTCATGATTGTAAAAACACAGTGTTGATGTTACCAAAAAGTTCAACAAGATACGGATAAGATGGGCCAAGTGGTTCTAATCGGCTGCCAGACTCTCGAGGAACAGCTGTACTAAGGCTTGAAAAGTAATAAAGCGGAGAGTGATCAAAGTATCAGCCAATCGGCTCCTAACTGCCATGCTGCAGGCTGTGCTGGAAAAAAAGGGATTTTTGTAAGAACTTACCGTTCGAATCCCTTTCTCTGATATGGTCCTGGTGACACAGCTCAACACTGGGATGTAGGAGGGTCCGAAGGAGCCAGGCACCTATCCTAAAGTTTTAGAGGGTAGGCTCCTCCCCTACTGCATCCCTGGACTCTTCAGTTCAATCTTTCAAAGCCACTGGAATACATAACTCAGTACAAACGCCTGCACATATTATATGCACATTTTATAACAGAAAACTGTTAACTTTTAACCATTTTAACATGAACATCATGAAACTTCTGGCATACTTACTGAGCGTAAGGGAGGGATCGCTGTGTCACCAGGACCATATCAGAGAAAGGGATTCGAACGGTAAGTTCTTACAAAAATCCCTTTTTCTCTTTCAATGGTCCTGGTGACACAGCTCAACACTGGGACGTTCCAGAGCCGGTCCTTTGGGAGGGTACGCTCAGGTCTGCAGCTCTCAGCACTGCTCGCCCGAATGATGCGTCCTCCGACGCGAACTCATGGAATCTATAGAATTTTGCAAATGTGTGAACAGATGACCAAGTGGCAGCTCTGCAAACCTGCTCAGCTGTGGCCCCATGTCGAACCGCCCAAGAGGTGGCAACTGACCTGGTGGTATGCGCATTTATTTTGGCCGGTACTGGTCTACCCCCTTTGGTGTATGCAAAGGCTATCACAGACCGCAACCACCTAGCAATAGTCTGCTTAGATGCAGGCCAACCAATTTTGTGTACGTCATACAATACCAACAATGTGTCAGTCTTCCTGACACTCTTCACTCTGTCCACATATATGCGTAAGGCACGCACAACATCCAAAGTTCTCAACTTGTCCCTTTTCTTAGAACCCTCTGGGGGTTGAAACACAGGTAGAACTATCTCCTGATTTAAATGGAAGGTAGATACCACCTTCGGTAAAAACTGAGGCACTGTTCTTAAAACAGCCCTGTCATCATGAAAAATTAAGAAGGGAGATTTACATGACAAAGCTCCCAATTCTGAAACTCTTTTAGCAGATGCTACTGCTAACAAAAACACTAGCTTCCACGTGAGAAACTTAAAGTCAGCCGACCTTAAAGGTTCAAAAGGTGCCTTCTGAAGGCATTCCAAAACCAGTGATAGATCCCAAGGTGCTACTGGTTGCTTGTATGGAGGTTTCAACCTGGATACTCCTTGTAAAAAGGTTTGAATTTCCGGCAAAATGGCTATCTTTTTCTGGAAATAGATGGACAAGGCCGAAATCTGCACCTTCAGTGACTGAAGGCTTAGGCCCGATGAAAAACCATCTTGTAAAAATTCCATCATTCTTGATAGCTTAAAATGAGATGTATGAGCCTTTCTTCTCTCACACCATCGAATGTAAGTCTTCCAGACTCTATAATAATTTGCCGAAGATACAGCTTTTCTGGCTTTTATCATCGTCTGTACTACTGCCTCAGAAAACCCTTTTCTTTTCAAAATGGTGGTTTCAATAGCCAGGCCGTCAAAATCAATCGATCTGAATCCAGGTGATTGAATGGGCCTTGTCTTAGAAGGTCTGGTCTCAGAGGTAGACGCCATGAGTCCACAGACAACCTCTGAAGCCTCGAGTACCAGGATCTCCTTGGCCAATCTGGGGCCACTAAGATCACTGGAACCTTCTGCCCCTGTATTTTCTTCAGAAGTCTCGGTAACATTGGTACTGGTGGGAATGCATAAAGGAGATCTCCCTGCCAGTGAATAGTCATGGCATCCACTGCCTCCGCTAGTGGATCCCTTGTTCTGGCATAGAACCTGGGCACTTGACGGTTGATCCTGGATGCCATCAGGTCCACATCCGGAGTTCCCCACATCGAAGTGATTTGTTGAAACACCTGAGGGTGTAAGCTCCATTCCCCTTCCTTGAGCTCCTTCCTGCTCAGGAAATCGGCTTCTATATTCTCTATTCCTGGGATGAATATAGCCGATACAGCTGGAACATTCTGTTCCGCCCATAGGAAGATTCTGGATACCTCCCACATGGCCAATCTGCTGCGTGTACCTCCCTGGTGATTCAGATACGCCACAGCTGTGGCATTGTCGGTCTGAATCCTCAAAGGGAGGTTCTGTAACCTGTCTCCCGCCAAGGAAATCACTTTCCAGACAGCTCTCAGCTCCAAGATGTTGATTGGTAACGCTGATTCCTCTGCCGTCCACAGGCCCTGAAGCCTGAGATCCAGGACTATTGCCCCCCAGCCCCTGAGACTGGCGTCGGTAGTTACTATCAACCAGTCCCAGGTCTGTAATGACCGACCCCACTGAAGGGAATCTACTTCTGTCCACCATT
Organism: Crinia signifera; assembly: GCF_055691185.1. NCBI lineage: Eukaryota > Metazoa > Chordata > Amphibia > Anura > Myobatrachidae > Crinia > Crinia signifera. Next base: position 436,584,799 of record NC_139217.1, on the reverse strand, counting down.
TCAAGGATTCTCGGGTGTCCGAAGACAGCACTATCATCTCGGATTTCATGGTCAAAGTGTTTCCTGACCAGGCTGACAAAATGTTCCATTGGAACCTCCGAGAGTGGAACCTGGCAAATTGAAGCGTCTCGAATGACGCCACCATCTTCCCCAGGAGCTTGAGGCACCTCCATACTGAAATGCTCTGAGCCCTGAGAATCTCCTGGACTAGGGTGACCAGATCCCTGGCCTTTACCTCCGGGAGGAATACCCGATGAAGATGGGTGTCCAGTATGACTCCCAAGAATTGGAGCCTTTGTGACGGTACCAACTGAGATTTTTGCAAATTTAAAATCCAGCCGTGAGCCTGCAAAAAACTGATGGCCTCTGCCAAGTGACTCTGCAGCATGGCTGCTGACTCTGCTTTGAACAGGAGATCGTCCAAATAGGGTATTACTGTGATTCCCCTGAGCCTCAGCACCGCCGCCATTACTGACATTATCTTTGTGAATACCCTTGGCGCGGTTGCTAGCCCAAAGGGTAACGCCCGGAATTGTAAATGCAGGTCTCCTATGGCAAACCTCAACAAGGTCTGATGCTCTGGGTGTATAGGAACGTGCAAATATGCGTCCTGGACATCCATGGACGCCAAAAATTCTCCCTGGTCCAGACTCAGGAGTACTGACCGTAGGGACTCCATTTTGAAATGGTCTACCCATAAATGAACATTTAGGGATTTCAAATTTAGTATTGGTCTGAAAGACCCGTCTGGTTTGGGCACCAGGAACAGCGTGGAGTAAAAGCCTTTCTTCCACTCTGCCCTGGGGACTGGTGTAACCACCCCTTTTTCCAAAAGGGAGTGAGCTGCTCTCACAAGAGCTGTACGCAGCCGTGCCTCCTTTGGTAAGGATGTGGGGATGAACCTCTTCGGAGGCGGCCCTCTGCAAGGGATTTTGTAACCCTGTGTTATAATATCTAACACCCAGGCATCCTGGCCTAGAGAAGCCCAAGCGTCCCTGAAGAGTGTGAGACGCCCCCCCACTTTTGTCACTGTCGGGCAAAGCCCCTGACAGTCATGCAGAGGGTTTATCCTCTCCTTTTGTGGCAGGCTTCTTGTGAAAAGAGCCAAATTTTGACTTTTGTGTCTTGCCTCTAGAGGACTGAAACCTTCCCCTGAAAGACTGTCCTCGAAAGGACGCACCACCTCTAGGGGAGGGCTGAAAGGACGGCTTAAAAGCAGAAAATCTGGACGTCTGCTTTGCTGAGGAGGCCGGCAGGAATGTACTTTTGCCGCCCGTGGCCTGTTTTATAATCTCCTCTAATTCGGTACCAAAGAGTACCTTTCCTTTGAAGGCTAATGTTTCCAGAGCCTTCTTGGACTCATTGTCTGCTTCCCAGGCTTTAAGCCAAAGCACTCTCCTGGCATTAATGGAGACTGTGGACACTCTGGTTGCCATTTTAATAGCTTCCTCCTCTGCTTCCACTGCATATTCTGCCGCTGCCTTAATCTTTTCTGCAAGCAGTAATGCTCCAGGGTCAGCCTGCAGCATGGTGCATAATTCACCAGCCCACTCTATCATGGCCTTAGAGACCCAGGCTGAAGCAATAAGGGGCCGTAAGGTAAACCCCACCCCTTCAAAGATAGCTTTGAGGTTTCCCTCCAGCTTTTTATCCACAGAATCTTTAAAAGCTGCACCGCCCTGTACTGGCAATACAGTAGCCTTGGACAAACGTGCCACTGAAGCGTCCACAACTGGGACCTTTTCCCAGAGCTCCGCATGAGACTCTGGCATGGGGTACAGACTAAGGAATCGCTTAGGCATCTGAAGCCTCTTATCAGGAGTTTTCCAAGCCCCTTCTAACAATTCCTGTAACCCCTCATCTGAAGGAAAAGTAACAGCCTCCTTCCGCTGTCGCTTAAAAACACCTTTAACAGGAGTCTTATCCTCCACAGACAGCTTTAAAGCCTGCTTCACAGCTACAATGAGATCCTCTATACCAGCAGCAGAGTTCTCTTCCAAATCATCACCCTGATCCCAGGGGATGTCAGTATACTCTCCTTCCTCTTCATCTACCACAGTAGTTAAAGCATAAGACCTTCTAGGGGTCCCTGCCACATCATCCATTTTGTCCAGCATTTCACTGAACCTGTTGATCCCTTTAGCAGTATCCTGCATCACCTGAATCAGTGCAGGATCTGCCTGGGTAAGAGGCAAGGAGCCGGACGACTGCTGAGATGATGGCATAGGTCTCTGTGATTCTACCAGCCCATCACTCTGCCTGTCCAAAAGCTGCACCAAAGCGTTTACTGACCTGCCTAGGGCCCTGGCCCACGCAGGTTCCATCTGCTCTGCCCTATGGGGTTCACTGCCCATGGGTCTCACATCAGCGCAAGTAATACATAAGCCCCCCTTGGCCATCTGCTCAGGGACAAACTTTTGTGTGCAAACATTGCACGCGCTCAGTGCACTGAGGGCTCCCTCCCCCAAAACCACAGCCTGATGCTCAGACATGATGCAAGTGATAAATGTATATCTATCAGTATACACAGTGCAAACAATGTACAAGCGTTTATACAGAGGCAATGCACCCAGTCACTTATCTGTCTGTTGGTTTCAACTGCGGGGAAGCGATGCCCAGGAAATCCAAGTCACTCTGCCAGGATCAGTAAGCCAGCTCAGCTCCGCTGCAAGCGTTCTGAAAGGCGCCAAAGTCAGAGTGAAGGAAGAGACCACAGGTCCCTGCTGTTGCGGGGTCCGTGACCTTTTGGCGCCAACCACCCCCAGCCAGCCGCTCCTTAGGTAGGATTTCCTAGTTCCAGTGTCTCCCCCTCAACTGGGGATCACTTGGAACATGCCTGTCACAACGCTGCTGTCCTCTCATCTAGGAGCTCAGCGTGTAAGCTCCGCATAAAATGGCCGCCGCCATCACGGAGCGCCTGTCCCCCATGATCCCCACCTAAATGTGGAGCCGGTTTCAGGGTACTCCGGAGCCCAGGCAGCCTTTTAGAAAAGGCTATAAGCGCTGCACAGGGAGACCAGACAGTGTCTCCCCTGTGCACAGTGAGCTGACAGGACGCGCTTCTGTCAGCTCCTGCTGCGCTAGCAGTGTGAGGATTCACTATGAGAATCCTCACACTGTGCCTACCTAGCTAGGGTGAAAGTTAATAAAACAATAAAAATCCCCTAACTACTCTAATTCTTCGGCTGCTCCTGCAGCCCTTTAGAATAGCACCCACTCCAGTGGGCACCTAACACGAACTGAAGAGTCCAGGGATGCAGTAGGGGAGGAGCCTACCCTCTAAAACTTTAGGATAGGTGCCTGGCTCCTTCAGACCCTCCTACATCCCAGTGTTGAGCTGTGTCACCAGGACCATTGAAAGAGAAATGATAGTTATGAGCTGGTGGCCTATCACTCTCCACTTTTCAAGGCTTAGTACATCTGTCCCGCTATGTTACTATGATACATGGGATTGATGTATCAATCAAAAGGAAAGGAGTGGAAAAATGGACCAGTGGAGAAGTTGCTTATGGGAACCAATCAGCTGCAAGATACCATTTATCAAATAAATTCTATAAAATGATAGGTAGATGATTGGTTGCTATGGGCAACTCAACCATGGGCCCACATCTCCACTCTTTATACTACCTAAATACATCAGCCCTATATCACACAATAGCGCACCGAAGCCTATTGTATCACAATGTAAACACAAGAACGTACAGAGCTGGCCCTAGCCTAAATGACGCCCTAGACAAGATTTTGGCTGGTGCCCCCTAGCACCGCCACTAGTTCCGCCTCTGACCCTGCGCCCCTTTCCCAGCACCATCAACCCTCATCAAAGTAGTCATCATTTTGGTGCTCCTACCAACAATATTTTAAATAGTAACAGTGCACACATTCGATGCGCAGCCCAAACAGGGGTGTGTTTGTTTATATACTACAGTGTTCTTGCTGGGAAGGGGCATGGCCACACAATAATACCCCACTTAAAATTAGGCCACACAGTAGTGCAACTTTATTCACATTATATCATCCGATGGTGTCCCTTATTCACATTACATCACACAGTAGTATCACTTTACCTTATATACATTACTCCTCACATTATTCACATCATACCCTGAGAAAATATTGTATTTTAAGCACCTCCATGGCCACACTGCAACCCAGCACAAAGCATTGTGAGCTGGTCGGAGAAGAAGAGCTTCAGCTGCTGCTGTCACTTAAGGGGAGGGGGCCCGGGGCCCCCACTGGGCCCTTTCATCAGACTTTGGTCTGGGTAATTTGTACCCCCTACCCCTTTCTCTCAGCACCCCTGATAATACCACACAGTCATGCCCCTTACACATTACACACTTTATTAATGTCCTTATAAACATAATGCCCCTTAAACATTATGCCAACCTTTATACACATAATGACACACATAATGCCCCTTACACATATGTTGCACATTATTAATGCGCTTATACACATGACACACAAAATGCCTGTTACACATATGTTGCACATTATTAATGCGTTTATACATGACACACATAATGCCCCTTACACATATGCCGAACACTATTGCACAACCAACCCACCCGCAGACAGCACTCGCACAGCCGCTAACACTGTGACCTCTGCTTGGATACAAATGTTTACATCTTGCCTCAATAGGCCATGCAGCTCCTGGCCATGTTGGGTGCCTTTTTTTGCTGAAAATTCATCTTATTTGCATTGTTATGTGACCAGGACACAAATGGAGCTTCCGATTATTAAAATGATATGTGGCATGCCTATATTCTGTGTGCGACTGTGGCTGTACCTGCATACGGAATGCTATGTTACAGTGATTTCCTTAAAAACACTATTTCATATGCAGATACAGCCTCACTCACACACAGAATATAGGCATGCTGCATATCATTTTAATCAGCAGAAGCTGCTGGTGCCCATAGGCATTCCAGATGCCCTAGGCAATTGCCTAGTTTGCCTATGCCTAGGGCCGGCTCTGAGAACGTAGCACAAGCTGCATGACTATTAGTTCTGCATACATACAGCCCTTACTGTGGATCATCCATACTCACTGTATTTCAGTGCAACTTCGCAACCAGTTTTGTTTATATGTCCGGTTTGAAATATTTAACCTGATCATTTCCTATACTAATTCCACGTTACAGCTCTTTATAATTACATGCCTCACGCTTGCTTTCATTAAAGTTTCACTGTCCATAAATCAATCTCACGCACTGTGCTTTCTTAAAAAGTGCATCCAGGAAAATGTGTCTGTAAAGCTGGGACTGGATTGATAAATGCACATATTCCATCTTCCAGGAAAGTTGTCATTTTCTACTTGGATATGTGAAAGTTGCTTTTGTTGTATGTTTTAGATATATGGTACCAGGAAACAAAAAACAACATACAGTATAAAACGAGAACAATACTAACTACAGCGAACACTCTAGAACAGGTGCATTGAGCACAGTATGGGCAGATAAGTGTAGTAACTATTCCACCGCCACATAAGTCTGAATTCGCTTAACGCAAGGTGCAAACAGATACATGTACCGTATGCAACAGAATAATAAACCCAATAAAGTTATTGTTGTTTTATCATTATAATAAACATGGGAGGGATTATAATTACCGCTAATTAAGTTAAGGCAAAACAATCGTTTCTGTTTTGGCTTTGACTTTGAAACATATGCAAACCTTCAGCGACACAAAAAGTAATATTAAAATATAATAAAGGCGTATTACCAATGGTGAGGATTAAGATCAGACCAGAATAGGCATCCAGTAATATTATCTTTATATATATACTTTAATATCTCATTGTCATTCCAAAAACACATTTACTAACTAGTATCACATCATCGCACATTTGCCTAATGCTCACGCAGGTAAAATGACTGGAAATACTCACAGACTGTAAGATTCCGGTGACAGCTGAACGACAGGGGGATCCAAGGATAGATTATTAAAGACTACAAATTCATGCAGAGAGGCAATGACAGGCCCAGGGGACTGCTTGTTGTAATGATGATATTCATGTTCATGCAAGCTGAGTTACAATTTATGAAACACAGCTGCGGGTTCTGCCAATCAGACGGCCCTCTACAACTAGTCAAACTGGCTGCAAGGGACTGAAAGGGCAGCACTAGAACAACAGAGATATCCTACACGTCCTTAATCTGCTTATCTGAGGCTGTAACCTCTTACTGCCAGGTAGCAGGCTCCCAGCCTCATTGTTTACTACTGTACAGTAGTTGGAGGAAGAACAGGTGATTTATTTATATAGAGGTGACTGCTGCATACCTCCAGGCGCTCATTGCTCATTCTACTGGCAGTATACAGGAACACTTCAACTCTCCCAGCATTTTATGTCATTTAAATACACCCTGAAACGTTCATGTGATACAAATGCAAATTACCCAGTTGTCTCAAGTTTGAGAGGATAGTCTGATTTTCAAGACTAGGGTGACCCCATGCACTAGTCCGTCTTATACGAAGGGCGGGTCACACACGATTTCCCTTGAACTGCCGCGGCAGCTCCCTGGGAGGGCTTCCATTTGATTTGGCACTTGATGTGCCATTTGTTACATGTGATAAATCCAGTGGCGGATCCAGAGAAGGGGGCTGCAGCACAGTTCATAATTCAAATAGGGAAGCCACACCAACTGCCACTCCAAACTGACTCACTGGCAGTTGGTGTGGCTTCCCTATTTAAATATTGAACTGTGCTGCAGTTTCATCCTCCGGATCTGCCACTGGATAAATCACATGTGATTTATCGCATGTAAAATTACTTCCAGTGACGAGAAGTTCGAGGGAAATCTGATGAACCGCTGATGGGTCTGGTTCCAATTTATCCTTAAAGCAGCAGTTTCAAACTCTGGATCCGATGCACACGGGATTGCGCATTGAATCCTATCAGATGTCAAAAACCTGCAATTTGGCCACTTTTTATACGATTTCTAAGCCCAATCCGCAGGAATCGGATGAAGGAGGCCAAATCGCACTAGATACTAAGCCTTGTAGATAAATAAAGTACCCGCCATCACATGCCTACCAACAGTCCTGTTTTTGTAGGACTTTCCCATCCGTGGGATGCAGTGTCCTGCAGTGTGGGTGGGGGATTTGGGGGAAGCACACACTCTGCTGTGCAGAACAGTGGGTGGATACAGATAGAGCCATCCTCATCTAGCCCTTTAATAGGATTAAGTGAGCCAGAGCTGTCGGACTTAATCTTCTGCTAATCCCCTACTGTATTGTTCTATGTATTGTATTGCAGCTGAGAACAATAGGCCTTGGTGAGCCATGGCTCACCATGGCTATCTAGCGATGGCTAGTTGAAGAAGGCTCCATCTGTAGATGCTGTGTGAATGTTGCATCTATTCATAGTGTAGGGGGAACTCCACAATGACCCACAATGCTCCACCCCTTTCCATCAAGGCCCTGCCCATTGTTCGGGTGTGCAAGTCTCGATTTCAAGTGAAGAAAAGTTGGGAGATATGCCTAAAAAAATAGTACTTTAAGCACCTCCCTGGCCACACGGCAGCCCAGCATACAGCAGTGTGTGCTAGGTTGAAGAGAAGAGCTGCAACAGTAATGGGTGGAGGACCAGGGCCCCAACTGGGTCCCTCCATCAGACCTGGGCCCAGGTAATTAGTCCCTCCCCTGTTGGCACCCCTGGGTATATATACTGTACACCCATCCACTATCACTATTTCTTAGCAGCTAATTTATCAGTTAATTCAATCCGACCATCAGTTTTACCCACAAAAATGAATCTAAGGAAACCTGCAAGCACAGGAAATATATGCGTTTAATTAAAGTATGATAAGAATATGGAATTTACTTTTAAATTTTCAATTAAACTAATGCTGTATGCCAAATCACAAGTAAACAGTTTTCTTTCTTCCGTTTACTTTACGAGTTCTATTTCTTAAGTCAATATTGTATAGCACTTACAAGATAGCATTAAATGAACAATATAATGTAGCTCAATAGCTATATTAATAAGAAGCATTGGAACTGAATATAAAAACAAATTAAATTGTGTATGGTACAGATAATACCATACACTGTTCATTATAGTGGAAATATATGTAAGAACTGCGCCCGTCTTTTGGTGGGTTATGTTTTCTGATATTATGTTTAATACACAATACACCTTGGTTCAGTCTGTTGGTGTTGTGGTGTCCTGTGGACTGTATATCCTGGGCACTGACATAACTAGGGCTCTGCAGCCCAAGCGGTGGCAGGGGGGAGCAGGCTTCATAGAAGCGCAGTGTCCCGGCGCTGTAACCTGCGGGAGACGAAGGATGGATACAGTGGGAGGCGAGGTGGTACCTGGGCAGCATGAAGTTCCCAGGGGATGTGGGTGCAGCGGTGGAGTGGGCAGTCCGCAGTGTCCAGGAAGTGCTGAGTGAGCGGACACTGCGGACAGTGGCAGCAAAATTTGAGAATTCAAAAGATAGGCCAGCCACTGATTGGCTGAGAGAGAGAGCACTCTAGTCAGTAATGGGCTTATTGGTTATTATTCAGCATCAGAATATGAAAATCAGCTGTCTCTGCAATCCCTAAAGCTGGGTGATATTTACTTAATGATATGAACGATATTGTCCAGTGTGAATGGTCAATATCGTTACTCATGCGTGCGACCGTGGGTCATTATAGACATCCCCGCTGTCACCTGTACATGGGGGGTAATCTGATCAGTAACTGCATGTATGAGGGGGGGGGGGTGATGTCACTATGTCCTATATCATTCTCCGACAGTACCGCCGATATTAACTATATTGGCGGTCATGGGAATCCCTCCAGCATGTCTACCGGGTCCATAAGTAATAATGAATAGGTCCCTTAAATTGGTCATGGTAAGCACCCTGCACTGTATACAGCGAAAGGCTTGAATTGTTCCACACTGTTGGGGCTACATCATATCTCATACACAAAACTTAGTTGTATTTGTTCATGTTTAAAGTTAAGTATCCCATCTTACCAAGTATTATATGTGCTCTGAATAAATACTACACCCATTAATGATTTCATCCTGTTTGATAGTATGGAGATTGAGAGTTAAAATCATCACTATCTTTGATAGTTAATACTTCTCTTAGTAACATGGTCACTCCTCCTCACCACACTATAATAACCCTGTGACAGGCCTAAAGCTGCCCATACACTAGCCGATTTTGGTCCGATTTCGGCCAGATCAGTCGGATCTGGCCGAAATCGGACCAGAATCGGCTAGTGTAGTGTTGTCTTTCAGACAAGTCGGCCTAATGTATGGGGGCCTTTATACTGTAGGGTTCTCCCCTCTCCAGATCTCTGTCACTCGCTAATGGAGCAAGCTTATATTCAGAGAATTGACATTCATCTGGCTGTAGTAGTTTTACCATTTCATCTGTAACACTCAGGTCGGAGGTTACAGAGATTTACCTTTCAGGAACACCTTCAGTGGCGACTCAGAATTATTCACAGAGAGGCAGGAGTTAAACAGGTGACATAAAGGGGTTTTATTACAATTTCAGCTTCTTCAAGAAATACTAGCAATTGTCACCATTTACTTAGAATACAGGTGCTGAGGTCTGCATTAGTCTGTATGTCTCTTTAAAGAAGCCATTGGACAGTTAAACAGTCTCTTTGCATTAAGATTCTGAATCCTTGCTTTTGCAGCCACAATCTCAAGCATATATATACAGTACATATAGAGTCTCTTCCAGCATTCTCAAACTACAGAATCAAAGTTGAATAAATGCTGCAGATGCAGCCTTTAGTATCTTGCCTTACTTTCAGTACATTATCCGGATGGCACAGTGTCCAAATGATAAACCAACAGTCTATGCATGGACTTGTCTTTTGCAGTATCAGGAATAAACTTTGTAGCACTAGAACACAAACAGCAATAGCTGAAACTTGCAAATGCTGGGTGACAAACACAGACTAGTCATATATAAGTTTTGCTTCAGCTTCTTGACTGGGAAAGTCTTTACTTGCTGGGTCTGTATCACAAACAAATGCCTGTCCATCACTGGTTACTTACTCACAGCAGCCAGGGTGCTCATCTCCTCTCAGCACTACCTCATAGCTTCACTCACTGTGGCTATGGAGGGATCACATAAACTCCAGGGTCTCCCAATGTCTTTCTCTGCAGCTTAGCTGGCTATCTTCATGAGAGGTCAGTGCCTTGCTCCTTGTAATGCTCCAGCAGCTATCACTCAGCAACCATGCTCTCTCCATATGCTGGCTGACTCTGTCCTCTCTTTACTTTCACTTTCTAAAAACCTCCTCACCTCATCCTGTGCATGTGTAGCCAGCTTCCTGACTCTGAGCCAATCCGTGCACTAGGAAGTGCATGCTATACAGTTAAGTTAACCTCTGCAGTACCCAGAGTGTCCCTGAAATGGGGCAGCAGAATAAATAAAGCACATGGATGTTTTCCATAACAAAACAACAAATATTCCTGTATATTGTTTCAAAAAAACAGTCCCAGTATTTCTTTCTGGGGTGCTACAAACTCCCACACTAAAAGGTTGCATGTCCTCATGCAAAACGGTAAGGTTCAAGGTCCCGAATAAACAGTCTGTGTCCATATGATCTCTGATTGGCACTTTGTGTCACATTTTCCATTCCTGTGCGCCCCTCTCCACCTACATTGCATTGGTAGTCAAATGGAGGACCTCTGTGATGTGAATAGCGCCAATACCGTCTGCCATGTGTTACATATCTGCTGCCTTGAACTGCTGCACCATTAGGACCGGTGACATTTACAGCTTGTTGACCTTTAGCTCCAATGATAATATCAAATTCCACAATTTCTCCATCTCGCAGGCTACGAAAATATTTTCTAGAGTTATACCTCTGGATGTCTGTATAATGAACAAACACTTGTTTCTTCATGTCGTGTCGATTTATGAAGCCATAGCCATATTGCCTGTTAAACCAAATAACTTTTCCCCTAACTCTTCTTGCAGTGACTTCACACTCTGGGTCTGTAGCTGGTGTGGTAACCACTTTAATTTGATTTTGGATTATAGGATGGATATCCACATCTCTGATCTGCTCTTCTTTGGTGCGCCATTTTGTCTCTCCTCTGCACTTCCCTTCTTGTTGCATGAGGTATCGCAATTGCTGTGACATTTCGGTGATTCCGTGGGTCAGTTCAGCCACTTGCACTTCTATAGTACTTAATGGATCAGGACCTATGACCGGAGCACCCTGTGCAGCCGCTCCTTTCGGTGTATGCAGATCCAGGATTTCCATCTTTGCATTCTCTGGGGCATATTTATTTTCTTGGTACCCCAACATTTCTGGACAGGACAGTTCTTGACTGTTTAATTTCCCTACTATTTTAATGGCAGATTCTTTGAAGGATGAAAAGGAGCTTGTAGATAACTGTAGCTGAAGGAGGCGTAAATGCACCTTCACCATCTCACCGTGGGAACCCTCTATAAATTGATTTATCAATACTTCGTCTGTTGGCCGGATTTCTGTTGGGTCAATGGCCTGAAGTGTTCGAAGTGCCTTCTGTAAGGCGAGGGCAAAATCACGCAGTGTTTCTCCTGGCTGCTGCTTTCTTGTGTAAAAGGCCACCTTCAGTTCAGACAATGTTCTTGTATCAAACGTTGTGGCTATTCGTTGTAGGATCAGGTCGACTGTTTTTCTTTGCTCCTCTGGCCATGAAGTCACCTCTTCTAAGGCTGTGCCTTTCAACTGCCCAATTAAGATCTCCACTTGTTGCTGGTCTGATAATGTGTACAGGATAAACATCGACTCCATTTTTCTTTTAAAGTCTGTTAAGGTATTTGCCTCTGAAGCTTCTCCACTATAAACTGGGAGCCATGTGACCCCAAAGTGATAGGGCAGCATTATTGGGTTTATGTTGGTCATGGTTGGAACAGTATTTGGAGAATCTCCCGCAGCTTGTTCATTGGATGACATGTTGATATTGTGTTTGTATCCTGTTCGTAGGACGCCAATTGTAACACTCAGGTCGGAGGTTACAGAGATTTACCTTTCAGGAACACCTTCAGTGGCGACTCAGAATTATTCACAGAGAGGCAGGAGTTAAACAGGTGACATAAAGGGGTTTTATTACAATTTCAGCTTCTTCAAGAAATACTAGCAATTGTCACCATTTACTTAGAATACAGGTGCTGAGGTCTGCATTAGTCTGTATGTCTCTTTAAAGAAGCCATTGGACAGTTAAACAGTCTCTTTGCATTAAGATTCTGAATCCTTGCTTTTGCAGCCACAATCTCAAGCATATATATACAGTACATATAGAGTCTCTTCCAGCATTCTCAAACTACAGAATCAAAGTTGAATAAATGCTGCAGATGCAGCCTTTAGTATCTTGCCTTACTTTCAGTACATTATCCGGATGGCACAGTGTCCAAATGATAAACCAACAGTCTATGCATGGACTTGTCTTTTGCAGTATCAGGAATAAACTTTGTAGCACTAGAACACAAACAGCAATAGCTGAAACTTGCAAATGCTGGGTGACAAACACAGACTAGTCATATATAAGTTTTGCTTCAGCTTCTTGACTGGGAAAGTCTTTACTTGCTGGGTCTGTATCACAAACAAATGCCTGTCCATCACTGGTTACTTACTCACAGCAGCCAGGGTGCTCATCTCCTCTCAGCACTACCTCATAGCTTCACTCACTGTGGCTATGGAGGGATCACATAAACTCCAGGACATCCCAAAGTCTTTCTCTGCAGCTTAGCTGGCTATCTTCATGAGAGGTCAGTGCCTTGCTCCTTGTAATGCTCCAGCAGCTATCACTCAGCAACCATGCTCTCTCCATATGCTGGCTGACTCTGTCCTCTCTTTACTTTCACTTTCTAAAAAACCTCCTCACCTCATCCTGTGCATGTGTAGCCAGCTTCCTGAGCCAATCCGTGCACTAGGAAGTGCATGCTATACAGTTAAGTTAACCTCTGCAGTACTTAGAGTGTCCCTGAAATGGGGCAGCAGAATAAATAAAGCACATGGATGTTTTCCATAACAAAACAACAAATATTCCTGTATATTGTTTCAAAAAAACAGTCCCAGTATTTCTTTCTGGGGTGCTACACATCATTATAGGACATCATCACTTCAGGGTGTTCATACAGTATGTTTGGATAGTGGAAGGATACCAGACATACGTGTATCTATATCTGTAATAGGTGCAGTGCGTGCAGTGCACACTGGTGGGCTCATACATTTTGCACCTTTGTTTAATTACTTACTTCTCCAGGGTACCTGCATTGGTGCAGTTGTTGCTGAAAAAAATCGGTACTTTTGTAGTGTCGCGGCGCCCGATATATCGGATGCGATATCGGCCGATATATCGATGCGATCCGAAGCGATTTTGGACCTGTTCATAACCCCACTATCCACTATGCGCATTAGGGTGGCGAGCTCAAAGTGTGGCAAGGGGACGCGGATTACTGCGCTCGCCACATTATATAAAATCAACTCCATGCGTAGTGGATAGTGGGGTTATGAACATGTCAAAAATCGATTCGGATAGCATCGATATATCGGCCGATATTGCAGCCGATATATTGGGCGCCGTGAAACTACTCAAGTACCAAAAAATCACTCAGTGATTCACGCATGCACTTCAGATATTTGTCTTCGGAAACATATTGCGTGCAATGGTGTTGATTCTGTTTGGTTTGCAAAACCATGCTGCACCGCAGGTGGGGCAGATGTAACATGTGCAGAGAGAGTTAGATATGGGTGAGTGATTTTGTTTCTGTGCAGACACTGCAGAGTAAATACTGGTTGCTTTATTTTTACACTGCAATTTAGATTTCAGTTTGAACACAATCCAACCAATGGTAACTCTCTCTGCACAGGTTACATCAGCCCCACCTGCAGGAAGAAGGAGTTAGCTTTTGCAAACCAACCTCAATTAAATCTGGAGCCAGAGTACCCAAAGTAATTCCACACAAACAAGGGGAGACATATACATCACACAAGTCTTGGTGGAGTCTAACCCAAGCTGCCCAAGCTGTGAGACGGACATCTATCATTACTACACTGTGCTGATTGTCTCTGTCCCATGCAGAGGCAGAACTCTGGGAGGCAATGGAGTCATCTGCCTCCGGGCTCCTGCTCTCAAGGGGGCACCTCTCCACCACTGCCAGTTTAAATCCATTAATTGAAAGCCATCAAAATCGCTTCTGTGGCTGAGTTCTGAAATATATATGTGTTCTCCCTCTTTTTCTGTATATATATACAGTATATAATATATATATATTTCATAACAGACTATAGAATACATTTTGAATAACGTTGTGTGTGTGGGGGGGGGCACCAATATTCATCTTGCCTCCGGGCAACTGGGACGAATTTACGCCACCAGTCCCATGTTATGGTTTAATTTAATGTCATTATTCAGTTAATCTCATTTGGCACTGATAATATATAATTTTCTTTGAATGTCATTTCACTTCATGGTAACGTAAATCTTAACCACCACATCCTTCTCAGATACATAATCTTATTCACTTTACCCATGATACCCATTATAATGTTATAAGCCTTTATGTTACACATCTATTAATAAATCTGACAAGTAGATTATCCCCTTTTGCGGAGGTAACAAATGATTAACCTTGTACTTTTTTAACCAGATCTTTAGAAGCATGTTTTCAAGCCTCCATACAGGATCAGTATAGTGTACTCATTTCAGACAGGTGGAAAGGTTCTTGTGCCTCAGTACCTCTCCCTTCTTGTGCCTCAGTACCTCTCCCATGGTTCCCCACACCGCAATATGCCTCCAATACCCCTTTCACATTCGCACACCCGGGTTATACCCGGGAATGTGTTCACGGATGCTTCCCGGGACACTACCCGGGAATGTACCCTTTCACACTGGCTACCCGACCCTCAATGAAGTCGGGCGGGTGGCGTCATCTGGAGGCTTGCCCAGGGCGGAGCTGGGAGGTGTTAGCACCTCCCAGCGGCGCATTTTCACTGCAGTGAACGGGATCTGGGTCACGCTGACCCGCAATACCCATTCACACTGACCGCATCCCGTGTCGATTCCTGGTTCTACCCAGGTCAGGACCTGGGTAAAGATCCTGGAATGCTGGACACGGGATATTCGTCCAAGACCCTTTCACACTGAGCTAAATCCTGGGTTGATGCGCGTTCATGTGCAAAAACCCGAGATATAAGTGTGAAAGGGATATAAGAGGCAGCTCCACTGCTTCCTACCTGTGTGTAGCCAGCAGAGGTGACCGATATGAGTCTCAGTGCTGAATTTAATCCATGGGTAAACCAGCGCTTACTGCACTAAATGAATAACGTGTTGCAGCTCATTCAGCATTTAAGGCGCCCCAAAATATTAATGGTCCAGGAGGTTCACAACCGTTTTTTCTCTCCAGTACACCTTGATTAGGCTTTTCGGTACTCTTTACCTAGAAGGGCACCCATCGCGGCCATTGCATGCACTAAAAAATCGGGTGCGATGCGACCGACGCGATGCCCGCGATTTCCCATAGGGAACAATGTTAAATGTCTCAATTGACCCGATTTTCCTGTTCAACGCCTCAATTGACCCGATTTTTCCATAGGAAACAATGTTAAATGGGCCACAGAGGCCAAATAGGCACCCTGAAGTGTGAAATGGCCCCCACAATTGTTAACGCCACCCCACGACCAACGTGAACCCGAAGCATGGCGAGCGCAGCGAGCCCGCGAGGGGCGGCGGTACGCGTCCTACGACCTTTTCATACCCCCACTATCCACGTCGGCGTGGAGTTGAGAATAGAAAGTGTGGCGAGCGCAGCGAGCCACCGGTATCCGCACAGGTATCCGCGCCCCCTCGCGGGCTTCACAGCTGTCCGCTGCGCTCGCCACACTTTCTATGGGGCCATTTCACACTTCAGGGTGCCTATTTGGCCTCTGTGGGCCATTTAACATTGTTTCCTATGGAAAAATCGGGTCAATTGAGACATTGAACAGGAAAATCGGGTCAATTGGGACATTTAACATTGTTTCCTATGGGAAATCGCGGGCATCGCGTCGGTCGCATCGCACCCGATTTTTTAGTGCATGCGATGCCTGCGATTTTTTACTAACGATGCCCACGATCAAAATCGTGGGCGCCGTTCTAGGTAAAGAGTACCGGCTTTTCATTTATGAGTACCCCCTCCTCTTGATTTAAAATATTCACAGTACTTACGGATGATGTGGAAGTGAGCGGTATGTATATCCTTAATTGTGTCCTTATATTAAGGAGTAGCGAGCGGTCAGGAATTGGGTCCCTCTGTGTCTGGCTGCTGGTTTGTACTTTCTCCACCTGTAGGATTAATGCCGCTTCTTCTTCCACCTTTGTCAGCGTGGAGCAGATGATCGCTGATGTCTTAGGGCAGCGCGGGTAGCTACCAGTGGATTGCTGGTTGGGCAAAAGCACAAGGAGACTCTGATGATGATGCTACATATGGAACCTGGAAGTGATGCAACTACTTCTTCCACCATTATTAATATGATATTCAAGTACCACCAACTGGTCTGCAGAGTATCCCCAGGGGTACAAGTTCCCCAGGTTGGGAACCACTGGTCTAGGATGACTGAGTTCCCCTATTGTTTATTGATATTGGTCATTATTCATGTAAAGTAATGTACAGCAAAAAAAGCAAGTGACTTTATGTCATGTTTCCATGCAAGGGGAGCAAATACATTTATATTTTTTTCTGTGCAGGGGAAATACTCTCTGCTTTTGCATGTAGCCCACACATTAGAATTTTTTTTACAATTCAATGCAGTTTTAAAACACCTGAACCAAATGTTAATCTCTCTGCACATTACGGGGGTTATTTTGGTCCATTTGCTCCCCTCAGGGCCAGTGTAAGATTTTCTCCGCACCCTAGGCAACACCTCAATCTACTGACCCCCCTTCCCCCAAACCCGACACTGCCACCAATACCCACTTTTGTGTGGAGGTGACATCTTAGACATTCCTCAGTTGCCACCTGAATCATATCTTCATCATAGACATCTATACTTTTGTGATACAATAGGCAGACTCTATGGTGCCCCGCCCAGATCTTGGCACCCTAGGCAGCTGCCTAAAGCTGCCTAATGGTAGAGCCAGCCCTGGCTCCCCTGTGTGTTTGCACGGGGGAGCGAAGTTTTGCAGATGCATTTCTGAGCAAGTGCAGACGCAGGGTGTGTGCAGCCATGGCGAACAGGGTGTTCACCAGGCACACGCATCCAAGTGTGCAGGCGGGGGGCGTGGAGGGGCTTGAGGCGGCGGCATTTAGAATCATTGATGGTCGATGGCCATCCTTACCATAAACTATTGGAGATCACAAAAGGAGCACAGAAAAGCACAGAGTATGTGAAAGTGAATTTCTTGTCCCCCCGTGTATGAAACAGAAGAAGTGTGTGAAGTGACAGGGCACTGACCAGTCCGACATCACGGCTGTTGTTGCCCATTCACCACTGGCTGTAGTAGTTGCCAAGCAGGTTGCCGGTTAATCAGTAACAACAGCATAACAGCAGTAATAACTCTCAAGGTGCAGTAATAAATTGGGGGTTATGGGCCCCATACATCAGCAATTAATTGTAACAATTTTCAGATCTGGAGATGATTGCCACAATTCATTTTAGATGTGTGGGCTCCCCCAACTTGGCAATCCCAATCGAATGGGCAATTTCCAGATATGATGATGCAATTTCCAGATATGAAGATGCAATCTTTAGATGGAAACATCTGCCGATCACTGAAATAAATCTGTAATATGTGGGCAAGTCCAATCGATTGTCGAATGCATTTATCTGGCCAAAAAATCACTGGATCTGGAAATCCATAAATTGTGGTTGCTGATGTATGGGGCCCATAACAGTGATGAATAGGTGTCTTACCTCAGGAGTTAATTACATTAGGTACACTGCATCTGTAGAGTACTGTGATACTAGTCTACACAGATAACACCAGTAACCTAGTGGTTACCTTCTGGGGCCTATGCAGAGCCGGTAACAGAAATCTTGGGGTCCATTATACTTTTACCTCTGGGCCTCCCCTCCCACCTAATCTCCATTCCTTTTGGCTGAAATAAAACCCTAGAAAGATGTGGTGTATACATATATTATGCCACACTGCAGTGCCCAGACATTATGCCACACTGTAATGCCCACACATTATGCCACACTGTAATGCCCTCATATTATGCCACACTAAGCACCCACCCACATACTGTAGAAACCTACATCATTCTGCAAGCTAGCGCCCCCACATAATGCCACCATGTACTCACAGCAGCATCAGGTAGCATCTGGAAGAGCATCAGTCACAGCCTCAGTGTGTCACTCCCATATTGCTGCTGCAGCTGCTTATCTCCAAGGTGCTGAGGAGCATGTGACAAGCTTCTCCAATCAGAGCTTAGCATATACTCCTCTGACCTTTCAGCACAGCCTCATGTGAGCAAGTGCCTAATAATGCATTGCACCAGCCAGACTCCACTCATTGCCTGCTGCTGCTGCCAGGTTCATTCTTTTGGACTTTGAGGGGTAATTTTACTAATTGGGGCAATTCCACCATTCTGGCAATGCCTGGTTTGTTGTGCAATCTCCATTCACTAGTTACTGTTGGATCATACGAAGCATATCAGAGAATCCCACAAAATATCTTCTATCGCTGGGTGTAAGTGGCAGGTGGCAGCTACTACTTCTATAATGATATTGTAACTAGGTTGAGCATGCTTTATGCACAATCATTTCTGACTTACCCTCATATTTCCTCTTCCGTTCCTGGACTGATCAGTCTCATTTTCTGAGCTCTCCACTCGGGGGGCAGCATTTACATGGATTGATTCACCCTGGATTTTCTGGGATTGAGTAGTCAGTCCCCTCATCCACTGGCTGGCAGCCTGCTGATCACGAAAGATGCCGCTGCTGCTGTCTCCCAGTCACTCCTCATGGTGGATGCGTCCTGGATGGAAAGGATGCTGGCCTGGAAAAACATGCATGGGGGTCTGAGCACAGCACCATCTTCTGTACTGTCCTGGCTTTCTTCCCCTTACCGCTGTGCTTCTATTGCGGCCTTAGCCACTTTCCAACTGGACTTTTTGCTATATTACTGTATGTCACTACCCGTAGCGGTTTTTACCTATGGGCTGCAAGACTCCAAGTAAAATCCGCTACTGTTCCCTGTATAAGTGAAGCATGATGCACTGGATTCACTGTGACTGGCAGTGACTTCCTATTGGAATTCCAACCTGCCAGTCACCCAAGGCAGTCCCATTGGGAGGTGATCCCTCCCCCCCAGGATTCTTCTATGGACTGCTACAACTGCAGCCCATAGATTCAGGGGTCTGCGCATGCTCAGTACTGAGGCCGATACTGCGCATTCTGCAGTCTCAAGACCTGTCATCTGCATCGTACAGGAGCCGGGAACGTATTTTAGCTTCCATGGTCTGTTGCCAAAGCAACCCATAGAATCTGGTGGTCAGCAGTGCTAAGAAGCTACTGCCCACATGCTGGTCCCATGGCTGGGCTGAAGCAGTGGGGATCAGCAGGAGAGGGAGGGGCAGCCATCGATTTAAAAAGAGTAAACACAGTTGTTTGACAAAAATTGGCTTCACCCAACCACTAACCATGAGTAAAATAAAAGTTTGTGAGTTATCATTTGTATTCTCTGACAAATGGGCAGAAAATCACAAATTCTGCTAGGGTATGTAAACTTATGAGCACAACTGTGTGTATGTATATATATATATATATATATATATATATATATATATATATATATATAATATAGATATATATATATATAGATATAGATATATGTGTGTGTGTGTGTGTGTTTGTGTGTGTGTATATATATATATATATATATTTATATATATATATATATATATATATATATATATATATATATATATATATATACCAGCCGTGGGTAAGAAAGAGGGAGGGTGAGCGGCCAAGCAAAGACAGAAGGCTGTGCAAAGCCAGACTGGTCCCTCCGGCCATTTTACCTTCTGGCACTTGCCATAAGTGCCAGATGGCCAATCCAGTCCAGTACTGTCCAGGCAAGTCAAGGGCCATGCACTGAATACACCAAAGGAGGGTAGGATCCTAAGCAACGCACTGGAACAAATATGTACATTGCATACAATAATCTACATTTTTCTGAATTGGAATTCAAAGTAACATGACAGACAAATCACACTGGGAGTTTTAGTTCAACAGCTAAATAGTAGTTTGCTTTAATTATTATTATTTCTTAATTATTCTTGAGTTATTCCCTTAATTGCAGCATTTTAAAAGCCAAGAACTATATGATACAGTATGTGAATGCTTTAAGAAAACAATAACAGTGTTCAAATGAATTATGTCAACAAATTGTTACAATGCTTATTAATCAATTATAATTCTAAAATACAAAAAGTCAATTGGTAAATATTTCTTTAAAACAAACAGATAAAAGACAAGAAATGCAGAACGGGAGTTACGTAACTAGCGATGGCCTTTGGGAAAGCTAGAAGAGTTATCGCCCAGCAGCACGCTGATCTCAGACAACTCGCAATTCTTTTTTTATTTAGTTTCATTGATTTTTACATCTTTCCCCAAGCCAAACTCCACTGTGACCTTAACAAAGGAAATGTGCTTAAATGAATCAAATTTTATGACATTATACATATGTATTTGTTGCCCAATAAACATAATACAATTTATTACTGCCTATTCCCCTGACAATAAATGGTATCTATAATATATAACACCTGTGTTTTCACTTGAAATTTTCACAGAGTTGCCTTCTATGTTTATTTGAAGGTTGTCCACCAAATTTCTGGCACCTGATGGTCCGGGAATTCTAAATATCCAGACTCATAAGGGAAAAAAGAAGGAAGGGAAAAAAGAAATGGTGGGACGATGAGGGTTAGAGGGCAAGTGGGAGAGTTTATTGATGTAGCGGGGAGGGGGGGGGGAGTCAGGCTGCGATGTGGGTCATGGTGTGGGCGGACATGAGCGGCACTGTGGGGAGAGATGAGAGGTGGGTGAAATGCGTGGCCTGGAGGAGGTGCTTTGCGCGGGTACATGGGCTGTGGAGAGAAGACAGTCAGAGGTGGGGGGATCGTGCTGTGAATGAGATACCACCGATAATCTTGCAAAACTGATTATCTGGCACAATGTCGGAACCGAGGGTGCCAGATTAGTAGTAGTAGTACGTTTATTTATAAGGCGCCACAAAGTGTCCGCAGCGCCGTAAATAGCAAACAAAAACAAGTTATCGGTGATGTACATATATTATTATTGTTTTAGCATGCAAGTATCACATCCTTATCAGACAATACCCAAGACGCAATTCACATATAACAAACAAAAAAATACACAATAAAATATAATAACATTTCTGTTAGCTCGGGTCGACTCTGTTAGTATAGATATAGTATTAATTTGTCTGGCACAGTCCTTGAGCAGGATAATACCGTCACTGATAGCTAGATTAGAGTGTTAGTTAACCCACCACTTCCAACTGGATTAGTATACTGAGGACTCAGTTAGAGTTGTGTTGTTAATACAGTCAGTTAGAGTTGCTGTCCAGTGGCGTTACTACGAAAATTGCGCCCCCCCGCCGGGAATATTTGGTGTCCCCCTCAAGAAAAGTTAACCCCCCCGCTGCCTTACCCGCTGCCTCTTGCCGACGCTGCCTCTGTAACCAGGACACGCATATCTACTCTGTGGTTCTGGCGCTCCTCCTCGCTCGGCTCCTGAGTCCTGCTATTATAAAAAATCTCCCACACAAAGGTGGAAATTTACTAAAGGAAATTTGTAAAAAAATAGGTGTATTTGTATCCAGAAATACACTTATTTTTGACATTTACTATCCCGAAAATATGGCTATTCGTATTGATAGCACATTGATACCTTTAGTAAATTTCCCCCAAAATGTCTGCCCCTTACAGCAGACCTCCTTTAGCATCCCATCCAAAAAATCAGTCTGCTATAAGGTGGCAGACATTTTGTGTGGGAGATTTTTTATAATAGCAGGACTCAGGAGCCGAGCGAGGAGGAGCGCCGGAGCCGCAGAGTAGATTGGCAAGCAGCAGCGTGTAAGGCAGGGGGGTGTTATTTTTATTGGGGGGGGGGGGGCAGCAGCTTTCCCTGTGACACGTACAGTATGTATTGCACACTTTAGGTTAGGTGCAACATGTGTGTTATACTTCTTTCACACTGGCCACCCGGCATTTTTGAGTACCTGTTCATTTTGCTGGGTTAAAGCTTTTCAACCTGGGAATTTGATGAAAAACCTGGGTTTTTCTCTGGTGTGAAAGGGTGAACCTTGGTCTTAAATCACAGCTCACCAACCCTGGGCAAGAGCAGGGTCAGAGTACCAGGATATAAGACCTGTGTTGACCATTTCACACCAAAGAAAAACCTGGGTTTTTCATCAAATTCCCAGGTTGAAAAGCTTTAACCCGTTAATTTGCTTCTGGTGTGAAAGGGGTATTAGTAAAGAGCCTTAGGTATCCTGGTCCTATCACCAACAAGAATCCATAAATCAACAGAGGGAGATGGGTGGGCTCTAAACACCTGAGGAGATAGATTAATTATGGTTGGTAAATAAGCGTAGATATATTTTTAAATGTAATTAAATTCCAGCATGGTTAAATCCCTATCTTAATAGACACGCAATAATATTTAAACTTATACCTATATTAGGCAGTAATAAGTATCATAGCGTCCCCTGTAGGTGAAAGCCAGAAAATCATAAAATGCACCTATATTTGATGTTCTTTCAGTGAATTTCCCAAAATTACAGGCATATCAATGGTGGCAAATTTCAAACCCTTATAAAAATACAAGTTACCCTTGAACAAGGGAAGAAACATGTACACTGATTTGTGGGAGTTGACAAAGTTTGTACCAGAGTGATTCGCATCGGGACCCCTTGACTACTGGTTCACTGGGTTCTCCGGATATCTTCAAGGGGATGGATTAAATGGTTCTAATGTAGTTGTTCTTCTAGTGTGTAGTCAGATGAGGTCACACAAACACCACCAATGTATATCAAACTTCCTGTGCGGCAAAATCAGATTTGCAGAGATCGGTCAGTCTCTGAAAGTGGCATATGTGTTTATTATGTAGATTTCAGAGACATCCTTCAAGTTGTATTTGAGAAGAGAATACATCAGTGCCCTAAGGTGCTGGCTCCCTGAGCATTGGCAGAGGTGAGAGGCTGCTGCTAGTCTTCTCTCTCCCTGCCCAATGTGCTGCTGCTCTTCTATACCACTGCCAATGATAGTGGGGAGTATGCAGGGACGCTGAAGAAGCCTAAAAATCCATACAGTCGGAGACTTCACAGTTTCATCTATGGTACCTAAAGACTAATGTGTTTATGTAACCTAACAGTACTAACTTAGTACAGGTCGAGTATCCCGTATCCGAATATCCGTTATCCGAATTATTCCGAAATACGGACATTCCAGAAAGTGAAAAAAAAATTTTTTTTTGCTAAAAACTCACTGGGGACATATGTAACAGCATCACTGGGGACATGATATGTAACTGGCACTATATATGTGCAAGACAATGATTGCTTGGCATTCAAATTCAGTGCTGAGATAGTACACACATTTTGTTTCACGTTTTGAAACCTTGTTTTTTGAACAATTAAAATATGTTTGTGTGTATTTTATGTGGTAATAAAATATATTTGTGTGTATATTATGTGTTTATACAGCATAAATGCAAGATACTTCAAAATACATCATTGAAATATTAAAATATTCCGAAATACGGAATAATCCGTTATCCAAAATTCTCCTGGTCCCGAGCATTTTGGATACGGGATACTCAACCTGTACTGTGAAGAATTTTGACAGTAAAGAGCCTAAAACTCCATGTTGTGCTCCTTCTGCTAAGATTGCAATGAGCAAGTCTAACTTTCAAGGTGTTCTATGTATGGACTCGCCCCTCTGCCATTCATCATACAGTAGAACAGGGTTGCCGACTTTTGTAGTCTCCTCTCCGGGAGAAGAGCCAGAGAGTAGACTTTCAGCAGGACTTCGGGGAGTGGGGCTTGAGCGTGACGTCATTAAACTCCAGGACGGAAAAAAAAACGATTTTCTGATCTCCGTGGAGGGGACAGCACTAAGATGGCGCCATTATGACATTTAAGTCCAGCCCCCTCTTCAGAGATTGGCAAATAGGGTTATTTAAATGCCGCAGTCAGGGGGAGGAAGCCGCGAACAGGGGGCAGAGCGGGGGTCCCCCAGATTCTGGGAGAGTTGTCCACCTTTCCAGGAGGCTGGGAGGGGGACCCGAATTTCAGAACCCTGCCGGCCATTCGGGGAGGGTAGGCAACCCTGTCATAGAAAACGAAGATTAAAAGTAGCAGCAATATGCTACTAAAGCTGATTCTGTTCATTTTAAATTGCAAACCTGACCACACATAGCTTGGCCTTAATAGTTGAGCAACACAGAGGTGGGCACTATGCTACAATGTTCTCTCAATTGTACACTAGTATACCATCAGCGCTTACCCAGAAGCTGCACTGCCTATACTCAGATCTGCTCTTGCCATCTCAGTGCCCTAAATCTGCATTGTTATTGACCTATTTGCTGGCATATGGGTCAGTGATTAGGGATGGCCATCGCTGCCTTTGCCATCGTGTGCTGTGCAACTGGTCATCGATAGTGTATAATTATGCAATGGATGACCATCAATCATTTTACATATCAATGGTCATCCATTTTCTTTGATTGATTGGTCTGTGGGCCAATTAAAATACGGAGTGGGACTTCATGGGTGTCAGGGGTGGAGCTATGCTCCTTGTCCCCGGGCCTCTTGGGGAAAAAGGCAAAACAAAACTATTCCTTGAAGCTTGACATCGATGGTGGTCAACCTCTGAATCAGGACCAATGTCCAGCTTGTCCATTAAACTTAAACTTATTAACTAGTAAAACAAATGTCAATGTTTAACCCTTTGAGTGCCAAGTGAATTTGCCAAAATACGTACAGTAGGTGTGGAAATTGGCAAATAAACATTTTTCTTCATCATAATGTTTCCCTTATATAGGAAAAATTATCATTTTTTTCCCACAACATGTTTTATGTGAATTTATATAACAAATTAGAGCGACGTCGGCATTTTTAGCGGATATTTTGCACATCGCTGATAGAGATGTTGGCACTTAAAGGGTTAAGGATTATACTGGGATGAAGATGCTTTTGAAACATTAATTTGAAGCGAATAAATGTAAATGAGCATCACTCAACATCTCTGAGTCTACATTTCACAGAGATTAATACAGTACAACCATTAAACTTCCCCCAATATGACTCTCTCGTGAAGATTTGTTTCATCTGTGCATTAGTGTGCTGAATGTAAAGGGCTTTGATTACCGTGGCTCTGCACGTTCTTTACAAGCTGTTTTTGTTATTATTATGATTATTATAGTCTGAACAATCATTACTCCACTAGTTTATCTGGGATTTGTATTATCTAGAATCATTTGGCAGACAAATGTAGAATTGTTTAGGGGGGTGTGCATAAGACAGAAAAATACGCTTTTTTGCATTTAAAATGTTTTACTCAATTTACAGTATTATCAAATGTAGCCATGCATGAGCTTTTCAAGGTGGTTCTCAGGTGTGTGCCTCTACCTGAAACCTTGCAATAGTCAGCATAGCCTGCCTAGGAAAGAGATGGCGGGTGACATTTATTAGAGATCGATGTTGGGTTTTTGGCGATTTTTATCGCAAAAACGGCCGTTTTTTCATTTTTTTCCCAAATCGACTTTTTAATGGGTGGCGATTTGTGGCATAAATCGCACTTTTTGCCGCGAAATCGCACTTTCTGAAAGTGCGATTTCTTTTAACTCCGGAATTCGCATCCAGATGTTTTCCCCATTGAAAAAGATACAATTCACATTTTTAATGAGAAGCGAATTTGAAAATCGCCACAAAAAATGGTCTAAAGTTCAAAAAAAAAATAGACCTGATCCTGACTGGCGATTTTGTCAGAAACATGGCGATTTTGGCAGAACCATGCACAGATCATTGTGATCTGTGTATGGTTCTTTAGTAAAATATGTTTAAAAGTAAAAAAAAAAAAAATGGTGTGAGGTCCCCCCTCCTGGACATAACCAGCCCCGGGCTCATTGAGCCGGACCTGGTTCCAAAAATACGGGGGACAAAAAGCGTAGGGGTCCCCCGTATTTCTGAAACCAGCCCCGGACTCTTGGACCGGTCCTGGTTCCAAAAATATGGGGGACAAAAAATCTGGGGGTCCCCCGTATTTTGAAACCAGCACCGGCCTCCAACAGCCCGCAGTGTCATGCCACAGCCGGGGGACACTTTTTACACAAGGTCCCCCGGCCATACCATGAGCACCGTGGCTGGTCAGCCTCCCAGCGCGACACAGGCTGAGAGCGTGATTGGGCGATGCGTCTCCATGGAGACGCATAGCTCAGTCCTGATTGGCTGAGCTATGCGTCTCCATGGAGAAACATAAGCCGGAGACGCTCTCAGCCTCTGTTGCGCTGGGACAGCGCGACAGAAGCTGTTAGCTGCATCGGAGAAAGCCGGTCAGCCCGCTGTCAGTGCGGGCTGTCCGGCTCTGCTGCAGAGAGACCAGCGCTGGATCCTGGATCGGTATGTATAGCGGTGTAAAAGTGAGGTGTTTGTGTGTGTATGTAATAAAGTTTTACTTTTCTGTGTGTGTGTTTTATTTTAACATTCTTTTTACAGGTGGACTACAAGTCCCAGCGGGCCCATTAATGCCCCGCATGCTGGGACTTGTGGTTCGCCAAGTCCCAGCCTGCGGGGGAGGTCTGCTGGCACTTGTAGTTCTCCTGTATTAAGCAATGTTAGGAATGAGAATTTAACCATATCAGGCCGGCGTCCAATAGCCAGGGACGCCGGTGACAGCCACGGGCTTCAGCCCTGGACGGGTGAAGCCTGGAGGGGGGACTCCTTTATTGGGGGGGTCCCCACTCCTCCAGGTACCCCGTCCAAGGCTGACCAGCCACGGTGCTCATGGTACAGCCGGGGGACCTTGTGTAAAAAGTGTCCCCCGGCTGTGGCATGACACTGCGGGCTGTTGGAGCCCGGTGCTGGTTTCAAAATACAGGGGGACCCCCAGATTTTTTGTCCCCCGTATTTTGGAACCAGGACCGGTCCAAGAGTCCGGGACTGGTTTCAGAAATACGGGGGACCCCTACGCTTTTTGTCCCCCGTATTTTTGGAACCAGGTCCGGCTCAATGAGCCCGGGGCTGGTTATATACAGGAGGGGGGACCTCACGCCATTTTTCAATCACAAAATCGCACATTTTCAAAAAATCGCACCTTTTCATGACTAAAAAATCACACTTTTCATCCCGAAAATCGCCCTACATCGCACTTTCTCGCACTTTTCATGCCGGAATACACACCGCATTAAATATTCGCTTTGTGCAAAAAAATGCGATTTTAAAAAACGGCGATACAGGGCGATTTGAGCAAAAATCGCATTTTCGGAAAAACGGTCAACACAATAAATCTCGCCCGGCGTCTGTGAGATGCTGCTGGTGCTGTGGATGGCAATACATCTACCCAGTGGACTGTTACAGTCATGCAGTCCTTAGTTTTCCCTGTTCCACTTGTCCACATATCCATGGTTATATGGACAGTGGGTACAACAGCATTTCTGAGAACACTAATGACACTTCTTTTAATGTCCTTCCACAGTCTTGGAATTGCTTGACTAGTGAAGTCTAGATGGGATTTGGTACATGGGACACGGTACGGCAATCAACTGTCTTAGTCCCACCGCATTAAAGGTTGATACTGGACGCACGTCTAGCAACAGAAAATTTTGTTATGGCATCAGTAATCCGCTACGCAACTGGGTGGCTGCTGTCAGTCTTCCTTGCAAAGGATTGTTGAACAGTCAATTGTTTTGTAAAGTACTACTAGTGGTCTTCCTGCTTCCCTTCTGGGATGAAGATAGACTCCCAGCAGCAGTAGTATGCATAGCACTCAAGAATCCTCTGGAGGAATCCCTTATTAGAGGAGTCAGTCATGCCTATGAAATTTCATCCAGGACTACTTCTGAAACTCATGATGGTGGTGGTTGGTGGTTTAGATTTCAGGCGTTTGGATCCAAGAGAGAAAAAGGAGCTAGATGTCACTGGACTGGTCATGTACTTAGCCAAAGTTTCTGAATTTGACAATAACGTTTGATGAACATAATGCAAGTGATGTATAAGGGAGGATTTTCCTAGGTGGTTCATTTCCTTACCCCTACTTACTATGGCTTTAGAAAGGCTACTTATGGATTAACAGTTGTTGTCCTGATTTGGGTAGAAATAATTCCACATGCATGACAATGGGCTTTTTCATATTGTGAGCAACAACTGTTTCCACTGTTGTTGGATGCATGTGCAAATAAAAATAAAAACCCTTCTGTCCCTCCTGCCGGCTCTCTGGGCATGCGCGAGATCTCACTTTTATCACAAAATCTCCAGCGCAGTCCGGAACCTGCTGCAGGGCTTGCGTTGTCCCGGCAGTTTGGATATGACAACGCTAGCCCTGGGCTTGCGAAGCAGCCGGGGCATTTTAATGCCTAGGCAGCTGTTAATATATTGCTCCAGCTGCTAATTACTGGGGGGTGGATAACAGGGGACAGCCCCTCCGAGTGCTACTCGGTGGGCGGTCCCTAGCGCACATTAGATGCGCTCTTAGTATATCTGCAAAAACGCAATCCGCCCCAGTCAAGTGCAGAAATGCACTTAACGCTAGTTCATACATCTGCTCCATTGTCTTTAGCATGTTTCATTAATCGTTAGCATTTGGTCTTCTGTTCTAGTTTCTGTTTCTCTGTTTTATAATATACCTTTTATACCATTGGGTTAGTGCAGTTATTATACTAACTGTGAAAACATGTATTTTTATACATAGTGCCTTTTCCTTTGGTCTGATTGGGACTAGTGGTGGGCTGGGCAGGGGGGCAGGGTGCAATTTCCCCCCCGGACGCCCTATCAGGAACTGCTGTGGGCCGCCTGTTTTTTTACCTCCTCCTCCAGATCTCCAGTCCTCCTGTAGGTGGCGCCGGTTTCAAAACATGGCTGCGGCTACCGGAAAATGGCCACCGGCCTCCTGGATGTGGACATGTCCAGGGATCAATAGGTGGAGGGCTGACTGTCTTAAATTAAGTTCCTCTTGCAGTGATGGGCGCAGTATGGGTGATGTCATGATGCCGACACCTCCCACCCGTGCGTCGACTCTAATGTGGGGGGAAGAGCCGGCAGGCGGAGGATGGACGATAGGGAGAATGGAGGTTGAGCTTGTGGCAGCAGCGTGGGAAAGCAGAGCCTTGGCAGAAACTAAGAGGCGGGAGCCGCAGCACTGCAGCAAGGACCCAGAGATCGGCAAAACTTGAATGGCAGCAGCAGAGACTTACACAGGCAGGTTACAATATCTTCTAAATAACAAAACACAAATATATTTCTGCTCTTTGCAGCCTGTGGGGTCCTCCTCTTATTATGTAGGGGGAGCAGACTGTGGTGTCATGGTGTTAATTTAATACAGGGGGAGCAGCCAAGGGAGCAGCCTGTGGTGTACTGTTCTTTTATACAGGGGGAACAGCCTGTGGTGTCCTGTTCAGCCTGCGGTGTCCTCTTGTTATTATGCAGGGGGGGGAGTCCAGAGACTCGTGCGAGGCGTATGCCCAGCACTTGTTGTCACCACCCACATGCACGCCCCAGTTTACGCCCAGTTTTGCCCACTCTTAATGCCGCGCCCTGTGATACACCCACATTACGCCCACTATGTCCGACCGTGCATGGCTTAGCTTTATTTGGTCGCTTTGTTACGTCCATGCACGGTGGTGTGCGGCCACACATGTGCATTGCGAACGGTACGCATACTTAAAAACGCAATCCATCCGAATTCTTATCCGTCCGACTCAATCAGAATAAGGGCCTAAGTGCTATGAGTGCCGCTACCATACATTGCAGAGAGAGAGAGAGAGACTCGCTTCTGGAGATCTGGAGATCAGTGGTTAAAAAAAAAATACAATATTTTCTTGGCTCATAGATCAAACATGGAAGAAAATTGGAAAATAATAATTTCTCCTTGACACGGAACCGCCAAATGTAGCAATTTCCTATAAAGTCAGTATTAATACGAGCATACAGCAGGAAAGCCCATGTGGCCGTAGAACATGACTCACTACAGAAGATTGCTTTATCGGGGCTATTTTAGGCAGACAGATGCTTTGCTTGCAGTCTTTTGCCGGCTTTTGACAGCACTGATAAAATTGGTTACAAGATAAACTCAATGGATTTTTAAGCATAATAAATGCAAGGCTCGTTGATTAAGCTCCTATGAGAAGTGCAGTTTACTAATTTTTAGAGTTTAATGTGACAAGGGACATTTTTACTGCAAGACATTTTATTAACTATGGGCCTTGTGGTGAAGTTTATTTAATTGAATGTTGTAGTCAATTATAAAAGACAGAGGAACAGAAGAACAGTGGCAGCAGATTGCAGAACATTAAAAACATGAAAACAGTATAAGCCGCCAGTATACAGGGTATGGATCAAAGGGCCAACAGATAGACAGTCATTAGGGCTATGTGCATTTAGATGCCCTGTTTGCATGTGTACAAATATGTGACTACTGGAGTACACTTGAAACACTTGAGTGTCCATGGCACTAGCGTCAGGCTGGGACAAGAAGGGCCCACCGGGGAATGCTGGGATAGGTGCCCTTGTTTAGGGGTGTAGTTCTCCAGAGGGGTTGTGGCTTACCCTCAGGGAGTGCAATATCAACATGTAGTAAATACTGCTAGCACATGCATGATTATTTACCAGATTAATAATGGCAACGCACTCTAGCATCCTCAAAAAGTGTCTGCTGTAAAGGGGCGGACATTTTGTGTGGGCTATTTTTCATTAGCAGGAGCCAGCCAGTTGGAGCGCCGGGACAGCAGACAAGTAGATCTGTGGGGCCAGGTAGTGGCCAGCAGAGGGGTAAGGTTGGTCCCGGCAGAAGTGCAGCGCATCAATAGCACCTATTGTTATGCCACTTCTCAGCCGGGCCCGGGTAAATTATGGAGGAGGCTTGGCTACGGGGTGGCGGCGTGGCCTGTGGAGGGGGCATGGCCACATCTCTGTAAAAAAATAAGCAAGAGAGAGAGATGTCAAGCTGCTGCTGCAATTTTCAAAGCTGGATGTCCAAAGAAAAGTATATAAAAGGTTTTAGAGATGTACCTACCTATCCCTAGGTTTCTGCTCATAATGGTGGTCCATGGTTGCTCTTTATTTATATTTAAAAGTTCCAGATGTCTATATATGGGCTGACGCCCAGAATAAGACCGCTCAATGATGTCTCAATACGCTGCAATATCTAAATGCAGCTTCTATACACATTACCAGGCCGGCGTCAGCCCATATATGGGCTTGTTAAGGTCAACCATGGACGACCGTTATGAGCAAAAACCTAGGGATAGGTAGGTAGATCATTAAAACCTTTTATATACATTTCTTTGGACATCCAGCTCAGAAAATTGGGAGGAAGGGGAGGAGTTGCCAAAAGGGTTTATAAACCTGTTTGAGATAGATGTAGGCACCACCTTGAAAAAGACCAACGGGTCGAAGCGCATTGGTGGGGTGCCTTTTCTGCCTTTTTAATTGTCTTTTCTAATACCCCTTCCCTAAACTGGTGAGTTATCCCGGGTTTCCGTCATATACTCTCTGGCAAGTGGTAAAAGGAAGCTTTTATTCTTGTTGTCTTTGGGTATTTGTAGAAAATAAAAAGTTTTTTTGATATTTACCACTGCATGGAGAAATATCTTTTTCACCTGGATATAAAAAAAACCTTTATGAGAGGATTGCTGCTGGGAAAAAAGTAAGCATACATGTAAGCACCCTGGAGGTCTTACGTGAAGTGTGAGTGGGTGTGAGTCTGGAAGCGGTACATCTGTCAGAATGAACTTAGGTCTACAGTCATTAGGTCGACCCCACTAGGTCGACTGGCAGGAAGGTCGACCTGACTTAAGGTCGACATGGGCCAAGGTCGACATGACTTAAGGTCGAATTTGCATAAAGGTCGACATGAGGAAGGTCGACTGGTCATAAGGTCGACATGGTTTTTTCACTGTTTTTTGATCCGAATGTCGACACAGTCGACATGGACACAGTTGGCAATGAGAATCGGACCCTCGCATCGCTCGCTTCGCTCGCAATGCTTCGGGCACGGTGCCTCGCTGCACTCGGCACACTATTTTATTCTCCCACCACGCCCTAGTGGATAGTAGGGCATGAAATACCGCCTGTCGGCACATGTCGGCTCAAAAAACAGTGAAAAACCCATGTCGACCTTATGACCAGTCGACCTTCCTCATGTCGACCTTTATGCAAATTCGACCTTAAGTCATGTCGACCTTGGCCCATGTCGACCTTAAGTCAGGTCGACCTTCCTGCCAGTCGACCTAGTGGGGTCGACCTAATGACTGTAGACCTAAGTTCATTCTAATAGATGACCGCATCCCGTGAATCTGACCTTCCAAAGAAATCTTGATGAGTATATCCACCGTTATACATATGTAAGCACACATGTGAGTTTGCATTTCTTCAGACTGCACAAGGTGAACCTTAAAATTGTACAAAACAACACCAGGTCTTAAAGGAAGAATTACAATATCCACCCCCTGATTTATATTCATCAGTTTGTGACTGACCCCATATTGTATATATCTTTTCATTTTTTCCTTTACGTTCTTGGAGCACGGAAGTGGAAACATATTCATGGACATTCCTATCCATATAAACTGTATGGTCTGATTTATATGTTTTACATTGATTGATCCCATCAGTGGGGAGCTTCACTATCATTTTTATATACTGTGTACTTTTTCCAACCAGGCTGATAATACCTGGTGCTAGTGTTTAAGCTGACTTTTTTGTGCCGAAACAGTATACTTCTCTGTTTATTGGACTCTGGTATTTGTTCTACATATTTACTGAGCCGTATCTTTATGACCTTCAAGCAGGATAGTATAGCAAAATAATTTAGGTTAAGAGAGCTTCATCATGAGACAGTATGGATGAGAACCTGACTGCTGGCTTGGATGGCTATCATAGAATACACATCTTAAATCATTTATATTTTGCATTATGACATATTATAAAAGTAGTTGAACTATAAAGTAGAGATGCGCAGGATCTGATGTACTCAGATTTCAAAGCAGGATCTTAGTGGCTATCAACTGTCAACAACTGTCATGTGATTTGGGTAAAGCAGCCCATACACGCTGCTTTGTGGGCATGCTTTCCGTGCTGTACTAGCACGGATCACATTGCATTGCATTGCATTGCATGTGCATCCGTTGTGCATGCAATGCGATGCAATGTGATGAAACCTAAGTACAAAAAGTATGTGCTTGCACATACTTTTTGTGATGAAACCTAAGTACAAAAAGTATGTGCTTGCACATACTTTTTGTACTTAGGTTTCATCACATTGCATCGCATTGCATGCACAACGGATGCACATGCAATGCAATGCAATGTGATCCGTGCTAGTACAGCACGGAAAGCACGCTTACAAAGCAGCGTGTATGGGCTGCTTTAGCCAATAAGATCCTGCTTTAAAATTAGAGTAAATCAGAACCTGCACATCTCTACTATAAAGGCCCCCATACTCAATTCCGAGGTATCGCATGCAGACTCACATGCAAAACTCCATCAGTTCACGGTATGAGGTCCTTTAGAATATGATGTATGCTAAAGTAAAGCTGCCCATACACGCTGATTTGTGGGTGTGCTTTCCATGCTGTACTAGCACAGATCACATTGCATTGCATTGGATGCATCCGTTGTGCATGCAATGCGATGCAATGTGATGAAACCTAAGTACAAAAAGTATGTGCTTGCACATACTTTTTGTACTTAGGTTTCATCACATTGCATCACATTGCATGCACAACGGATGCACATGCAATGCAATGTGATCCGTGCTAGTACAGCACGCCCACAAAGCAGCGTGTATGGGCTGCTTTAGTACTGCCGGATCCGACAAATCTTATGTGCAGCACTTGCGGTTTCCAGATCCGATACGATATGCACGGGTTTGCAATAAGATCATAATTGAAGGTTAGGCACATACGACTCTTCACGACTCTTCAATTTCTTGTCCCGATCCGTCGGATTCGGGTGAAAAAGGCCCAAATCATATAAGGGTATGGCCAGCTTAACTGTAAAATTTATATTTTTAAAGAAGTTGTTTATAGTGAACATACAATACCACTATTAACCAGAGAAGCAGAAAAAATAAGGACTGATTTTATAATATACTTTTATAGAGAGGCACTAATAAGGTTCACGTTGGTGTGGTCGTAAGCAATGTCTTTAATGTTTATTTTATGAATGCGGGTCCTGAAAACGTTGCCCTTTCTCGTTGCTGACGCTACAGTCTAGCTTGTCTCCGAGACGTCATGTCTGAATGATGATCTGGGCACTGTAAGTATTGTTTCTGTCAATTCTGAGAACAGTAGGCTGTCTGTTTAAATGATCAGTACGTGACTCAGCTGCTATCTTAGACAGTAAAGGCTGCACGATGGGCAAAGTTGCGAGTCTGTTGGATTTAATTATCCTTAAATTGAGTAAGACAGCTAGCGCAGCAAAAGGGCAAAAGTTTTGTAAACTTGCTGCTGAAAAATGGATGGGTAAGTTTGTAGAAGTAAATGTTATGTTAGTCATACTATACAATGCATTTTTCACATAAGGGAAGCCAATCCTGGGGCATTTATTTAATCCCGGAATTCGGGATTGATAAATGCTCAATCCTGGGATTCCCGGGATGCAAAGATTACTTTTCCTAATTAAAAAAATGCCCTGGCCACCCCGCATATTTACCTTCATGGCCGGGTGCGGGCGGGAGCGACCGGGAGCTGGGCAGAGGAGAGTTGAAGCACTGCTGGGGGCATGTCTGGGTGCCGAGCAGGTGGCTGGTTCCTGGCCGGGGAGCGATGTGAAGTGCAGCTGTGCGATTGTTCGGCCTGCACAGCATGACCTCTGACCGTCACACTGCACAGAGCCGCAGACCGGGCAACAGGAACAACCGGGCAGCGTCGGAGCGAGTGCTCCGAATCTGCCCGCATTAGACTGCGCATGTGCAGTCTAATTAAAGGATTCGAAACTCCAATCCTGGGATTGGAACCCCAGTGTTTTTGGGGCCAAATCCTGGGATCCCGCCGATCCCGGTATTGGCCACCCTAGTTCACATATTTGAATGAAGGCAAATATGTAGAGTAATGATCATAATATAGATTTTCATTTATCTTCTCTTTTGTATTAAACGCAGATTTTCTTGACGAAAACAATTTAGCTATATGTAGAGCACTTTTTACCTTGCCAAAGTCTGTAAATGGGATTACTTATAAATCAGCTACTAAAACAAAATAAAACACATTGGAACAGCTCCAAGCTCTGCTCCTACCAATCCCACAATGACGTGCCACCGCTCAGCCCCATCATCATATGATGTCACCGACCCAGCAATAAGCCGAGTTGGACGTGGAGCTTTCATACGGCAAATGCCAGGTCGCTCCTGGGATGGACCCGTGTCCTAATCCCGGGTGCGACCTGTCATTTGCAGTCTGAAAATGGTATTAAATGGCCACCCCATGACCAGGGTTGAACACTGTTCTGACCTGTGTCAGGTGCAGTGTGAATGGATATACCAGGTCGAGCAACCTGGGTCCTGTAACAGTATGGAGAAGGCAGCGCTGTCAGCTCCAAGCTCTGCCTTCTTCTCCACCCCCGGTGACGCACCGCCGCTCGGCCCGCCCCCGTGTGACGTCACTGACAAATGCTGGCTCGCTCCTAGGATAAACCTGTGTCCTAATCGCAGGTGCAACCCGGCAATTGCGGTCTAAAAGCAGTATTACTTGCCCTCTTTTAAGCCTAATTGCATGTTGTCCCTCTCCGTAGCTTCATGCATATTGGCCCTTTTCTAAGCTTCATGCATAATGACCCTCTTCTAAGCTTTAGACCTGGTTCTACATTGGTTAGGAGCTGGGGCCACAGGTCAACCAAGTGGGGTCAGGGAGTGGAGATTTAAGATGCAACTTGATGTTAGTCTTACATTTTGCATCATGTGAACATCCCTGCAAAATCCAGGGAAGACTCATAGCAAAAATAGCACAGCTGAAACCAGGGGGTGGGGCATGCATTGTGAACCATATTATCTTCATCTTCCTCCTTTGGAAAGAGATGTATCATTACTATTTACAGAAGCTCATTACAGCTGGGTAGTGGGTAGGGAGTTTTTAGGGAAGCGCAGATTGTGGCCTATTGAAACAATGAGGCACATTGAAAATATGGAAAAGAAATCCTTCTACTCATCTGTGCTGTATCTCTTCCAGGCGTGAACCAAACTTTCAAAAGCTGGGGGTGTATTGGGTCACCCAAAAATCACATTGGATGTTTGTTAAAGGACGTATTGCTTTTGTTTTTTACGTTACATGCCTGCTATTGTGTTGTTATAGATTGGGGTCTATTCTGTTGATTAAATGTTGTTTAACACATACATCCCAACTGTCCCAATTATCGCGGGACTGTCCTGTTCTTTTGGGACTGTCCCACGTCCATCCCGCAGCTGGTAGTGTCCCACGTGGAAGAGGCAATTGGGAGTTCCCCCTGCTCTATGCTGGTAATATATGCTGTGCACAAGGAGACCAAGGGACATGGGGCATGGCCAGCAGCTCATATAGCGCTGGCCAGCCCCCCCACCCAGTGCCATGGCCTTGCAAGACATACTTCAACCATAGGCCACATACCCCCTAGACACGAGGCCATGCCCCTGGTCTCGGGCGTGCACATCTGTCCCTTTGGAATGGAATCATTCGTCAGACTGCATTTAGGTCTACAAGCATTAGGTCTACACCATTAGGTCGACTTGCATTTAGGTCGACCTGACTGAAGGTCGACATGAGTTAGGTCAACAGGGTCATTAGGTCGACATGTGTTAGGTCGACAGGGTCATTAGGTCGACAGGTATAAGGTTGACAGGGTCATTAGGTCGACAGTGAAAAGTCGACATGTTTTTATTTATTTATTTTTTCAAATTTTTTCAAGCGTCGACACAGCTGCGCTCGCCATGCTTCGGGCACGCTGCTGCGCTCGGCCCACTATTTTATTCTCCCACCACGCCCTAGTGGATGGTAGGGCATGAAATACCGCCTGTCGGCACATGTCGACTCATAAAACAGTGAAATGACCCCATGTCGACCTAATGACCCTGTCGAACCTTATAAAAGTCGACCTAATGACCCTGTCGACCTAATGACCCTGTAGACCTTCAGTCATGTCAACCTAAATGCATGTCTACCTAAATGCAGGTCAACCTTAATGCAGGTCGACCTAGTGGTGTAGACCTAATGCTTGTAGACCTAAATGCTGTAGACAATATGACCGTATCCCGTCCCTTTTTGGACAAAATAAAAGTTGGGAGGTATGTGGAATGGAACGGAACAGAATTCCTTTATTCATCTCACAATGGAGAAATTCACATTGTTACAGCAAAATGCACAGAAGAGATGAAATAAGTAACCTAATAAAACACACATAAAAAAATATTACTGAGATTAAAAGTAATGCTTGGCCATTGTAAAGCTTAGAGGGACACACAAGTGGCCCTTTGGATTGCCCATCTTTGATTTCCACTGCAGTCAAATGAGTGGATGGTTTGGTCCCATGCTGTTGTATCATTGTTTCTCAGAACACATTTTATGCCCTACTTAGCTATGACTCATTACAGAGAAACATAACCACAAGCCACAGACATATGGCACTCATGAAATTTGTAATGCCTGCTGTAGTGATCCGAGCAATGTCTTGTCATGAGAAAAAATGTCTTACAGATCATCAGCATAGCAAAGTTACAGTACATTTGCACCCCTTGCAGACTGGTTGCATGTTGTGCTTTCCTATTCCTGCACTTAGGTAGGCGGAACGTGGCGGAGAGGGGTTGGGCACGCTTGCATAAATGTGACAAAGGTAGCCTCGGATATAAGCAAATATGAATCTGGCTGGAATAGTTACAATTATTCCATGTTATTTTCAAAGGAAGGGAATTGATTTTTAGAGGATCACTCGCAGCGATCCGATATCGGCTCCAGTCCCGATAGTCAGGGTTTGCATGTACATGCACACTCGCCGGGCCGTTTGCTGCAGGGAGGGGGGCAGGGTGCGGGAAAACCAGGGCTTTTTCATGGGGACGCACAGCGTTTTTTGGGCGTTCCCATGGGTACGTGGGCGGCTGACACCACAGGATTTCACCAGCCCACCTCGTCCTTGTTCAGGTTCTCGTAAATAAAAGTCAGTTGAGATGGTTGAATAATGGAGGCATGCAAGGAGATTTGTTCTCCTACACATACCATTGGATGGTACCGCAGGGATTTGGCGTGGGGGGGGGGGCAGCGGTCGTTCGGTTGGGCAGAGTAAAGCTTGCTAAGCAGTGCATGCTTGCTGCTTAGCGAGTGGTGTTGAATTAGGGCCTTAATTTGGGATTCTTAGTCACACACAGGGTCTGTAATTCAGAAATTGGACATTCATACAAACATTGTCCCATACTTACATACTTTAAGTTGGCTGTATATATGTGGTCACACCTAGTTATCTCTGTGAGCAGCAGACATCAATATTAGATCTTTTTGCACCAGCACTATCCTTGGTGTGAAAGATAACACTCACCACTAAGTAGCCCACAACTCTGTCTACCCCGTCACACCCAGGGGGCACTGCTTCTAATTGTGAATTGGTACTGAAATTATGGAAAATGATAGTTAGGGGCTGGTTTCTATCCACTATGTAGGTGATTCAGATTGAGTTGGGGCCCCGTGCATTCACACAGGGGGACCAATGGTTTTTTTTGTGCGCATGCATGGGATTGTGGGAAGGACAATGGGCAGTATTCAATGAGAATTTTGACGATGTGCAGCGAATCCTGTTTAGGATTCGCTGCACATTCGCCACTGCCCGCCGCGTTCCAGAGCCTCGCCGGCTCCAGTATTCAACGAGTCAGGGTCTCACTGCCCCTGACCGGCAAATTTTAACTCCTGCAGGGAGCCTGAGGACGGCAGCAGGCAGGGAGATGGAAGTCTCCCTGCCTGCCCCAGAACGTTTGTGGGGGGGAGGTGGGCTCCCCGGGAGCCAGGCAGCACAAGCTGCCCCCCGGGATAGCCAACAGGGGAAAAAAAAATATATATATATTTTTTTAAATGAAATATATATTCATGTGCTTACAGCACATGAATAAAAATAGCATGCCCCTCCTCAGAATAAAATTCCTGATTTTTTGACACCAAATGTAAAAAACAAAACACTTTATTTTAAAAGTTCACATTCCACTTCACCATAAAAAGATAGCGATTGCTACTCGGTGAATCATGGCGATAAAAACCTTGAAATGTATTCGCCATCTGGTCATTGAATAGGGTGATTCACTGTTTTAGTCAAAAAAATCGCCTTACAGCACGAAAATAGCACAAAATCGCCATAAAACATGGCGAATCAGCCTCATTGAATACTGCCCAATGTGTGCCGGGGGCAGGCGGTTGATGTCATGTCACAAGGACTCGGTATGCTGCGAACTTCTTAGCTTACTGTATCAACTAGAATCACCCCCTATATCTTTCTCCAAGGCTTAGTACATAGGGGTCTATGGGGTATATGTACTAAAGCTTGGAGAGAGGTGGCCAAACCTGTCCTCGAGATCTACAAAGGGTCCACATTTCCAAATCCCCTAGCTGGTGCACAGCAGTAGTCATTACTAACTGTCACATTTCCAAATCACCTAGCTGGTGCACAGGTGTAGTCATAACTGTCACATTCCCCAGAGCACCTAGCTGGTGCACAGCTGTAGTCATTACTAACTGTCACATTCCCCAGATCCCCTAGCTGGTGCACAGCTGTAGTCATTTCTAACTGTCACATTCCCCAGAGCACCTAGCTGGTGCACAGCTGTAGTCATTACTAACTGTCACATTCCCCAGATCCCCTAGCTGGTGCACAGCTGTAGTCATTACTAACTGTCACATTTTCAAACCTGCTGCATTCATTCCTACTATAGATCCACAGGTCGCCTGAGAAACACGATCTGTTGGTAGATCTCGAGGACAGGTTTGGCCACCCGTGCTGTAGGGCCTATTTCCTAAGCATTGGAGAGAGATAAAGTAGACAGTTACAGTACCAGCCAATCAGCTTCTAACTGCCATGCCACAGGCTGTATTTGAAAAATGACAAGATCTGGTTAGCTGCTACTTTATCTCAATCAATTTTATCTCTCTAATCAGGCTATTCGAAAAGACAAAAAACTACCAACCATCATCATCATCAAGGCTTAGTACAGGGGTCAGGGATTTACCCCTTGATTTGAAAGGATAAAAATCATATCATTGTAATACACACTCTACCCCCCAGACATTGATGATATATTCTGCTAGTACAGTACACAGCCTGGCAGCCATTGATGATGAAGATGACCATGTGTGGCTGTGTGTGGCACAACATTTACATAGTAATCATAGTAATCATCATCAATGGCTGCCAGGCTGTGTGTGCGATAGCCATTGATAATGTGACGTCCAGGTAACTATTAGTGTCAGTATTACAAGATGATATAGTGACAGTCTGTGCAAGGTTTTCCCTAGACTAGAGATGGGTATATAATACCCTGACAGGAGCCTATAACCAGCTAAAGAAACTCGGTGCCGCGCTGGCAGTACAGAGATGGTGCAGCAACTAGTCAACTCTACTGAACAGGGAGGCAGGGCCTGGGGCATCACGCAGAGAAGCGTGTTATACACAAGGGCCTGAGGCACTGTGTCAGGTCCTTGTACAGTACAGTACTGTAACACACACAGCCGGGCATGCATTTAAAATATATATCTTTAGATTCTATATGCAAGAAAATGAAATTCCTGGGGGTAATGGATGGGCGCGCTGCCGAGACACAGCTGGGAGTGCATATAGATTCATATATATATGCCCGGCGGTGTCTTGGCACCGCAATCGTCCTTTAACCCAACCAATTTCATTTTTACCCCATTTTGGGGTAATATACCCCAGTTCCCTGTCCATTGGTTTAGTACATAGATCCCAAAGGTTCAACCAGTCATCTTCTATCTGTCATTTTTAAGCTCTACCTGTAAAAATAGAGGAGCTGTGGGGTTGGTTGGTTGGTTGGTTGGTTGGTACTTTATTTGTCCTCTTCATCTTTTTCCCCCAGATGCTGTTACTGTGATGGATTTAAGGTTCCATCCACATTTTATGTTGGGCTATATAAAGTACTGTCATAAAATTGTAGCTAAAAGATAAATTGCTATTATACTGGAAAGATAATATAATAAGAATGTGCGTATTTGTATTACATGAATTATTGGTCACTATGATAAATCTTGACTGAATAAAATGAATTTACAACTGAAGATGACCACATAGATTTTTTCTATTGTAAAATGGATTAACATGAACTCTTGTACCTCTGATGGCAGATGACTGAGAACCAAGGGACGGTCATAAATAATCCATCCTATATATAATTGGTGCATCTATTTACATAATATGTATACCTTAGCAGCTAATAGTTTCTGAGAGATAAATATCTTTTGGAGGCGACCACGTGAGTCCCAATAATCATTTGCTGTTGTTGCACCATTTCAATAGAAATGAAATGGGATATGGTCAACTGGCGGTAAGTCGACACCTGGAATAGGTCGATGTGGCTAAGGTCGACAGGGTTGGAAATTTTTTGTGTGCCGAAATGTGCCGACAGGCGGTATTTTTGTGCCCTACCATCCACTATGGCTTGGTGAGAGAATAAAATAGAGAGTCGAGCGAAGCAAGGGAACGCGGGACACTTAGACGGTGTCCATGTCGATTATGTTGACATTTGGGACAAAACAACTTGAAAAACTTGTGTCGGCCTTACGATTGTCGACCCAATGCATGTCAACCTAAATTGGGTTGACCCAGTGACCCATACCCAATGAACCATGTAGGGAGAAATCAAAATATGTAGGGGGAAATTTACTAAGATGGCAGTTCTCATGGGATGTTGCTATGGGCAACCAATCAAAATCTACTTCTCATTTATTTACTTCTCAATTCTAGAAGATTGTAGATAATATCTAATTGGTTGCCGTTAGCAACATCCCATGTGAAATAGAACTCCCATCTTAGTAAATATCCCCTGTAGTCTTAGGGGCGCATTTATCAAGATCGCATTTTACAATGCGATCTGGGCGGAATATTACCGCCCAGGATCGCATTGTAAAATGCGATCATATCGGGGCAATGTATCATTTTTAAGGGACAGGGCTCCGATAGGAGCCCCTCCCTGCAAAGCCCTAACCCGGAAGCCGGGAGGTCAGCGCATGCGCGGTTATGCGCTGACCCCCGCCGGCCTCTCTGACCACACTGCCCTGCTCGGGCAGTGCGAAGTGTAGCCATAGGCTACAATGGGCTATCGCCATATCAGAGTGGCGATAGCCCAGGGCTGCGATAAAAGGCTGCCCGATGTTAATACATCGGGCAGCTTCGCATCCCCCATAGAAACCTATGGGGGATGCGGCCGGCGGCGCTGCAGGGAGGATCGCAGCAGGGATCGGAGATCCCTGCTGCGGTCCCCCTTTGATACATTTAGGATTTAGCCACAAATATAGTTTGATAAATGGGCCCCTTAATCACAAAAGCACAACAGTGATCAATTAACAAAAACAAGTGTGCCTCTCACAGTATTAACAGGGTGGTGACAGGTAATCACCCTAGCGAAATCTTACTAATAGGATGGGAGTTATTTGAAGAAGGGGCTTAAATAGAACCTTGTGGGCCCCATAGCAATATCTTCATAGGGCCCCCCACCGTTTTTGCTACAATAGGGCCGTGGGACAGGGGGGGGGGGGTTGCAGGCACAGGACGGAGCATGCTATCACCTGCAGGGACGGGGTGGATGTTGGCTGCAAAGGGGGGAGCAGGCTGTGACCTGTAGGGTGGGTGGTCAAAGTCACAGGAGGGAGCAGGTGTGTAGACTGTCACCTGTAGGGGTGCGGAGCAGGGGTCCGCAGGCATAGGAGGGAGCAGGGGATAGGCTGTAAATTGCAGGTGAGGGTGTGGGGGAGCAGGAGGGTAGACTGTGAACTGTAGGGGTGGGGGGCAGGGGTACACAGACATAGGAGGGAGCAGAGGATAGGCTTTAACCTGGGGGTGGTGGCACAGGAGGGAGCAGGCTGTCACCTGCAAAAGGGGGGGGGGAGTGTCGCAGACACAGAAGGGAGCAGGGGGTGGGGGAGGCACAGAACAAAGCAGGTGTCAGGCTGTCACTTACAGTGGCAGGGTGGTGGGGGGGGGGGGGGGGGCACAGCCAGACTGTCACCTGCAGGGGTATGGGATGGTCATAGGCTGACACTTGACTAGGGGGCCATGCTGCGCTGACTGGTAAAAGCTTCTTAGCTATTCCCTGTCAGTTCCCAGCTCACTATCATTGACTCACCATAGATGCTCCATTGATCCCAGCCGATCTCCAGAGACTTTCTATAGCTTCCTAGCTATCTCCTGTGTGTTCCGTAATCAGCATCGTCTCACCACCAATTCATCACTAATATTCCATCGGTTCCAGCTGACCTCCTGAGTTCTCTATAGTTTCCAAGCTTTTCCCAGTGGTTATTACCAAGTCTGCCAATCATCATCTATCACCATCGTTTCATCATCAGTTCACCATCGGATCATCATCTGCTTCATCCTTCACTGCTTACTCTCTTCTACCAGTCATCACTCAGAGAGCATCATCGATATTTGCAACCATGGGTGCCTCAAACATTGAAACACTGTCATTACAAGTGAACTCCCATTGTGCCTGTGTTAGTGGTTCTTACCTGAGCTCATATACTTACCTGCAGTGTTCCTTTCTGAATATGATATCCCATCGATATCCTACATCGCAGACTCCTAATACCGCATCCAATATCCTCAACTACCAACACTCCTTCGGATCCAGACGATTTCAGTCCTCCTTTGGTTCCAGTCAACTCCTGTCCATATCAGGTTCCAGTCTGGTGCAACTTCTTTCATTCCTCATTGCCATCGACTCTTACTATTTCACCCAAGCACATACTCACCTTCCCAGATCTCCAGTATCCATAGCTGTGCCTTCGGGCCGTGGACTCCACCTCCTACTGAGAGGCCTGCCCATTGATATGGGCAAAGATAATTAGGAATCCTAAATTCCTTTATAATCCAAACTAATCAAGTTTAACCCTCATTAGTAACAGTAGTTAATTATGGTTTAGCCCTGGGTTCCTGAACCTGTTCTGAGCCAAAGTGAACTTTCCATAGGATAAGTTTTATTTTAAAGTCACCTGTGGGTGCCTTTGTTTCTAAACACAATCTCTCTCTCTCTCTCTCTCAGAAAAATAGTACTGGGTAAAGCATACCTCGCAACTGTTCAGAGTATTTAAGAGGGACAGTCGTGCATGCCAAAGGCGAGCAACTGAAATTATGGGGTGTGGCTTAGTGACAAGTGGGCGTGGCCTACAAATCACGGCATTCTCACGAGGCCACACCTCATTTTCATCACTGTGGCTGCCTGACCAGTGGCTGTGTAAGCTGCTGGTCAGTCCCCAGCCTCTATGCTGTGGGAATAGACACTGTACGCATGCTGCCCCCCCCCCGCCTCGCGACACTGCCGGCCTCGGGCGGAATGCGGTAAGGTCCCTAAAACC
Organism: Crinia signifera; assembly: GCF_055691185.1. Lineage (NCBI taxonomy): Eukaryota > Metazoa > Chordata > Amphibia > Anura > Myobatrachidae > Crinia > Crinia signifera. Next base: position 436,540,093 of record NC_139217.1, on the reverse strand, counting down.
GGGACGTTCCCGCGGAAAGAGGGATAGTTGGGAGGTATGGGTAAAACTATAACCACTACCTACTGATAAATGTTTCCCTTTTATTAGTACTGTTCTGCAAAAAAAACAGAGCAAGTTTAAAACTAAACTGATAGTGCAATTCTAGTTGGTACAATATGGTAAACTTTTCAGTTGAGGAATTATTTAGAATCATTGAATAAAATAAAACAGTAGACTTGTCCTGATTAATCCCTATATTTATCTACACGAGAAAATGGAAGTAAAACTAAAATAAGTAATGTGTATTGAATTGCACAGACAATGTAATAGAAAAACACATACAAATTCCCAGTGGTTCCCAAACTGTGTGCCGTCGCACCCTGGGGTGCCTTGGGTTGGTGGTCCAGGACAAATCCAAATTATTTATGGGCAATGTAATTGCAAATCCACTGCTATTGGCTGCCAATCATAACATATGTGTACAAAGAAAAGCAGATATTGTTTATCATCCCATAATAAAACTTAAGGATGACATACAAACACAATTTACTTAACATTTATTTCAAAATTTGTCAATAAGAAAGTTTTGGCCTAGCGGTGCCGTAAAATAAGTTTTGACACTCTAGGGTGCCGTGATAATAAAAAGTTTGGGAACCTATTACATTATTCCCAAGTATGGAAATTTTCCGCCGCATTCTAAAATCTTTCCGCTGTGAAACCGCGTATAACTTTATTGATGAGACGATGATTTTACAACAAAAGTATACTGTATTTTAAGCTTAGTAAAAAAAAAAAAAAAGATTTTTATGTTTGTTTGTCCACATGAGGAAAAACACTCAGCAGAAACACTGGATAATTTGTAGATAATTAGCGGTCTCCATCCTGAGACACACACTGGCCTCGCTGATGAAACTCCTTGTGTGGCCTAACGCACTGTGCTAATAGAGCCAACGCAACACGAATCATGTCCGTCTGCCTTATCGTTTTATCTCCAGTAGTGGGTGGCTCTCCTTAGTTGGAATAATGAAGATCAGCTCTTTCTCCATCTGCACACATTAGCAGAATGCCTGGGGAAACATCAAAATGTGCAAATTCTTTATGTTAACCAAAAGGCAACAAACCTATCTGATCTATTGGTTAATGACTCAAAACTAAAATGATAGTGGAGAGGTTTGACAAAGTAATTTTAAAGGAAAATGATTGTACATTTTTTTTTCTATTTGTTTCTAATTTCCTTTTGGGCTTTTTAGCGATGTATGTGCATCATTATTTATTTATTTACAGTTTCTTATATAGTGCAGCAGATTCCGTTACAGGTTGTTATATAGCGCAGCAGATTCCTTTACAGTGTCTTATATAGCGCAGCAGATTCCGTTACAGTGTCTTATATAGCGCAGCAGATTCCGTTACAGCGTCTTATATAACGCAGCAGATTCCATTACAGTGTCTTATATAGCGCAGCAGATTCCGTTACGGTGTATTATATAGTGCAGCAGATTCCGTTACAGTGTCTTATATAGCGCAGCAGATTCCGTTACAGCGTCTTATATAGCGCAGCAGAATCCGTTACAGTGTCTTATATAGTGCAGCAGATTCCGTTACAGTGTCTTATATAGCGCAGCAGATTCCATTAGTGTCTTATATAGCGCAGCAGATTCCGTTACAGTGTATTATATAGTGCAGCAGATTCCGTTACAGTGTATTATATAGCGCAGCAGATTCCGTTACAGCGTCTTATATAGCGCAGCAGAATCCGTTACAGTGTCTTATATAGCGCAGCAGATTCCGTTACAGCGTCTTATATAACGCAGCAGATTCCATTACAGTGTCTTATATAGCGCAGCAGATTCCGTTACGGTGTATTATATAGTGCAGCAGATTCCGTTACAGTGTCTTATATAGCGCAGCAGATTCCGTTACAGCGTCTTATATAGCGCAGCAGAATCCGTTACAGTGTCTTATATAGCGCAGCAGATTCCGTTACAGCGTCTTATATAACGCAGCAGATTCCATTACAGTGTCTTATATAGCGCAGCAGATTCCGTTACGGTGTATTATATAGTGCAGCAGATTCCGTTACAGTGTCTTATATAGCGCAGCAGATTCCGTTACAGCGTCTTATATAACGCAGCAGATTCCATTACAGTGTCTTATATAGCGCAGCAGATTCCGTTACGGTGTATTATATAGTGCAGCAGATTCCGTTACAGTGTCTTATATAGCGCAGCAGATTCCGTTACAGCGTCTTATATAGCGCAGCAGAATCCGTTACAGTGTCTTATATAGTGCAGCAGATTCCGTTACAGTGTCTTATATAGCGCAGCAGATTCCATTAGTGTCTTATATAGCGCAGCAGATTCCGTTACAGTGTATTATATAGTGCAGCAGATTCCGTTACAGTGTATTATATAGCGCAGCAGATTCCGTTACAGCGTCTTATATAGCGCAGCAGAATCCGTTACAGTGTCTTATATAGCGCAGCAGATTCCGTCACAGTGTCTTATGTAGCGTAGCAGATTCCGTTACAGTGTCTTATATAGCGCAGCAGATTCCGTTACAGTGTATTATATAGTGCAGCAGATTCCGTTACAGTGTCTTATATAGCGCAGCAGATTCCGTTACAGTGTCTTATATAGCGCAGCAGATTACGTTACAGTGTCTTATATAGCACAGCAGATTCCGTTACAGTGTCTTATATAGCACAGCAGATTCCGTTACAGTGTCTTATATAGCGCAGCAGATTACGTTACAGTGTCTTATATAGCACAGCAGATTCCGTTACAGTGTCTTATATAGCGCAGCAGATTCCGTTACAGCGTCTTATATAGCGCAGCAGATTCTGTTACAGTGTCTTATATAGCGCAGCAGATTCCGTTACAGTGTCGTATATAGCGCAGCAGATTCCGTTACAGTGTCTTATATAGTGCAGCAGATGCCGTTACAGTGTCTTATATATATAGCGCAGCAGATTCCGTTACAGAGTGTTATATAGCGCAGCAGATTCCATTACAGTGTCTTATATAGCGCAGCAGATTCTGTTGCGCTTTACAATTGTAGACAGTGATAAAACAAACTGGGTAACAACAGACAGACTTGGAGGTAGGAGGGCCCTGCTGCAAACTTACAATCTATAGGGATATAGGAGGGAAACACAAGGACAGGCACCAGTAATAGCATAGCAGTCCCACCAAGTTACACGTATAGAAGGGAAGCTATATAATACATAAGTGCCTCAGAGGGTTATGCTTGTGGTACTTAAATATGATAGGCTTGCCTGAAGAGGTGAGTCATCAGTTAGTGTTGTCTAGTTTTGTTTCCCTTTTATGTATTGTTTATTTGTGTACTGCCACTGACTCTGCCTATTTCCTCCACTCCTGTAATGCCAACATAATGCCCTCCCCCCAGGAGGGGGCTACATGGTCTGCGCATGGGGGAGTAGCCAATCGCATCTATAGAGAGGACGAGGCTATGATGACATGATACAGGGTGAATTTCTTCATAGGATCCCTTTGCTCCACCCACTTGGGCTCTGTAAGTGGGCAGCCAATGGGGGGCACAGTCTGAGCGGGGCGGGGGAGACACAGTTGCCCACCTTTCTGGGAGGAGGTGAGAAGGAATGTATTAATTATCGGATGCAGGGACAGAGTTCGCGAGAAAGCTCTATCACTGTAAATGATCTCAGCAAATTTCTCATGATATTTAGGACGAAAAATGTGTATGCACCACAGTAGGAATCGCTGCTGCCTCTGTCACTATAACCACTATTGGGTGCCCCCCTGCGCTTACCCGTTGATCGGTATCCTATTGCGTTCCTTCAGGTCCGGTCATCTGATCACCAGCTTCCAGCTCTGTGACCCTCGAGATGTCAGGTTACAGCAGACAACAGATGACTGGGGTCACAGTGCAGGAAGCTGGCATTAACGATCATTGCACGAAAAGGGGCCTTTAAGTTAATTAAAATAAAATTTTTGGGGAGGGGTTTGGACGGGTTATTTTATTATTCATGACTGATCACAGGTGCAGGCTCCAGACTCTTCATGAAAATTGCTCAAAAAAGCCCTTTATATATATATGTCATATTTATTTATATATTTATGATATATGTCAGTGAAACAACAATAAAGTTAAATGGGTGTGAAAACACCCATTTTCACATAATTTTTATAAAAATAATATGACTAACTACAGTATGGCTATAGATGTTTTAAAATGCTTCTGAACCAATAAAAATATATAAATGCATGAAAAATCCACATTTGAATACAATATGCCGTAGTCAATAAAAATATGTTGATGATAAATGAAAATGAAAAAGTATACACTCAAGATGTGCATCGGACCATTTTTGTTGGTTTGGGATTGGGTTTTGGTCTGATTGCTAAAAGGTTTTTGCCAAAACCGCCTCACTGGTTTTGATTTTGTATTATTTATTTTCATTTTTTTGTAAAAACAGCCAAAATCACCAAATATGGGATTTCCTACAGTATTTTAACCTCAATAACATTCATTTCTAGTCAAAATGTTGTTTTAACCAATTGGCCAAAGGCTGGCTGTCTAAACAAACACACATTCGTTTTAAAGACTATAGCACATCTACAGTGGTGTCCCTTATTCACATTACACCACAAAGTAGTGCCCGTTATTCACATTACGCCACACAGCACAGCCTCTTTCACACTACACCAGGCAGCAGTGCCTTTATACACATTACACCACACAGTAGTGCCAGTTATTCACAATACACCCCACAGTAGTGTCCATTACAATGCACCACACAGTAGTGTCCATTACAATTCACCACACAGTAGTGTCTGTTAACCTATAAATAAGTGGTTAGAGGGTACACAGGGGTGGTGGATATATACATATACATTGGTCTATCTCGAGGTAGGTAAGTGTTTCCCTGGATCCTCCTCCCTCCAGTAATGCAGTTCATTCTGTGTTTGATCCAATCAGCATACTGTTACCATGATAATAGGCTGCTGGTTGGCTGTGAGAAAGACATTCTCAGACAAACAGCGGTCTGTTACCATGGTAGTGGCCGCTGATTGGATCCATCAAGCAGCAACGAGACACAGATTTCTGGAGCAAAACACAGAGATCTGACACTGGAATCACATCATTTTTATTGTCTTGTGTTCAGATCCAAGTTCAACAGGAAGATCCGAGCTGGGACTCAGATCTGCTTGGAACCCCTAAGTATATGTGTTTTTAATTTCTGTAAATCTTTAATAAAAATGATTGAGTCTCTGCAATGCATTTCTCAGTGCAATGGACCTGCTTCCTCAGGAAACCTCTCCCATGTAGTATAGGTGAATGATATTCTCCGAAAGGGGAAATGAAATGTTTATGACCCTGCTTACAATCTCAATGTCATCAGTTATTTCAGGGTTGCCGACTTTAGAAAGCTCCTCTCCGGGAGAAGCCCGGAGAGGAGACTTTCAGCAGGAGATCGGGGGCGGGGCTTAAACGCGGCATCACTAAGCCCCCCCCCCCATGAAGTAAAGTGCCTAAATTTGATGATCTCCGCGGAGGGGGCGGGGCTAACGGCGTGATGATGACACTTTGGCCCCGCCCCCTCTCCGGAGATCATCAGAAAAGGTAATTTAAACGCTGCAGCCGGGGTGGGGGAGACCACAATCAGGGGGGGGGAGCGGGGGTCCCCTAGAATCCGGGAGGGTTGCCCACCTTTCCGGAGGGCCGGGAGGGTGACCCGATTTTCGGGACCCTCCCGGCCATTCCGGGAGGGTAGGCAACCCTGAGTTATTTATTAAACATATAGGAGAGATACATCTGCTATTACCTGTGGGAATTCGGTGACCATTGTTTTAAGGAATGGCTGAATGATAATTATAAACAGGACCACACCAGACACACACAGAATACATCACAGACAGAAAATAAAGAAGTCACTGATTGTATGCATTCTCCCATAGCATTGTGTAACAGAGACAGAAGGATAAGCTTTGCTTTGCAGAGCAGTTAGAGGGCCGAGCAGGATGCTGTCTGGGTGACTATAGCTTGAAGCGAGAACCCCTAGGCGGTTTCCTGCCATTCCATCCTACCCGCATTATTAAACCAAATGCCGTCTGCTCTAGCTATTGTTCCTCTCTCTTTATATTTTAATTAAAAAGCACAAACTGATCTATTAACACAAACAAACAGTTATTATTATTAATGGGTTGTACTAATCCATTCAGAATGAAGTTTTGCACAGTGCAGTCTCTGTCCTGAGGCTCACGTTACATATAAATATGTGTTTTATATTGTCGTCCAGAAGGTAACAATGATTCCTCTTCAACTCCATAATATTATTACATTGTTACCCACCGGTCAGATATAGGTTAACAGACTTTTTTTTTTGCCAAGATATGACAATGGTAATAGTGTTGTATACATAGTCAGACAGTGGTTTTTCTGTCTTTTATACACTTGCAGCTCAAGGATGAATCGCGTGTATTCACAAATCTAGCAGACAAGTGTCGGTATGTTCAGCATGTTGACAGTGACCATCTTGACATTTATCATGTCTACCCTATTGATATGTTGACAAAGTGTCCCTGGTAGTCATTTGGGGCCTTACTTACTCCAAACTGTAGTGCATATTTGCCTACCCTCCTGCCTTCTGCAGGAGACTCCCTGAAATAACAGCAATCTCCCTCTCTCCCTCATTAGTCTAGCAATTTCCCTTATTACACCTAGCCCACATTACACTGTTACATTTTTTGGGAAAAGGAATGAGAGACAGATACATTTACATTGAATCATCAGCACCATTTCCCAGCCCTTTACCAAGTATAGTAGCTCTTACTAACTGCTTTAGGGCTCATCTACATTTGGATATGTCATTATAAAAGATTCCTCTCAGGGTAGCATGTAGCAGTACACACCCACACTTCTAGGTGCCACGTTCACAATCTCTTTTCACAATCTCTCCATATATGGAACTAGACATGCCCTGTGGGTGGAGCATGACACACCCCCTCAATGGGGCGCTGTGCAAAACTCTGCTACCAACTATAATCTCCCTGAAACTAGTTTTCAAAAGTAGGCAAGTATGCTGCAGTGGCGGCTCTAAGCCTCTTCTTCTGGGTCCCACCCATAGGCGTTTCTACAATGTGTGTAGTGTGCACGGCGCACACAGGTTCCTGGGTTCAGGGGACCAACACAGCACACACTGTACCCATACATTATATTTAACCCTCTGGAGTTCCATGGTGGCATCTCGGCACCGGAGACACAAATCACTTGAAAAATGGCCACAGCGTCCATTTCCAGCTGATTTGTGCATAATGCCAGAGTCTATTTGCTGTCAGAGAGGAGGAGGCCTGCAGCAGAGGCTGCACGCGGGTCCTCTCCTCTCTTGAAATGCCCCTGGTCTCAGCAGCCTGGTTCAGACCCTCTGCAGCCTAATCCTCCCACCTGCAGACTTACCCGAACCATCAGAATCCCAGAACTGTGAACATGGTGACTGACATTTCAGATGTTTATATTTTGAATGTTGACAGTTTGAACCATGGCTGTTACTGGACTGCAAATAGCATTGATTGCTCTGTGTAATATGTCTGTGCTCCCCTATATTTCGGGGACTATTACTACCCAGAAACTCCCACTGACATCCACTCTCGCTCTGTATCTAAATTTTATTCTGCATTTCCAAGCGCTAATAATCAGGTGGATGCACAATGGACGTGCAAACATAGCGCATCAGCTGCTTGTGTGTGACATCACCATTGTGCTCCCCTCTCCATCTGGCCCATAGGCTAATTTCAGTGAGGGTGTGTGTACACAATTACAAGCTATGCCTAGTACAGTATACATCTGTTGTTATGTACATATGTCGGCAGCAGTCAGAGCTGGGATCTGGTGTCAGATGGCAGTGTTGGAAGTACACTGGCACCGTGATGTGATGTTTCTCCAGCAGGACACTGTGGTGACCGGCAGTGCAACAGTATGTGTCATCCCAGCTCCAGTCAAAAGCCAAGCTCCCTGTTTGGGGAATTGGACAGGTGGTGCACTTTGGTCAGCTCTGTGAGTGCAGTACTTATAGCTGTGTACACATTAGATGATATGTTAAACGATATGCACGATAATGACCAGTGTATATTGTCTGGTGTGTATGCATGTATACTTAATGATACACAATCCAGTGAGTTTTCAGCAGCTTCCTTTGTAGACTGTATATGCAGCTTCATCTGAGGATACCATCAAGGACACCTGTACTCCTGCATGTGGCCAATGATGATATCGTTTGTAAAGTCACTCAGGGGTAGATGTATGAAGCAGTGATAAGGGAGGAGAGGTGATAAAGTGCCTGGTACTTTATCACTGGCCAATCAGCTCCTAAATGTCCATTTTTAAACCTAGCCTGTAACTTAACAGTCAGGAGCTGATTGGCCGGTGATAAAGTACCAGGCACTTTATCCCTTATCACTGCTTCATACATCCGCCCCGCAGTGTGTTTGCACTATATAGTTTGTCAGGGAGTTCCGGGCAGTTCAAGGGAAATGAATGTGAGAGCATTTGAAGCAGGCAAGCTATTGGCTACACTTGCACGTCAACGGCGGCAACATCACCGCACCTCTTACATTAGGTGGATCTTTTCCTATACTATAGAGCTGGTGCCATTTGCCCACAGATGCCGTATATACAACTCAGCGTACGGGCAAATGTGCGCCTTTATTTCTGTGAATATTTTACGGGTGCAAATATGGATCACTTGGGGCTTATTTACTAAGAAGAGAGTTCTATTGAAGATGGGATGTTGCTATGGGCAACCAATCAAATTATTTTATCTTCTAGAAGGTGCTAAATAAATAAGAAGTAGATTCGGAATGGTTTTCAATAGAACTCCCATCTTAGTAAATGTACCCCTATATGTGCCCCAACCTGGTTATGTACCTGCTTTTGCGTATTGTGGGGTGATTCTAGTTCTCTTGCTATATAGCGAGTTCAGCCCCGTCCCGATGTTTAGGGGACTGCGCATGTCACTGGTCTATTATGCGCACGAGCAGCCACCCTTTGCGAATGGCTTCTGTGACTTGCATAGTAGCCAAGCCGTTCGCAAACATCGGAGAGGGGGCGGGTGGCAGCGGGAGCGGGGCTCGCCCATGGGAATGCCCATTGTTGTATGGGTGTCCCCATGAAAACGATGGGTATTCCCATGGGTGCACTGGCAGGCCGATACCTGCAGGGGGGGGTGGGCGGCTGACATCACAGTAGGGTGACCAACTCATCCCTTTAATCCGGGACACATATTAATTACACAGGTTCTGTGGCTGGCTTTCACCTGGTTTTAAACTGCCACAGAACCTGTGTAATTAAAATGTGTCCCGGATTAAAGGGAGGAGTTGGTCATCCTACATCACAGGAAGTCAGCCGCCTGCCCCGTCTTCGTCCAGCCGCATCTAAATAAAAGTCAGTTGAGACTGCGGACAAATCATTCGATTGTTGGCGACCATCAATTGATTTTTCCTGATAGCGGCTTATGCATGGGGATGTATTATCGTACACATCCCCTCGCGTGTTTCCAAGGATATTCGGTGGCGGGGGTGGGCGGTCCTTCGGTGGCGGCAGTGGCGTCTCGGTCTCAGTAAGCAGCATACCGGGCTAACCTGATCGGCCCCTATGTGTGTTACGGATGATGCAAAAAATGCGCCCTGTTTCCATTTGCTAAATATACTGACATTAGTTACAAAGGGAGAGATGTATCAAGCTTTAAAAAGTGATAAAATGGAGAGTGATAAACAGCCAGACAATCAGCTCCTACCTGTCTTGTTACAGGCCGGGTTTGAAAAAATGACAGGTAGGAGCTGATTGGCTGGTTGTTTATCACTCTCCACTTTATCACTTTTTGAAGCTTGATACATCTGGCCCAAAAACAGTAATGTGATATTTTTCCCCCTACACAGTATATTTGGTATTTTACAATCACAAACAGACAAGTCATTAAGACCACAGGCTATAAGCAGATTATCCACTAGTAGAATATACCTTATTAAGCCCTACAGTACATCTGCAAATCTGATAAAACCTTGCGGCCAAGACAGTCACCTAGACAAGATCTAGAATTATAGAATAGAATCAAGAGAGATACTTATCTTATAATACATCATTGCCAAGTGGATTACAAACATTCATTATAAAGACCGTTTATAGAGGTAACACATACACTCTGCTACCTCTGTCAGCGGACACTTTCCTCATGAAGTGCATTAATGGCATCGTTTAAGTGGACCAAGAGATTTGGAGGAAAGCCAGCACAGAATCGGTGACACTGATCTATGAGTGTGTGTGTGTGTGTGTGTGTGTGTGTGTGTGTGTGTGTGTGTGTGTGGTAGAGTGTTTAGTCTACTGCAATTATTGTTTTATATTATCAGATTGTTATCGCAGTATTTATGCTGTACGTGTGGGTTATCTGTCATCTTATAGGGGGTTCCATTAATATTTTATTAATGTGTATGTAATTGTTTGTCAAATCGAGATAGATGTTGTGCAATTATGTTAGTTCATGGTTGATTCTTTGCATTTATCACCAGTCATGCTTTGTGCTATTTATGGCTTGTGTAAATGGTTTATGGAATTCATTTCAATGTGTCAGATGGAGCACAAAATAAACTCAGTGCTTCAATTTCATAGGTCATGGATAAATCAACGCTTCAATCCCGTGCAGTTATTAATTAGTTGCTGAGTGACTTGTCACTTTGTGGTAGATGTATGAAGCGGTGGTAAGGGAGGAGAAGTGAGCCAGATGAGAATTGACCCATGGCAACCAATCAGCTGCTCTGCATAATTTTATATTATGCAAATTATAGATGTTACTTCAATGCTGATTGGTTCCTATGGAACACCTCCTCTGGTTCACCCCCAGTGTTAGCAATGATACCATATATATTTGTGGGCTTCTCTAGACAGCAGCACAGAGTGACAAGGCATTACATCAACCAATAGGGCAATGCAGGAATGACCATTTTCATACTTTACTAGGAGAAGAGCTGATGTCACCATTGCACTCATTGTAGAAAGACAAAAGGCATCTTAATTTAAAAGCTGATTGGCTGGCTGTTTATTACTCTCCATTTTATCACTTTTGAAGCTTAGTGCATCTGTCCCCTGGTCCGAATTCGGCCCCTCCGGCAATGGCGAAGTTCTGCGCATGTGTATTGCCTTCAGCTAATTTTCCCTTCATGCCCACAAAAAACTCTAGATGGGCCCCAGCAAATGCAGGCATTCCCCTGCGTGTTCAGGGCGGGTGTATGATGTCTGTGTCCTCCCCGAAATCATGCCCATGCATGCACTACGTCATGCCCGCAGTAGTAGTGCCCTGTCACATCCACCATGGCGTTTGCCCAAGATCCCTGTACTGTGCCCAGTCCTGGACCCTCCAGGTGCACTAGAAACCATGGCGCTCACCTCTGCTATGTCTCTGGCTCCACTGGGGTACATGTGGCCGTGTTGTCATCGCGTGGTGACACTGGTGTATTGTGCTCCAGCTCCATGCAGGACATGAGTAGCATATCGCCATGTGTGTTTGTGCCTGGTCTGTGTCTGTGTAAAGGCCGGTGCTTGTGCAGCTGCATACAATCAGGGCTTCCCAGCCTCTCCTGCACGGCTCCGCCTCCCTCTCTGATTGCCTGACCAATCCCAGCACAGCTCACCTGGTAAGTACTGGCTGCTCAGGCTAGTCCAGCAGTCAGTACAATGATGTCGATCCCATAGCATCATTGCTCCTACCTGGCTCTGTAGTACTCACTACAATCCTGAGCTTCCGCTCTCACCTGGCTCTGTAGTTCCCACTACAATCCTGAGCTTCCCCTGGAGAAGATCCTGCTGGCCGTTTACTGCATCAAGTACCACCGGACTCTGCTTACCGCCTATGTGGACAGCGAGGTCAGATCCTCAAAGGGGTCTCACCTTGCTATACTCCCGACGGTCACTTCCAAAGTTTACCTCTGTCAGCAGCCACGAACATAAACTGCAAGAATTCCTCTTCTCCAGTTATCTTCATTTATTATCTTCAAATCCTCATCCAATCATCCAATCCGCAACCAATCATTATCTTCAAATCCTCATCCAATCATCCAATCCTCCAATCCGCAACCCATCATCCAATCTTCCAACCTTCATCCAATCATCCAATCTTCCAGTCTGCAATACAATCTTCATTCGTTCTTTAAGTCATCCAATCCTCAATTCCTTCTGCAACCCTTAAGTACTACTCCGGTTTATATTCTATTCCACTCTTTAATTATATTGCAATATTCTTCAAGGACCAAGTTTCATCATCTATTAGAATAACTTACTGGACAATTGACTTTATATTTGCATACTTGCCATATACTGTTTTTATCATCATTATCACTGTCTGCAATATCTTCATTAAATTCATTATATTTTATCCTCCTTGTTTCACTCCCTTCTGTCGTGGATGCAACCACCATACGCTAAAGCACCCAGCCTCCGTTACTCTCCAGCTGGTGCTTCTAAGAGCGGGACAGTTTGTACTGACTGCATGGATCCAGCATCAGGTCGGAAGAAAGGCCCTGTTCCCGCACAACAACTTGCGGCTCGCCTGGATCACCAGGAGTCTGCCATGGAACAGGTTCACCAAGTCCTCCAGGGCCTGACACAAAGACTGGATATTATTCAGAAAGGTCAAGGATCATCAACAACTAGACCTATGTCTTCTGCGACAGGAGTTACTGCTCACCTTCAACTCCCTACTCCAGATAAATTTGATGGGAACCCCAAAAACTGTAGGTGTTTCATCAACCAATGTGAAATTCATTTTGAACTGCAATCCTCATATTTTCCCACTGAAAGGTCTAAAGTGGCCTATGTGATATTGCTCCTTACTGGCTCAGCCCTCAATTGGGCATCTCCCTTATGGGAAAATTCTGATCCTCTATTGACAGACTATACCCGGTTTATCACTACCTTCAAAATCATCTTTGATGAACCAGGGCGTATCAGTTCAGCCGCCACAGAAATCCTAAGGCTGCGCCAAGGATCCAGAACAGTGGGTCAATAACCCATCTTCTTTACCAGCGGCAGAACCCATGCAGGTTAACCGTTCCAAACTTACACCAGCTGAGCGTAATCTACGTCAAGTTGAACGCCTTTGTCTATACTGTGCTGATCCCCAGCATTCCGTCGATTCCTGCCCTAAAAAGCCGGGAAAACACCAGAACCTAATCTGTAATAGAGAGGGCAGGTTAGGGGTAGTGAACACCTCTCTAAACAACCAAGATTGCATTCTCCAAGTTGCCTTGCAGGTTAAAAATCAGCTCAGACAGTTGCCGGCTCTTCTCAATTCAGGAGCAGCAGAAAGCTTCATCACCGCTGACGTTGTTAAGCGTTGGCATCTACCCACTACACCGCTTCACCACCCTGTGTGTCTCACCGCAGTGGATGGGAATCGTATACTGGGAGAGACTGTTACACAAAAGACTCAACCTTTAATGCTGCAAATTGGGCAACACATAGAAAGAATACAATTCTTTGTTATTCCCAAATCCTCCTACCCAATCGTCCTGGGACTACCCTGGTTACGCATCCATAATCCCAGTATCAATTGGGTAACGTCTCAAATCCAAACATGGAGCACTCACTGTACAACTTCATGTTTTAACTCTTTGGTACCAATCCGTCAAGTCTCTCTCCATGTACCAGAAGAGTCATCCATTCAGTCCCAAGAACGCTTGGATGAGTTCTCTACACAAATCAGTGATAAATTACCTTCTCACCGGTTGTGGGACAGTTCAATCAAGTTAGTACCAGGGACAAAATCTCCCCAAAGTCATACATACTCTTCGTCTGTGCCTAAAACACAAGCCATTCAGTCATGGTCTCATTCTCAGACCCTCCAGGGCATCCGGAGATTCCTTGGATTCGCAAATCATTACAGCAAATTCATTAACAACTTCTCTACCATCGTTGCCCCAATAACTGCTCTCACTCGCAAACATGCCAACCCTTCTAAGTGGAATACCAAGGCCATTAATGCCTTTGTGTTACTCAAAAAGAAAATCATCTCTACACAAGTGTTGATTCAACCTGATGTCTCGTTGCCTTTTACTCTCGAGGTTGATGCCTCTGCCACCGGTGTGGGTGCAGTACTTTCCCAGGTGAGAGCTGATGAACAGTTGCACCCATGTGGCTTTTTCTCCCAAAAGTTCTCCCCGGCAGAGCAGAACTATGTTATAAAGGATCGAGAAATATTAGCGATGAAAATGGCTTTAGAGGAGTGGCAGTGTCTTTTAGAAGGGACAGTTCATGTGGTTAACATCGTCACTGTTCATAAGAATTTGCTATGTTTGAAAAAAACTCAATGTCTTAACCCCCGTCAAACCAGAGGGGCATTGTTCTTCTCAAAATTCAATTTCAGATTGTCTTCTCCTGGAGCAAAGAACCGAAAGGCGGATGCCTTGTCTAGGTCATGGGAGTCGAAGCAGGAAGCAAAACCCCATAAAGAAAGTCCTATGGTCGTTCCACGCACTTGTACCGTGTCCACAATGCAAGTTCCACCACCACCAGGTAAAACTTATGTCAAGTCTAATTCGAGACAACAACTTCTTCGTGGGCCGATGACTCTAAGTTTTTCTGGTCATCCAGGGGTTCAGGCAACCTATGAATTCCTGTCACGCCAGTATTGGTGGCCAGGACTGAAGAGGGATACTCAAGACTATGTTACTTCCTGTTCTCACTGTGCCCAAAACAAATCCTCCAAACTTGCTCCAGTAGGTCCATTGAGACCATTATCCATTCCCAAGAGACCTTGGTCCCACATGTCAATGAACTTTATCACCGACCTCCCACCATCAGATTGTTACACCACCATTTGGGTCATCATAGACAGATTCTCTAAGATGGCTCATTTCATACCTTTACAAGGGTTACCTTCAGCACCCAAACTGGCTGATCTCTTCATTAAAAAAAATTCTTAGGATCCATGGGTCACCTGAGGAAATTGAGTCCGATCAGGGCATACAATTTATGACAAAATTTTGGCGAGCCCTGGGTAAAATTCTAAACATCCAGCTCAATTTCAGTTCGGCATACCACTCACAGTTCCATAATGAAAGGGAGAAGGTCAATCAAGACATAGAGACTTTTCTTCGTTTACATGTCTCCCCCTCTCAAGAGAATTGGGTGGAAGTATTGCCATGGGCCGAATTTGGGCATGATCATTACCATTTGTCTTCTTCTTCCCTTATTAACTGTGGCTTCCATCCTAGGGTTCCTGAATCCCAGCGAGTGCCGGTTACGTCAGTACCAGCAGTAACTTTGTCTCTCCAACAGCTTCGACAACATGGGGAGAAAGTCACGAAGTCGCTAGCAAAAGCCTCACAAAGGTACAAAAGGGTTATAAATCAGAGAAGAAGATCTACTCCTACTCTGAAAGTAGGTTACAAGGTATGGTTGTCCACCAGAAATGCTCGTCTACGTATTCCTTTAATTAAGGTTACATTTTGTTCCATGGGGCCATTCCTGAGAACTCAAAGTCTCAACCCAAGTACCTGCAAAGGGAAAACACCAAGTTATCTACAAAATTTTTCTTTTCATGTGTCATTAATTAAATCATGCATACGAAACAAATTCTATTATGCCATACCTGAATCTCCTGAAGTTTCTACCCATAGGGGCTTCAAGTACGAAGTGGGTTACATTCTGGACTCGCATCCGGTTAAAAAAGTTACAGTATTTTGTCTACTGGAAAAGCTATGGGCCGGAGAAGAATTCCTGGAAATATGCCTCTGAGGTACATGCTCCTAATGTAGTGAAAAACTTTTACAGGAAATTCCCAAGTAAGCCTAGAGACTGTCCTGGGGCCACTCCTAAAAAGGGGGGTGCTGTCACATCCACCATGGCGTTTGCCCAAGATCCCTGTACTGTGCCCAGTCCTGGACCCTCTAGGTGCACTAGAAACCATGGCGCTCACCTCTGCTATGTCTCTGGCTCCACTGGGGTACATGTGGCCGTGTTGTCATCGCGTGGTGACACTGGTGTATTGTGCTCCAGCTCCATGCAGGACATGAGTAGCATATCGCCATGTGTGTTTGTGCCTGGTCTGTGTCTGTGTGAAGGCCGGTGCTTGTGCAGCTGCATACAATCAGGGCTTCCCAGCCTCTCCTGCACGGCTCCGCCTCCTTACCACCTATGTGGACAGCGAGGTCAGATCCTCAAAGGGGTCTCACCTTGCTATACTCCCGATGGTCACTTCCAAAGGTTACCTCTGTCAGCAGCCACGACCATAAACTGCAAGGATTCCTCTTCTCCAGTTATCTTCATTTATTATCTTCAAATCCTCATCCAATCATCCAATCCTTCAATCCGCAACCAATCATTATCTTAAAATCCTCATCCAATCCTCCAATCCGCAACCAATCATCCAATCTTCAAATCCTCATCCAATCCGCAACCAATCATCCAATCTTCAAATCATCATCCACATCACCCAATCATCCAATCTTCCAACCTTCATCCAATCATCCAATCATTCAACCTTCATCCAATCATTCAACCTTCATCCAATCATCCACATCATCCAATCTTCCAACCTTCATCCAATCATCCAATCTTCCAATCTGCAATACAATCTTCATTCGTTCTTCAAGTCATCCAATCCTCAATTCCTTCTGCAACCCTTAAGTACTACTCCGGTTTATATTCTATTCCACTCTTCAATTATATTGCAATATTCTTCAAGGACCAAGCTTCATCATCTATTAGAATAACTTACTGGACAATTGACTTTATATTCGCATACTTGCCATATACCGTTTTTATCATCATTATCAGTCTGCAATATATTCATTATATTTTATCCTCCTTGTTTCACTCCCTTCTGTCGTGGATGCAACCACCATACGTTAAAGCACCCAGCCTCCGTTACTCTCCAGCTGGTGCTTCTAAGAGCGGGACATGCCCCTTGCACATGATGTCCACATTAGTATGGTCAAGGTCACAGTAGTAGCCCCCTGAGCATATAACTTTATTCATACCTCCCAACTGTCCCGCTTACCGCGGGAACGTCCCGATATTTGGGGACATTCCCGCATCCCGCCCGGGGCCGCCATTGTCCCGCAGTGGAGGGGGGGACAGTTGGAAGTCCCCCAGCCTGCCAAGAATAGACGCTGTGCGCATGCGCACAGCGTCTATTCAGCGCAGTCGAGCGGCGGAAAATGGTGGCGCGGCCGGAGGACGCATCATCTCGCGAGGCCACGCCCCCTTTTCACGAGGATGCGCCCCCTTTTCAGGAGCGCGCGCACGGCTTCACCGCACGGGAGTCCCGACCTCCCAACTGCAGAAGTTGGGAGGTATGTTATACAGCTGCCCCCGATACAGGGGCGGATTGGCCATTATAATTACCGGGAACTTTCCCGGGAGGCCGATGCTCCTGAGGCCGAATTTAAAGTTGCAGGCAGCAGGGGCAGCACTGAGCAGTTCCCTGAGGCTGGCCCCGCCCACCACACTGTGTGCTGCGTGTATCCAGCCCTGCTCTTCCTGGTCCTGCAGCAGCTCCTCTACGTGCTCTATGCTGCCTCCCCTACCAGAAGCATGCACAGACACTACAAAACAGATCGTTGGGTGAGTGCATATTGGGTGTAATATTGATGCAGGGGCTGTGTGTAATGTACTGGGTGTAATTTGGTTGAGGGGGGGAGGCTGTGTATAATGTCCTGTTTGTAACTTAGGGGAGGGGGCCTGTGTATAATATCCTGTGTGTAATTTGGTTGAGGGGGAGGGGGGGGCTGTGTATAATGTTCTGTGTGCAATTTGGTTGAGGGGGGCTGTGTATAATGTCCTGTGTGTAACTTAGGGAGGGGGGCTGTGTATAATGTCCTGTGTGTAATTTGGTTGAGGGGTGCTGTGTATAATGTTCTTTGTGTAACTTAGGGAGGGGGAGCTGTGTATAATGTCCTGTGTGTAATTTGGTTGAGGGGGGCTGTGTATAATGTCCTGTGTGTAATTTGGTTGAGGGGGGCTGTGTATAATGTCCTGTGTGTAATTTGGTTGAGGGGGGCTGTGTATAATGTCCTGTGTAATTTGGTTAAGGGGGCTGTGTACAGGGGCTGTGTACAGGAGGCCGCCACTAGTGGAATGTACGCCGCTTAGAGTGAAGATGTATGTATGAGAGTGTCAGGGTGTATCTATGTATGAGAGCGGCAGGGTGTATGTGTGTATGAGAGCGGCAGGGTGTATGTATGTATGAGAGCGGCAGGGTGTATGTGTGTATGAGAGCGGCAGGGTGTATGTATGTATGAGAGCGTCAGGGTGTATGTATGTATGAGAGCGGCAGGGTGTATGTATGTATGTATGAGAGCGGCAGGGTGTATGCATGTATGAGAGTGGCAGGGTGTATGTATGTATGTATTAGAGCGGCAGGGTGTATGTATGTATGTATGTATGAGAGCGGCAGGGTGTATGTATGTATGTATGTATTAGAGCGGCAGGGTGTATGTATGTATGTATGTATTAGAGCGGCAGGGTGTATGTATGTATGTATGTATGTATGAGAGCGGCAGGGTGTATGTATGTATGTATGTATGTATGAGAGCGGCAGGGTGTATGTATGTATGTATGTATTAGAGCGGCAGGGTGTATGTATGTACAGTATGAGAGCGGCAGGGTGTATGTGTGTATGAGAGCGGCAGGGTGTATGTATGTATGAGAGCGGCAGGGTGTATGTGTGTATGAGAGCGGCAGGGTGTATGTATGTATGAGAGCGTCAGGGTGTATGTATGTATGAGAGTGGCAGGGTGTATGTATGTATGTATGAGAGCGGCAGGGTGTATGCATGTATGAGAGTGGCAGGGTGTATGTATGTATGTATGAGAGTGGCAGGATGTATGTATGTATGTATTAGAGCGGCAGGGTGTATGTATGTATGAGAGCGGCAGGGTGTATGTATGTATGTATGTATTAGAGCGGCAGGGTGTATGTATGTATGTATGTATGTATTAGAGCGGCAGGATGTATGTATGTATGTATGAGAGCGGCAGGGTGTATGTATGTATGTATGTATGAGAGCGGCAGGGTGTATGTATGTATGTATGTATTAGAGCGGCAGGGTGTATGTATGTATGTATGTATGAGAGCGGCAGGGTGTATGTATGTACAGTATGAGAGCGGCAGGGTGTATGTATGTATGAGAGCGTCAGGGTGTATGTATGTATGAGAGCGTCAGGGTGTATGTATGTATGAGAGCGGCAGGGTGTATGTGTGTATGAGAGCGGCAGGGTGTATGTATGTATGAGAGCGGCAGGGTGTATGTGTGTATGAGAGCGGCAGGGTGTATCTATGTATGAGAGCGTCAGGGTGTATGTATGTATGTATGAGAGCGTCAGGGTGTATGTATGTATGAGAGTGGCAGGGTGTATGTATGTATGAGAGCGGCAGGGTGTATGTATGTATGAGAGCGTCAGGGTGTATGTATGTATGAGAGCGGCAGGGTGTATGTGTGTATGAGAGCGGCAGGGTGTATGTATGTATGAGAGCGGCAGGGTGTATGTATGTATGTATGAGAGCGGCAGGGTGTATGTATGTATGAGAGCGTCAGGGTGTATGTATGTATGTATGAGAGCGGCAGGGTGTATGCATGTATGAGAGTGGCAGGGTGTATGTATGTATGTATGAGAGTGGCAGGGTGTATGTATGTATGTATGAGAGCGTCAGGGTGTATCTATGTATGAAAGCGGCAGGGTGTATGTATGTATGAGAGCGTCAGGGTGTATGTATGTATGAGAGCGTCAGGGTGTATGTATGTATGAAAGCGGCAGGGTGTATGTATGTATGAGAGCGGCAGGGTGTATGTATGTATGAGAGCGGCAGGGTGTATGTATGTATGTATGTATGAATGAGAGCGGCAGGGTGTATGTATGTATGAGAGTGGCAGGGTGTATGTATGTATGAGAGTGGCAGGGTGTATGTATGTATGAGAGCGGCAGGGTGTATGTATGTATGTATGTATGTATGAGAGCGGCAGGGTGTATGTATGTATGAGAGCGGCAGGGTGTATGTATGTATGTATGAATGAGAGCGGCATGGTGTATGTATGTATGAGAGCGGCAGGGTGTATGTATGTATGAGAGCGGCAGGGTGTATGTATGTATGTATGAGAGTGGCAGGGTGTATGTATGTATGAGAGCGGCAGGGTGTATGTATGTATGTATGTATGTATGTATGAGAGCGGCAGGGTGTATGTGTGTATGAGAGCGGCAGGGTGTATCTATGTATGAGAGCGTCAGGGTGTATGTATGTATGTATGAGAGCGGCAGGGTGTATGTATGAGAGCGTCAGGGTGTATGTATGTATGAGAGCGGCAGGGTGTATGTATGTATGTATGAGAGCGGCAGGGTGTATGTATGTATGAGAGCGGCAGGGTTTATGTATGTATGAGAGCGGCAGGGTGTATGTATGTATGAGAGCGTCAGGGTGTATGTATGTATGTATGAGAGCGGCAGGGTGTATGCATGTATGAGAGTGGCAGGGTGTATGTATGTATGTATGAGAGTGGCAGGGTGTATGTATGTATGTATGTATTAGAGCGGCAGGGTGTATGTATGTATGTATGAGAGTGGCAGGGTGTATGTATGTATGTATGAGAGCGTCAGGGTGTATCTATGTATGAAAGCGGCAGGGTGTATGTATGTATGAGAGCGTCAGGGTGTATCTATGTATGAAAGCGGCAGGGTGTATGTATGTATGAGAGCGTCAGGGTGTATGTATGTATGAGAGCGTCAGGGTGTATGTATGTATGAAAGCGGCAGGGTGTATGTATGTATGAGAGCGGCAGGGTGTATGTATGTATGAGAGCGGCAGGGTGTATGTATGTATGTATGTATGAATGAGAGCGGCAGGGTGTATGTATGTATGAGAGTGGCAGGGTGTATGTATGTATGAGAGTGGCAGGGTGTATGTATGTATGAGAGCGGCAGGGTGTATGTATGTATGTATGTATGTATGTATGAGAGCGGCAGGGTGTATGTATGTATGAGAGCGGCAGGGTGTATGTATGTATGTATGAATGAGAGCGGCAGGGTGTATGTATGTATGAGAGCGGCAGGGTGTATGTATGTATGAGAGCGGCAGGGTGTATGTATGTATGTATGAGAGTGGCAGGGTGTATGTATGTATGAGAGCGGCAGGGTGTATGTATGTATGTATGTATGTATGTATGAGAGCGGCAGGGTGTATGTGTGTATGAGAGCGGCAGGGTGTATCTATGTATGAGAGCGTCAGGGTGTATGTATGTATGTATGAGAGCGGCAGGGTGTATGTATGAGAGCGTCAGGGTGTATGTATGTATGAGAGCGGCAGGGTGTATGTATGTATGTATGAGAGCGGCAGGGTGTATGTATGTATGAGAGCGGCAGGGTTTATGTATGTATGAGAGCGGCAGGGTGTATGTATGTATGAGAGCGTCAGGGTGTATGTATGTATGTATGAGAGCGGCAGGGTGTATGCATGTATGAGAGTGGCAGGGTGTATGTATGTATGTATGAGAGTGGCAGGGTGTATGTATGTATGTATGTATTAGAGCGGCAGGGTGTATGTATGTATGTATGAGAGTGGCAGGGTGTATGTATGTATGTATGAGAGCGTCAGGGTGTATCTATGTATGAAAGCGGCAGGGTGTATGTATGTATGAGAGCGTCAGGGTGTATGTATGTATGAGAGCGGCAGGGTGTATCTATGTATGAAAGCGGCAGGGTGTATGTATGTATGAGAGCGTCAGGGTGTATGTATGTATGAGAGCGTCAGGGTGTATCTATGTATGAAAGCGGCAGGGTGTATGTATGTATGTATGAGAGCGGCATGGTGTATGTATGTATGAGAGTGGCAGGGTGTATGTATGTATGAGAGCGGCAGGGTGTATGTATGTATGTATGAGAGCGGCAGGGTGTATGTATGTATGAGAGCGGCAGGGTGTATGTATGTATGAGAGCGGCAGGGTGTATGTATGTATGAGAGCGGCAGGGTGTATGTATGTATGAGAGCGGCAGGGTGTATGTATGTATGTATGTATGTATGAATGAGAGCGGCAGGGTGTATGTATGTATGAGAGTGGCAGGGTGTGTGTATGTATGTATGAGAGTGGCAGGGTGTATGTATGTATGAGAGCGGCAGGGTGTATGTATGTATGTATGTATGTATGTATGAGAGCGGCAGGGTGTATGTATGTATGAGAGCGGCAGGGTGTATGTATGTATGAGAGCGGCAGGGTGTATGTATGTATGTATGAGAGTGGCAGGGTGTATGTATGTATGAGAGCGGCAGGGTGTATGTATGTATATATGTATGAGAGCGGCAGGATGTATGTATGTATGAGAGCGGCAGGGTGTATGTATGTATGAGAGCGTCAGGGTGTATGTATGTATGAGAGCGGCAGGGTGTATCTATGTATGAAAGCGGCAGGGTGTATGTATGTATGAGAGCGTCAGGGTGTATGTATGTATGAGAGCGTCAGGGTGTATCTATGTATGAAAGCGGCAGGGTGTATGTATGTATGAGAGCGGCATGGTGTATGTATGTATGAGAGCGGCATGGTGTATGTATGTATGAGAGTGGCAGGGTGTATGTATGTATGAGAGCGGCAGGGTGTATGTATGTATGTATGAGAGCGGCAGGGTGTATGTATGTATGTATGAGAGCGGCAGGGTGTATGTATGTATGAGAGCGGCAGGGTGTATGTATGTATGAGAGCGGCAGGGTGTATGTATGTATGAGAGCGGCAGGGTGTATGTATGTATGAGAGCGGCAGGGTGTATGTATGTATGTATGTATGAATGAGAGCGGCAGGGTGTATGTATGTATGAGAGTGGCAGGGTGTGTGTATGTATGTATGAGAGTGGCAGGGTGTATGTATGTATGAGAGCGGCAGGGTGTATGTATGTATGTATGTATGAGAGCGGCAGGGTGTATGTATGTATGAGAGCGGCAGGGTGTATGTATGTATGAGAGCGGCAGGGTGTATGTATGTATGTATGAGAGTGGCAGGGTGTATGTATGTATGAGAGCGGCAGGGTGTATGTATGTATGTATGTATGTATGTATGAGAGCGGCAGGGTGTATGTATGTATGAGAGCGGCAGGGTGTATGTATGTATGAGAGCGGCAGGGTGTATGTATGTATGAGAGCGGCAGGGTGTATGTATGTATGTATGTATGAGAGCGGCAGGGTGTATGTATGTATGTATGTATGAGAGCGGCAGGGTGTACAGTATGTATGTATGTATGAGAGTAGCAGGGTGTATATAGGTATGTATGAGAGTGTATGTAGGTATGTATGAGCAGGGTGTATGTATGTATGTATGAGAGCGGCAGGGTGTATGTATGTACCCTGTTTCCCTGATAATAAGACCTACCCCAATAATAAGCCCTACCCTTATTTCTGGACAATGGTCTAAAATAAGCCCTACCCCGAAAATAAGCCCTAGCTTAATCCCCATTTTGCCCAGCTCCTGTGCTAAACTCCCAGCTCCGCTAACCCCCCCCCCCCCCCCCCCCCCCCCCACCCACATGTAATGGATGCTGCTGCTACGGTAGCAGCCCTGGTACCGCTGAAGCCTCTGCTGACATCAGCGGTCCCAGGGATGCATTGTGCATGTGACATCACTGCGTACCTCATGGACTGAGTGGCGTCTGCTCACAGACGGGAGCGGAGTGACAGAGTGGCGGCGGAGGAAAGGCTGAGTGGCTGAAAAATGCAGAAGGAAAGGAAAGCGGCAGTTGTGCTTAAAGTATAAGGTGATTAAGGGGCATGATGTAGCTAAAAGAAGGACTGAGGAGCTAAAATAAGCCCTACCCCAAAAATAAGCCCTTTGGTGTTTTTGGACTGAAAAAAAAAAATAAGACAGTGTCTTATTATCGGGGAAACACGGTATGTATGTATGAGAGCGGCAGGGTGTATGTATGTATGAGAGTAGCAGGGTGTATGTATGTATGTATGAGAGTAGCAGGGTGTATGTATGTATGTATGAGAGTGGCAGGGTGTATGTATGTATGTATGAGAGTAGCAGGGTGTATGTATGTATGTATGTATGAGAGTGGCAGGGTGTATGTATGTATGTATGAGAGTAGCAGGGTGTATGTATGTATGTATGTATGAGAGTGGCAGGGTGTATGTAGGTATGTATGAGAGTGGCAGGGTGTATGTAGGTATGTATGAGCAGGGTGTATGTAGGTATGTATGTATGTATGAGAGCGGCAGGGTGTATGTATGTATGTATGTATGAGAGCGACAGGGTGTATGTATGTATGTATGTATGAGAGCGGCAGGGTGTATGTATGTATGTATGTATGAGAGTAGCAGGGTGTATGTATGAGAGCGGCAGGGTGTATGTAGGTATTTATGTATGTATGAGCAGGGTGTATGTATGTATGTATGTATGTATGAGAGCGGCAGGGTGTATGTATGTATGAGAGTGGCAGGGTGTATGTATGTATGTATGAGAGTGGCAGGGTATATGTATGTATGAGAGTGGCAGGGTGTATGTATGAGAGTGGCAGGGTATATGTATGTATGAGAGTGGCAGGGTGTATGTATGTATGAGGGTGGCAGGGTGTATGTATGTATGAGAGTGGCAGGGTGTATGTATGTATGTATGTATGAGAGCGGCAGGGACCTAGGGTTACCACCCATCCGGGATTACTCCGGACAGTCCGGTAATTCCGGCCGGTTACTTCCCATGCACTAGAGGGGCCCTGCCGGTGACTTCCCGTACCCTGTAGGGACCCACTGTCTGCCTGGGCTGCCTGACCCTGGGGTGATGTGACCGAGCCAGCCCAGACCGTACCTGTCTCTCCCACGGCCCGCGCTAACCCCCGGTGACGCCTCTTAGCCGCAGACTCTCCTCCCATCACCCGGACAGCCCTGTCCCCTGATTTACTTTTCACCCACTATGACCCATTGACCACTATCTGTTTTTCACCCTCTCCATCACCCTTTATGCTCCCTACGGCAGAAATGCGGTAAAATACCCATTTTCAGGGATTTTACCCTATTTTTTAATTTAATAAAGCCCTACCACCAGTAGCCTAATGCAGTGGTAATGCCAGCTATACATGGCATTACCCTGTAGAGGCACATCGGCTTCTTTCCGCAACACTGGGAGCATTGGTAGAGGGACTCCCGGATCACAGACCTGGAAGTCCAGGCACCAGAGTGCATCTCCACGGGCATCTCTTTTTGGGAGAGCTGTCCTTTGCATTACAAATCGGATATGTTAGTGTATATGCGAAAAGTATTGGCACAATCGATGGTGGGATGTACCGCAAGTGGTTGGTACATCCTGCTCCCTGTCTCCCTCTGCCTTGTGTCACACTTTTACCTGTCCTTAGGTCTCCTCTATTGTATCACCTCACCAGTTTCTTTCTCCAGTGACTCCCGCTGCCTGTATGCTGACAAGTGTGTGTCCAGACTGACGCTTGATGTTATGGGCGTGGAGAAGAAGCAGTGAGGCACCTGTAACATTACCACCATTTGCTGACCAGCTGTACAACACTCAGGGACACTGGTCATCACAGGAGCAGGTGAGCAGAACATAGTGACTGGGGAATATGTCCCCCTCTCTCTCCCATATGTCTCCCTCACTCACTGACCCTGGTAAGAAAATGTATGAATGTTTCTGGATGCACCCACCTCATAGCAGTTACCCACTGCCTCCTTTGTCACCCTCTGATTCCTCTTTCCACCAATATATCCCGGTCACCTCTGTCTGCCCTGACACCCACTAGTGACCTGGGAACATGCCCCCCTTTCTCTCCCCATGTCTGCCTTGCTCTCTGCCCCTGGTCTCGACTCTCTCTCTATTTCTCTCTGTCCCTGGTCTCTCTCTCTTTCTCTTTCTCTGCCTCTCTGCCCCTGGTCTCTCTCTCTTTCTCTGACTCTCTGCACCTGGTCTCTCTCTCTCTCTCTGCCTCTCTGCCCCTGGTCTCTTTCTCTCTCTGCCCCTGGTCTCTCTCTCTCTCCTTCTCTGCCCCTGGTCTCTTTCTCTCTCTGCCCCTGGTCTCTCTCTCTCTCCTTCTCTGCCCCTGGTCTCTTTCTCTGCCTCTCTGCCCCTGGTCTCTCTCTCTCTCTGCCCCTGGTCTCTTTCTCTGCCTCTCTGCCCCTGGTCTCTCTCCTTCTCTGCCTCTCTGCCCCTGGTCTCTTTCTCTGCCTCTCTGCCCCTGGTCTCTCTCTCTCTCTCTCTCTCTCTGCTCCTGGTCTCTCTCTCTTTCTCTACCTCTCTTCCCCTGGTCTCTCTCTCTTTCTCTGCCTCTCTGTCCCTGGTCTCTCTCTCTCTCATTCTTTGCCTCTCTGCCCCTGGTCTCTCTCTCTCTCTCTCTCTCTCTGCTCCTGGTCTCTCTCTCTTTCTCTACCTCTCTTCCCCTGGTCTCTCTCTCTTTCTCTGCCTCTCTGTCCCTGGTCTCTCTCTCTCTCATTCTTTGCCTCTCTGCGCCTGGTCTCTTTCTCTGCCTCTCTGCCCCTGGTCTCTCTCTCTTTCTCTGCCTCTCTGCCCCTGGTATCTCTCTTTCTCTGCCCCTGGTCTCTCTCTCTCTGCCCATGGTCTCTTTATCTGCCTCTCTGCCCCTGGTCTCTCTCTCTCTCTGCCCCTGGTCTCTCTCTCTTTCTCTACCTCTCTTCCCCTGGTCTCTCTCTCTTTCTCTGCCTCTCTGTCCCTGGTCTCTCTCTCTCTCATTCTTTGCCTCTCTGCGCCTGGTCTCTTTCTCTGCCTCTCTGCCCCTGGTCTCTCTCTCTTTCTCTGCCTATCTGCCCCTGGTCTCTCTCTGCCCCTGGTCTCTTTCTCTGCCTCTCTGCCCCTGGTCTCTCTTTCTCTGCCTCTCTTCCCCTGGTCTCTCTCTTTCTCTGCCTCTCTGCCCCTGGTCTCTCTCTTTCTCTGCCTCTCTGCCCCTGGTCTCTCTCTTTCTCTACCTCTCTGCCCCTGGTCTCTCTCTTTCTCTGCCTCTCTTCCCCTGGTCTCTCTCTTTCTCTGCCTCTCTGCCCCTGGTCTCTCTCTTTCTCTGCCTCTCTGCCCCTGGTCTCTCTCTTTCTCTGCCTCTCTGCCCCTGGTCTCTCTCTTTCTCTGCCTCTCTGCCCCTGGTCTCTCTCTTTCTCTGCCTCTCTGCCCCTGGTCTCTCTCTTTCTCTGCCTCTCTGCCCCTGGTCTCTCTCTTTCTCTGCCTCTCTGCCCCTGGTCTCTCTCTTTCTCTGCCTCTCTGCCCCTGGTCTCTCTCTTTCTCTGCCTCTCTGCCCCTGGTCTCTCTCTCTGCCCCTGGTCTCTTTCTCTGCCTCTCTGCCCCTGGTCTCTTTCTCTGCCTCTCTGCCCCTGGTCTCTTTCTCTGCCTCTCTGCCCCTGGTCTCTTTCTCTGCCTCTCTGCCCCTGGTCTCTCTCTTTCTCTGCCTCTCTGCCCCTGGTCTCTCTCTTTCTCTGCCTCTCTGCCCCTGGTCTCTCTTTCTCTGCCTCTCTGCCCCTGGTCTCTCTCTTTCTCTGCCTCTCTGCCCCTGGTCTCTCTCTCTCTGCCCCTGGTCTCTTTCTCTGCCTCTCTGCCCCTGGTCTCTCTCTCTTTCTCTGCCTCTCTGCCCCTGGTCTCTCTTTCTCTGCCACTCTGCCCCTGGTCTCTCTCTCTTTCTCTGCCTCTCTACCCCTGGTATATATATAGTATAAAACACATTCCCAGCAGCAGGCCCAGAAGTGTCCCAAATTTATAGTTTGCAGGGAGGCGCAAAAACACCCTAGCACCGGCCCTGCTCGGGGTGATGCTGCAGGGGGAGGTGATGATGATGTGCAGGGGGGGTGATGATGGTGCAGGGGGGTGATATACATATATATACAAATATACCTGCTATCTCCTGACCCTGTCACCCCAGCTTCCCCTGTTCCCCGCTATCTCCCTGTCACCATAGCCTCTCCAGTCACCCCAGCTTCCCCAGGCAGTCATCTGCTATCTGAGTCACCCCAGCTTCCCCAGTCACCGGCTATCTGCTACACCCCAGCTTCCCCAGTCACCCGCTATCTCAGTCACCCCAGCTTCCCCAGTGACCCACTATCTGTGTCACCCCAGCTTCCCCAGTCACCTGCTATTTCTGTCACCCCCAGCTTCCCCAGTGACCCACTATCTGCGTCTTTCTCAGTCACCTGCTATATCCTGGTCATTATTTAATTACTGCTCCCGGCATATGGTATACTATGTAATGGGTGTGTGATGTGTAATCGGCATTACATTGAATTTTTTTGGCGCGCGCCTACGGCGCGCACTGTCCTTGTTGACCCTCCTTTAGAAAAAAGTCCTGGCATCATAACGAGTAATGGTCACTGTGGTGTATGGTGTAACGTGTAATGGGCATTACAGTGTGTGATGTAACATGTAACTGGCATTACAGTGTGCAAAATCAAGAATGGAATTGAAGCAAAGGTTAAAAAAAATGATGTGGCGGGTCAAGGGGAGGGGCTTGGACAGGTCAAGGGGAGGGGTTGGGGCGGGCCTAGGGGCGTGCTACTGATCCGGGAATCTCTCAACACTACAGGAACCAGGTGTATGTATGCATGAGTGCGGCCATTATTGATTTGTTGCCGCCCACATGAGGCCACTTCCAGAAATTTTCCAGGGCCACTTTTAGTCCCCAATCCGCCCCTGCCCCGATACATATGAGTATGAACCTTGAACACATACAGAATTTGTTATTACAATTGTTATTTAAATAACCTGTACAATTATTAGAAAATACTCATTGATATTGCTATAAAAATGTTTAAAAATATGGTACAAAATCACTTTTTAGGCTATGATATAACCTCCAGATTGAATTTGGATATGGATCTTATGAGTCATTGCAAGTCATTCAGAGATGAGTCATTTAGTATATGTAATAGAATGGGGTGATATCTGGGTGGGTGCATGTGTATACTAGAAACTAAGGGACTAAGTGAAAATCAGAACCGGACTTTACCCTGGAACGCCGGACCGGACTATCAAACTCTGTATTCCGTAGCTTGTATTTTCCAGTCTGGGGGAGTGCCTGTAATAGCTTTCACCGGGGACATGCCCTTGCACCACTCATTCGAATCAATGCCTTTTTTATGTATATTTATTGAAAACAAATCAATACGTTTGACGACTTAGAGTTCCGTAGTGTCACTGATTAGTAATAGGCTGTTTTCCTTCAGAAACTAGAATGTATTTTTTCTTACATTTTTCTGTTGTTTCTGATCAGTTATCTTTGTGCAGACTTCTATCCAAATACTTCATCTATTCTCTTTGTCATTCCCTTTGATCAGAAACAAACAAATTCATTCTTGCGATGCTTGCTAAACTTGTAGATTATTTCAGCTTCTCAGAACACAAATAAATCCCTTTGGAGACGTATACTGAGGGATAATCTAAAGACAAGTTGAATTTGAAGTAAGTAATACCACGTCTAAATGTATCAACGGAGCTAAACTTATTTTATTCTCTGTAGGGTCGAGTATCATTACAGGCTACCGAGAATGCACCACACTGTCTTTCCTAAGCCTCTACAGGATAAACAATGTTTAGAAATAATAAATATAAAATGGTCACAAGGTATTTATATAAAACCCATAAGGCCTGATTCTAAGGCAATGCGGCCAGGGGTGAAGGGAGGTCATAGCACCTGGAGCAGGTGCTACGAGTGCTGGCAGCAGGGGCTTAAGTGAGGGGAAACAGGGAGGAACTAAGTTCCCCACCTCAAATGGTAGGGGTAAATTAGTTCAGCCTCTACCACAGCCCTGAACAGTAATTCCTACAGAAAAGCCTGTCCCAGTGGCTTCTTCTTCTGGCACGTCGTATGTGATGTCATGACATCACCGCTGCTGAAGTGAAGAAGAGCCACTAAGAGGAGCAGACTCTGTGCTTGCTTTAGACAGGGTGAGAGGGGGCTGGAGGAACACAGAGGTGAGGAAGCTGCTAGAGGGACACGGGGCATGGCGTTTTTGAGGGACATGGACAGTGAGCTGCTGGAGTGAGAGACAGATGTGTAAAAGCAGCACAATTATGTGTATAAGGGGCACTACTGTGTGATGTGATATGGATCAAGGGCACTACATGCAGTGTAATGTGTATATGGTTATGCTACTGTGTGTTGTAATTTTTTTTGGAGTTCCTATTGTGTGACCCTTGTAGTACCATTATCCCTTTATGGGAGGTAGAGCACAGATTCCCTGGCACAGGTCTAGGCTCTGCCTAATAAGGTGGTAGGGAGAGGGGTTTTAGGGGAAAGGAGTTTCACCACCTCTCCAGGACCACTTTAAGCCTTGGCCGGCAGATTATCTGGGTGGACACACAACCACACACTATGGCTGTCAATGTGTGTCAATAAAAAGTTGTATGACTTTTTCCAGATAAGGAATTTAAAGTTTCCCTGAAAATATTCTGTCAAGTGGTCCTATGTCGGCTTTCTAGTAGTGAAAATGGAACCTTTGCATGTACCAAAGGCAGGGACCTTGTGAGAATGGGCGTGGCCTTGTGGTAAATCTTGTAACTGTTAGTCACTCCCCCCATTTAGTCATTTCCTCCATATTTGTCACACTGGGGGCATGCATAGAACACGGAGTTGCTGGGCATGTCCCCAGTTCCTCTCTTCAGTGATTAGACTCCGCAGCAGATGACAGAAGGACACCCAATGCCACCCCTCCCCCATTATGGGACACCGTAGCTTCTTGGGTGGGACAGCAGGGCAGTGCCTGAAAAGTGGAGCTGTCTCACCAAAAAAAGAAGCTATACATACAGTACAAAGAACATCCATGTGACCAGCTCACAGTGCAAAGAGCATTCCACAGACATCCATAGTGCAAAGAGTAGGCCTATTTTATAAGTGGAGGCCTTCATTTGTAGCTGCATCCATCCAGTTGTTAATTTGGAGCTATCTGTAACTGATCTGGAGGTTGCATGAAGTAGATATTGTCTTATTGATGCCTCTAGTTTTCAAGTGAGCTGACTTTCATTTGGTTAACTTAACTATGTTACTATGTTACTGATGGAGCTCGGTCACAGTATTGACAGTGATTAACATTCAGCAACCCAATGTGGTTTCTCATGGTATGCAGCGCTGCTTATATGGTGCATTGGCACAGTTAGCTAGCGTGTAATAATGCAACTGTGTTGGATTTGGAGAGCTAACCAGCGAGCTCCAATTTAATTTCTTTCTAGACATAAATCATTTGTGCTTGAGGTGCATGCTGGTTAATGTAATCACTGGGTTTTCTCAATACCCTGAACATGAGCCAGAAAGGAATCTTATCATAACAAAGGAGCAGTTTTCATTTCATCTAGATTCAGACAGCACAATAAATGTTGTAAACCTTGGCTACACCTCCAGGAGAACAGCTCGCTGCTCCTGACTCCCAGTGCCAGGAATTACACTGCAAACAATGCTGCGCAGAGACTTACGTACAATGTCAGGTTCACGGATTTTGTTCTGCAGAGTAAATTATAACCATCATCGTTTCATGACTGGAATCATCCATTTTTTTGGTTTAAACTAATATTCATGCTTCAGGGTTCACTAATCTCTTTACCTGTTATTATTGTGTTATCATTTTTAACAATTTACGTTGTGCCAGTATACAGTACAAAACAGTGATTTACAATTGAGTACACAGAAAGTAATACAAGAGGACTAGGGGATGGCATTTACTATTCATAAAATGTTGGGGAAAATTTGAAATTTTCAAACATAGGCCGCAAATTTGGTAGTCTCAGGGGTATTCATTGGGATGGGGGGGGGGGGGGGGAGCAAAGGTACATATGGAAAGGGGAGATAATAGGTGCAATGGGGAGGTAGGAGGCATAAACACTCATGGGGATGGGGTTAGAGGCACTCATTGGCAGTTGGGCAGATGCATGCTTGGTGAAGTAAGGGGTAGTGGTACATATGGGGAGGGGAGATGATAGGTGAACATTGTTATTGATGGCTCGTTGATGAAGCAAGTGAAGGAGGAACATTAGATGAGAGGTTGGGGGGGGTGACATATGTGAAGGCTGATAAATAAATACATATATATATATATATATATATATATATATATATATATATATATATATAAACAACTGGTAATAAATAAGGATGGACTGTGATGATTTTCTGAAGCCTGAAGCCTTCTATGAGAGCACAGCTGCTGCCGTACCACTCTTCGCTATTGTTAGCACTGTACAGCATTATCGTTCTTCTCTGACTGAAATTGTCACTCTTACAAAAATCAGCACTTTTAAGTAAGAATTGTCACTCTTTTGGGTTCCAGGAATAGATCCCCAGTTTTTCCTGCAGAATTTGTGTGAGCACCTCAGCTTGGCATTTCTAATTGGCTTAGCAAAATCTTGGGTGCACATATGGCCATTTTATGGGGGAGACTGGGAGGCGGGGCCGTCGAGAGGGGGGGGCGGGTACAAATTACTGTAGGTATGTGCCTCACCACTGGCAGCAGCTGTAGGTATTTGCTGCTGCTGGGGGGGGGGGGGGGGGCGCGACAATAACATTCCCCCCTCGACTTTAAAGTGTGTTTTCACCCCATAAACATATTTGGGGGTGTGACCTAATCACAGGAGGTGACCACGCCCCCTGCAATTAGGCCACACCCCCAAATTTTTAGCGGGTTTGGCTGCCCTGCTGGGAGGTGACCTGAAGTGATTACAAAAAGAGATGGCCCCGCAGTCATAGTGGCTATATATTGAGAAAGCTACAAGGGAGGCTGTGCACCAAGTAGGAGTCGTTGTTGTGACTCATGATGCGTCATTGGTGGAGTGATCAGACTCATCAGTGCAATTGAGCATTGCTGAGATATACCAAGTGGATTTGCGCAGAAGTACATGACGAATGCTCAAACTGAAGTTTGCATATTTTCCAAATTGCAAATCCACGAGAAATCAAAACCCACCTCTGAATCAGGCCCTGTGTTATCTGTGTTCAACCCGGATTTTTCCACTCCAGTCTAAAGGAACCTCAACCAATCTCTGGCACAGGTTCTTCACATATCCTCAGTCCTGGGTTATTGACTGACAGATAAAATGGTAACAGTACTCAGCTCGCACGCTAACACCCTAAAGGACCAGAAGGAGATTGATTCATCAGGATAATCGCTACATATTGCATTCTGGTTCGGCCATGTTACAATATGAAAACGTGCACACAGCAATGTTTTTTTATTAGGTTCAGAGGTTATTTATATGAGTGTTATATGAGTATTAAATTAGAACATTCAGCATTCCTTATTGCTGAGTATCGCAGTATTGAAGCGATACATAATGTATTTATTATAGTAGACATTCTGGAACAAGATTGAAATGCCTAATGCACATAAAAGACCACTGAGTGCAAATCTGATTGGCTAAAAACTACCAATGTCATCCACAGATGGCATTAGTTAACGCGGTCAAGCTCGGACAAGCTAAGCTTGTATGTGCAGAGAGGAGAAATTATTCTGCAAATTCTTTTTAAAGCAAAATGTACTTGTACACAGTGTAGGAAACTATTTGTGAGCTAAATCCATGTTTAGTCTTTCAATTCCCTGAGAAATAGTGACATTGCTGAGACACACACATTGTATCTAATCAAATATTTCTCCATATGGAACAATCAGGGCGGATTGGCAATAGAACCCACACTGAAGATTGATGAGCCTGTGGGATGATGAGCCTGTGGGACCACCTGTGGCCAGGGGGCAGGGCCAAACTGGGACCAGAAATCGTCCCTGGCTTTTTGAGTCTACAGGTCCACCTGCAGCAGACGGGACCCTTGCGCAGGGCAGCCGCGTGGTGGAAAGGGGGCATGGCCTCATGGAAAGGAGGTGTGGCTACACAAAAAGGAGGCATTACACATTGTGGAACACACCGTAATGCCCATTACACACTATGCCACACAAGTAATTCCCATATTATGCCCCCAGTATTGTCCCTTACACATAATTCCCCCAAGTAGTGCACCTTAAACTTTGCCCACATCACTGCCCCAGTATTATTAATATTAACAGCCCCCTGTCCTCTAATTAAATTAGATAATAATACATACATATTTGTAGATGGCAGGAGTCAGGCGATGTCAGTACGCAGCATAGGAAGCCCGCCGGCTATCAGAAGCAGCACCCTGAGCCCCTGAAACTGGAGGAGCAGGGAAAAAATGCAGTCCAGGACCACAGAGCCATATGCCCACCCACCGGCTCTGACTCCATCTTAACAGCAGCAGCCGCCGGCAGTGTGCAGGCACACAGGGCTCCCCGTCCCCTCTTCTCATACACAACAGCAGGGATCTGGCGGACGTGGGTTTAAGCACAGCAATCCCTGGCGCCAGCCCCTCAGCTCCCCCCCACATGCTGCTCAGACTAAAGGGGGCGGATCAAATGCATGGCGGTCGAGTCATGATGTCAATATGCAAATTGTGTGGCTGCCCAGCGCTCAGCACAGGAGGCGGTGCTGTAAGCGCTAAAACCTGAAAAATGGATGCACAAAATCGGCCCACAAGGCCATCAGCCCTTCTGGCATTTGACTCTTCTTGCTGGCCGCTGCTCTCTGGTCCAATACATGCAAGGCTGTACAGGGCTTTCACGGGTCTTGTCAATGGAGGGGGCATGGCTTCATTACAGAGGTGTGATCACTCCCCCTTTTTTTAAAGATATAGAATTACATTTTTATGCAAATTGGTGCCAACTTGCACAGGAGGGTTCCGCGTACCCCTCAGCCAGGGTAAGATTCAGAGAGGAGTGCGATAAGCAAAATAAGTCCCTGACCCTGCAAATATAGGAGATTGTTGTGCTCAGCTGCAGCAGCCTCCCAGACCTACAGCAGCCCAGAACCCAGCAGCATGTGCTGTGCTGGGGAAAGCAGCTGCTGCCAGTGATAGGTAAAAGGGGCAGATGCAGATATAGAGGAAAGAGTGGACATTATTGCCTGTTTTGTCTGTATTTGCCTTAATAACTACATCCAGAAGTAATTATGTTTAGATACAGCAGCCAGTGTGTGTGATCCCTTAGTGGGGCCTCTATCTATAGAAGTCTTAAAGCCACCAAATACTCTCTACCCTGGTTCAATGATTGAGTCCCATAACTCCAGGAGCGCAAACTGAGTCCCTGGCTCTTACAACCAGGCATATTATGGAGTCATAGTACAGAAACTCCTGGAAAGCTACAGATTGCCTGTGCCGCGGATAAAGGGTCAGGTTGGCAGGTTTACTATAACATTTCCTGCGTCAGACAAAGCAGCTTTGGCTCCAGCCAAGATTCGTTTGATGCAGTTCCAGATTTCTTTGTATTGAGATGACCTAGTACCAAGGGCATTGGAACATAGGACTTTTATGTATTCAACAACCAATGCATTGTATTGCAAGATGAAGTGCACAGAGCATGCCAGGAGTCCGGTTTAAAAATGAGCTTGGCTCAGCAGTGTGACGTTCAGCATTTCAATGGATAAACAGCGGGGGTGAAAACAGAGCGGCTGAATGTTTTCGCTGGTTATGGACATAAGTTAGGATCTGTAAGCAAGGAACCCAAAACCAGTTCCTTGAAGACAGTACTGGTCTGTTAAAGCTGTAGCTTGAAATTTTATATAGAGTCTAAGAGATTTTTTTTCCAGTAAATATCCAGAGAGGGAAACAAAAATCAAGAAGATGTTCTGGACAGAGAAGCAGTGGGAGGAGCACTGATTGATGACATCATCAGTCTGACCCTGAAGGAACACAGGCGGTTGGTGGACAACCTTTAAACACAGCAAGATGCGATGATATATCAGTCAATGCCATATATCAGTGAGCAGCTTTCACAGACATACCAAAAGGTGTGTAACCTTGACGGGCTCGAGATATATTGGCTATTCAATCGAATAGCCTATAAATTGGCCAGTGTGTAGACAATTTAAGATTGAATAGGTTACAGCCTAAAGGCCAGTTTAAAAAAAATGGTGCTGGTGACTGGAGTAACGTAAGGTTGCACAGGAAACAGGGTGAGGCCAGTACTGTACAATATGACAGAAGTAGACAGTATGGGTCTGTAAATTGAAAACAAAGGTCAGCCTCGCTAGCAGACAAGTGTAATCAATACAAACTGGATCACAACACTGGAAAGGAGGACAAATAAGTATTATGGAGCTCAGACTTGGAAGGTTTATATATTATACTGTAGCATGTGATGTCATAGGCATGAGGGTACTTCCTCTTCTTTGCGGCCACGGTTTACATTACAGAACTTACGTATTGTAGCCCGCACCACCCTGGGTCCACGCCACCATCTATTACCATTAGTAAAGTTGTGGTGAGCAAAGCGGAGTGAGACACTGAGCCCGAAGCATGGCGAGCGAAGCGAACTCGCGAGGGGACAATGGTGCTATTCTGAAAGCGGCTAATGTAACCGGCGTAAGCTGTAGCCACATAGATAAGGAAGTACCGGCATGAGCTCAAATACATGAACCACATCCTAATATGTGATAGATGATAATCCTATGATAATTGAATGTGCCATAATAAACAAAATAGTACATCTCAGGGAAGGCCTTAATCTGGTGGTATGATGTGAAGTGTTGCCCTTTTTACACAAATGCACCAAACATTGGGGGTGATTCTGAGGCAGAAGTGGTGTTGGTACTGGGTCTTTGATAGCAGCGGACCTGGGAAGTTCTGTAAATGTGGCAGGTACCAATTTCTGAAGTGAGATGCCCGCCGGCTTATACTGCATACTTCCAAAGACACCTTCAGCCATCAATGCATCTTAGCAACCAAAAGACTGCTCAGAATGCCAGCCGCAGCTAAGCTGCCAAGGCCAGTGATTCAGCACTGGAGAAGCAAGCATTGACTCTATATCAGGGCAATCACCATCGCCATAACAAATATAATCAGGGATGCCCACTCAGCAAAGCATGCACAATAGTGGTAGTCAGTGTTTAGTGGTCCGGGAGAGGTTGTGGAAGTCACATGAGTATTAGGAGGAGTGAGCAGCAGGTGGAGGAGAACCATGGAGCCCCCAGGACCTGCGGAACAGGGATATGGGATGTGGCTGCATCATCTATTGACATGGGTGATGTTTTTCTGTTGGAATTACTGTACAGGGCCAGGATGGAGGGGACACTAGTTCCACCTACCATTACAGGTGGTGAAACTCTGTTCCACCCCGTTCCCCCCACAAACAAACACACTTTAACCAGTGGCGGTAGTAATGATAGGCGTATCAGGTGGTTCTTTATTTTCTGGTGCAGTAAAACCCTCACAAAGGATGCAAAGGCATGCAAAGGATGCAAAGGCACATTTGCCAATAAACAATAAACCGATGATAAGCAAATCTACATAACTATAATTGAATGATGTTTGTGTGGGTGTATGTTCCACGATAACTCTTAAATGCTTTAACGAATCATCTTTAAGGGTACTGCCATACAGTGGTGTAGCTAGGTGTCTCGTTGTCCGGAGCAAGGGCATGTTTCGTGCATGATTTGTAGTAGGCGGGGCTCTTGCGCGGCTGAGCTGCCCACCCTGTCCGCTGCTAATTTTACTTAAGTCTGCCGCTGGACCGCTAGTCAATAGGCGCTTGCAGTCCAGCAGCCATCAATGCTGCTTCTGATTGGCTGCTGGACCGCAAGCGCCTATTGGCTAGCAGTCCAGCGGCAGAGTTCATAGCGGCGGACAGGGCTCAGTGAAGCCGGGCAGAGCAGGGAGCCAGCGGAGGAGGGAGTAGGGGAGCGGGCTGCACGGCTCTGGTGCCCTTTGATGTCTTGGTGGCCGGAGCTCGAGCTCTGCCCTCCCTATGCCTCTGCTGCTATAAGGGTCCATGCTATTTATGTTGTTTAAGTGCATTGTGGTACAGTATTTCATTGGAAAGCTTATGGACTTTTTGAATACAACCAGGGCTACTGAAAGCGCCGCCAGGCCCCAGAGAAAAAGGGGCATGATCACACCCCTGCAAAAAATTTGCAGTGGGTGCAGGCTGTGCGAGTGGGTGAGAGATGCCATGCTGCGTCTGCCTCTGCTCTCTACTTCCGCTGCATGGTCTCTGTAGCGGGGGAGGGAGCGCAGAACCTGGGCCCAGGTTAAAAATACTCACCCCTCCCCCTCTCAATGGCACTGAATACAAAAAAAATAAACAGACTTCCTTTAGTAGATCCTTAACCCCTTGAGTGGTAGGTTTTCCTGGGGGAGGACAAACCTACCAGGGCAGGTTTATCCTGCCTTAGAAAAAATGACCACAGAAGAGGCAGCCCCTGCTCCCCTGGGGCTGTCAGTTTCAGCTGTTTGCTCCTTCTTTGAGAAGTTAGGGAGCGTTCGGGTGTTTGGAAGCCCAAACACACAAACGTCCGAATGCAGCCGACCCTCCCTGAGCGGCCCTGATCCTCCCCGAGCAGCGTTGGGGAAGATTGGCGATGGGGGTGGTGATGGGGAGGATCAGGGGGAAAGGCCAAAAGGCTCACAAAAATCGGTTCCCCCTCCCGTCCCCTCAGAAGGGTGGGCAATCCTCCCGCAAGCCCCTGGAGTCTCTCCGAGCTTTTCCCAAAGAGGAGAAACAGAAAGTCTGCAAGTATGGGTTAAAGGTCTATATGGGTCCATTAAATGAAAAACATTTTCACTTTACAAAACTAGTAGTATACAATGGAAGCACCGTGCTGTTTCTTTACAACACCATGGATTAATTCACATGCACCAATATTTATTTATTAACCGTTTCTTATATAGCGCACACATATTCCGCAGCGCTTCACAGAGATTATTTAAACATTCATATCAGTCCCTGCCCCAGTAGAGCTTACAATCTATATTGCCTACCACATTCATCACGCGCGCACACACACACACACACATTCATTCTAGGGTTAATTTTGTTAGGAGCCAAATAACCTACCAGTATATTTTTGGATTGTGGTAGTAAACCGGAATATCCAGAGGAAACCCAGGCACAAACTCTGCACAGTTAGGGCCATGGTGGGAATCGAACCCATGACCTCTTCGCTGTGAGTCAGTAATGCTAGCCATTACACTATCCGCACTGCCATATGTAATAATATTTGTTTTAATATAAAAAATAGTACACACAAATATAAAATAATATATATATATATATATATATATATATATATATATATATATATATATATATATATATATATATATATATATACACCGAGTGGCCACAAGTTAATGAATTTGACAAGTTAATGAATTTGACAATCTCACATAATTATATAAAATATATATAAAAAATGGAATATGCAACACAATTATGAATCACTTTTTTAGAAATTGATTGGTTCTAGTATACGTTGCTCTATTGCACTATAATTGGCAGTCCATTCTTTTGTGGGTAACGGATATAAATTAATTTACTTGCCAATGTTTGAATGCTGCTACAATTTGTGAACCATTACCGCTGGTTTCTGCTGTGGTGTCAAAACAAAGACACCCACAGCAGGGGTCCGCAATTGGAAAGTTGAGCAGAATTTACGGTGAGTGTACCTGGGGATCAGGGTAGTAAACCTTGTCCACAGTGTGCCGCGATGTTCGGCAGGCATGCTGTAGACGGCGTCTCTCACCCGCCGTGACGCTATTCACCTGGGGCTTGGACGATGGAGCTTGCCGTGGACGGGACCTTTCAATGAAAGGAATGCGGGGACGTTTCTCACCCGCAAATGAACTTGGGGCCTTATTCTAGTTCACTCTTAGAGGCAAATTCCTTCTTAGCTGGACAAAACCATGTGCACTGCAGGTGGGGCAGATGTAACATTTGCAGAGAGAATTAGATTTGGGTGGGGTTTTTCTTCAAAGTGAGATCTATATTGCAGTGTAAAAATAAAGCAGTCAGTATTTTCCCTGCCCAGAAACAAAACAACTCACCCAAAGCTAAATCTCTCTGCACATGTTACATCTGCCCCACCTGCAGTGCACATGGTTTTGTCCAGCTAAGAAGGAATTTGCCTCTAAGATTGAACTAGAATAAGGCCCTTGGTTCCCCTTTGCTCAACTTGTGGTTGATTGGACTACGCTTCCCAGCGGTAGATGGATAGGACGTCTCACTGATAACAGGTGATCTTGGTTTCACCGTCAGTAAACCAAATGGGTGACAAATAGTGCAAAGTGGTTTATGGATGTCCAGTAGCCTTAGATATATATGTCATTTATTACAATCAAGTGTTCTTTATCATTACTGTTTTGCAAATAAGTAGATTAAACATTGCTTTCTCTCTTTATATTAATATATTATTAATATTTAAATTACATTCAACCTGGATTTGCTAGGATATTCTACTTTATTTCCCTCTTTTCTTATTTACATCCTCTCGACCAGAATTACTCCACATCACATCCTTATGTTATCAAATGTTAACAGAAGTATGCGGTACTAAACTGAAAGTTCAGCTTGTAGGGAACACAAAAGTCTAACAACACTGCCCTCTGCTGGAGACCGTGGAATTAGATTAATACCTATCATCCTTTAATTCAGATATGCAATAGAAAAATAGATTTAAAAGAGAAATGTCTGTATTTATTACTTACATTTCTGCTTAACTGTTATATTGAACTCATGTTAACAGATAAAGAAAGCATTCAATATGTGCCATCTGTTGCCCCCTTAGCCTTGGGTGTAAATTTAGAAATCTGTCTTTCACACTTTCAAGCTGTTTACAAAGATGGTATTTTAAACAATATGCATGATAATGAAACTTTAGTACGCACTAGATCGTTAACGATGCACAGTCCCAAGAGTCATTAGCAACGTCCGCTGTCTACTGTACATGCAGCTGAATCTGAGAACAGATTTAACGACAGCATACTACTGGATATGGCCACTGATGACATCGTTTGTGAAATCGCTCAGAGTATATGCACTATGGCCCTTATTCTGGTTTTGTCCATTTGAGAAGGAATTTGCAAGTGAATCAAAATAAGGGCCAATAGCCTTGGTCCGCGAGTTTCAGGCAGTTCAAGGAAAATCGTTGAGAACATAGATAACATAGATTGCAAGGTCCTCTATTACCCAGTTTAAGGGGTATCTATAGCACAATCCTCATCCCAGATGCGGATGAATACATTGCGAGTGTATAAATGTAACATGTAGATACAGAGCTCTGCAAATCTCTTCCCTGCACTTCTCAGGCTGTTTTCTTTGAAAACTCCTAAAACTGTACCTGCACCCCTGTCTAATCCACCAACCCCCCCCCCCCCCCCCCCTAAAAGCTTACATTAGACCCATTGGGGTGATCCGGTAAGCTCACCTGATCACTGGACTCATGTTCTATTACTCTGGTGTCCTGCTCGGTGCTGTAAATGGACATGCCATCCAGCACCTCACAACATCTAGATGACCAATGTTACAGAAGGAGCTCAGCATTCAGCAGAGCGTCACCGGATCACTGATTGGAGTTTCTTTTTATTTTTATTAACTATTGGTTTCACTGTGGTCCATTTAGACACACAAGGCTGATCACAGGCACCGGCCTCATGTGTGCAGAACTGTAGTATGTAGAACTAGAAGGAAGCAGCCTGTATAACACCATCTAAAGGATGAAGTTATTCATTCAGGGCTCCCTTAGTTTTATTTTAGATCACCCATTACACATTATTTAAATTGAGTCTTGTAAAAACACCTACATAACATATGGCGAATATTCTCACATGAGGGCATACTCTAGGTAGAAGGCTTCATAAAACATCCACATGTGCTTATCAGCAATCGGCAATCCAGTGCATTTGGAGATGGAACCCAATTGAAGCTGTTTTGGATGTTCCAGATACAATCCAGAAACGTACTTCCACAAGAATTATCCAGACCTACAGAAGGCCTGTATTGGGCTTAATATGGGGCATGATCGCACTTGTTACAACATTGAAAGAAAAATTAAAAAAAAACTTCCAATGAGGGCATTCACTCATCCTCCTTTATGGTTGGACATGGATCCTCAGACAAGCTCAGGCCTGGGTAATTGACATCCATCTCACCCTCCTTTGGCATCTAGGACTTCCTCAGCAGCACCATAATGAGTTTGTAGAGCGGACCTATAAGATGAATTTGATATCAACAAAATTTTATGCAACATGTCCAATCATTCAGAATTAGACTGTGCTCCAATATTTATACTAACCTCCAAATCTATACATCCCACAGATGCATTATCTCCTCTCCGAACTTTGTTAGGCAAGTAAGATACTTTGCTGTTTGGTGAGGGCACCACGATTGCTCAAAATTTATATTTTGAATGCCTTTATATTACATTGGTTACAATGCGTCTTTTTCCCCTGAATAGTGTGACGCGCACGTAGCTTCTGTTGATTACAAGGATATACTGCATGTGCATTTTCTGTGTGTGTGGTGTGCGCCTCCTGTATTTGCATATAAAATGCTACTTTACAGTGTTTTACTGGTAAATCCTGTAACCTAGCATTTTTTTATGCAGACACAACCAGGGTAACGTGAGTATCACTGGAAAGCATATGATATCATATATGAGCTTATGCTGCTTTCAGACCACAAAACTGGCTTTGACCAGGTATTTTAAAACTGGGTCTGCCAGCTAAAACCCCTTTCACCCTGCATGTCTTTAAACGGTATTTCAGTGCAGTTTTTGTTCCTTCACAACACTGAACCCGTTTAAACCAATAGAAAACAGTGGATGAAGAAAGAAAAAAACAAAAAAAAACGGGTCTGAAACGGGTAGGACCCTGCTTTATTACCGTTTAGAAATATCAGTTCAGGGCGTGGCTTGGCGAGCGTCCTGAGCAGCCACGCTTTAGCAGAGCTCCCGCTATACCATCCTTACATCTTGTCCCCAACCGCTTTATACCCCATCCCAAACCTTCTTTTACCCTAGACCCAGTCCTACTTGTGTCCAGCCGGCCTCCGATCCCTACCGCGGAGCCGGGGAGTGCTTTTCAGCGCTCCCGCGGGTTGCGGCCTAGTCGGAAGGCCGGAGCCGGGACCTCAATTTCCAGCAGGAGGCGACGCTACGACCGGAGGGGTGCCCGAAACCCGTGACGCCCGCCGATAAGAAGAAGGGGACCGAGGACAGCGCGGCAGCGGCGACCCCCCACAAGCCTGCTGCCTTCCCAGAGCTCCCGCCAGACACCCGCCGCCGACTGCGTTTACGAGCGGCTGTCGGGACCGGAGCTACAGCCGGAGGACGGAGGAGGCGGTGAGTGACAGATAGCGCAGCCGGGAGAGGAAGCCAGACAGAAACCAGCCCGCTGGTGACCCCACAAATAGAGCCTAATCAATAGCTCCCTACAAGACCCTGCTTGGAGGCCTCGCCTGCCCCCACTGTCCTGCCGGCGCCATTTTGGAAGCTGCTGCGCAGCATATAAGCCACACAAGACGCCCTGTCCCTAATAGAACATCTCCACAGCACCCACATCTGTGGCATCCCCCCCAGCTGTCCCCCTGGCTCTGTCCACCAGGGGTGGGGGCAGTTACAACCCAGCTATCGTTATTATAGTGCCAGGTACCCTCTGTTGACCAGCATCTGTGCCCACTGTGTTGCAGCTGCCCTCTAACTGTGCCAAGCACAACTGACGACCATCCTCAGAGGTAACAGCTCCCTGCCAGTCACAGATCTGGGTCTGCACAAAACGGGATTTCACATTTAAAGAAACACATTGTCTAACCCCCCAGGAGCTTAAGAATAAGA
This sequence comes from Crinia signifera, assembly GCF_055691185.1. Classification (NCBI taxonomy): domain Eukaryota; kingdom Metazoa; phylum Chordata; class Amphibia; order Anura; family Myobatrachidae; genus Crinia; species Crinia signifera. The sequence goes on along the minus strand of NC_139217.1, from coordinate 436,496,535 downwards.
ATAAATATGTGAAAACTGCATCTCCATAGCTGCCACTCACTACAGATGTAAACAGGGCTGCATAAATGCTATAACAATCCTATACTCCTTCCCCGGTACCTGAGTCAGTACGTCTTCAATCTTTCTAGCAGAGGATCCCATTCATAACCATGCCGGCCAAGAAACCCAAGGATGCAGTGCCATCCAAAATCTCCCTCCCCTCCAGGAAATCCTCACAACCCCCTCCAGCTACCACTAGCCCCCTTAAACAGCCCCCCCTTGCTCTGGGAAACCAGACAGAATACCCCTCCCCCATCGAGATGGCTGGGGTGGACACTGAGTCAGAAGCGCCAGTAACGGTGAAATCCTTGTGCCAAGTCTTCACTGCATTTCAAGCCGAGATGTCCCGAGACCTAAAATCGGCTATCCGCGAAGTCAAGACAGAGCTGGTGGCTATAGGGGACAGAACCGATCAACTAGAACGCAAAATGGAGGAAATAGTTGCCTCACACAATGATCTGATTTTCTCCTATGACCGCCAACAACAAGACATAGCCCAGTTCCAATCTAAACTAGCGGATCTGGAGGATAGGTCTAGACGCAACAATATCAAAATTAGAGGTATCCCCGATTCGGTGGCTAATTCAGAGCTGGAAGATTACGCTACCACCTTGTTCAGTAAACTGCTGCCCACAACAGACCCCAAAGAGTTCCTGATTGACCGCATACACCGCCTCCCTAGACCAAGAACGGTCTCCGCAGATCTACCCAAAGATACCCTTCTGCGAGTCCATTTCTTCACAGTCAAGGAACGCATACTTAGAGCTGCCCGGGAATCCAAAAACTCAGGCACTCTAGGCCTGCTGCAAATCTTCCAGGACTTTTCTCCGGCAACCATCGCCAATAGAAGGGCATTCGCACCTATCACCGCTGCTCTCAGATCCCACGAAATCAGGTACCGCTGGGGATTCCCGGTTAAACTAATTATATACTATGAAGACACCTCATACTCCGTATCGACATTGGACGCAGGAGTGAAACTTCTAATGGACTGGGACATATCAGTCACAAAACCTCCAGAGCCGAGACGCCCACAGGCTCTACAACAAGAATGGTCGGCTACCTGATTACCAACGTCCTGCCTCGTGTCAAAACCAATTAGACTGCAGTTCTCCGAGGCCCGAGTTCCTGTTCTCCCCTCCACCGGGATGGGACCCAAATGTTAAGTATCATATTTGTTTGTATCCCTCATTATGCAGGACTCTTGGCACTCGACTCACCCGGTTAGCAATTGTTGTTTGCTGTAAATTCTATGTTCCTCTCCGGTTCAAATTTTCTGAACCCAGAGGTGTTATAGGTTTAGAATGTTGTATTTTCAAGTTACTAGACTTTCCCTATAATAGGATAGTTTCTGTGAGTTAATAGTGAGTGGCGGCTTACGTTCTACGAGCCTTGCCACCCCCCAACCTCTCTCACACTACTGCATGACCCTTTCTCCCCTGCAGTAGTCATGCGGGTCCAATATACCGGACCCTTTTGTTTTACCTCTCTCCACCTGTACCTCCCTTCCCCCCGTGTCCCCCCCCCCCCCAGCCGACCTCTCCTCTAGGGTGACGGCAAAAGTAACAGTAGCAATGCTATGGCATAATGTCCCTCCAGGGTTAAAACCTAAATCCTCCCAGCATCCCCTCCTAACTTCACAATGCCTAAATTTTTATCTTTAAATGTTAAGGGGTTAAACTCCCCTAATAAAAGAAGACTAGCTCTCTCCTATTTTCATAAGCAGAGAGCAGATGTGGTAGCGGTACAGGAGACCCATTTCAACTCCACTAACCCCCCGATGTTCAAAGATGTGAACTACCCAACCGGTTATTATGCAAGTGGCCCTTTCAAACGTAACGGAGTTGCCATTCTGTTCAATAAGCACACCTCCTTTGTCCTACAATCCCAAAACTCTGACAAAAACGGTAGATTCCTGATATTGACAGGTCTGTTAGAGGACAAACCCACTACCATAGTATCCCTGTATGCACCAAACACCAACCAAATCCCATTCTTACGTAAACTATTTCTCCTTATCCGGAAATCATACAGAGGCTCCCTGATACTTTTAGGAGATTTCAACTTAGTTCTAGATCCCAGGTTAGACAAATCCCAACAACCCACATCCCGTCCCTCCCAGACGTCTGGCCCATCCCTAGCTTTCCGCAACCTTCTATTAGAGTTTGATTTATACGACATTTGGAGGACTAAAAACCCGACTGGCCGCGACTACACATTTCACTCTTCGGTACATAACTCCTATTCCAGAATAGATTATATCCTCTGCGATAAGTGGTCTTTACAGCACACCATAGATGTTGATATCCTCCCGATCACATGGTCTGACCATGCTCCCGTCACATGGAAGTGGTGCCTCAACCCATCAACTTCCCCCCCGAGGCCTTGGCGTCTTTTCCCCCACCTGTTAAAAGACCCTACGGCCAAAGCAACAATTTTAAATGCTATCAATTCTTATCTCTCTAACAATTCCCCACAGGAAACGTCTATCACCAACCATTGGTGTGCCCTTAAGGCAGTTACGAGAGGAGCAGCTATACAGGCTGGCTCATATCTCAAACGCAGTTCCACTAAGGCCCAACAAGATTTAGAGACCAAACTATCGAAGCTAGAAACCCAAAATAAAACAGCCCCATCTAGAGCCTTGAAATTGGAAATATCAAACATCCGTAATCAAATCCAAAAAATCCTCTTAGCTCGTACACAACTAGCCCTGAACAGAATGCGCCATAAATATTACCTGTCTAGTATTAGATCGGGCAGAATGCTTGCCCGCAAACTGCGAGCTCAACAAGCCAAAAACAGAATCAGACATATCATTACCCCTGCCAAAGAGAAACTCTTAAACCCCAAGGACATCGCTAACCAGTTTGCTAAGTACTACTCTCAGCTCTATAACCTCTCCTCCGATACCTCCACACCACAACCCACCAACATTACAATATCTTCCTTCCTAGACAATATACAGCTCCCGTCCTTAAAGCCGGAACAACTAGAAGCCCTCAACGCCCCATGGTCTGAATCGGAGATCCAATCTGCCATAAGAATCCTCCCCCACAACAAAGCGCCAGGCCCAGACGGCTTCACAACTGACTTCTATATCACATTCAAAGACCCGCTAACTCCACTTTTAACAAACCTCTTTAATGAACTATCCTCCCTAGGCTCTTCCCCAAAGGAACTACTAGAAGCCCGCATAGTGACCATCCCCAAACCAGGGAAGGACCCGGCTTTCTGCCAGAATTATCGACCTATAGCACTGTTAAATTGTGATATTAAATTATTTGCCAAACTAATGGCCCTCCGCATTAATCAGTATCTACCGTTGCTGGTGCACCCGGACCAGACAGGCTTTGTCTCGGGAAGACAGGCCTCTGATAATACAAGGAGAGTATTCAACCTGATCGACTCTCTCACTGAAAAGCAAGATCTCCTTCTCCTATCCCTTGATGCTGAAAAAGCTTTCGATAGGCTGAATTGGAAATATATGCAAGAAGTGCTCACACGCTTTGGCTTCAGAGACCGAATTCTCAATTCGATCCTGACGCTCTATAGTTATCCCACGGCCCGGGTGCTCAGCAACGGATTCTTGTCGGATCCCTTTAATATCACGAATGGCACCAGACAGGGTTGCCCCCTTTCTCCCTTGATTTTTGCTCTTTCAATAGAACCCCTAGCCATCACTATACGCAATGACCACAATTTCCCCGGTCTGCAGATAGGCCCACATTGTCATAAGTTAAGTCTTTTCGCCGACGATGTTCTGCTTTTCGTGACCAACCCTGTTAGAACTCTCCCATACCTCCACACGATCTTAGACTCCTATAGCGCAGCATCATACTATAAGCTAAATACTACTAAGACAGACGCTCTCCCGATTAACCTCTCAAGACACCTACCCCATTTAAAATCACTCTACAAATACAACTGGCAAACTGAAGCGATAAAGTACCTGGGCATTCACATCCCTTCGAATACCTCCAATGTCTTTAATGTCAACCTCACCCCCCTCCTTGAAACGTTGTCTACCCTAACTAAATCCTGGGTATCCTACGATATTTCCTGGATGGGACGTATGGCTGCCTTTAAAATGACACTACTCCCTAAACTAATGTACTTGTTTCGCACTATACCATACACAATTCCTAAAAAATTCTTACGGCTTGGCACGTCCATTCTGTTAAAGTATGTGTGGTCGACAAAACCCCCAGCAATTGCCCGCTCCAAAATGTCCTTACCTAGGGCATTTGGCGGCCTGGACCTTCCCGACCTAGCTAGTTACCATACAGCGTGCCTCCTAGCCCCGCTTAAATGTTACACGGACACCGTTGCCGCTACAGGATGGGTGTCCATTGAACAAGCCAAGACCCCTCAAATCCCTCTTGCAGATCTAATCAGAATTCCAAAACAAGCCAGACCTATCCATCTACCACTACTTCCATCCACCAAGGCCTCTCTGCGAGCATGGGATGGACTACTAGTCAATCTATCTGGCTCGGCGAACGTCATACCCACCATTTCCATTACGACAGTAGCAAAATTAATCCCAAACCTCAATTTAAATTCATGGAAAACCCTGGGCATCAACACCCTAGGAGACTTTTTAGAATCCCACTCCTTGTTACCATTCTCCACCCTACAACGCCAATATTCCATTCCCCCCTCCGAACACCACCACTACCTACAAGTAGCACATTGGTGGAAGGCCCTCTTCCCTTCCTATACCCCCCCAGATGCTACATTTCAGACACTTCTGTCCAGACCTTTCATGACAGGAACTAAAGGCGACATCTCCTTTTGGTATAGAACCTTGGTAACCCCCTCTGTTTTCTCCAAAACATCCCCCCACGAGAAATGGGAATCAGACCTAGGCGTGACCTTCTCTCCCCTGCAATGGCGCCAAATCTTTCACACCTCCTATGCAATGTCCCGATGCTTAAATCATACGGAAATGCACATCAAACTAATTAAAAGATTATATCTAACCCCAGATCGTCTGCACACCTTCTGGCCATCCTGCTCTAACCAATGTTGGAGGCTATGCGGATGCATAGGCAACATTTACCACATTTTCTGGACCTGCCCAGTAATCCATCAGTATTGGTCTGAGGTCTTTAGCTTGATCTCTACAGTGTTGAAGATGACATTAACTCCGGACCCATCCCTCGCTCTGTTTCACGTTTACCCACAGACTGTCCCCCCTAGGGATAGATATGTCCTAGGTCACATCCTTATAGCTGCCCGAGCCAACCTGGCCCAACACTGGAAACAACCCTCCCCTCCACCCCTTCTCCAGGTAGTTATGAAGACGAATCATCATTTCCTTATGGAAACTAACTTCGTCCCATTTGTCCCCTCACCCACCTCCCCCCATATGCGTTGGCTCCCGTGGCACACATACATAGCAGAAGGCGAAGGTGCTGCACATTTCCCCCCTTCCCACCCGGTGGATCCATGTCCGCTTAACCTAAACGAAACCCCAGAGAGCTCAGAATAACCTAACATGCCTGGCTAATTCACCCTACCAGTTAATATCCCCCCTACAGGAAAATGATATGACCGGGGATTTGAGACTAGTTAGCTAAATGCTCTGTTTTCGTTTGATAATGTTACCAGAAGATATTTTTGTCTGCTTGTTTTCTTTTGTTTATGTAATATTTAGGCTTTACATATATTATTCGCTCTGCGTAGCGAAACACACTGTATAATGAATATGCTTGTTACCCGATTCCCCCTTCCCTACCCCCCCCCCCCCCAAATGTCCCCTTTTTCTTTTCTGTTCCCCGTATTAAAAATCTGTCACAATAAAAATTTATTGATGGAAAAAAAAAAGAAATATCAGTTCAATAGAACCGGTAAATTCACTCTGCACCTTTCAGACTGCACAAAATACCGTTTTAAAACGGTAAAAAAACTGCAAAATAACGGGTAAAAAGTGCGGTCTGAAAGGAGCATTAGATTATTATTCTATAAAATGTGTAGGCAAAAAGCTCTCATGTTCCGTAACTACTTAAAAAGGTCTCCATTGCAATAAATGGAAATGTAGATCCTCTGCCTGGGAACATTCACTTTTTTATATGGCATTTTGGGATGTCAAGGGAGAGGACAGTGCTAATAATATCAATTAATCTTGTTTGTTCATTGACTGCCAAAATCTGTGGGTCAGAAGTTCCCAGTTATTCTAACGGCTGGGCAGCGATGGGACACAGATTAGCTTTGCCCAAAGGGAAGGGAAACTGCAAGCAGAGAAGACCTGGAGAATGTTGGAGTCAGAGAAGCTGATTGGATGATTATAGCCATCTCCTGTAGACCAATGACCTTCCTAGTATACCTTCTAGGTGCATATGAAGCAGTGACAAGCTGGATAGTACAAACACAATGGTTTTCCTAGTTTGGGGAAATGGAACCATATGCAAAAAAAAAAAATTAAAAAAGTAGTAAAGAAGTAAAACCAATAACAATGTATGCCTATTATGTAATAGGACAGATGTATATAGCCTGGTGAAGTGACAAAGCGGAAATTAAGAATGCTACTTATTTATTAAATGTAGTGTAAACTAAAACGTAATTGGATATAATAGTCTAGTATTTGTGTAGGTATCCGGATTATAGATGGACAGGAGATCTTCACAATTGTTTTCTCTCTTTGGACTTTTCATGATTTATGGTCCACGTGGACTAGGATTGGGAATGGTAAAGCATGGCACGCGACGCAATCAATGAGAGGGTACATGCTACACTAAATAGGAGTCCATGTCGACAGATGTTGACATTGACCCCCAAAACGTCAAAACACTCACTCCGACCTTCTAATGTGCCGCCCTATTGCTTGTGTCTATGTCAACATTTTGCCTGTCGACCATTCATGGTCAATCTATTGGACTGTCAACCCTATGATCCACAATGCTACACCGCTAAACCCAGGTATTACAGATAGCCGAAAGGGACAAAGGTAAAGGAAAAGAAAAACCCTTTTCCTTTGATTTTGGAATGATTTTACACATTAAAAAGGATGCTTGCGCGGTAGGAGTTAAGGAATAATGCATACAATGATTTGCAAACAGTGACATTTAATAAGTGCACATTACATAATTACAACATTGTACAGTAATTAAGACGAACAAGTCCTTAAAAACCATTGTGGGATGGATTGTTCAAGCCAACATTAGGAGTCATATTGAAGCTACAGTGTGATGAACTTCGTCAGACATGTTCATTCAGAGACTCAATTAAGCAGCTTTAATAGGAACCTTGAGTAAAAGATTCCTAGGACCCTAACACACCAAGGCCCTTATTCTGGTTCACTCGCAAAGGCAAATTCCTTCTAAAATGGGCAAAACCATGTGCACTGCAGGTGGGGCAGATGTCCAGTAAGTATACATACCTTCCTCCTCTTCTCCCCTTACCCTTTCTGCAGCCTAGCCCTAACCTTCCAACCCCTACACATAACCCTCCCCCTTCTAAGTGCCTAACCCGACTTACCCACGGACTAAGCCTAACATTTCTCTTCCCACCCCCACCCTGCACACTCCCGAACGGGATGCTGGCGAACCACATCCGGAGTACATAGCTCGTAAAGTGGTGCAGCTGCTTTGTTTGGTTATGTCCCTGCTACCCTACACTGCTAAACGGCACCTAAATGTATTTTGCAGAGCTCAGTAGCATCTGGAGAAAGTTTCAGTAAGCAAGGTGTATGGAAGTGGTTGGGATACAGCTACATGGAAACTCCACAATAGTACATCAATGAGTTTCTGGAAGACCAGTAGTCAAATGGGAAGGGACCACAGTTTTATCAGTGGGAAGATGGAGAAGTGTGGGGAAAACCACTAAGGAGATGTATGTATATTAAGATTTATACAGACTCCTACACAATGTTTCCCAAACTGGGTGCTGCGAGTTGGTAACCCAGGACGGAGGTATTCATGGTCAATGTGATTGGCAGCTGCAAGCACTGGTTTTGCCCATCATAAAATGTGTGGATAAGCACAGCCCTGTCCACCACCAGATGCAATCATAAAAAATATAGAAAGAAAGGCTTGGTTGCTATGGGCAACATCACCTATTTTCATTTTTAGAAGCTAGGGGTAAATTAGTAAATGTACCCCTAAGTATCAAAATCATAAAGATTCTGCTATGTAAGCATTGGTCTGCAGGACACATTGACAGCAACAGAAACATCCGGATTTAGCAACATCGGAATCAATATGGAATTGTTCATACATATAGATACTTATGTACACCTTGTATGCTTAGCATGGCAAAAATACCAGACACTGGCAGAGCCCAATCATACCGCTTTCAGACCACACTCCGAACACGGCTTATTGCCGTGTTCGCGGGGCCTAAACACGGGTCACGGTGCAGTCTGAAAAGGCCACCACGGGTCGAGCAACACGGGTGTTCAACCCTGGTAATGAAGTGCAGTGTGAACGGGTGCCTGGGTCGAGCGACCAGTGTCCTGTTCACAGTATGGAGGAGGCAGCACTGTCAGCTCCAAGTACTGCCTTCTCCCGAGCCCCCGATGACGCGCCGCCGCCCAGCACCGCCCCATGTGACGTCACCGACTCGGCAATATGCCGTGTCGGTGTTGGAACTTTCAGACCGCATTGCCATGTTGCTCTGGGGATGGGACCCGTGTCCTAATCCCGTGTGCGACACGGCATTTGCGGTCTGAAAGTAGTATCACTTGCCAGTACCAAGTGGCACCTGTGCCTGGCAAATATAACCTGTATGATTCAATACAACCATAAGCCTTTGTGTCACCATATGTACATCTGCATTGTGCAGAGGTGAGGGAGTCTGTATTGGGCCAAGCAACAAGTTAAACAGAAACCAATCCTGCCACTAAAAAAAAATAAAGACACTCAAATAAACAGTAGTACAAAAAAGTTAATGAGAACCGAATCAGAAAATGTATAAATATATACAAAACATGGTCAGAAACACCTGTGAAAATGTTTTAACATCAATCTGTATGACAGAATAAATTGAGGCATAGAGTAAAAATGTACATATACTGGGAAACGCAAAAGGACATCAGCAGCTAAACATTACATACGTAATTTATACACACATGAACGAACGTATGTAATGAAATTTTCTGGTTTTGGCAGAAACTATATTTATACCCAGCTTAGGCGACATAGGGTCTGATTCAGAGGCGTCCGCTAATGGCGCAAATGCTGCATCTTTTTATGCAGCTGCTGTGTGAAAACACCCTGCAGTTGCAGTAGGTGCCTGTAGTTAAAAAACACCCCTGCTGGCTTCAGTGACCCGCTGACCATCAGCTTACACAGGATAGTCCTGACAAATCACAGGAGTCATGTACAGAGCGGCTTCTGTGCCTGCACAGATCTATAGCACATCTCTGAATTAGGCCCATAGGTTTGCAATCACACTACCCAGTATTAAAAATGTGTCACATACAAATCTATATGAACGTTTCCGTATAGACGAGGACAACACACTTCTATATCTTACGCGGTAATTAGACATTTTTGCAATGTCTACGTTCAGCACGAGGAATTTCATGACGTACTGTATCCAATTTCTGCATGACCTAGAACTCAATTTATATGTATTTGTACAGTAAAACACATTTACATGATAACTTTGGGCACAGTACAACAAAACATTGCAATCCGTGTGAAAGCGGAACAGACATTTGACCTGGAATTAAGCACCAGGCTCTGTCCAGACTCCAACGCACTCTTCACTCTCTGCGTTCGGCCACCTTGTTCCTGACACAGCAGCTGAAATAACTCCTCATTTTATCCAGGTTCTATTTTTAACTTGCGTAGAAATCTTGCAATGTGACCAGAAGATGCACAGCTTAAGTTCCAGCTTGCTTCCAGTGTGAAAAATAAAAACTGCACCAATAACAGCGCTTACCATTAAACAGTAATACAATATTTTCCAATTCATAAAATAAGCTGCCATAATAGAATAAAAAATAAAAATAAAATGACAGTCCCACTACTCTTAAGCACGCCTAATGACGGGAGTTATTTTGGTTCACTCTCAGGTGGACAAAACCATATGCACTGCAGGTGGGGCTGATGTAACATGTGCAGAGAGAGTTAGATTTGGGTGGGGTTTGCACTTCAAACTGATATCTATATTGCAGTGTAAAAATAAAGCAGCCAATATTTACCCAGCACAGAAACAATAAAACACCCAAATCTAACTCACTCTGCACATGTTACATCAGCCCCACCTGCAGTGCATATGGTTTTGTCCTTTAGAGAGTGAATGTGCCTTTCTGAGTGCACAGAATAACCCCTAACATCTCTGAAACGTAGAAACAAATACTAGACACGCACTTTAGACTTATCTGTCAATTAGCCCTTATCCAGTGTAATGAACAAATTCAAGTATGTACAAGATCTAACTAAGACGGAAGACAGATTTTGAAATGTACCCCTGGTGTATAGTTCAAGTGATTTCCAAAAGCTCCCCGGCAAATCTTTAAATCCACAGGTAAAAACCTTGAAAAAACGTATGTGCAATAGAATATACCAGTCCAGGTTAGCAATTGACCCATTTACATCTTAAAAATATAGTACGATATTCAAACAAATACTGTAAAGTGGTCATTAGAGAATATCTTGTGTCTCGCAGCCTTGTTTCTAATATAAAGCTTAGAACGGTTATTTCTGTCCTTTTAATCTGAAACCATCTCCAGTGATTTGGGTTTGAAATCAGACGCAAGTTCCCCGTTACATCCGGAAGCTTCTTGTCCTCTGAAATGACTGAAAAGGCCGTTTAAGAGTGAAAAATGAAAGCTGCGATCTCAGTCCTGTTCTCTCTGGGAATATTGCAGTTTCGCTCTCTGGGGTGGGGAAGCGTTCCTTGTAAACCTGGGGATGGGCTCTGTGGAACTGAAGAAAGAAAATGGAAAATATATAAGAGCAATAGAAAATAGAAGAATGTAGACATTATACGAATATAATACTTAATTATCATATATATCAATGCTCAAAGGTGATAATTCAGATCTGCTCGCTAGGTTTTCTAGTGAGTAGGTTAACGCCGCCACTGTGAATGCACATACCCTCCACTCAAATCCCCTTGTATCACTACGAGCGGATGTGTAAGTCTACACACTTGGTAGCAAGTGCCTTGCTTGCTCACCATCAAACAACTTTCCTCTGTTCGCAGTAGAAGAGTAAGCCAGTACTTACTTTTCTGCTGCCCGCTGTTGTCCAACTTGGGGCGGGAACTGACATCATCTGTCCGCCAAATGTACAGAAACATTTGGTATAAATGAATGATTATGGTAGGACATGTAGCTTGTGCAGCAATAGAGACACTTGGGTATATTCAATGCATGTTGAAACGGTCTTCTTGTAGAAAAGACAGCAGTTTGACACATAATTAGATCGGAAGGGGTTCCGATTTATTTAATGCTAGCTGGGTTGTTTCGGGAGGTCGAAATGTTCCGATCTGCCAAAAACCAGGTGGATTGACGGAATAGCTGCTAATCCACCTGCTTTTGACCGAAACACAGCCAAAACCGAAAAGTTTTGTCCATGTTTCCATCAATCTCAATCCAACATAAAAAGATGCCGGTGTGAGGCAGGGAGGACGGCGCCGGGTGAGCAGCAGCAGCTTACACGGTGCCGTCCTCCTGTCCGCTGCCACCCAGCCCAAACCAGACTCCGTCCCGGCTCCCGCCGTCGTGCTTAACCGGTCCCCGCGCCAGGTGAGCATCAATCAGCGGGCCATTGAATAATCCAGCATCCATTGAATAATGGATGCTGGATCCTCTCCGGCAAAAGAATTTCGGAATTTCATCAATTGAGTATATACCACTGTGTGGCTGCGCATACAAAACACATTTCCCCCTCTACTACTTTTCCTAGTTTTACATTTTTTGACCCCCTTAGGTTTAAAAATTATTTAATAATGTGAAAAACAGTATTCTACATTACAAAGATTCTGATGGCTGAATGTTGCTTATTATGGGGCGTGTACAGAACCATTTCCTCCCAATATATGCCCTGCTCTCCCTAGTAATAGAAGAGGTAACCCGGTTCAGGAGAAGACCTTTATCAAAGTGTCTAGCTTCATGCATTATATATGAAGGCCATCAGCCAAGAACGCTGGTGGTGCCGGTAATAGAGGCGGTACAGAGGAGCTGAAATGATGAAAGCACAGCTTTGGATATTGCCAGAGTCTCCCGTCTGCTTTTGTTTTCAAAAAGAGGAAAAAAGTGCACCTGAAGGTCTAAAAACTTCCCCCAGCAAAATATATACACAGCTGCATGTAACTGATGGCAATTATGTAGCATAGAGCACTACTTGTATGTATGGATGTTCAGTCTGCTTTGAACAGGAAGGAACATTTAGCTAGGGATATGCAGAAAGTATGCAGTTAGGTACAGTGTAATGGTTAGCACTCACAGCACTGAGGTCATGGGTTTGATTCCCACCATGACCCCAACTGTGTGGAGTTTGTATATTCTCCCCGTGTTTGTGTGTGTTTCCTCCGGGTACTCCAGTTTCCTTCCACATTCCAAAAATATACTGTAGGTTAATTGTTTCCCAACAAATTAACCCTAGAATGTCTGTGTATGTGTGTATATGTGGTAGGGAATATAGTCACTGATGTGACTGCTCAAATATTCTCTGTAATGCGCTGTGGAATATGTGTGCGCTATATAAAATAACTGGTAATAAAACAATAAGCAAATATGCTGTACGGGGAACAAGCATAGCTGCATGTATAATAAGCCCATAAGTGACACTTAATAGGACACTGAATAGAGGTGTATAGTTGCCGTAGGATTCTATAAAATACTATAATGTGACTAACAAATCAGACAATACACAAAAGGAAAGCAATAAAAGAACCAAACAGACAGGGCGACACCTGCAGGTCACAAATGTTAACTACAACATGCAGAAATAGAAGCACCAGCAGTCTAAAAGCATCCTCATTTCTACATAGACATATGGAAGAATATAGTGATTATAACCTGCTTTAATTTCTTCTTCTTCTCCTTGGACGACATCTGTTGGTTATTTATAATATCCTCCAACGCAACCTTCACGGGATCCTGAGGTTTGCTCAGCTTCTGATACTCCAGTCTATCCTGGGGCTGGATGAAGGTTGGCTGGAGCGTGGTGTCCATGTCCGCTCCCGGATACTTTATCTGATACAACCGTAGAAGAAACAGCTTTAAATTCTGACTTTATAAAACTTTAAAAGAAAAGCATACATTAATGAGAAATGCTAAATATATTACACTTTCTACAGATCTACATAATGTAATACCTGGACCCTTCTCTGGTGTGCTATGTAGTCTTCCACTGACTTTTTCATAGACCGTGGCACAGTCATAATGTCCTGATAATTATCCATCATGAAAGTCACCAGTTTTGTGGACAGAAGCTCCCCCAGGTCCATCTCCTCTTTAGAGCGGAGGATGCAGCGTGAAAAGGTCTGTACCATCTGGGAAAAAAGACAAAATCACAGCGATATAACTACATTGTGCTATGCAGATCCAAGCATCACAACAAAGATTCAAGAGAGACACGACAGAAATCCAAATGTGACCAGACCATAAAAAAAAAAAAAAAAACGTTTCGGAGATCTCCATCAGATAAACAAGCATAAACCAGTTTCTATTAGCTGCTTTATTGTAAACTGTGCCAGGATTATTTTTCTGCAAGCTTTGCCAGTAGATGGCGCTGTTCTCCTGCTGTCTAATTACCGCATCTCAGCTTAGAAGAAACTTCCACTCAAAATTCAGAGACTTTCTGGGCCCAATACACCCACCAGTGCAAATGCCCTTCAGCGATTGTTACTAGGCTGCAAATCCATCTTTCCAAACTTACAATCAAATGAGGTCCTCAGTGCTGGAAATAAACAGTTTTTACCCCAGTTGTAAAAACCCTGCAGCACTAATACATCTGCTTTTAAGCCTATGCCACCTATCCCCAACCCCTCAATAAATAAGAGAAAATTTCTCACACTAGGAAATCAATTACATTATTTAACCCTCTCTGATAACAAAGCAGAAACAACTTGTTCTGCCTAGATTTGTACGAGACCACTACTGGCTCATCAGCAGTTGTGGATGGTACCTGGAGGTATCTGGGTCTTCATTAAACTAGATCAACAGTCAGATGTTCGTTAGGTCGACCACATCTATATATACACATGCAGTTAGGTTGACAGTACTAAGGGGGGTATTCAATGTGTAGGTCACGGCGGTCGAGCTTGCTCGACCGCCGTGACACTGTCCCGTTCTCGGTCAGCTCGACCGAGAACATGCAGGCGGGATTCAATGTCCCGCCTGCCGAGGAGCGAGAAGGGGGCGTGGCCGCGAGTTGCGGCAGGGAAGAGCCGAGCTGCAGCCGGCAGCTCGTCACTTCCTGGCAGAACGAGCCAACAGCTTGTGAAGTCGGGCTCGTTCTGCCGAATAAAACCCCGCTCAATGCTGTCAGGGAAAACAGCATTGAATAGGGCCCGGCGACCATCTCCCCCGTGGGGAGATGGTCGCCGGCAATTGAATATCCCTCTAAAAGGTCAACAGTCAAAAGGCCAACATTGAATATCAACAGGACATTTTTAAAACAAGCCACAAACATCTGTCGACAGCTTGTTGATGTAAATGCAGTTGACAGACGCTGATTATCAAATGACCTTATCGACATACTTACTGCTGATCTTCTGGTTTCGACCAGTTATACCACACCATTGAATTACTCAACAAATGAGAAGTCACATGAATGGACCCCGATTGTGACACATTGAGCCTGAATACATAATAGTCGCCAGTATAGAACAGATCACAGGTATAATAACCTTTCATGCCCAGGAATACATAAAGCCTCATCTTCCAGTCTGTGTTATTGCAGCTCAGTTACAAATGAACGATATAGGACGGCAAAGTGTAGGCAGGCCTATAAATTTAGCTGCATTCATTAATAATAAAAAAAAAAAAAAAAAAAGAATACATGCTCAGGAATAAAAAGATAGCGAGAACAAGTAAATCTTTTGTTAGACAGATAAAACTGTCGCTTGTGAGAGGTGACACCTGTAGTGCTGAGCACAGCAGTCAAGGAAGTCCAATTATCCCGTGTCTTTAATAACATACCAGTGCTCGGTTCCCAGTGGTATCACACAGCGGTGGCATTTCCCCGTTCAGGCTTATCCTGGCCATCATCCTCATTAGGAGCTGCAGTTTCCTGCGATTTTCCGGTGGCAGCAGCAGACAGCAAACTTGAAGAGCTTCAATTGCTACGAGCCTCTTTTGCAGAAGACCTGTGACAGCATAAATGACAAAGAATCAGAGTGAATAGGATTCTGTACTACGGATGGACCGTGTCGCATTAATCCACCTGGTAACAAAATAGATCAGTTATAAAGATCGCAGATCTTGGCATGTCTTTGGGCACAGTTGCGGATGTATTGAAAGAACGAAATGGAAACACAGCTAACGCTTCTTTACTGTTATTTGTGACACATCTGTCTTATACATACAGATAGTGGTAGATGCTCAAATTAGTTCACTTTTCAGGTGCATGCAAGGGAGGGGTTAATACTGGGTAAGTAACAAGACATTGGTATATGTAACCAATATCTCTGAATTCTATTATCATGTAGTGTTCAAGATTGGTTACTAATACTATTCAGTGAGCTGGGGGAACCAATGTCTTGTTACATCTGTCTTATACCCTAGCCCAGGCGCAGACTTTCCCACTCATCTTGGTCAAGTCTTACGCTAAATGCCTGTTGCACACAGTCTGATGTTCATGTCCATTCTGCCTATGTTGTACATGTCTCCTCATCGACGTTGACAAAAGGTCGACACGGATGGTTGACATGAATATGGTCAACATGGAGTTCTGCACAGTTTTTGTGTCTGTCGACATGGACATCGTATAAGTGCTGCATGGATCGCTGCACTAGTCATTGTCCACCATTAGTGGTTGACCTAGGGTCTGTCTACCCAGTGACTAATACCAGTCATGTGATGGGCATCCTCTTATTAAAGTAAAGTCAAAACTTGACATCTGCAGGCTGAAGTCACGGTCGTTCGGCCTTAATAAAGAATGGTTTCCACCGGTTTTATTGTATATGCATACAGCAGCCTGGCTCTGGATCTTTGTAAGCAGGACTTCTGTATACAAATAATTGCTAGTCCATCAAGCCCATAGGGGCTGATTAAAAAGATGAGAAAGTTTGGGGATCTTTCACTTTGCAGACACCGCCTTTTACAACAGTAGGTAAATGAGATGAATACAATGTACTAATGTGAAGCTGGTTACAATGAGCTAAGCAATGGGCCAATGCGCTTTGCCCAGACTGCCAAGCATTTACCTGCAGCCTGATGCTTTATGCCCCATTGCTCAGCTTTGTGTCCTGCTGAGCTACAGATGTTGCCCACACTCCCAGGGAATGAAAGATTTGGGAGTGAAGCTTGGCAAGTCATGATGATTGAAAAAAGGAATTGTTAGTCCATATTGTATAATCGCATGTACACGACACAGGAGCAGCTCATCGCAGGTCAAAGGTGGGGGAACACAGTGGGCACCATATGGTCTACAGGACCATTTCTGCTTCCAGGCAGGGTTAGGGATGTTTAGGCAGGTCCTGCCATGCACCAGCAATCCACTGACACACATGAACAAACATTTGTTGTAGCGTGAGCCCGATAGATACCAGCCCACCCGGCTAATGCTGATATAGTTAATTATATCGGCCACGGGCAGCTGTGATTGGAGGTCATTTTTGGTTGACTTCCAATATATGAGGGGGGGGGGGGGGGGGGGGGGGAGAGAGAGAGAGAGAGAGAGAAGAGAGAGAAAAGAGAGAGAGCCCCCAGGCAGGCAGGGAAGAGGAACCGCACAGGCTTTCAAAGATGCAGGGTGCTACAATGAACAGTAACTTTAGTTCTAAACCGGCTGCATTTGGATGTGACAAGCGTGATAAAGTTATGGAACGGCTTTCAATTGGCAAAATAAATAAATGAGTCGTTTTGGATCACCGATCAAAACGCTATTGAATTTCCATCATGACATTTTTTTTCATTTTTTTTTTTTTCAAAGTTTTGGCAATGCATGTTCAGTCATTCACTTACCGAGTATATTCACAAAAACATCAAAGAGTTCAAATGTCAGGAGCGGCTCATGAAGATAACTGTAATAATCAACGATGGTTTTAAACACGTCCCTCTCAAACCTCGAATACATTGGCTGCTTCACGTCGGAGCAATTTGGCCCTAAACAAAATAGAAAAAAATATTTGATTTCACTTTCTGCAGAATATTATTTATTTACAGTTTCTTATATAGCGCAGCAGGTTCCTTTGCACTTTACAGTTTTAAACAGAAATAAAACAAACTGGGTAACAACAGACAGACTTGGAGGTAGGAGGGCCCTGCTGCAAACTTACACTCTATAGGGACATAGGAGGGAAACACAAGGACAGGCACCAGTAATAGCATAGCAGTCCCACCAAGTTACAAGCCCAGAAGGGAAGCTATATAATACATAAGTGACACAGAGGGTTATGTGTGTGGAACTTAAATATGATAGGCTTGCCTGAAGAGGTGAGTTTTCAGGGAACACTTGAAAGTTTGGAGGCTAGTAGAGTCTTAAGCAGTGTACACACGGGGGCGATCGGGGCTGAAATCGCTGGAAATATGGTCGCTGGCGACCATATTGCCAGTGATGGGAGTGTGCCCCGGCGATAAATTGCCGGGTGCGCGCTCCCGTTTTCAGCTCCATTCTAAATCGCTGGTTGCAGGAGCTTGCTCCTGCGACCAGCTGATTACCTCTGCGGCACCGCCGGCAGAGGTTCCCTTTCATCTCTGGTCGCTGATGAAAAGGAGAAACTGAGCAATATATCTGACCCGGGTGTACGGGGCTTTATTGTGCGTGGAAGGGCATTCCGTAGGATGGGAGCAGCCCAATGAAAGTCCTGTAATAATGAATGGGAGCTAGTGATCCGTGCAGAAGAGCGATGCAGATCTTGAGCAGAGCGGAGTGGTCGAGATGGGAGATATTTTGTGATAAGTGCAGAGATATATGCTGGTGCAGTATGGTTAATAGCTTTATATGTGAGTAGAAGTGTTTTATATTGAATACGGTAAGATTCAGGCAACCAATGGAGGGACCGGCAGAACGGATCAGCAGACGATGAGCGTCTTGCAAGGAAGATCAGCCTCGCAGCAGCATTTAAAATGTATTGCAGTGGTGAGAGTCTGTTCTTGGGAAGACCAGTTAGGAGACTATTGCGATAATCAATGCGGGATATAATGAGTGCATGGATAAGAGATTTAGTAGCATCTTGTGTGAGATACGGTCGTATTTTGGATATGTTTTTTAGATGCATGTAACATGATTTGGAGACAGATTAAATGTGGGGAAGAAAGGACAGTTTAGAGTCAAGGATGACCCCTAGGCAACGAGCTTGTGGGGTAGGGTAGATTGTCGAGTTGTCAACAGTTACGGAGATATCAGGATGGTAACTGTTTTTAGTTGGCGGGAATATAAGTAATTCCATTTTGGAAATATTGAGTTTGAGGTGGCGAGAAAACATCCAACATCCAAGACTCGGCCCAAAACCACTGGTGACCACTCTGTTACATCCAACAACTGGACTTCATTACCCACAGGATTCAGCATTAAAATGAAGCATAGCATCCATGCTAATGCTTCATTTGCTTGGATGCGAATTACTTAGTAGGAGTCTCCTAACAGATGGTAATAAAATGGGGTAAACATACAGTGAGGAGCAGCACCGTCAAAATTATTTTAGTCAGAAGTAGCAGTTCCTATTTTTTGGGGGAAAAGGTGAATGCTGTGTGGCAAATGTAGGGCCCTTATTAACTGGATATGTTGACAGTTAACCCTTTGAGTGCCAAGTGAATGTGTCAAAATAGGTGTGAAAACTGGCAAGCAAACATTTTTATTTATCATAATGACCTTTAAAGTTTACCTTATAAATCAAATATAAATGTTTTTTTTTTACACCACATTTTTTATTTGAATTTATGTAACAATGGTGAGCGAAGCTGGAATTTTTGGTGGATATTTTGCACATCTCTCACAGAGATCTTGGCACTGAAAGAGTTAATGAACCACTTTGTAATAAGTGGTTTGCAAAGACCATAGAAGTCCCTACATCTTGCGGTTACAGAATAGAGTCTTACTATGGTTTGCAAAATTTCCGTATTCTAGGTTAAAGATCTGTATTGGAAACCACGGGACACTGGTACATGTGGGAGCTCTATACTAATAATTTTCCTTCTAATAACGTTTCCTTTAAAATTAAGAAAAAAAATAGACAAAACATTGGCAATTACCGTAGTGCCAATATTGCTTGCAGGCCTGGCCCACATCCTGGAATAAACCACCCATAATCCTTGTACAGGCGCAGCGTCACACAGAGCGCACTCTGTGGGCAGCGAAGGGAATCTTCATAACATCTGTTTAGGTTTTTACTCTGTTCAGGTGCAATATTTGCTCACAAGACTGTCGCAAATGCTGGCACCCTTTATAGATACCATAAAAAATGAGGAAAGGTATGGATAATAAAAATTATCCAGAGGCCCCAAAGGGAGCGGTTAACCTAATTGCAGAAGGATTTGTTCTTGACCTATAAACTAGTCAGGTGTACATATTGGTCATAAAAGGTGAAAATCACTGACTGTACAGAAGAGAACACTTACAGTTTGCTAGACATTTCATTGCCGACAGCAGCCAGTGTGGGAGTTCTCCTATACAAATATAGAACATATAGAGTACATTAGTAAGAGCACAGTGCACATAATAAAAAATAAAGGAAGGAGAGAGTGACACACATCCTTGAAATCTGTTGCAAAGTTCCCCACATTCCATACGGGCTTCATGCATTGTTTTGGGAAAAATCAACAAATTTTTCAGTCAGCAGTGTATAGATCCACAATTACTTGGTTGACCATTAACAGTTGAGAGTGAGAAGGTTGACACCCATTGACAGGTCAATACAAGCAAAATGTCAACACGAACATGGTCGACACAGGAAAAAGTTCATACAAGTTTTCATTAATATTATTTTTTAACTGACTTGTTCATACTTAACCATTCCAGTGGACATTGGGGGGTATAACAGTGGCCAAAGCACCGCGAGCCAGGCGAGGGGGCGTGGTACACTTATACGGTGTCCATGTCACCCAAAAAACATGATAAACTCGTATCAACCTTTTACTGTGTCCACGTCGTCATTTTGCTTGTGTCGACATACTGTATGCTGACCATTCTTATCAGCAAATCTGAGTGACCTAGTTATACACGCACAGTGAAGCCTAGGTCTCCCAGTAACCATTGTCCTAAACCAGGGATGGGTAACCTTCGGCCCTCCAGCTGTTGTGGAACTACACATCCCAGCATGCACTGCAACAGTTGTAGCATGGTCACCTAGTAAAGTTGTAACAAGGCATGCTGGGATGTGTAGTTCCACAACAGCTGGAGGGTGGAAAGTTCCCCATCCCTGTCCTAACCAATCACAGCAGGGTGTAGTAGGAAGAGACAGGCGAGCTGGATGTCATCATTAATGCCGCATGGGGTGAGGACAGATCAATGCACATCAAATATTAGTCTTCACCAGTTGAAACATTCGGCAGAAATTAGAATATTGCACATACAGTGATAGATATAGTTTTAATACCGCTGAAAAAGGAATCCTTACAGTTGTAACACTAAGAACCGTGAGATTATTGGTGCTCAAGTCGTATGGTGGATATACTCCCCATCAGAGAGAGGGCCTGATTCAGAGTTGGACGCAGCGCCTGTGTTTGCACATCTGAGTGATTATTTGCTACTGCGCACACGTGAATAGTCTAGGAAACCCTTCCTGCACGAGTGTAAACCAATGTGTGCGATAGCGAATGCATTTAAGAACAACATTGCTATGAGCTGTGATCCAGGGGCATTTCAGGTGGAGACAAAAATAGGGGCCTTCTTGGGTGTGCCATGGGTGTGTTTCAGCATGAGGCTGTGAGCTCTTTTGCAGCACCACAGCGGCCATATTTTGGAGTTACAAGGGAGGCTGTGCCACAGGCAAGGGCTGCTCATGGAGCCAATCTTGCTAATGATGGTGCGTCGGTGGTGGCGTGATTAGTACCACCAACGCAGCTGAGCATTGCTCAGATATGCCACGATGGCATCGCAGGATATGCTCAGTCCATCGCATGGAGGACAAGTAGACATATTTTTCACAATTGAGAATCGGTGAGAAATCGCAGCTGTGTCCAATTTCAACACCGGAGAAACCAATGATCTATCAGTGTATGGCAAGTTGGCAATGTGAGATTACAGGTCTGTCTGTCCGACGGGGAATTTTATTGCAGTCTACGGCCAGCATTAGATATGCACGGTATTTTAATAATTGACTGATAACTAAAACAGTGGAATTTGGAGAGCTAAACAGGTAAAAATTCCATCCATAAAATGAGCACCACACACTGCCATCATAGTGCAGAAAGAAACTCACGTGATCGGTCGTCCATCACCACTATGTCATGCTTGGTGAGTTTGTACACATTGTGCATTATATGCTTCCCATTCGCCCACTTTACATCCATCACGTCATCCAGAGAATCAAGGCCGACAATCTTCTGTAAACTGTACGACAAGAAGAGTCAGAATGGAGCCAATGATAATTCCGCAGCACAGTCTTGTCGGAATCAATGTGATTTCATTGATAAAAGCAAAACAATACGGCGGTGAATAGTAAAATGTACAATTACCTATTTTCTATTATTGGGAGTCCAATAATGAAATGGACCTATCCATTAGCACACAGGTTTTCAAAGTTGGTCCTCAGGACCCCACACGGTGCATGTTTTACAGGCCTCCTCACAGAATCACAAGTGAAATAATTAGCTCCATCTGTGTATCTTTTTAAATGTGTAAGTCAGTAGGGAGTGCACCTGTCGGGTGACCTGGAAAGCATGAACTGTGTAGGACCCAGTTTGAGAACCACTGCGTTAGCAATATGCATAGAACGGCTTACCATACTATCCCTTTAAATCAGGACACTCGTGAATTATACACATGATGAAAAGCAGGTGAAATACAGGCTTGAGGTAAGTGCTAGTAAGTATGGTAAGGCTATGGAGACATTTCTCTTGGCACCAGACAAGTCCCCTGAAGATTGCACAGTCCACAAGGTTTGTAAGATATGTCAGTGGCCACACAGGAACTTCCTGAACGGCTCATTTTTTTGTTAATATAGTGCCTTAGGCAATGGTGTAGAAAATGTGGTGTTGCCTATAGCAACCAACTACAAATGATACTAAAGTATAGAAAATAATCCACATTTCACTGTGGGCTATTTATAAGCCGACTTTTTCAGCACATTTTTTATGCTGAAAATAAAACACCCCCTCGGCTTATACGCCGGTGTTTACGGTAACTGTAGTTTTCTGTGCTGTGGAGGGGACCGGTGCGCTGCAAGAGACTCGGTGATGCGGGAGGAGGGGACCCAGTACGGCAGAAGCTTCCTCTCCTCCATCCCCATCCGCCCATGAAGCTACGGCTTCTCTCCCCCTAGGCGCTGGAGACACTGCCCACCAGAGACGCAGCGCTCCCACCCTGTGCACCGGAGACTTTAACCCCTGCCTGCCAGAGACACCGCGCTCGTCCAGGAGCACCACAGGGCAGAGCAGCAGGTACGGTTCCTGTTCAGAGGGAGGAGAGGGGTGTCAGGCCTCTGGTCTGGTCAATGTGCCTTTACAATAAGTATGTTTATGTCAGTGTGCCCCTATACCCTGTACAGTGTGTGTGTGTGTGTGTGTGTGTGTGTGTGTGTCAGTCAGTGTGCCCCTAGACCCTGTACAGTGTGTGTGTGTGTGTGTGTGAGTCAGTCAGTGTGCCCCTAGACCCTGTACAGTGTGTCTCAGTGTGCCCCTAGACCCTGTGCATTTCCCACCGTAGGCTTATACTAGAGTCAACACATTTTCCCAGCTATTTGTGGTAAAATTAGGTGCCTCGGCTTATCTTCGGGTCGACTTATACTCAAGTATATTTGGTACTTCTGTTATGGTTTTCATAGCTCATGGAACTGCCATTTTCACACCCACCTTCATGCAAGTTATACAGCCAGACAATGGGCAATACTGCATTACTTTCTGCAGGCATTTACATTTTGAAGCAGTCCATCATAACATAGCAATGATTGCATCAGAATATAATAGGGATTTGATTTTACTGTTCCTGACGCGTGTTAAATAATCAACCACAACAAAAGTTTTTTCTGCCGATTTAAAGATTGACTAGTGTCCTATTCATTTTGTAGCATTGAATACGACCAGTCATTATGCATATTGAGAACAACAGGGTGTGACCAAGCTGTGATTTTACCAGCACATTTTTTCAGGTCTTGCGGCATCCACTTAATTGGACATGTAGACAATGCAATCATTTATTTAGGGATATCAAAGCTGGCTTTCAGAAGAGACAACATAGATTTCTATTGCAAAAAAGTAAGAACAGTCATGTAAACATCTATTTACACAACAAAGATGGCCACTGAACCTAGCATGCGCTGGGCATGTGCATACTAGGTTTAGTGGCCATCTTAGCTAGGAAATGAAACCTCCCTGTAGGAACCAATATGGCGTATGTGCACATTACACTATTAAAGGTAATCAACCCAGCACACTTGGAAAAAAAAAATCATTCAGCCCACCTGATTCGCAAAAATGACAAGATACCTGCCCGCAATTAAAATGGTTGTACTTCTATAATAAAAATCCTTTACAAATGAAACATAGATCTATGGGCCTAATTCAGACTTGATTGCTAGTGTGAGAATTTGGAAATCGAGCAAATGCACATACCGATCAAATACATAGCGCATGCATGAGGTGAAATAGCGGATGACAAGGTTTGTGGATTGTAATGTGGCCGCAGTTTGACTGTCAGGATGCTGTTTGGGGCTGATAACTTGACGTTTTCTGTGAGTGGTTGGAAAAACCACTGGTGTGTCCAGGCGTTTTTGAGGAGGGTCCGAGACATTAGCGATGACCACTTTCACCCTGAGGTGTAAGACTCAGACCTACTGTACTTACAATTGCACAGATGACAATTTCTGTTTGATGGTTCGAGAATTGCTTATGGATTTGCGAATTGATAACTATTAGCAATTCTGTCAAAATTTAACAAGAGACGTTTTCTCTGTCTGGACGGCAGCTAAATTCTCCCATGAACGATCAAGTGTGAATTAGACCATATATTCGCAAAACGCTATATCACAGCTCACTTACTATGCCAAGGTCCTATTTTTCCACATATCTTCCATATTAGCCGTGGTTAGCTCTCTGCGATACACCAAGCGACAGAGCGGCACCTCACCTATGGCAATGCTGTGACGTTTGTACCACATTTCTGAGTTCTAAGAATAGAAATAAACAAACAAATTGTATTGCCATATAGGTATCAAAACTCTTCAATGAATTGTAACTGGGAAAACAGCCCTCAAACATTACATTTATTCAGGTGACAATAGTGGCAAATAGCCACCAAAGTCAATCACCACAGTGTTAAATTGAAACACATTATAAAATTTTCAGAATCTGGTGGGGCTGATGTAACATGTGCACAGAGAGTTAGATTTGGGTGAGTTATTTGGTTTCCGTGCAGGGTAAATACTGGCTGCTTTATTTTTACACTGCAATATAGATATCAGTTTGAAGTACACCCCCCACCCAAATCTAACTCTCTCTGCACATGTTACATCAGCCCCACCTGCAGTGCATATGATTTTCTCCATTAGAGTGATTGTGCCTTTGCGAGTGAACCAGAATAACCCCCAAAGGGCCTGATTCGGTACTTGTGTAGTTTCACGGCGCCACCGCGCGCAGTGAAACTTTGAAACTTGGCAGTCTGCCAGACTCTGTGTTTACTGTGCGCGTGCCGCTCTAGCTGTTCTCAGCGCAGCGCCTGGCTGCTTTCCTTATGTAATCTACGTTATCAGCATAGCGCTGGGTGCACTGTGGTAATTGTAGTTCCACAGTAAAATAGGCAGTCCTGCGCACCGCTGACAACCCGGCTATTTAGAAGTCTAGATTTAGACGTCTAAATCCAGACTCCCTGCAAACCGCTAAGATGGGGGCATCTAAATTTAGACGGTAAAGCGTCTAAATTTAGTAGGGTCTAGGGGTACACTATTAAACCGGTTCACAATGACACTAGTCGACGTAACAGCTGTCGACCTTGTTAATTCCACTATTCACACCAACCCGAAGCGTGGCGAGCGCAGCGAGCCCGCGAGGGGTGGCGGTACGCGTCCTACGACCTTTTCATACCCCTACTATCCACGTCGGCGTGGAGTTGATTTTATAAAGTGTGGCAAGCGCAGCGGGCCACCGAGCTCGAAGCGTGGCGAGGGGATGCGGATACCTGTGAAGCCTGCGAGGGGACGCGGATACCTGTAAAGGTATCCGCGTCCGCTCGCCACGCTTCGGGCTCACCACACTTTATAAAATCAACTCCACGCCGACGTGGATAGTGGGGGTATGAAAAGGTCGTAGGACGCGTACCGCCGCCCCTCGCGGGCTCGCTGCGCTCTCCACGCTTCGGGTTGGCGTAGATAGTGGAATTAACAAGGTCGACAGCTGTTACGTTGACTAGTGTCATTGTGAACAGGTTTAATAGTGTACCCCTAGACCCTACTAAATTTAGACGCTTTACCGTCTAAATTTAGATGCCCCCATCTCAGCGGTTTGCAGGGAGTCTGGATTTAGACGTCTAAATCTAGACGTCTAAATTGCCGGGGTGTCCAGTTCAGCGAGTCTGGATTTAGACACTTTAGCGTCTAAATTGGCGGGTTGTCAGCGGTGCGCAGGAGTCTGGATTTAGACGCTTTAGCGTCTAAATTGCCGGGTTGTCAGCGGTGCGCAGGACTGCCTATTTCACTGTGGAACTACAAGTACCACAGTGACCTGTCAGCGCTGGGTGCACTGCTGCTGCCCAGCGCTATGCTGATAACGTAGCTTACATAAGGAAAGCAGCCACACGCTGCGCTGAGAACAGCTAGAGCGGCACGCGCACAGTAATCTGGCAGACTGACAAGTTTCAAAGTTTCACTGTGCGCGCGGTGGTGCCGTGAAACTACACAAGTACCCCTGATTCTAATCCATACGCAACCCTGCGTGTTGGCACATGGGAGGGATGGTTTGGTACTGGTCATGCGCATACGCAGCTGCAGGAATCGGCTAGTGTGCACCCAGCATCAGCCCGGATTATTTTGCTTTCCTATGATAGTATAATTTATCCTCTTCCTTTAAATCGGAGAAGTTGTGTTTTGCGTTGCACCAACATCCCTGACTTCTAAATGTGGATTTCCAGGAATTTTATCATTGCTGCATAAATCATTAGCCCATCAGCATTCAGTCAGTAAATCTGCAGAAACAGCTGATGAGCATGTGAAGCACACAAGTCATGTCAGCGCGCAGCAGTCTCTGTTGTGCTTGACAAGTGAAGAGCTGGATACACAGGATGAGAGGAAACAAGTCCGATTAACATTTCCCCCCTTATTTCTCCTGGGAATTGATTAACATAATGTCGCAGGAGCCATGAACATGGAAGTGCAGCAGGTGTCAACTTAGATCACACTTGAAATGCGACACACAAAAAAGGGTTGTGCTAGATTCAAGGCCAGAGTAATATGGCAAATGGTTGTCTCTGCAGAGGGCATATTATACAGCAGATGCAGGAAGTCAGATTGCTGAAATCTTGCACATTTTATTAGATTGTCCGGAAGTGTAATTTCATTTTACAGGACATTGATATTACATCAAGATGCACATCCTAAGTGAGAGGCTCATTACTAACTTCATATGTAGTGTGTTTAATACAGCCGGTATATAAATATGGATTTGTTGTGGAAGTTACTATTATTATAATTTTATTTATAAGGCGCCACAAGTGTTTCGCAGCGCCGTACAAAGGAACAATACAGGGAGACAAAGCTTGGCATAACATTAAATAAATAACAAAAATACAGTACAAATAAAGAGCGCCACAGTTCAATACACATTACAGCTTGGATATAAGTAGTGAGGACTCAATCAACATACAACTAGAGGCTAGATGCCAATGATGGAGATGAGTATGCAGACGAAGATGGTCACTGAGTGTTGGAGTATAGAAGAGCTGTGAGTGAAATGTGAAGAGAAGAGGGCTTTGACAACAGGAGGGAAGAGGGCCCTGCTCGGAGGAGCTTACAATCTAGTAGGAAGGGGAGACAGACAGATTACAAGAGGTGCACGCAGGAAGGGGAGACAGACAGATTACAAGAGGTGCACGCGAGTGGGTGGTGGTTAGATAGCAGGATGTAAACAGGCAAGGGGTCGGAGAACCAGCTGGTTTATGCAGTGGAAGGGTATGCTTTGATGAATAGGTGAGTTTTCAGTGCACGTTTGAAGCTTTGGAAGGTCGGGGAGAGTCTAATGGAGCGAGGGAGTGCGTTCCACTGAAGGGGTGCAGCACGGGCAAAGTCCTGTACTCTAGCATGGGAAGCAGTGATCAGGGTGGAGGAGAGACGACAGTCGTCAGCCGACCGTAGAGGGCGGGAGGGTGTATGAATTGAGATGAGGTTAGAGATATATGGAGCAATGGAATTAGAGATGGCCCTGTATGTGAGTGTGAGGTGTTTGAAGAGGATTCTGTAGGGGAATGGAAGCCAGTGCAGATTTTGTTGAAGGGGAGTTGCAGAATTAGAGCGGCGGGAGAGGAAGATAAGCCTGGCTGCAGCATTAAGGACAGATTGGAGAGGAGCCAGTTGGGAATGAGCGAGGCCGGTGAGGAGAACATTGCAGTAGTCGAGCCGTGAGATGACCAATGAGTGGATGATCAGCTTAGTTGCACTCTGTGAGAGAAAGGGCCTGATGCGAGCAATGTTGCGTAACTGGAACCGGCAAGAATGGGCCAGGGCTTGGATGTGGGGTGCAAAGGAGAGGGAGGAGTCAAGAGTGACACCCAGGCAGCAGAGTTGGGGAACGGGGGAGATGATGGTGTTGTTAACAGTGATAGAGATATTAGTATGATATATTACTATGTGGTGTATGTCGTGTACTATACATATGTACTAAAAACTGGAAACTTATGAGGCCTATACATGGGACTAGATGCACTAAGCTTCAAAAGTGATACAGTGGAGAGTGATAAACAGCCAGCCAATCAGCTCATACCACTCATGTCACAGACTGTCTGAAAAATGTCAGGCAGGAGCTGATTGGTTGGTTGTTTATCAAACTCCATTTTATCACTTTTGAACCTCCGTGCATCTGGCCCATGGGGAGATTTTGCTGAGCGATCTGTCTCTGGTGAGAATACTTGCCCTGACCAGCAATCAAAACTTAATTATTCCAGCACAGTGGCGTAACTCCCGGAGGCAATGGAGACATTTGCCGCCGGGCGTTAGCCATCACGGAGGGGCACAGAGAGCAGCTGCTGGCACAAGCAAGACTACCCAGCCGCAGGAAGAAACCCCGGCCGCTGACCCATACTTGACAATGCTCCCGCATTCTGCATCTCCCGTCAAGCCAGTATGTGTCCCGCTGCCCACTTAATCCGCCGGAATCCTCAGCCATGTGTGAATGGCAGACTGCGAGTCCTACGCACCGCAGGCAGCATAGCTGCACAGCAGAGGCAGTAAGCAGCGATCTCCCGCCCACGAATGCAGGGCAGGCAGGAGAGGAGACCACAGCATCAGAGGCAGCAAGCGGTGATCTCCAGGCTACGAGTGCAGGGCAGGCAGGAGAGGAGACCACAGCATCAGAGGCAGCAAGCGGTGATCTCCAGGCTGCGAGTGCAGGGCAGGCAGGAGAGGAGACCACAGCATCAGAGGCAGCAAGCGGTGATCTCCAGGCTACGAGTGCAGGGCAGGCAGGAGAGGAGACCACAGCATCAGAAGCAGCAGCGGATCCCTCCTGCTGTCCATTCCGCACTGACACTGTAGCTGCTGGAAGACGGGAGATTGATGGGGGAACTGACCCAGCCGTTCGAGTGGAGGTCAGAGTGAGCGTATTTGTAGCTGTTTGTGCTATAGAGAAAGTATTGCAGACAGCCATCAGTTTGACAATCTCTATTTGCTGAAAACATTCCAATGTAATTTCTGCTACAAATGATGTTTTCTGTCATTAGCTGCTTGGGATAAGTTGTAGGTTACTAATAAAATAGCTACTGTAAAGATATGCACCACTTGCCACTAACCCTATATATGTAGCTATATTGAGAATATGTGATTGAAGTGTTTATCGGTGAGGCTTCTTGGTAGCAGCAGTGATAGTTCTATATGGTAATGCAGCAGGAGGTGCCTTTTACAAGCAGACACCTCCGACTGCAAAAGTGATCTGATCTGCGTCCTTGTACACAGCATCGGATCTCTCTCCCACTATCGGCAGCATACGGGGGGTTCCACTATCTATACCGCCTCCGGGTGACTCGTATGAACTTACGCCACTGATCCAGCATGCTGGATATTATTTGCCGGGCGTAACGACACGTGGGCCGGGCATCACTATAACTATGGCCCCACACACAGAGCTATGTAGGGGGATATTTTAAGCGATCTAGTCAAATTAAGTCAGAGCGCTTAGCAAATGCCCTCAAATCGTTCTGTGTGTAAGCACCATTACAACTAAAACGACGGTGTTTATGGTGGAACATCACTAAATATGTAGCGGCGGGTACCTATTCAATGCGGTCTTCACCGACAGCATTGAAGGGGGATCACGGCAGAACGAGGTCGACTTCAGAAGCTGTCGGGCCCGTGTTGCTGAACACAGCCGTGCATTGTCGCGATCCCGGCCACAGATCGACAATCCACTGCTGTTTACGCGGACACACCCCCTTTTCACCAATCAGCAGCCGGGACATTGAATCCCGCCTGCCGATTTACTGTCGGGCAAAAACGTGAATGGGCCTGGATCACGGCTCTCAGGAGGGAATCGACAGCCGTGATCCAGGATGGAATAACTGCAAAGAATCAAAGCAAGCAATCTGGGAGAGCTACACAGATAACATGCTGTCCTGGCATTTGGCATGGCTGCATGGAGAAATGTAATTTCGGCCGGGCGGCGTTAACTGGCTCACTCAGCAGAGAGCGACCGCTGCTTAACGAGTGAACCTGAGTCAGGCCCTGCATTGGTGTGGTTAGAGAGAAAACACAAGGCATTGATGTTGTATGTATGGATAATGCACATTTGCTGCTTAGTTAAGAGAAAATATGAAAAGGCAAACCACACTCACCATTACGACGGGTTTCACTGGAACATAAGAGTGGGAGGTCATAGAGTTTTCCTCAGTCCAACGAGGGAATGGAAGAGGATCCACCTTTTGCGGAGGTCTTCTTGGGTATGGTTTAAGGGGTGATGTTGGTGGAAATCTGTATTAAAAAAAAAAAAAAAAAAAAAAAAAAATACAATGGAATCATACACATATTACAAACTGCAGTACCACAGTGAGGATCAGCTTATAGTCCTAAAATGTTCAGCCATCCTCCTCCACTACACCATAACTTTTGGTGGAACCTATAAATTAGGGTTGTCCTCGGGTATTGTAAAAGGGTTGGATGTCCGAGTGAGGGGAGAGTTTTCCTAACAAACAGACCAACACACCAATGGACTATAACAGTATAGACACTACGTTGCAGTTATTAGTACAAGATATTGGAACATAAGTGACATTTTAATACAGAAGAACATAAAAGTAAATAAAAAGCGACAACGCCAGTTTGAGGTGATTGTTGAGCGTGTGCATTTTATAAAACATTGAATAAGTGATATCACACTTGGGGCAACAACAAATTAACCCTACAATGTCTGTGTGCGCGTGCACATGTGGTAGGGAATATAGATTGTAAGCTCCACTGGGGCAGGGACTGATGTGAATGTTCAAATATTCTCTATAAAGCGCTGCGTAATTTGTATGCGCTATATAAGAAACTGTAAATAATAATAATCACACAAACTGGTTATGCACTTTTCTAATAATCCAAAACCTAATGTCAATGTCACCTGTACTGGAAATCCCATAAAAAAAAAAAAAAAACCTGTAAACTTTAAAATACCATATTTAGTGATATGTACTGATTAACCAGAGGTTAATCTTTAGAGCGCCTATATATGTGTTGTGGCCTTAAAGAACAGCCGCTTAGGGGGATGGTCAGTTCCCCAAACAAGTGGAAACAAAAAACAACAAAGAAAGCAGCGCTCAAAGAAACTAATAAAGTATATGCATCACTTTAAATAAAATTTTATGACATATTAAAATTACATATGTAAACACATGAGAAATGTATATAACATAAAATGGACCTATTGGGAGAGATGGTGTTATGATAGTCACCACTGGTAGATTGATTTGACCTGCACTGATCAAAGCTTGTGTCCAAGGAATGTTCAGAGGAAGTCCACTTTTTGGCAAATTTGTGGATCTCCTAATGGATGCCTAGATGTTGGCCCGTTGGCAATAGAGGTGTTTTAGCCGGGATGCAGTTAAAATCCCGGCGGTCGGGATCCCGACGCCGGAATCCTGACCGCCGAAATGCCGACCGCCGAAATGCCGACACATTCTCCCTCCTGGGGTGTCCACGACACCCCTGGAGGGAGAATAAATTAGTGTGCCGAGCGTAGCGAGGCACCGGGCCCGCTGCGTGGCGAGCGCAGCGAGCCCGCAAGGGGGGGCGATCCACGTCCCCCCCTTGTCGGCATTTCGGCTGTCGGGATTCCGGCGTCGGGATTCTGAACGCCGGGATCCCGACCGCCGGGATTCAATACTGAATCCTTTTAGCCAGCCCGGGGTACCTTTTTTAAGGATAACAATCCAATGTCCAGGATTCCGAATGGTCCAAAGCCTCAATAGATGTTTGCAGGACAGGATCAGAAGAATAAGCAGGTAGTCAACGATTTCTCAGTTAGGATTAGTTTTTCTCTCCACTGTGGGGTCCAGGATCACCAACGTGATTCGCTGTGCTAACTCACAGCTTTATCAAGGTGTTTACCACCCTATGGAATGCCCTTCCACGAACAATAACACTCTCCACTAGTCTCCAAACTTTCAAGTGTTCCCTGAAAACTCACCTCTTCAGGCAAGCCTATCATATTTAAGTTCCACACGCATAACCCTCTGAGGCACTTATGTATTATATAGCTTCCCTTCTGGACCTACAAGCTATGCGATTACTGGTGCCTGTTTCCCTCCTATGTCCCTATAGATTGTAAGCTTGCAGCAGGGCCCTCTAACCTCCAAGTCTGTCTGTTACCCAGTTTGTTTTATCACTGTCTACTATTGTAAAGTGCAACGAAATCTGCAAAAAAATAAATAATAAATAAAAACCATGTCACCAAAAACCATATTTGTATGAAAGGTTCTATAACTCATGCACAATTTATACCAGTAAAGAACAAGACCGTCCCAGATCACATCAGTTTAAAGGGCTGGCTGACCAAATTAGTTACCCTTGTGGTTCATGGTAACCAAGCAATTGTCCTTATAGTAAGGCCAGCTAGTATCCAGCACAGTGTATGGCAACCCACTTTTTAGGCTAATACCCAAAGTTACAATTCTTACAATACAGCATAATAGCAAAAGTGCTGTCACAAACTTGAACGTATTCATATTCAAAAAGTATGTTAAAAAAAAACAAAACAAAAAAAAACAACCTTTATGGTTTCCTTGCTTTTATTTTCTGGTTTTCTCTCCTTAGAAACAGGAGCATTGTATGCAAATGATAGGTCAGAGGATGTAATCTCTTACATCCAGGAAACAAATAAAAACAGGGTGAGAGGCTTTGTAATGGATGTAAATCAGTAAACACACACCTGTAAAGACTGTTATTATCTTCAAAGTCTTCTCTCCCCCATCTTCCTTTTACGTCCTCGATGACATGGTTCTTCTGAAACTTCTTTAAGAGCTGGATTGTCTGACTGCGAGTTACTTCTGGCCCAAAGTTCTGGTTACATTGGAGCAGCTCATGCAACCAATCGGCCGCATCGGACGCAGTGAAACACCGGTCGTAGGTCTTAAAGTGCACACGATGCCGCTTCTGGGGCATTCCAGCGCGGAACAGTTCAATAGTCTCATTCCACTAAAATACAATTGAATAACAAAACAGTTACTCCCTGTCTATGTACAACACTCCACATATAGGCTAAATGACATGACAATTACTTATCCATGGTTTAACCCTATGACTGCCATAACAAGTTATTTTCATTGTGCCCAAATCCTGTTCCTATATGGCCACTACCTACTCAAATCATCACGTTTGGTTTCCCAACAGTCTCCAGATAATGGTGCTGTAGGTGAAAATAGCATGTGTTCAAGATGGGGTTGGGGGGTATGGGAAGAACCTCTGCACAAGATGCACCTATCGATGGTAAACTTTTTATGATATGTAAGTTTTAGAATCCACAATAAACAAAAGATGTATATATTGATATATTTTCGAATGTATCACTCTTGTGGAGGTGCACCCCTGAGAGTAGAAAGTGTACAATTTTTAAAGGGAAAGAAAAAAGTACTCTCCTTTGTTTGGGGGCACGCTTGTCAGGAAAAATAAATTTTGGTTATGATTGTAAGTTATAAAACGTAACTTTTAATTGGTGATTCTAAAAAAGGCTATAATATGAACAAAAAAGACACAGACAAACTACACATAACATAAATAGTGTTAAGGAACCACTTATCGGACTCAATAGAGTCCCTCCAGCGATTTATCGCTGGTATCAAGTATGTATATTGCCGCACTAATGGGCAAGTATTAGATATGTCCACAAATGTGGGTCACTTCAGTACAAAGGGTTACAGTGAAGTGAAAACACTGGTAGCGAAATGGTTAAAAAATATTAACATGTTACATCCAATAAGTTGTATGGTGTGTTTCCAGTTCACAAATGTATAAACCATGCAGAATCAGCATATAGTTTGGTGAAAAATTGGACAGAGGACACAAACAGACTATACAAAAATTAAATAAGTGGTCAGAGCCACTAGTTGTACTTCAGTTGAGTCTCTCCAGTCATTTGTCTCTGGTATCTCAAATGTATATAGCCACAGGTGTGGGTTTTGCATAGGACACTGGTAGCAAGAATAGGATGGATATGTAGTCATAGGTAACATCCAATAAATTTGTGTAGCTTATGTCCAGTTCACAAATATGTGATGCCTACAATAGATTGTATGGTGTGTGTCCAAGTCACAGATGTATGGTGATATACTGAAACAGTATTAAGACACAGATTACAAAGATAGGATGATTTGTGAATTGTATCCAAAAAATTGTATAGTGTGTGTCGACTTCACCGATACATAAATAATAATGCGCTCAATCGGCGTAAATTTAAATGTGATAGATGCAGAGCTCCAAATATAGGCAAACAAAAGGGTAATGCAGTGATAGCCACCTACAAGAAGTGATACTGAAGTTTTAATTGGATTAAGAGTAGTATCAAAATAGGGACTCCACAGGAATGCACACAATTACTACTGCTGTGTCAAACGACTAGTCCTAGTCCTGTGTTGACACAGTGAGCGGATTGTGTTGTCAGACCATCAATGGGGAGTAGAGTTGGGAACTATATAGAAATAGCATCTGCTGTCTCTTCCCCAGTAATAAGGTGCCCTGTTGTCACCGACAGTGCAGGGTCTAGCCGAATTTTCTGGGTGGAGATGAGAGTGCTAGAGAAAAGGTCATATACAGTATGGTGCAACACAGGAGACGACTTCTGCCTAGTGGGTTAGTAGGCTGCTGCTTCCCATTGATAATACATTGGTGGGAAGTGAGCGGTACTCACCACTGGCTGTGTTTAAAGTATAGAGTAGAATATCAGTAATCACTTTAAAAGGGTATATGGTGCCCTGTTAACTGATAGTCAGAGAAGGGTCCTGCCAAAACCTCTTGCACTGATCCGATAATTCACGAGTAGAAAGGGTGCAGGAGAAATGGGAGGAAGGGGGAGAAAAAGGAGGTGCGTCTGAGGTATCAGAAGCTACCAAAATCCCATTGCTAAAAGCATTGATGGGAATCAGTGTACGCTGTGCCAGAGACGACCTGGAATAATTCCCCCTGATTTATGGGCATACACATATATCAATTTGACTCACAAACCTGTGGTCACATATTTTTGTAATTTCATAGACCACTCACGGTTGGGATTCAATTGATGCCCAGATTAGGGGGTTTTTTTTGACTACTGAGAGATAATTTTTGTAGCCTATTTGTGTCCTGTGTCCAATTTGTCACACAAATTAATACTGTTTCAGTATATCACCATACATCTGTCACTTGGACACACACCATACAATCTATTGTAGGCATCACATTTGTGAACTGGACATAAGCTACACAAATTTATTGGATGTTACCTATGACTACATATCCATCCTATTCTTGCTACCAGTGTCCTATGCAAAACCCACACCTGTGGCTATATACATTTGAGATACCAGAGACAAATGACTGGAGAGACTCAACTGAAGTACAACTAGTGGCTCTGACCACTTATTTAATTTTTGTATAGTCAGTTTGTGTCCTCTGTCCAATTTTTCACCAAACTATATGCTGATTCTGCATGGTTTATACATTTGTGAACTGGAAACACACCATACAACTTATTGGATGTAACATGTTAATATTTTTTAACCATTTCGCTACCAGTGTTTTCACTTCACTGTAACCCTTTGTACTGAAGTGACCCACATTTGTGGACATATCTAATACTTGCCCATTAGTGCGGCAATATACATACTTGATACCAGCGATAAATCGCTGGAGGGACTCTATTGAGTCCGATAAGTGGTTCCTTAACACTATTTATGTTATGTGTAGTTTGTCTGTGTCTTTTTTGTTCATATTATAGCCTTTTTTAGAATCACCAATTAAAAGTTACGTTTTATAACTTACAATCATAACCAAAATTTATTTTTCCTGACAAGCGTGCCCCCAAACAAAGGAGAGTACTTTTTTCTTTCCCTTTGAAAATAGCATGTGGACAAATAACTGGACATAAGGGGGGGTTATTCTGATTCACTCGGAAAGGCACAATCACTCTCTCTAATGGACATGTTACATCAGCCCCACCTGCAGTGCACATGGTTTTGTCCATTAGAGAGTGATTGTGCCTTTCCGAGTGAATCAGAATAATCTGAAATGTAATAGGATGAGAGATTCAGACAGTGAGAGATTTGGTAAGAAATCTCCAGTTTTTTTTAAAGTGGCAATCATTTACACTGCAAAATCAAACTGGTTTTGAAGTGTAAATGATTGCCGCTTTTTAAAAAACCTGGAGATTTCTTACCAAATCTCTCACTTTGAGTCGCTCATCCTATTCCCCCCCCCCCGCCCCCAAGATATTTACCTGACCCTCTGCAGTTTTCACCCCTGCAGAATAGTGTCCCATTGTTGATTTCTGTGGTTTCTAAATGCAAAAACCTACTATAGGGTCATTCTACGCCAACTCATCACAAAAAAAGTAACTTTTCAACCCAACAGTCTCAGAATTTCATGAAATTTGCACTAACCATGCAGCTGGCAGGTTCAAACTGGTCTTGTATGCAATGCCCCTTGACCCGCCTTGGAGGTTCCCGAGCAGTAGTATCATATATACGATGTATCGTATGCAGTCCTTTGGCATACAATATATCATAAGCGTTCCTATTCTCTGCTGCCAAGAGGCTGTCCGAGTCTATAGTCAGATATGCAGCATGTCCGATCTCCAACCTCGATGCGCACAGGACATCACATTGGATCGGATGTCAAACACATGCGATTTGGCCACTTGTCACTCAATTTCTTGGCCCGATCTGTTGGACTCAGGTTAAAAGCGGACAAATTGCACTAGTGTATGGCCAGCTTTACAGTAAAGGGTACTTGTTTCCTAGCACGGCGCCCATCGCATACCATACTTAGTGGCGTGCGATGCGATATTCATGTTAAATTAACAGGAGTGCTTGTACATTGAAATATCGCATAGCATTGCATGCCAGCAAAAGGCATGCAATGCGATTTTTAATTGTACAAGCACCCTGATGGGTGCCTACAATGTTAAATGCACGCCCATTGTCAACGCCACCCCCACTATCATTGCCAACCCGAAGTGTGCCGAGCCTGCGTGGGGAGGTGGTTCGTGTCCTCTGACCTTTTCATACCCCCACTATCCACGTTGGCATGGAGTTGATTTTATATAGTGTGCGAGTGCAGCGAGCCCGAAGTTTGGCGAGCCCCGCGAGGCGACGCAGAATACGAGACCGAAGCGTGGCAAGCCCCGCGAGGGGGTGCGGAATACATGTAAAGTAATCTGTGTGCGCTCGCCACACTATTTAAAATCAACTCCACGCCGACGTAGATAGTGGGGGTATGAAAAGGTCGGAGGATGCGTACCGCCGCCGATCGCCACGCTTCGGGTTGGCGTTGATAGTGGGGGTGCCGTTGCCAATGGGGGTGCATTTAATATTGAAAGCACCCATCAGGGTGCTTGTACAATTAAAAAATCTAATCGCATCGCCAGTACCCAGTAAAGAACATGGTTTATAAAAAATAAAAAATAAAGGACTTCATGATCCATTCCATAGAGGAATGATAACGGTGTAGCATATATACAGGAAATCACCCACAATTCCCAGGTTGGGGTGCAGTGGCCTGTATAGATAGATAGATAGATAGATAGATAGATAGATAGATAGATAGATAGATAGATAGATAGATAGTTCCTTTCACTATTCTAGACAGATATACCGACCAGATGACAAAAAAATAACCTAGAAAACTAATACTGCATGCTTTGCCCAAAGGTCTAAGAAAGCTCAGTTCTAAAGATGGGGTAGGCCTTGCCACAGCTTAAACACATGCTGGGAGGTGGAGGTCCAGAACTCCTGGACTTCAACACATTTTAAATGAACCTTATTTTTAATGAAAATAGTGAAGTCAATAAATAATCTCTATTAATGGGCTAGATTTATTTAAAAAAAAAAAAATTAGTTCGTTCAACATAACCCCTTTTAATGAAACCCAAAAAACAACAGAATAAATAATGATTAATTTCCCGCTGTTTTTTATAGTGTTCACAGGTTCACATTTTCCCCTTGAGAGAAGGAGACCTGAAATCTCTCACCGTGAAATGAGGTTGAGCCATGAATGCTAAAGTCTCTCCAGGAGCTGGTTTCTGCAGCACTCTGCACTAACTCCTCTATGGTACCTTTTGTTACGTCATGAACTAGCAGCCTGTGAAAGTGACCCCTGCAGCTACAGCTACAGCCCCACCAGAAACAAGAGCAGGTTATCACCATATATTGTATATAGGGACTTTGCAGTGCTAGATTTCCCATACGAGTACACTGCGCATGTGCCAGGGGGCAGTTCTGTTCAGGAGCCACCATGCAAATAGCCTTATATTCATTTTACATACTTCCTTCCCCTGCAGGTAAAATGCTGGATAAAGGGACACTAGCATGTAATGTCTAATCTGTAACTTAAAGCGTATTCACTTACAATACCAGTCCTGTATCTTTGTACACACAAATGTTTAGGAACTTTGTTAGATTATCATGTCAGAGTGGAAAAGCAGCACTGATGCAGAAAGCAAATATTAGTGGGTCAATAAGATATCCAGTTCCAACAGAAAACATCTGGGACGTCTGCCAAAGTAGACTCGGTGATCATGATTGCCTGGTGAATACAGAACTAAAGCTGGCCATACAACTAATGATTTATTGTCCAATCTGATTGGTTTGAAAAAAAAAAAAAAAATCAGAGAGCAAATGAGTTGACGATTTGATTTGAAATGCTGAAAAAGTGAAAAAAAATGTCATTCATATATTACCATATATTGTTCCAACCAGCCAGATTGGAAAATACATTTTTTTAGTGTATGGCCAGCTTTATATTAACAGTTTGTTTTATGGTAATGTAAACTATAAATCAGTTACATCAATGGAACCCACCATCCATTAGAAGCAAATCACTCAAACAAGTTAATTACCAGCATTTTGTTGCCCCAAAATTGCTGGAGCCAAGCACAAAAAGAGACTCAAGAACAATAAAAAAAAAAAGTTACAGATCTTTCCTAGCATTTTTAAGCCAACTTTGTGCCCCAAATTGCCCAACTAACAGATGCAATGTTCCAAGGCAACTACAAATAACAAAAATACAGGTATTTCTTAGCAGTTGTTGATTAAAATATATGTAAGCGATTTGATGACGGTTTAGTTCAAGAAAACGAACCGTAGATTTCACACTAGTTCAAGTGTATTTCTTCATTCAAGTCCTGGGAGTGCCGCTTCCAGTTAGCTGAAGGCACCGGAAAAGATAATATATGGTATTCGGGCTAGAGTGCCAGTCCCTTGCAAGTGATTGCAAGCGATTTAATATATAGAGGGTGGTAATAGAGTATATAGATTTCAGAAAGGCAGCACACCTACTAGTGGCTATACTGATCTCACATTTACAGTATAACAGCACATAAAGAACCCCCGAGACAGCCCGTGTGTTACATTCCATACACTGACATGTTACTAATCAAATCCAAGGTGCCTGAGATCACAGCATTTTACATGTTAGCCACGAACAACAATTTATTGGGCAGCATATTAATGACATACATGTATGTATGGGATCCGGTCATTAGGTCGACAAGTATTGGGTCGACACCACTAGGTCGACGTGGGTTTTTTTATTTTATTTTTTTTGGAGCCGACATCTGCCGACAGGCAGTATTTCATGCCCTACCATCCACTAGGGCATGGTGGGAGAATAAAATAGTGTGCTGAGCGCAGTGAGGAACCGCGCCCGAAGCAGGGGATGTGGTGCTACGCTTCCGTGTCTACGTCGACTGTGATGAAATTCGGGACAAAAAAAAAAAAGAAATAAATGTGAAAACCCCATGTCGACCTAATGCTTGTGTCAACCTACAGTCATGTCGACCTTAATGCATGTCAACCGTAATGCTGTCTACACAATGATCCATACCCGTATGTACACATCCAAATTCAATGTCATTTTCTAACTTCATTAAAAAAAAAAAAATTGATTATGTTTTAGTCATTTGTTCTATACAATTCTTATTAATTTACATTTCTGGTGGTCCTCATATACTTATTTGAGGTTTACAAAGACAGCAAGGTGCACCCCCCACACGTGCTGCACCCACCCTCTTCCCTGCACAGTAACAGAACGGGCACGACTAAAGGGGCGCCAGCTTAGAAACATCAATTTAAATCTATAGTGCCATCGCTCGCTGTGCCAGACATCAGAAACAAACAAGACACAACACGCCATAGCAGTTAGTTACACTTTTGTTCTTTTCATATACATAACATTGGATTCATGGTAATTCATGTGGCAGATCTGTGCCTGCTGGTACAAATTCTAAATCATAATATGCAAACATTACCTATTCCCCATGAGCAGACACTACATCCCGGTTGTTATGGAGTTAATAAAAAAATAAAAATCATATTTCCTTTCATATTTGAAGACTGGATAAATACAATCGTATTTTTGTGCAAAAACATCAATGCCTTGAGTGATACATGTGATAGCAGACTCACTGGTGTCAGTGAGTATCCAGTGACAACGCCCAGGAAGGATGGTGTATACTCACAGACTATCACATTACTAAAGGTCAGAGGCGGTGGTCAGTTTGGTTTATACTGGCTGTGTGTTTAAGACACTCGGAGTAAACATTAGATTATAAAGTGTTTCTTGATAAAAAGCAGCGGAGACAACCGATATCTGAAAGCTTGGACTGTCCAATCATGAGGATGCGCTGGGGGGGCACAAAACTTAGGTTGGGCCCACACACCATTTTTACACTAGTTTGGATGTATTGCTTGAATGAATATATACGAAATGCTCGGGACCACGAGCATTTTGGATAAGGGATTTTGGAATTTTATTTTTTTCATACATACACGGTCCCCTGGTGGTTCCCCGAAGTCCACAGTGGCCTCCGGGATCCTTTTCAGCGGCATCTCCGGTCCCAGGGGTGCATTGCGCAAGTGCGCCAGTGATCCCAGAGGCCACCGTGGACATTGGGGGATGAGGTAAGTATGAAAAAAGGGACTGGGGGAAAAAACCCGAAATATTCTAAAAAAAAATAACGGTATTCGTAATATTTTGATATTTGGAATAGTTCAGTTTTTGGAATACACTTATAAGGTAGAACCGACCTATCTATCTATCTATCTATCTATCTATCTATCTGATATGTGTTTTGGGCCATAAACCCCCTCCAACCAGCTATCACACACTAAAGGCTGTATTACAGGGGATGGATATTTATTTTATTTACAGTTTCTTATATAGCTCAGAAAATTCTGTTGCACTTTACAATTGTAAACAGGGATAGAACAAACTAGCTAAAAACAGACGGACATCTGAGTGGTACAAGGGGCCAACAGACACAACCGTTATTAAGAAAGGGTCAGTGATAAGCAGCTAAGGGGTAAGTGCAGCATTGGCCTTACATACATTTTAATGTATAGTTTTCTACAATTCAGTCACCCTATTGTGTGCTGCATGTCAGTCGTAGCAGAAGTGGGGTCTATGGGGGACTCTGAAAACTTTACATCCCTTTCACATCGCAAATGCCGGGCCGCACTCAGAATTTGGACACAGGTCTGTCCGGGAACGACATGGCATTTGTGAGGTAAAGCTCCTCACTGTCATCGGGGTAGAAGCAGCGCTTGGAGCTGAAGAACTGCACTCGGTGCCACTTCTGAAAGAAGATAGTGGAGTTCTGTTACAGTTGCATAAATAAAGAAAAAAAAGGAAGTAGTAACACACATATTTTTGGGGGGTCTGTAAGCAAGAAGTAGCTTATTCAGGAACAAAATACACAATGAATCTAAAAGAATGCTTCTGTTGCAGAAAGATGACTAGAATACCCAAGAAGCAACATAACAGACGCAGCCCTATAACTAGCCACATAATGGAATTATAATTCCGCAGAGCTTTAAATCCTTTTCTCAATGATGATATTACTTTAAGACACGTCTGAGCCTGTCAGCATTACCACAATGACTGCCACAAAGAGGATGTGACAACATCATTCAGGGACTCCTAGTGCTTAGGGTGCGGTTTTAATAACATCCTAAGATACAGGACCAGTTCACGTGGAATAATGGCGGGTCGTCATACAGCAGATCATGTGACGCTGACAGGCGCCAATATGAGAGATCACACACAAAAATCATAGTCTACCACAGCACAATTTTTTTTGTGTAGGTTCCTGCAATTCAGTACACACAACTCACAGCATTTATACAGCTATGCAGGAACATTAATACAGCTCACACATGTCTTTCTGGAGATGACAATGGGGGTACAAAGATGGGATTTCTAGTGAAGATGGGATGCTGCCCAGAGACTTACCAGATTCTACAAAGTTAGCACCTCCTAGAAGGTAATAGATAGATTCTGGGTACTCCAGTTTCCTCCCACAATCCAAAAATATACTGGGGAAGGCTAATTGGCTCCCAACAAAAATTAACCCTAGAATGTCTGTGTGTGCGCATGTACATGTGGTAGGGAATATAGATTGTAAGCTCCACTGGGGCAGGGACTGATGTGAATGTTCAAATATTCTATGTAAAGCGCTGCAGAATATGTGTGTGCTATATAAGAAACTGGTAATAAATAAATAATAAGTATTTAAGTGAGAAAATGGACAAAATGCTCAATGCTTACAATGTGATGTGGAACTACAAGTCTAAGCCTGTCATGCTGGGATTTGTAGTGCTATCACAGCTGTGTGCGACCCTGTAGTTTACAGAAACTAATAATGTCTTTCATAAAGATCTGCTTCTAAGTTTCCTACCCAGTGGCATGGTTATTAATCCTTATTATACCAATGCCCTGTGTACATAAGCAGCACCCGGTGCAGTGCCCGTGTTATGTGACTCGGTAAAGATGCGCATCTATGTTTACAAAGTTAGGTACTGAGTATGTCCGCACTGGCTCCCCCAGCCCTTCTCACCAGCTTGGTCGCTCGGTACGGACCCGGCCCTAAGATGCGGTGCTCCATGCCTGCGCCCTGGCCCGGCCCCGGGATGCGATGCTCCATGCTGCCCCAGCCCGGCTCCGGACGCCGCTCCGGCGTTTCTGCGTTTCCAGGAGACGGGGACAGTTTGAATCTCGTACCTGTGCTAGATGCCGACCGCCCATTGGTGAGAGAAGACACCACGTGACGTCTCTGGGGAGGGAGGTGGCACACTGGGTGGGCCTGGCCGCCGAGCTGTAGTCAGCCAGTGCCGTGTGCAGGAATTTCCTGCCCTAGTGCCCCCTTTCCTGCTGCTGCTGCTGCTGCTGCTGCGTTGTGCAATGCTGCTTAGTTAATACTTAATAGTAACACAGCTCTACTGTATGCAGGCGGCATTATTTACTGCTGCTGATTTTACTGTGTAGTACATGGGGATGAGGGAGCAACTACAATTGTGTGGGCCTTACAGCATAACACAACAGAAGTGTCCTGAAAATAAAATGTTGCACACTCACATCAATATATATAGCAACCAGACAAATATACTGTATACTTTGTTGCTATTTTGGCCTGGAAAATCCATAGGCATCACAAGTTCTGCCTCACATCCCATATAAGAGGTATATTTACAGAGTGAGCTTTTAGAAGTGAGATGTTGCCTATAGTAACCAATAAGATTCTATCTAAATTGCTAGATAAAAAAGAAGTAGACTCTAATTGGCTGCTATCTCTCACTTCTAAAAGCTCACACTTTAGTAAATATATAGACTCTATCCAATTAACTGTGCACAAGTGTGAGAGACGCGGCAGACCGGACTGACTATAACTGCTGGATTCAGGTTGGTCGTGTTCCCTGGCACCTCATCTTCACCCAATACAGCATTGGGTATTAGAACAGAGGGCAGTGAACTCCTGCATCCCCGCATCAATACTGCCATTGATCAGGTATTACCATTGGAATCTGTGAGTAGTGCGCATAACAGTGGAGGTTTCTATCTACAGATTATTGTAAATGGACTATAATTGATCTGGCTCACTAATTGGGACATTCTTCCATATATATACAAAGTGGAGGACAT
Organism: Crinia signifera; assembly: GCF_055691185.1. Lineage (NCBI taxonomy): Eukaryota > Metazoa > Chordata > Amphibia > Anura > Myobatrachidae > Crinia > Crinia signifera. The sequence goes on along the minus strand of NC_139217.1, from coordinate 436,452,435 downwards.
TACTTTGGGGTCCATTTTATGCAGAATTTTAATAATTGTGCATATTTATATTTTGCATGATTATATGCCTATACTTGGCCTGCAATAAATGTATACGCGTAATAAATTAATTAATTGATCAACTACATGCAATTGTGAATGATAGATGGCCACCTTATTATAACATACACAAGCAATATATATATATTTTCTATTTTTATTCTTTGTTTCAATTTTTTCACTATTTAAATTTTTTTTATAGTAACAACGGGGGGGAGTGCTCGCGCTAAATACCTCTTGTGGCGAGGGGGCTGCCCGGCTGGAGTGGTCCAGGCTCCTAAACGGTATTTATATTAGATAGATAGCCTTGCGCTCAACCTCTTATATGCAACAATGCTGTGTATGGTGGGTATGAATGAGAGAGAGTGACACGTATTGTTCCTTTCAAGGATTTATTGTGCTGTACAACTTAATTAATAAAATATGATTATAAACTGCAATATAAGTCCGTCTAGCGCACCAAGCACCGTACTACCCCCCACTTATATTTCTGCATTATTACAGCCCTTGCCCACTACGGTGCAATAATACCACCGTGCAGCACTTGGTGCGCTAGACGGACTCATATTGCAGTTTATAATCATATTTTATTAATTAAGTTGTACAGCACAATAAATCCTTGAAAGGAACAATACGTGTCACTCTCTCTCATTCATACCCACCATACAGTGGCGGAACTCCAGGAGGCAATGGAGTCATTTGCCGCCGGGCTCCAGGCCAGAACGGGGCACTGACTCCATTGCCTCCTGACTGATGGGTGGCTTATGGAATGAACTTAGAGTGCCCCAACCCGGCAAGCTCACCCCTGTAGTAGCTAGCCGCACGTCTGCTGCGCTGGATGTTACGTTAGCAGCTCGCCCCGCTTCTCCTCTTATCTTTCTCTCTGCTACTGCATAGATGCCCGGCGGCTCCAGCACTGTGTGCTGAAAGGTGACGACTTCAGTACCGCGCGAGTGCATACAGTAGCCTGGCTGCACTGTGCCTGGCTAGGCTACCAGTGCCAGTGGTGGTTTCAGGGGGGCACCCAGGTATGTGCCCCCCATCTTTCAGCATGCAAGTGCAGCTACACCAGCAGGTCAGCGGCAATCCGCTGGTTCCTGCTTTATGTGAGGCGAGCAGGAGCATCGGCAAACCCCAATGCCGGAAGCAAATCCCCAGCACAATGCAGGGCATACAGTGCCCCGTTCTCTGCTCTCTTATTATGCAAGGGAGTGGAGAGCGAGGTAAGGTATGCAAAGTGCTGGGGATTCGTTTCTGGCGTCGGAGTTTGCCCATGGCTGCTCGCTGGAACTGGCGGATCGCAAAGTAGGGGAGGCCCTAGACAGGCGAGGCGCTCTACCTGCTCTTCTGAGTGCTGCTGCTGGCCACTGCTGATTGACAGGCAGCAGTGGCGACGGCAGCATGCGCAGTTCCCAGCAGTCCACCCGCAGGAGCCTCCCGAAGCTGCCCCCCCCCCCCCCCCTTCCCCCTGCAGCTGCAGCAGGTACTCGGACACCAGAATCCCGGGGACACAGCAGCCTAGCTACCTTGCCACTGCTGTAGGCTGTAGCTGGGGCACAGGACCCACAGGAGATTCCCTACTCACTGCAGGTGAGAACAAGAGCTTCCAGTCCACATCGCCGCTTGTACTTGGGAGAGAAGGAAACAAATGTGATGCCAGTGCACCCCTAGTTTCCTTCTCTTCACTGCACTCTTCCCCACATTTGCCTGTCCTCTCTCACCCCCCCCCCCCCTTGCCTGTCCTCTCTCACCACCACCACCTCCCCCCCCCCCCTTGCCTGTCCTCTCTCACCACCTCCCCTGACACCCTCCCTCACTCCTTATCCACCTACACCCTCTTTCACTTGCCCTCCCTTTTCGGGGTCAATTCTATTCTTCACGCTGTGTGTGTGTGGGGGGGGGCACACCAACATTCAGCTTGCCTCCGGGTGCCTGGGACGAACTTACGCCACTGCCGCCATACACAGCATTGTTGCATATAAGAGGTTGAGCGCAAGGCTATCTATCTAATATAAAAAAAAAGGTACTTATGTAGTATCTGGGCTGCCGATTTTTTGATTGTATGCCTTAAGTTAAGGCATACAATCAGATGCGATGCGATGCGATATCGCATCGCATCGATGCGATGCGATACGATGCGATGCGATGCGATGACCCGATTTTTCCATAGGATTCAATGTTAAAATGGACTGAGTCCATTTTAACATGGAATTCAATGGGAAAAAGGGGTCCTTTTCATACCCCTACTATCCAAGTGGGCATGGAGTTGGATATAAACCTGTGGCGAGCGTAGCGAGCCACCGAGCCCGAAGCGTGGCGAGCGAAGCGAGCCCCGCGAGGGGACGGTATTCTGTGTCCCCTCGCGGGGCTCGCTACGCTCGCCACGCTTCGGGCTCGGTGGCTCGCTACGCTCGCCACAGGTTTATATCAAACTCCATGCCCACTTGGATAGTAGGGGTATGAAAAGGACCCCTTTTCCCATTGAATTCCATGTTGAAATGGACTCAGTCCATTTTAACATTGAATCCTATGGAAAAATCGGGTCCATCGCATCGCATCGCATCGCATCGCATGCGATTTGGTCGGGTGCGATGCGATGCGATGGACCCGATTTCAAAATCGGCAGCCCAGTTACTACATAAGTACCAAAAAAAATTATGTTTACTGTATTGTGATATATTTATTTACACTTTATTAAGAAATAATTTTGAGAAAACAGTGTTGAGCATCAGTTCAGGCTTATACCGCTTTCACACTGCCAAAACGTTTTAAAAAACTGTATTTTTAAACGGTATTTAAAATGGGTCTGAGCCTTCACATTGCAGTAGATTACCGTTTTAAATACCGTTTAAGTTCCATTCACATCAGTCAGCCCGTTTAATCCCCTGAACACGTTTCAAGGCAGAATGCAGGGGACAGCCTATCACAGGTCTGTAATCTGTTGTTTTTACTAAATACCGTTTCAGAGCCATTCTCACTGCATAAAAAAAATGGCTCTGAAACGTGTAGGACTCTGCTTTTTAAACGTTTTGAAATACCGGTTATCTTAACTGGTAAATGAACTCTGGCACTTTCCCACTGCAGCCTTAAATGTTTTGAAATGGGAAAAAAACGGCAATATACCGTTTAACAAGTGCGGTGTGAAAGGGGTATTATATGCACTTATTTAATAATTAGCCCAGTTAATTGGATAGAGTCCATTTGTTTCTGTAGTCAGAGTCCTACATATTGTAGGATTTCCTTCTAATTAGGTGTGATCACACAGTCACACCACCATTTCTGCTGCTGAAAAATCCAAATTCTATTGTCATATATTTTTTAGTAACTGAAAATTCGCATTCAGCGCCCGAATTTGGAGGGTAACCTCAAAACAGACTTTAGTAAATATATTCACTGCATGTTGTGGTGAGGCCCGATGACATTCACAGTGATTTATTCCCCCCTTAATGAAACTTATTTGTAGTGGCGGCTCGTATCTTCTGGCAGGAGGGGGCTGCTGTTGGCCGCAATGCAGGCCCTCCTGCCGCTGCCACCGCTGCTCCTCCTGGTCCCTACTACAGTCTCAGCGTTCCCGGCACCAGTACTATGATGACAGGCGCAAAGACTGGTAGATGTGCAGTACAAACCTCTGTACTGCACATGACCTCTTACCTCATGTGCTTATCCTTTCTTACTTCGTAGTCTTCGACTGCACCAAAGCATGCTTTCTGCTACCACCTGGATACTTATGTTGCAGTAATCGGCTGATGTTCCTATAATCATTTTCCCTGTATTCGTCCTGTATTGTTCTCAACTGTAAATCACTGTTTTTCCTGTTTGACTATATGTACTCTGTAACTGGGCGCTGCAGAACCCTTGTGGCGCTATATAAATAAAGGATAAGAATAAGAATACTGCACATGGGACCAGCTTGTACTGGCTGCTTCGGCAACAGCCTATAGAAAGCATATCACGGTCCCGGCACCTGTATAATACAGATGACAGGCACCAGATTTTATGGGCTGCCACCCGGCAGGGAATACCTCCCAATGGGACTGCCTATAGGAAGTCACTGCCATTCACAGTGAGGCCAGTGCAGTCTCGCAGACTACATCTGGCTTCACTACAGTGGCGGATTTTACCTTCAGACCTCACTGAAGCATTATTATTAATTTATTATTTATTTTCAGTTTCTTATATAGCGCAGCATATTCCATTGCGCTTTACAGTTAGAGACAACAGTGATAAAACAAACTGGGTAGTAACAACGACATAGAGGTAGGTGGGCTCTGCTCGCAAGTTTACAATCTATAGGGATAATAGGAGGGCTACATAAGGATAGAATTCCATTACATGGCAGTCCTGTCAGCTTACAATACAATCCTGATGGGATACAATTAGATATAAATTCTACTGGAGGTTGTGTGGGCAGGGGCAAACGCAGGATTTTCAGAAGGGGGTTTCCAGAGGGGCAGAGCAAAGCATGGAGATGGACACTTAGGTGACCCACTATATGCCGGGTCAGTTAAAGTATTATAGATAGACCAAATGTATATAAATAATAATAATAATAATAATAATATATATATATATATATATATATATATATATATACATACAGTGGTCGAAGTGGAAATTTTGAAGTGGGGGTATGGAAATTTTAAAGTGGGGGTGTCACGGACCCACCGGTCGCCTGCTCCGATACGTCAATCTGAGCAGCGCCGGCCGTGACTGGGGTTCACTCAGGACACTCGGGTCCTTTCCTTGAGGTACACTGCCACCAGCCAAAACCTGATTTTAGCGCCTGAAACTGCGCAAGGGGCGGCTTGGCTCGCCCCTGACCACACACTACAAGATAACAATGGTAACGTTTTCCAGCCTTTCTCTTATGAGGCTAATGAGTCTTAAGAACACAGAACCAGGACTGAGAATATGTATTATTTATTCCTAGAAATACTACAGAGCTTTAGACAAAAGTTACAAGATTTTACAGAGATTTTAAAAGTACACACGAGTTTTAAATGCAAATTTCAGAAATAAAATAAAAGGAAAAAAGACAGAACCGTATCCTACAATCCTGAAGTGGGGGGGTCCTCCACAAGAAATCTCTCGTCGCCTACAGCCTGCTTGCTCGACCCCCAGGTAGTGACACTGACTATCCCAAGGTACAGAGGTTTTATCTGCAGCCTCCCTCATCCCTCCCACCCTTGGGATTTTTAACCATTCCCTTGCTGAGCCTAGTGAAGGTCCCTAGATCTTTCCCATAAAGAATTTGTCCCTGCTTTGAAGTAGATCTTATACATTCCTCAAGTGATAAGAGGTCATTTAGTGCAGGGCCAGAGCCACTTTGGCCGGTTGGCTGGACACTATTGCTCTCCCCCCCAATCTGGTTTATGAGGGGTCTCAGATCTTATCTTACATCCTAACTCCAGAGGAGTCCACAGATGGCTACACTCCCTGGGTCACCAATAGTCCACACACATAATACATGACATGTTCTGATCTCCCACATAATTACAGGAGACATAACTATTACACCAATATCAGACATACATTCACCGGACAGATAATCATAACAGGAGGCATACGTTAATTTGATCGATCACCTGATCTGATCGTTACACCTCCCCCTTTTAAAATGGCGCACAGAGGTGGTGACCCACGTCACCATCTCCTCAGTGCGCTATTCACTACATCACCTGGACAGGTAGCAGTGGTCTCTGTGCTGAGACAGACTGCCACTGATTCTGCGGGATCTGTACTAACACTTCACTATACTTGACGTCTGTCCTGGCACCACCTGACGCCATAGCCGTGGCTAGGGTGGGCAATGGGCATAGTCCCTGTCCCTCTCGCAGGAGATGGCAAACTAAAAGCACACAGGTGTCCTCGAACCCATAGTCTGTGAGCACACTGATATAGTGGGAGCTGTGTCCATCCCGGCTGATATTGACACAGCCCACCACAGCTGTGCGTCGGACTCCTGGGCACGGATTCTCCCCTGCAGCTGGCAGTTTGGCCTTACTCACTGAGATCAGTACCAGACCATTCCGCCACACCCCAAATGGCCATCCCCCTGGGACTCGTAACTCGGCACGTTTAACTATACCACAGGTGTGGGGCATTCTCCCAGCACTATATACAGACTGAAAAATGTCTTCCCAGCACCTCTCCTGAGCTGACTGACCCCCCCCTCCCCTTCACTGGGGGGAAGGTCCACTCACTCAACACCACACACCTCATCCTTTTGTGAGGAGATTCGCCCTCTGTGTCTGTGTGTGTGAATTGTGAAGGGGGGCACGTGTCTGCAAGGGGGAATACCAGCAGGTCCTTGTCCCCTGTCTTGGGAACATCCCAGCTCAGCTTTCCTGAGGTTAATGGAGCTGAGTTTACCTGTGCTTCTCGGGCCCTCCCACCCTTCTGGTTGCACACAGCAGCTTCCCTACTAGCCACTGGCTCTATCCCTGAAACAACCCTCTCACTGTACCCAGGGGTATCTTTCCCACTTCCCAGGTATGGGGCAGCCTGTGCAGGGTTGATTCTCAGTTCTGCGTGGAAAGCCAAGCTTTCCATGGCAGTCCAGGACACCTTCCTGAGCCTGACCTTCCCTCCCAGACCCGCAGGTTCTGTGGCTGGGGTGGTGCCACTGAGGTTCTCAGGAGAGGCATCCGTTATCCAGTGATGCTGGAAAAATGCACTCTCTGGAGGGTTCTCAGTGTCTGGAGGGAACCCCTGCTGTTTTCCTGTATCTGTGTTTGTGTGGCTACAGTAAGGAGGGGGGTTTGGGGGGAAAGCTGCAGTAAGGGACACTCTCTCCCTATCTGACAGGTCTACAGTGCACACAGGACCCACCAGGTCACTTATTATACCTGGTACCACATTTCCCACATTAGAGCAAGACATCACATTATCAACAGTAACATCAATGTCATAACCTGGGGAGACATCTTGCACTACCTGAAAATTAGCCTGTGCATCTTCCACAACACATGGGACCCATCCTGCTGGCTTACAATTGAACCATGGCAAAACCACTATATCTGGGTCCCATTGTCTCTGAGCAGGAATGGGGTTATCTGAGCATGTTGTCACCAGTAACTTATTGGCAGGTACATGCGCTGCCTGCAACCAACTCAGATCGGTCCCATTTGTGCAGTTAGCGACCCCATGCCCGATGTCACAACCAGACATCACTGGAGGAACAGGGTTAACTTCTAGCACAGCAACCTTAATGACATCACCATCAGCACTCCTACCACTGGTGAGTGAGGGTGTCTCATTCCCAACTAGATTAGGGCATTCATTTAACCCCACAAACTGGCAAGGAGTACCCACTATACCTGTCTCTAACTCACCCTCCACCTCTACCGAAGGTACGGCACTATCACAGATCATCCCAGGGGCTTCACACAAAATAACAACATTGCAATGTTCAGCATGGTTACATACTACCTGAGATGCATCATATGGTTCAGAAGGGTTAGCGACAGATATGTGTGGAGTTAATAAAAGTCCCACATCAGTAGTCCCACACATACTTGTGTGCATACAGTCAGAAAGTCCCATTCCTATTTCCGACATAGTCTCTCCCCTGCATACTTTCACTATGCAGCCAGCCGCTTCCGGCAACAAATCTGGAGCAACGGGAGGGAACATGCTGCTCACATCTTCCAGCAGTTTAAACTGGGCCTTGTGATGTGAGGTCTCTGGAACAGGTTCCATGACTGCTGTAGTAGGCAGAGGCACCTTGCCCTGGTGGGGCACCCCTGGTGAGAGCAAGCTGCTGACATCCTCAGATTCTGCTTCTCCCAACCGTTTAAACTGGAACTCTGCTTCCAGAGCTGGTAGCAACAGCTGTTCTAGGCGACGCCACTCCACACCTATCCGGCGGCACTGATCCCCCCAAAATGGGGTATCCAGCTTTCTCCAAGCATCGACCTCCTGCTGCGCAAATTTGTAACATTGTCCCAGTTCTCTCAGCAGCACCCAAGGAGACGCGGATGGACCCCAGAAACGAAATGCTGCACGATACTGGCTGAAGGCATTGCACTCATCATAACTGGCCTGGATGAGCTGCATGATCATCTCCCCACGAGTATGGTTGTGGCAGGAGATACCTTGCAGCTGGCATTCTTCCGTTAGTTCCTCTGTGCTCAGTAGGGTAAACACATCATCATCCTCCACTGGGTCAATATACCCACTGGGCTCTTCTGGTGCTGTAGGGGATTGGTACTCTGCAGTCTCCCTGACTGCCACACATCCTACAGTCTCCCTGGTGCTAGCAGAGATGTCAGCTCTCTGAGCATCGGCTGTAGTGTCCAGGGCCAGCTCATTACTCACAACCAAGCTGACACTCACTTGGCTTCCTCTGTCTGCTTCCAAGACAGGTAACTGTGCATGACGCGGTCCGGTGAAATTCGCGTCAGCGGTCATTTGGGACCTCTGTCCCTTGTTAGGCTCCCCATGATTGATAACAGAGTCCACACCATGATCCAACACATTATTTACTTCCGCAGACAGTAAAAGTTCAGTACGAAGCCCATCTCCTGCTAACTCAGTAGCCACGGCAGATAAAGTCTCACGTAAAGGTTCGCCATCATGATGCCCTGTATCATCCTCCACTGGTTCACCAACAGCGATCAGCCCCCTGAGCCTCACCAGTTCCAACTGGTACTCACGCTGGGCCTGACGCTCTGCAGCCTCCCGTACGGCTCTGCGCTGCTCAGCCTCTAGCTCGGCTCTGCGCTGCTCAGCCTCTAGCTCGGCTCTGCGCTGCTCAGCCTCTAGCTGCATTAGCTGCACGGCCATTGTGGGGTCCAGGTCCTTCATTTGCCTGACAGCAGTTTGAAGGTAACTGTGCAGTGTAGACTCACGGTTGCCAGCAGATGCATCTGACCCTGGCAGGGCATCACTTGTGTTGTCTTGTGCCAACTGAGCCCTTGGAGTAGGAGTGTCCCTGGACTGGCTTCCTCCAGCAGCTAGAACCCGATCGGCTTCCATGAGTGCCTTTATCATCAGTTCTTTACTCAGGCCAGACCAAGGGATGTCCCTCCGTACACATATAGTCGCCAGATCATCACGTCTCATCATCCGGTAATCAGACATCCTGAGTCTCACACTTGTCAAATAAAATGATAGTAAAGAAAACAAGAGAAGGGAGGGGAACAGAAATTGCACTCACTGTGTGACTTTTAAAACTATAGTAAAGCTCTGAGTTCTGATTCTGGTGATGTGGGTATTTCTCACAAAATTCTACCCACACTCACTTAAGTTCTTAAAGAGAAAAAATGAATTCTCCACCCCACCGCTTGCCACCAAATGTCACGGACCCACCGGTCGCCTGCTCCGATACGTCAATCTGAGCAGCGCCGGCCGTGACTGGGGTTCACTCAGGACACTCGGGTCCTTTCCTTGAGGTACACTGCCACCAGCCAAAACCTGATTTTAGCGCCTGAAACTGCGCAAGGGGCGGCTTGGCTCGCCCCTGACCACACACTACAAGATAACAATGGTAACGTTTTCCAGCCTTTCTCTTATGAGGCTAATGAGTCTTAAGAACACAGAACCAGGACTGAGAATATGTATTATTTATTCCTAGAAATACTACAGAGCTTTAGACAAAAGTTACAAGATTTTACAGAGATTTTAAAAGTACACACGAGTTTTAAATGCAAATTTCAGAAATAAAATAAAAGGAAAAAAGACAGAACCGTATCCTACAATCCTGAAGTGGGGGGGTCCTCCACAAGAAATCTCTCGTCGCCTACAGCCTGCTTGCTCGACCCCCAGGTAGTGACACTGACTATCCCAAGGTACAGAGGTTTTATCTGCAGCCTCCCTCATCCCTCCCACCCTTGGGATTTTTAACCATTCCCTTGCTGAGCCTAGTGAAGGTCCCTAGATCTTTCCCATAAAGAATTTGTCCCTGCTTTGAAGTAGATCTTATACATTCCTCAAGTGATAAGAGGTCATTTAGTGCAGGGCCAGAGCCACTTTGGCCGGTTGGCTGGACACTATTGCTCTCCCCCCCAATCTGGTTTATGAGGGGTCTCAGATCTTATCTTACATCCTAACTCCAGAGGAGTCCACAGATGGCTACACTCCCTGGGTCACCAATAGTCCACACACATAATACATGACATGTTCTGATCTCCCACATAATTACAGGAGACATAACTATTACACCAATATCAGACATACATTCACCGGACAGATAATCATAACAGGAGGCATACGTTAATTTGATCGATCACCTGATCTGATCGTTACAGGGGGTATGGAAAAGTAAAGAGTGAATATAGTGCGCACCTTCGGACACCCCCCTGTCCATCAACGTCCCCTGCCAGACTGCCCCGTTGTACAGGGGTATTACAAAAGCACAATATGCGCTGCTGAGTGATCAGAGAGCATCCTGAGGGGGGAAAAATAGTTTTTTTCTTTATCTTCAGATTAAAGTGGCGGTATGGCATACCCCCGTATACCGCCCCACTTCGACCACTGTATACATACATATACAGGGATGTCAACAGCAGTGTAGACCCCTGGGCATAGCAATGTATTGGGGCCCCTACCGATCCTCCAGCGGTAGGGGTGGGGGAAGCTTTGATGTCCCGCGGGTGGTAGGGGGTATTATATCAACCGCTCAGCATGTAGGGCCTGGATCAGTAATTTCCACAAATTACCCCTTTACTGCACAGATGATGTGAGATGGGGTGGGCGAAGGGGGCATTGGGCTGAATGAAGGGGCCCTGACTACATAACTTCCAGGGTGGAAAGGAGGATGTTTAATATGCAGAGGAGGGGTGTATATTGGAGTGGGCTTATTATTCATAATTTTCTTTTGGGAGGACAGCTTGCTTGACTGCAGATATCTCCAGTTTCCGGAAATAGATTTTTTGGATTTTAATGGAATTAAAAATGAGAGAATCCCACCTACCAAATAGTACTAGGGACTAGGGGATCAGAGTTCGGGAGGCAGAGCAATCCGCCAACGAGAATATAAAACTACATACCAGGTGTGTGGATCTGGAGCAATAACCAGCTGCTGGAAGGCTGATATCTCTGGTTCTGGGCACAGTAGAGACAAGCTACTAATGTCCATCAAAGGGGGAAGAGTCCCAGATTTTGGAATATACCCTCAGAAAAACTCTAAGTCATACAGAACCTGAAATATCTGACTGGGAAGAGCAATTTACAGGCTTGGATGGGGACCACTGCTTTGAAGTCAGATATCTCCGGTTTCCAAGGGCCGATTTTTAAAATTCTTGTACCTATGGAAAGAGGGGACCCTCAGCTTTCAGCCCAGGGCCCTTAGACTCCTGGGGGGTTTCTGGGTACTCAGAAACCCCCCTGCGTGCGCTACTGGTGGGGATTCTGGAATATGATAAACTTGCCTGAAGAGGTGAGTTTTCAGGGAACGCTTGAAAGTTTGGAAGCTAGAGGAGAGTCTTAATGTGTGTGGAAGGGCATTCCATAAGGTGGGTGAAGCCTGACAAAAATCCTGCAAGTGTAAGTGGAAGCAAGTAATGATTGTGGATGAGAGACCGGAGAGGTCGGGTGGGGATATATTTTGAGATAAGCGAAGAGATTTAAATCGGTGTAGTCAGAGTAATGGCTTTGTATGTACCGTAAGTAGAAGTATTTTAGTTACAGAGGGGTAGATTTATTAACTGGTGAAGTGGGGCATTTGCGCTATCCCCGTGCGCTAAAGCAGGGGATAGCGCTTCCCCTCATGTATCAAACCCGCTGTGCGGGTACTTTAACAGCGGCGGTGCTGGGGCGGCAACGTAGCGCATGTACTAGTTTTAGTACAGCGCGCATTGCACATACCAAATTGATTAATCTTCTTTTCTGTGCACTTTGTCTGTGTCTTCTCTTTAACGCTACATTTGTCCGGTGCTGTTTGCTTCTCCTTTTTTTTTTATTAATTTCAACAAACTTTATTTGTTTTATCAGGGAGTAGCGGGCGTCTGAGGTCACGAGCAGTGCCGCCTTCTACTCATGGCGCCTGCTTGTCCAACTCCCCGCCGTCCGGCTGTGTAATCTGCGCATGCGCCAGGTACACATCGCGAGACAAAGGTATCCGGGGCATGCGCAGGTAACACAGGCGGACGGGAGCGCATGATACGTTATGGGAGGCAGCGTATCCCTGGCAGCAGGGAATAACGCACTCCCATAACGAAGACCACTCTGTTCATACATAAGGGCGAGTTGCAGGTGAGCTTCACCACGATAAAGTGGTGAAGCGAACCTGCGTCCATAAAGAACCTTATGCACATAATGATAAATCTACCCCATAGTTACATAGTTACATAGTTACATAGTAGGTAAGGCTGAATAAAGACTTGCGTCCATCAAGTTCAACCTAGGTTTATAATAGCTTATCCTAATGGTGTGTACACATGGGCCGATATGGCTTCCGATGTTGCCGATATAGTGAACATCGGAAGCCATATCGCATGCTGACTGTGTGCTTTTTAGGGCTTGCGAGCCTGATGTGCGCTCCCGTGTGAATGCAAATAGGCAGCGAAATAGGGAGGGCAGCCAAGACTATATAGGGCAGATCTGCACTCTATAGTCTTTGTGCCTTACATACGCAGATAGCCCCGGCGGCCAGGGGTGTGGTATGGGGCTCCGACAGTCGGGAGCCCGACGTCCGGATCCCGACTGCCTGGACTCAGACAGCATGGCGAGCGCAAAAAAGCCCCTTGCAGGCTCGCCACACTGTGGGCACGGTGGCTCGCTATGCTACGCAAGCCACCTATTCTATTCTCCCTCTATGGGGGTCATGGAGCCCCACGAGGGAAAATAGCGGGTGGCCGTCGGGTACCCGGCGTTTTGACAGTCGGGATCCAGAGGTCGGGTAAATGACTGTCGGGATCCTGACTGTCGGGAACGCGTCCGGCACTCACGGCCAGAGGGGCTTCTCCTAGGGCTGATGTGCAGTGACCCGGGGCGGTTGGGTGTGGGTGTATAAGTTATCCAACGTATAGAGGGGGGGGTCACATATACTGCTGTGTGGCCTCTGCTGTATGCATGGGGGGCGGCGGGGGGGAAGCTGTCTCTGTTACCTTGGGGAACTGGGGCATGCCATCACTACACACTGTGCCGCGGCCCCGGGTGTGCTAATGGTACTCAGCTCCCGCTGTGAGTCGTGGATAACGGGCACCATGAGAAGCAGCACCCTGCCATCTGTGCCCCTGCCCGGCACCTGCAGCGGAGGCACTGCGTGTGCGCTCTGCTACTCCTGCACGCACTCCAGTACTGCCATGTACAGCGCCGCGGGTTTGACAGTGCAGTGGCCGCCGCGCGTGTGACAGTGCAGTGGCCGCCTCGCGTGTGACAGTGCAGTGCCCGCCGCGTGTGTGTGACAGTGGATGGCGCATCTGGATGATTATTAAAGTACGATGGGGCAACATGAGGATGGTGACTAATCGCCTCTCTCGTTGCAGGTATCCAGCTGTCTACAATTCCTCCCGGTACTGTCCTTTCTCTCTCCTCCCGTCAGTGATGCATGCCGTGCGATGCGAGTCCTGATGCGATCAGATCGCATTGGGACTCGCATCGCACTGCATCTCGACCGTGTGTACACACCTTAAGACAGATTCTGTTTGTTATTTGTACCCATGGATGGTTTTATCCAAGAAATGTTTATCCAACCATATTTTAAACATATTTATTGTGTCTGGCAACACCACTCCTCCAGGAAGAGAGTTCCAAAGTTTGACTGCCCTGACCGTAAAGAAATTTTTCCTACTAAATGAACAAAATCTTTTTTCTTCTAATCTAAACTTGTGCCCTCGTGTCCTAGATTCCTGTCTAGCAGAAAAAAAGGGTGTTTGACAGTTCCTTATATTGGCCCCTGATATATTTGTACATGTTGAGCATATCACTCCTTAATTGTCACTTCTCTAATGTAAATAGTCCCAAATTGCTTAATCTCTCCTCGTAGCTTAAATTCTCCATTCCCCTAATAAGCTTTGTTTGTCTTTTTATATTGAATGCGGTAATATACATTGATTTGGATGCGGCCCTGAGTGACAAACACAACTGTGTAAATAGAACAAAACAGCAGAATAGAATTCCTCAGTATGGACTTATTCAGTTCCGTTCGTTGGCCCGTGTGCGTTTGCACCGGGACGATGTTTGCACTTTGCACACTTTTTAAGTATATAGTATATTCACATACAACCTAAAGCACTATGGCCCTTATTCACATTGACACGTTCGCATGCATCACCCAACTGCTCCCATTGCGCATGTGCAGTGTACGCAATGCGCATGTGCAAACTGCGAAATTCCTATTCGCAAGCAATCTTCCAAGCGGTTTCTGTCGTCCGAGCGAAGGTTTAGCCAGTAGGCGTGATGTGGGCGTTTGTATGGGCGCGTCCAGTATAATGAGCAAAACTGGGCGTACACATGGGCGTACACATGGGCGTTCATTTCGAGTGGTGGGTTTGCTTTCGCATGACTGCAACAGGGATTGTTCCCACACAAACTCCAAAACTTTCGCAAGCTCAAAGCAGGTTTTCAGTTTCGCACACCATACTTCTTGTGAACTGCTCATTCGTACGCTTAAAACACAGTAGCAAAATGGGGAAATCAATAGCACCTGAACACCATTGTGACCAATTATTGGTTGATTGTGACAATCATTTAACTCTGCTCCACTTCAGTTTGCATCACAAAACCAAACAAGTGTTAGCAGACAAATTTAAATTATTATGGTAAGGTGAATTGTAGGCCACAAATGCAAATGCACTTAACACATTTATTAATTGCCCTTATATAACATACCTTTATGTACATTTTCACTCTGCCATGTGTAGCATGTTTGCACTGTCAACATTAGTCGACATGTGTCAACTCACATATGCAACATAGCATATGCATGTTCGCACGCACACTGTGGTGCGTGTGCGTGTGAAAATGTGTTGGCGCGTGCGAGATCTACATTTCTGTCTGAAATCTGTGGAAATAAACAACATTCTTTAGTCAAATGACATCTGGATATCGGGACTGAGCATAATGGCTGTGCGTGCCATTTGGTTCAGATAACACATATGGAGTTGCGTTCCATGGAATTTAATGCATGCAGAAAGCCGGAGAGCACGTAAAACGAAGGAGGGCTGGCCGACTTCCGGCTTCCGGCAATAAGGAGATGTGGTTCACAGGGAACGAGTACGTGCGTTCCAAAGGCCGCGATCTCCATTCTGGACAGGCTGCGTACTTCCGGCTTCCGGGAAAATGGTGGTGCGGTCCATAGGAGCGGGTTTATGCGTTTCAAAGGCCGCGATCTTTCAATTCTGGACTTCTATGTGTTTGAAAATAAATACACTGATAGGGATAATGTAATTGACTCATCGCCCTATGGGATATGGGCACAGGATATTAAATTAGAGGTTTTAAAGAGTCTTTTAATATATGATTGTATTTGACCCCCGACCCGGAAGTGAATTGGGATCTGGGTATAAATATAACAAGAGCATCCACTCCTTCCTCACTGCCTGACGAAGGGACAAGTAGTTCCCGATACGCGTTGCAGGAGGTTGGAGTGCTGTGTATGGGAAGGAGGAATCCAGAGCTGGAGATCTGTGAAACACCTGAGACCCAGGTTTTATTCGGAGAACCGTGGGCCCTTAAAGGATTGAAAGACCTTTCCTACAGGCGTTCATAATCACCATATTCTGGTAAACCCCCACCCATATCATTGAGGTGACCTACTAATTGGTCCAATTTTATTATTGTGTGAGAATAACCACCATTTTATTGTGTTTTAATTGTTTTTGTATCAATAAATTGTTATCCCTGGCTATATTACACTATTTGCCTTTTTCCATTTTCCCTATGTCCCCAGCTCCTATATACATTTGGAGAGCCTTATTGTGAGGTGAAGACAGTTTTGATAAGGGAAGTAACACTTACATCTTTTTACCCACATATTATTTACCTTGAATACGGTCACTCTTTTATTGGGAAGGTGTTAGCGCACTTATTATTTATCTCTATCCGAGCAGTTTTAATTGCACGCAATGAAAGGCCACACCCTTTTTAGTATGGGTGCGAACGCATGAGTTTGCAAGCCCTATAGGCGTGACTCTGCAAGATGCGTACGTGCTGTTATCAAGTGTAACACTGCGTGCGTGTGTGCATGCGAACGAATGAACCTGAATAAGGGCCTATATCTTACTTGGAAAATAAAAACCTACAAGCCAATCAAGTTATATTTTTGAGGGGTCTTTGGACTTTTCTGTCAGTGCACTGAAATTTTTGTTTAAAAATTCTGTTATTTTTTCAATATTTTTTGTACCTATTTTTGTCTTGTACACATTGCTGCGTATTGTCTTAACCCAAATTTAAAAAAAAATGTTTGTAATATCATTTTATTTGAGTATTCCTTAACATAATGTGTATTAGAATAAAATGAAAATTATTTAACTAAAGTGCTCCTTGTCAGTCATCTGACTTATTTCCATTTTACATTGACCAACGCATTTCACCCCCCTCCGGGGTCTTTGTCAAGGAGAGAGTTTGTGTCTGTTTTATCTATTCTGATACTCTTTATGTTTTATAATAAATAGTATCATCTATATATATATATATATATATATATATATATATATATATATATATATATATATATATGTCTAGTGTCTGATTGTTTGTCTCCAAAACACTGCCATCTGTCGGGTCTGTGGCCGGGACCTGCAGATCTACTTTTCTGCAGTCCCAGCATTCCTCCTGGCTGGCTCCTGCTAATGAAAATCACCCTCACAAAATGACTGCCCCTAACAGCTGATCGTTTTTGAGGATGCTAGAGGAGACCGCCCCCTTCTCTAGCATTCTTTAAAAAGTGTCTGCTGTAAGGGGGCAGACATTTTGTGTGGGCTATTTTTCATTAGAAGAAGCCAGGAGGAGTGCCAAGACCGCAGAAAAGTAGATCTGCGGGTCCTGGCGGCAGCAAGCAGAGGTGTATGGCTGGTCCCGGCAGCAGTGCAGCGCATTGATAGCCTACACTTACTCAGCGCTACCATGCGACTGGGGGGTCTGCAGGGCTATTGTTACTCCACTGCTCTCACACATGCACAAACACAGAGGCAATCACAAGGTAGCAGACTAGCTTTCAAAGCATTTGTTTCAAGCGGGCTTACTAGATACACTATATTTTCCAATTTTTTTGCATTTTGCGACTATGTCGGAGTTCATCTATTGATAAAGAAAAATGTGAAATTGTGGCTTTACTTTACCTGATCTTAACATCTTAAGAGGCGGAGAAGAGGCGAAGAAGAGACTTCCATCCCCTGCCAGGGATGTATGGTATTACTCCTCTGTGAGCAACTGTGTAAGTAACACGTACCGTGTATTTATACACTACATTGTGGACAACTGTGGAAATGCAGAAGGAATGTAAACCATTTGGTCCTCTAGAAACCCTGCTGCAGGTTACACCTGGCAGGAGCCACTGCGTGCTTAATGCTCTACATTTAGTTATATACACTGTTAAATGACACACTTCGCTACTAACACAAAAGCTCAACAACAGCTGAAATATCTTCTTAACTCCTTCTGAAGCCAATGATATTTCAGCTGGAAACTTCTGTGGCAGAGTAGAACTAAAGCAACAGCAGTATGGGCCTTATTCTGCTTGGTGCGGTCCATTCTGTCTTCTTTCGGAGGGCGCTTTTTAGCTATCTGCGCATGCGTAGGCAACGCAATGCGCATGTGCAACGTAGTGTCTCCGAAGTCATTCTCACCAATACCGTCTAGAAATGTGCACCGAACTCCCTCGAGAAATATCGTAAGATGGGCGTCATGTGGGCGTACACAAGGGCGTGGTTTCAAAGTGGGCAAAACTGGGTCGTAAATCACGTGGGAGTGCACGAACAGTGGTAGGCGTGCATTCGGACAGGACACCGAGGGCAAGCGAACCAACACGCCAGAAATCTGCTGAGTCCATAAGCAGGTTTCAGTTTTCGGAGAGCACTGGTTGATGCGCTAGGCATTCGGATCGGCCAATTAGTACGGCCGCACCATAAACACTTGCAGCTGAGCACAATACAATCCACTCCTCTAGTCATTAGTAATTAATTACACTCTTTTCACAGGTTCAATTGGAAGCATAAAACATAGGTAATGGGGCAACAATGAAGTAATACCACTTAACATGATGTAATTAATCTATGTGTTATGAGGTTGGCTAATTGGATAAGCGTGTCATGTTGCAGAAGCATGACTTCCGAATAGATTACTGAGGTTTGCAGAAATACACCAACTTGGTGCGTACGTCAGCTTGCCGTCCGTTCGAACACAGTAAGACCGTGCAGAATCTTTGAGTTCCCACCGCACACGCACGTTTGGATGCAGTCTGAAGACACTCCCTCTTCTTAGCAAGTCCATCCGAACGGATGCGGATGACCTGCGGGCGTGTGTTCTTAGAATGTCCGCTGTGCGTGGCGTTCGGTCATTTCCGAAAGGAGACGGAACGGACCGCAGTAACCAAAGTAAGGCCCTGAGTGTGGTAATATGCAGTATGTCTGGAGTGTATATATATAGTGCTATGTGCTGCTATGTGGTTTATATAAAGGTTATACTCTAAGGGGGTTATTCCGGTTCACTCGCAACGGCAAATTCACTCTCTAATGAACAAAACCATATGCACTGCAGGTGGGGCAGATGTAACATGTGCAGAGAGTTAGATATGGGTGTTATATTGTTTCTGTGCAAGGTAAGTACTGGCTGCTTTATAATTACACTGCAATATAAATATCAGTTTGAAGTACAAACTCCACCCAAATCGAATTCTCTCTGCACATGTTACATCTGCCCCACCTGCAGTGCACATGAATCATGAGTGAACCAGAATCACCACCTAATAGAAAATCAATTGATGGAATTATTGCTGTTGTTTATGGAGAGTTATATCCCTTTTCCGCTGATATGAGATTTCCGGGTTATTGCACATGACCCTGGAATTTTTATCAGTGAAAACGGCACAGCCCAGATCCAGTGACCCAGGAATCCAGCCCGGCTAGTGAGCAAGGGTTTTCCTGGGAAGGACCCAGGTAAGGCTCAGTGTAAACAGGTAACCTGTCTCGATCCATCCAGGGACCTGTTTACAGCATAGAAAAGCCGGTGCTTGGAAATGATCCTCCAACCTGTGTACAGTAACATCGCCAACATGGGAATAAGCCGAGTACAGGGATCTGAAAGGGGTCTCAGCCATGTTGCTGGGCATAGACCCATGTGCAAAATCCCAGGTGCGACCTTGGTTTTTAACCTGAAAGAAGTATTGGAACTGGAAACATCTGAGTCAAATATATTACCCATTTATATAAGAGGTGGGGGGGAGGGAGGAAAGGAAAGGTATAGGGAGGTCATTCTTGTAGATTCGTCCCGTTGCGAATATGCAGGTCTTTACTGCGGATGCCCTCAGAGATGCGAACTCTAAAGAACCAAATGATTTTGTTCTCTCGCGCAAGGCTGTGAATGGATGTTTATGCCAAACATTTCTTCGCAAGTCCTGTGGGGACTTTCACCATCCAGCGGGGGGAGGGGGTTTGTGCGGGCAGTGGGCGGTGTTTAGTATGCAACCACAATGACCTTCTCATTGTGATGGAGGGAGTTAGAGATGCAGGGGGCGACAGGGAGGGAGAGGTGTATTTGTGAGAGATGGAAGGAGGGGAATAGGGGTGCTAGAGGGAAGGAAGGAGGGAGTGAGAGGTGCAGAGGTAGAGAGGGAAGGTGATATGTAGCGGTTATAGAGGGGAGGGAGGGAGAGGTTCAGGGGTAGAGGGGGAAGGAGAGGTGTAGGGGTGATAGCGGGAAGGAGAGGTGTAGGGGTGATAGAGGGAAGGAAAGGTGTAGGAGGGATATAGGGGAGGGAGAGAGGTGCAGGCAGAGAGAGAGGGAAGGAGAGGTGCAGAGGCAGAGAGGGAAGGTGATATGTAGTGGTTATAGAGGGCAGGGAGTGAGAGGTTCAGGGGTAGAGGGGGAAGGAGAGGTGTAGGGGTGATAGAGGGAAGGAGAGGAGTAGGAGGGATATAGGGGAGGGAGTGAGAGGTGCAGGCAGAGAGAGAGAGGGAAGGAGAGGTGCAGAGGCAGAGAGGGAAGGTGATATGTAGTGGTTATAGAGGGGAGGGAGTGAGAGGTTCAGGACTAGAGGAGGAAGGAGAGGTGTAGGGGTGATAGAGGGAAGGAGAGGTGTAGGGGTGATAGAGGGAAGGAGAGGTGTAGGGGTGATAGAGGGAAGGAAAGGTGTAGGAGGGATATAGGGGAGGGAGAGAGGTGCAGGCAGAGAGAGAGGGAAGGAGAGGTGCAGAGGCAGAGAGGGAAGGTGATATGTAGTGGTTATTATGGGCAGGGAGTGAGAGGTTCAGGGGTAGAGGGGGAAGGAGAGGTGTAGGGGTGATAGAGGGAAGGAGAGGAGTAGGAGGGATATAGGGGAGGGAGTGAGAGGTGCAGGCAGAGAGAGAGAGGGAAGGAGAGGTGCAGAGGCAGAGAGGGAAGGTGATATGTAGTGGTTATAGAGGGGAGGGAGTGAGAGGTTCAGGACTAGAGGAGGAAGGAGAGGTGTAGGGGTGATAGAGGGAAGAAGAGGTGTAGGGGTGATAGAGGGAAGGAGAGGTGTAGGGGTGATAGAGGGAAGAAGAGGTGTAGGGGTGATAGAGGGAAGGAGAGGTGCAGAGGTAGGGAGGGAAGGTGATATGTAGTGGTTATAGAGGGGAGGGAGTGATAGGTTCAGGGGTAGAGGGGGAAGGAGAGGTGTAGGGGTGATAGAGAGAAGGAGAGGTGTAGGGATGATAGAGGGAAGGAGAGGTGTAGGAGGGATAGAGGGAAGGAGAGGTGTAGGAGGGATAGAGGGAAGGAGAGGTGTCGGAGGGATAGAGGGAAGGAGAGGTGTAGAAGGGATAGAGGAGACGGAGTGAGAGGTGCAGGCGGAGAGAGGGAAGGAGAGATGTAGGAGTGATAGAGGGAAGGAGGAGGAGGTGTAGGGGAATGAGAGAGGGAGTGAGAAGTGCAGGGGGAGAGAGAAAGGGGCAGATATATGGGTGATAAAATTAAAAGAGGTATAGGGGGTGAAAGACGGAAGGAAAGAGGGAGGAGAGGAGAGGTGTAGGGTTTACAGATGGAAGGAGGCAGTGAGAGGTGCAGGAGTGAGAGAGAGAGAGAGGAAAGCATAGACGTGCGCACATAGAGTGTTAGGGGTGCACACTGCACAGGCACCCCTCAATGCTGTGCCCGCCCTTATAAACACCTCCCTGCCGCTAGCAACCAGCAATACCTTTTACCAAAGACTTTTGCTTTAAAGAACTGTATTCTATTAAAAGAAGAGCCCATCATTCAATTATGTGTGTTTTGCATTGTTAATTGTACTAGACCAGGGGTGTCAAACACAAGGCCCGCGGGCCAAATCCGGCCCGCCTCACCTCTTCATGTGGCCCGCGCAGCCGCCGCCAGCCTTCACCTTTTATTCTCGATTTTTTTTCATTTATTTATTTATTTTTTTAAACAAGAAAGCCGCCTCTTCAGCGCATGCGCGGCAGCCTACAAGCCAGAGAACGTCTGCCCTCTAGCGCAGTGCCGCCGGTCGTCATCCCCTCCTCCGCTCCCACCTGCTGTATAGGAGCCAGAGAGAGGAAAGAGCAGGTCCGTCGTGGTGAATGGTGCTGCTGCTGCTGTGCGTTCCAGGTCACTTACTGCTGAGTGTGCACTGCACAGTGACCGGGAGCACGCTGCCCCCCACTCCTGGTTAGATAGTGCGAGGAGCGCTACTCACAGGAGGGAGGGGGAAATGCGCCTGTGTGAGAGCACAGCTGTGTCCTTGGTGGTGGAGCAGCTCAGACTGGAGTGGACGCATCAGAGCGGGTAAGTGTCAAACTCTCTGCCTATGTGTGTGTGTGTGTGTGCACTGGCACATTGCAGTCCATCATTAATTGCTGTGTCCCATGATAATAAGCAGGACATATGCCCTAAGACTGAGTGCTGCCCCCCTGTGCAGGCAGCGTGTGCCCTAATGCACTGCAGTTCACAGCAATAGCGGGAGGGAAATGCTACTGCTGAGTTACAGTGGTATTATTTGGGACATACTTGTATGAAGGACACTATTATGATAATAAAGAGTGGACACATAGTCCTACAGATACAACCGGCCCTTTGAGGGTGACCAAACTGCTGGTGCGGCCCCCGATGAATTTGAGTTTGACACCCCTGTACTAGACCATTGTCATATCACTACATACCTGCGTCATCCATATCACTACATACCTGTGTCATCCATATATGTTTTTTACTTTATTTGCATGAACTGTTACAGAGAGTAATAAGAAGATTAAAAACTGACTGAAATAGGCAGGAGATTATGTTGTGGCTGAGAGACTTTTATATTGTAGTGAGTGCCAATAGATGACGGTAGACACGCCTGATTGGTGGTGTTAGATGCACCCAATGGGTGTTATTAGTAGAGATGTGCGGGCTCGGATTTCAGAGATCCGAGCCCCCACGGACGTCATCATTCCGAAGGAGGTTGCTCCCGAAAATTTTTGAGAAAATGATGTTTATTAAAATGAATTATCACTTATTCAATGAAGACCAGGAATTGCCTCCAGAGATTATAACTGGACCTGTGATTGTGGAGTCCAGCGGGGACGAATTGATAATCTCTGAGAATGAGGAAGTACACACTGAAGGGGGCGAGGAATCAGAGGAGGAGGAGGAGGATAATGATGAGTGACTATGACATCTTGTTGCTGTAGAGCCAGTTTATACAGGGAGATATTATGAATTGGTTTATTTTTTGTGGGGGCCCAAACAAACCAATCATTTCAGCCACAGTTTTTTAGGCCCTGTCGCTGAAATGTTTGGTTTGTTAAAGTGTGCATGTCCTATTTTTGCAACATAAGGGTGGGTGGGAGGGCCCAAGGACAATTCCATCTTGCATCACCATTCATTATTCCTACTGCTGAGAGTCATTCATATGTGGGACTTGTCTTTTTAATGCATACAACTGTTTGCATTCCACTTGATTGCTGCACCTTCATGGGTGAGAATGTGATCTCCCTGACCTGGGGGAGTCAGGGCTGGGGCAGGAAGGCTCAATTACACTTCTTTTTTTGGGCGGCTAAACTTTTTTTTACCTGTCTAGTCTGGTGCCCACTGCTGAGACTCATTTTTTAATGAGGGACTTGTCTTGAAATGCATATAACTCTTTGCATTCCACTGATTGCTGCACCTTCATGGGTGAGAATGTGATCTCCCTGACCTGGGGGAGTCAGGGCTGGGGCAGGAAGGCTCAATTACACTTCTTTTTTTGGGCTGCTAAACTTTTTTGTGGGCGGCTGCAATTACACTTCTTTTTGGACGGCTGCAATTACACTTCTTTGGGGGTGGCTAAACTTTTTTGAGGGCGGCTGCAATTACACTTCTTTGCGGGCGGCTGCAATTACACTTCTTTTTGGGCGGCTGCAATTACACTTCTTTTTGGGCGGCTGCAATTACACTTCTTTTTGGGCGGCTGCAATTACACTTCTTTGGGGGTGGCTAAACTTTTTTGAGGGCGGCTGCAATTACACTTCTTTGCGGGCGGCTGCAATTACACTTCTTTTTGGGCGGCTGCAATTACACTTCTTTTTGGGCGGCTGCAATTACACTTCTTTTTTGGCGACTGCAATTACACTTCTTTGGGGGCGGCTGCAATTACACTTCTTTGGGGGCACAGGGGCACTCCAGGGGACCAGGGGGTATCCTGTATTGGGCTGCCACACATTTTTTTAAATATGGCTATCCACAGATTGTTCAGCCTGCCATTTGAGATTGGGATCTTTTATCACAGAGACCAACTGCACATCAGGGTCAGGATCAGCCAGGTTGTTAAACGGGGTTTCGACCATGAATCAATCACATCATAAAATTAATTAATAATCAATCAATCATAACCAGAATCAAGCCAGATAGGGGTCTTGTTAAATATTAAACTGACCAAAACAGATACACGCACAACTAGTACTGCCTCATCTACCTGTCTGGTCTGGTGCCCACTGCTGAGAGTCATTTTAATGAGGGACTTGTCTTGAAATGCATACAACTCTTTGCATTCCACTGATTGCTGCACCTTCATGGGTGAAAATGTGATCTCCCTGACCTGGGGGAGTCAGGGCTGGGGCAGGAAGGCTCAATTACACTTCTTTTTTTGGGCGGCTAAACTTTTTTGTGGGCGGCTGCAATTACACTTCTTTGCGGGCGGCTGCAATTACACTTCTTTGGGGGCGGCTGCAATTACACTTCTTTTTGGGCAGCTGCAAATACACTTCTTTGCGGGCGGCTGCAATTACACTTCTTTGCGGGCGGCTGCAATTACACTTCTTTGGGGGCGGCTGCAATTACACTTCTTTTTGGGCGGCTGCAATTACACTTCTTTTTGGGCGGCTGCAATTACACTTCTTTGCGGGCGGCTGCAATTACACTTCTTTGCGGGCGGCTGCAATTACACTTCTTTGGGGGCGGCTGCAATTACACTTCTTTTTGGGCGGCTGCAATTACACTTCTTTTTGGGCGGCTGCAATTACACTTCTTTTTGGGCGGCTGCAATTACACTTCTTTGGGGGCGGCTGCAATTACACTTCTTTGGGGGCACAGGGGCACTCCAGGGGCACAGGGGGTATCCTGTAGGGGGCTGCCACACATTTTTTTTAAATATGGCTATCCACAGATTGTTCAGCCTGCCATTTGAGATTGAGATCTTTTATCACAGAGACCAACTGCACATCAGGGTCAGGATCAGCCAGGTTGTTAAACGGGGTTTCGACCATGAATCAATCACATCATAAAATTAATTAATAATCAATCAATCAATCATAACCAGAATCAAGCCAGATAGGGGTCTTGTTAAAAATTAAACTGACCAAAACAGATACACACACAACTAGTACTGCCTCATCTACCTGTCTGGTCTGGTGCCCACTGCTGAGAGTCATTTTAATGAGGGACTTGTCTTGAAATGCATACAACTCTTTGCATTCCACTGATTGCTGCACCTTCATGGGTGAGAATGTGATCTCCCTGACCTGGGGGAGTCAGGGCTGGGGCAGGAAGGCTCAATTACACTTCTTTTTTTGGGCGGTAAACTTTTTTGTGGGCGGCTGCAATTACACTTCTTTGCGGGCGGCTGCAATTACACTTCTTTGGGGGCGGCTGCAATTACACTTCTTTTTGGGCGGCTGCAATTACACTTCTTTTTGGGCGGCTGCAATTACACTTCTTTTTGGGCGGCTGCAAATACACTTCTTTGCGGGCGGCTGCAATTACACTTCTTTGGGGGCGGCTGCAATTACACTTCTTTTTGGGCGGCTGCAATTACACTTCTTTTTGGGCGGCTGCAATTACACTTCTTTTTGGGCGGCTGCAAATACACTTCTTTGCGGGCGGCTGCAATTACACTTCTTTGGGGGCGGCTGCAATTACACTTCTTTTTGGGTGGCTGCAATTACACTTCTTTTTGGGCGGCTGCAATTACACTTCTTTTTGGGCGGCTGCAATTACACTTCTTTGGGGGCGGCTGCAATTACACTTTTTTGGGGGCACAGGGGCACTCCAGGGGCACAGGGGGTATCCTGTAGTGGGCCGCCACACATTTTTTAAATATGGCTATCCACAGATTGTTCAGCCTGCCATTTGAGATTGGGATCTTTTATCACAGAGACCAACTGCACATCAGGGTCAGGATCAGCCAGGTTGTTAAACGGGGTTTCGACCATGAATCAATCACATCATAAAATTAATTAATAATCAATCAATCATAACTAGAATCAAGCCAGATAGGGGTCTTGTTAAATATTAAACTGACCAAAACAGATACACACACAACTAGTACTGCCTCATCTACCTGTCTGGTCTGGTGCCCACTGCTGAGAGGCAATTAAACTTCTTTGGGGGCGGCTGCAATTACACTTCTTTGGGGGTGGCTGCAATTACACTTCTTTTTATGTGGCTAAACTTTTCTTTACCTGTCTGGTCTGGTGCCCACTGCTGGGAGTCATTCGTATGAGGGACTTGTCTTTTAAATGCATACAACTGTTTGCATTCCACTTGATTGCTGCACCAATCGCCCACTGCTGGTTGCAGCTCTCACCCTGCATTAATTTGGGAGTCTGCCACTGCAGTCTTTTTTTTTGGAGCCTTGAAACTTTTAGGGATGCTGTACTAGCCGACACCTTTAGGTGGACTCTGGTCTGTCTTGTATCCAGCACAGTGGTCTCGTGTGCAAGAGATTGTTCTCTATCCTCTTTTGGATTTGTGTCACCATCACCATCTTCATGGGTGAGAATGTGATCTCCCTGACCTGGGGGAGTCAGGGCTGGTGCAGGAAGGCTGCAATTACACTTCTTTTTGGGCGGCTAAACTTTTTTGTGGGCGGCTGCAATGAAACTTCTTTTTGTGCGGCTGCAATTAAACTTCTTTGGGGGCGGCTAAACTTTTTTGAGGGCGGCTGCAATTAAACTTCTTTGGGGACGGCCGCAATTACACTTCTTTTTGGGCGGCTGCAATTAAACTTCTTTGGGGGCGGCTGCAATTAAACTTCTTTGGGGGCGGCTAAACTTTTTTGAGGGAGGCTGCAATGAAAATTATTTTTGTGCAGCTGCAATTAAACTTCTTTGGGGGCGGCTAAACTTTTTTGAGGGAGGCTGCAATTAAACTTCTTTGGGGACGGCTGCAATTACACTTCTTTTTGGGCGGCTAAACTTTTTTGTGGGCGGCTGCAATGAAACTTCTTTTTGTGCGGCTGCAATTAAACTTCTTTGGGGGCGGCTAAACTTTTTTGAGGGCGGCTGCAATTAAACTTCTTTGGGGACGGCTGCAATTACACTTCTTTTTGGGCGGCTGCAATTAAACTTCTTTGGGGGCGGCTGCAATTAAACTTATTTGGGGGCGGCTAAACTTTTTTGAGGGAGGCTGCAATGAAAATTCTTTTTGTGCGGCTGCAATTAAACTTCTTTGGGGGCGGCTAAACTTTTTTGAGGGCGGCTGCAATTAAACTTCTTTGGGGACGGCTGCAATTACACTTCTTTTTGGGCGGCTGCAATTAAACTTCTTTGGGGGCGGCTGCAATTACACTTCTTTTTGGGCGGCTACATTTTTTTTTACCTGTCTGGTCTGGTGCCCACTGCTGAGAGTCATTTGTATGAGGGACTTGCCTTTGAAATGCATATAACTCTTTGCATTCCACTGATTGCTGCACCAATCGCCCACTGCTCCTCGGCTGCACTGTGTAAACAGTGCACAATCAAGCCAGATAGGGGTCTTGGTGCTTGTTTTGAGGTTGTAGCAGGGGAGTGCAGCTACGAGTCGTAACACCTTGAGAGAAGATCAGTACTTCTCTACCGGCAAAGGACATCCTCCTCGACAGAGCGCGCAGCTTCACGAGGGACACATGTGAAGCAGTGAGCAAAGGGAACACCACCGCCAGATCACCTGAATCCACCCTAGCGATCAATAGAGTTACAGAAGTCGCAGCCAGATAGAACTCTTCCAGCTGCCACCTAGTCATTAATTAGCCCCCTCCCCTCCACCCATTAGGCAATGATTGACGAGACGAATGGTAATAATAAATTATAAATGAATAATATTACTAATCACCAAATTAAAAATCAGATGAAATTAATTATAAATAATCATAATCACAATCAAGACAGATAGGGGTCTTATGAAATATTAAACTGACCAAAACAGATACACACTCTGCACCATCGAGCAGGTGATCACTGACATGCCAGGTGCAACGGTCTTTAGCACCCTGAATGCCAAGTGTGGGTTTTGGCAGATCCCTCTGGACAGAGCCTCTTCCATGCTTACTGCCTTCATGACCCCTATTGGGTGCTACGTCTTCCTACGCATGCCCTATGGCATCACCATGGGCAGCGAAGTTTTCCAGCGCTGCATGGAGCAACAGTTCGCTGGCTCTCCCTTTGACATCATCGCTGTCAGCATCCTCCTTATCTGCACAGCCGGGTCCATCAGTTACTGCCACTGCTGCAACCAATGCTAGTGATGGTTACGCATGCCCTATGGCATCACCACGGGCAGCAAAGTTTTCCAGCGTTGCATGGAGCAACAGTTCGCTGGCTCTCCCTTTGACATCATCGCTGTCAGCATCCTCCTTATCTGCACAGCCGGGTCCATCTGCCACTGCTGCAACCAATGCTAGTGATGGTTTACATTACATTACATCTTCCATCTGCCACCTTAAAATTGATTAGCCCACTCCCCTACACCCATTAGGCAATGATTTAAGAGACGACTGGTAATAATAAATGAATAATAATCACAAAATTAAACAATCAGATTACATTATCACACAATCAAGCCAGATAGGGGTCTTGTTGGATGTTAAAGTGATCAAAACAGTTACACACTTGCAGACAAACTCTGTGCTGCACAAAATGCCCACCGCTCCTTGGCTGCACATGGTAAACAGTGCATGATCAAGCCAGATAGGTATCTTTTATGGGCCTATTTTTTTAAACTGCCATCATGTCTGCCGCTGCAGTGCCACTCTTACATGAGCCACGTGTTTGTGCCGCACACTTGTGTGGCTTAGCATAGTTATCCAGCTACCTCAGTGCAAACTTTGGCAATAAAAACAATATTGTGAGGTGTGATGTGTTCAGAATACACTGGAAATGAGTGTAAATGAATGTTATTGAGGTTAATATAGCGTAGGAGCAAAAAAAACCCACCAAATTCTGCGATTTTAGCTGTTTTTATGCATTTTTAACAAAAAAATCAGAACCCAAAACCCCAAAAAATCCAAACACAAAACACTTAGGAGGTGTTTTGCCAAAACCCATTAGAACCCAAAACCTCAAGGTAATCAGAAACCAAAACCCAAAACCCGAAAAGTGGCTGGTGCACATCTCTAGTTATTAGACATGCACAATAGGATTTATAGATGGAGGGAGACAGTGAGAGGTGTAGGAGTGAGAGAAGGAGAGGTGCAGGGGTATGAGGGATCAGGAGATATATAGAGATGACAAGGAGGGATAGAGGCTATGAGGAGCAGAGGTCATGTAAGGGAAGGAGGAAGTATGAGGAACATGGGTGACATTAAAAAAGGGGAAATAAGACAGATTTGGTGAAGAGGTGGATGAACCCATTATTTCTGTTGTAATAAGGATAAAGGGTATTAGACATAGTGCTAATTCTGAATCACTCTCCATCGAATAGTTTCCCCCTCTGTTTGCAGCGCGAAGTAAGTCTAGAAAAGGGCGTGGGGAGAAGGAAGTCCCTGATGATGTCTAAGGGCCGGGGAATGCCTTAATTTTTTGGCGCACTCCCAGAAAACGCTGCATTAACGCCCCCAAATGGCCACAGGGTGTCAATCCCTGGCTGTTTTCGTACGGGCGGCTCGAGCACAGCGCACAGTGTGCATGCGCGGTCATCCTATATTCACACGTGCTGCAAATTCAAAGGACTTCAAGCAGGTCTGAATGTGCTATATGGTGGTCACTGTCGTGTACTGTACCCTGCATTACATAGCGGTCACTGTGATATACGCTGCATTACATATTGGTCACTGTGATGTACCCTGCATTACATAGTGGTCACTGCATACCTCCCAACTGTCACGATTACAGCGGGACAGTCCCGATTTTCGGGTCCTGTCCCGCTGTCCCACCCGCGGCAGGCATTGTCCCGCTGCGGGGGGTGGCAGTTGGGAGACCCCCCAATCTAGTAGAATAGACGCTGTGCGCATGCGCACAGCGTCTATTCTCGTATGAAAATGAGGTTGCGGCTAATTAGCATAAGCTGCACCCTCATTTGCTAATAAGCTTCGCCGCGCAAGTGTCCCTATTTCCCCAACGCAGAAGTTGGGAGGTATGTCACTGTGATGTAGCCTGCATTACATAGCGGTCACTGTGATGTACCCTGCATTACATAGCGGTCACTGTGATGCATCCTGCATTAAATAGCGGTCACTGTGATATACGCTGCATTACATAGCGGTCACTGTGACATACCTTGCATTACATAGCGGTCACTGTGATGTACTGTATCCTGTATTACATAGCGGTCACTGTGATGTACCCTGCATTACAAAGTGGTCACTGTGATGTACCCTGAATTACATAGCGGACACTGTGACCTACCCTGAATTACATAGCGGCCACTGTGACCTACCCTGCATTACATAGCGGCCACTGTGACCTACCCTGCATTACATAGCGGTCACTGTGACGTACCCTGCATTACATAGCGGTCACTGTGACGTACCCTGAATTACATAGCGGACACTGTGACCTACCCTGAATTACATAGCGGCCACTGTGACCTACCCTGCATTACATAGCGGTCACTGTGACCTACCCTGCATTACATAGTGGTTACTGTGACGTACCCTGCATTACATAGCGGTCACTGTAACCTACCCTGCATTACATAGTGGTCACTGTGACGTACCCTGCATTACATAGCGGTCACTATGATATAATCTGCATTACATAGCGGTCACTGTGATCTACCCTGAATTACATAGCGGTCACTGTGATGTACCCTGCATTACATAACGGCCGCTGGGATGTACCCTGCATTACATAGTGGCCCCTGGGATATACCCTTCATTACATAGCGGTCACTGGAATGTACCCTGCATTAAATAGCGGTCACTGTGATGTACCCTGCATTACATAGCGGTCGATGTGACGTCCCCAACTTTACATAGCGGTCACTGTGACGTACCCTGAATTACATAGCGGCCACTGTGACCTACCCTGAATTACATAGCGGCTACTGTGACCTACCCTGCATTACATAGCGGTCACTGTGACCTACCCTGCATTACATAGTGGTCACTGTGATGTACCCTGCATTACATAGCGGTCACTATGATATAATCTGCATTACATAGCGGTCACTGTGATCTACCCTGCATTACATAGCGGTCACTGTGATGTACCCTGCATTACATAGACGTCACTCTGATGTACCCTGCATTACATAGAGGTCACTGTGATGAACCCTGCATTACATAGACGTCACTGTGATGAACCCTGCATTACATAGACGTCACTGGGATGAACCCTGCATTACATAGACGTCACTGTGATGTACCCTGCATTACATAGCGGTCACTGTGATATACGCTGCATTACATAGCGTTCACTGTGATATATGCTGCATTACATAGCGGTCACTGTAATGTACCCTGCATTACATAGGGGTCACTGTGATATAAGCTGCATTACATAGCGGTCACTGTGATATATGCTGCATTACATAGCGGTCACTGCAGTGTACTCTGCATTACATAGTGGTCACTGTGATATACGCTGCATTACATAGCGGTCACTGCAGTGTACTCTGCATTACATAGCGGTCACTGTGATGTACTGTATCCTGTATTACATAGCGGTCACTGTGATATACGCTGCATTACATAGCGGTCACTGTGATATATGCTGCATTACATAGCGGTCACTGTAATGTACCCTGCATT
The DNA here is from genome assembly GCF_055691185.1 of Crinia signifera. Classification (NCBI taxonomy): domain Eukaryota; kingdom Metazoa; phylum Chordata; class Amphibia; order Anura; family Myobatrachidae; genus Crinia; species Crinia signifera. Next base: position 436,420,934 of record NC_139217.1, on the reverse strand, counting down.
ACATAGGGGTCACTGTGATATAAGCTGCATTACATAGCGGTCACTGTGATATATGCTGCATTACATAGCGGTCACTGCAGTGTACTCTGCATTACATAGCGGTCACTGTGATATATGCTGCATTACATAGCGGTCACTGTGATATATGCTGCATTACATAGCGGTCACTGCAGTGTACCCTGCATTACATAGCGGTCACTGTGATATATGCTGCATTACATAGCGGTCACTGTAATGTACCCTGCATTACATAGACGTCACTGTGATGTACCCTGCATTACATAGCGGTCAATGTGACGTACCCTGCATTACACAGCGGTCACTGTGATGTACCCTGCATTACATAGCGGTCACTGTGATGTACCCTGCATTACACAGCGGTCACTGTGATGTACCCTGCATTACATAGCGGTCACTGTGATGTACCCTGCATTACACAGCGGTCACTGTGATGTACCCTGCATTACACAGCGGTCACTGTGATGTACCCTGCATTACATAGACATCACTGTGATGTACCCTGCCTTACACAGCGGTCACTGGGATGTACCCTGCATTACATAGCGGTCACTGTGATGTACCCTGCATTACATAGCGGTCACTGTGATGTACCCTGCATTACACAGCGGTCACTGTGATGTACCCTGCATTACATATCGGTCAATGTGACGTACCCTGCATTACATAGCGGTCACTATGATATAATCTGCATTAGATATCGGCCACTGTGATGTACCCTGCATTACATAGCGGTCACTGTGATGTACCCTGCATTACATAGCAGTCAATGTGACGTACCCTGCATTACATAGCGGTCACTATGATATAATCTGCATTACATAGCGGCCACTGTGATATACTCTGTATTATATGGCAGTCACCGCAATGCTTTCTATAATACGACGGGCATTGCAATGCTATTTACCACACCATCTCAATCAGCTGACAAGACCTTGTTAGCTTTGCGCTGTCTCCCTTCAGTTGGATCCTACTACTGCATTCCCCCCTGCAGATCACAATCTGGGATGCTAGTATCACAATTTACCATGAATCGATTATTCATTCCTGCTTTGTTGGGTAAGTGTGCAGGATTTGGGAATATTCTCCCTCGAGAGTTTCCCATTATTTATTGGACACATTTTGCAATATACAGCAGCACCGATATCATATCAGTGGTGCGGCGGAAGGGACGATATAGCATGAATACACTGAATGACATTGTAAAATATCCTACAGTGATGACACCGGGACCCCTTTGAACATGCATGGCTATAATGTCAGATTCGACTGCATGTTCAGACAACAGAGGTTATTGTTAGCTACCCGTGGGAGCTCGCATCACTAACTATATAGTCGGAACGGTACGCATGGTAGCATCGTTAATTATATATCCATATTGTGCATAGCCTTTGCCTTTATCGCATAATTTGTACCAAGCTTTAGTAAGTTTGAGTGTTTTCTCTCACCGCTAGACCAGTCGCTGTGAAACTGAAACTGATGTTTGGAATTTCAATGACACTTGTACAAAAATGTAAATGCAAAAATGTATAACACCCCCCCATCCAAAAAAATAAATAAAATTAAAACTTTTAAATCACAATCCCACAGATTAAATGCTCGGCTCTTGATTGCTCCCAAACTGTATGTTTCAGTGAGGAAATAGTCAAAAATAGATCACAGAACCTAAATAGTAACAAATCTCCTGGCCCGGAAGAAATACACCCTAGGATACTAACGTAGTCTTTACTTAGAAGGGCGCCCATCTCGGCCATCTCGGGCATTGAATGCACTAAAAAATCAGGTGCGATGCGACAGACGAGATGCCCGAGATTTCCCATAGGGAACAATGTTAAATGTCTCAATTGACCCGATTTTCCTGTTCAATGCCTCAATTGACCCACTTTTTCCATAGGAAACAATGTTAAATGGGCCACAGAGGCCAAATAGGCACCCTGAAGTGAATAATGGCCACCCGAATTGTTAACGCCACCCCACGATCAACGTCAACCCGAAGCGTGGCGAGCGGCGGCGGTACGCGTCCTACGACCTTTTCATACCCCCACTATCCACGTCGGCGTGGAGTTGAGAATAGAAAGTGTGGCGAGCGCAGCGAGCCACCGAGCCTGAAGCGTGGCGAGCGCACGCGGATACCTTCACAGGTATCCGCGTCCCCTCGCGGGCTTCACAGCTGTCCGCGTGCGCTCGCCACGCTTCGGGCTCGGTGGCTCGCTGCGCTCGCCACACTTTCTATTCTCAACTCCACGCCGACGTGGATAGTGGGGGTATGAAAAGGTCGTAGGACGCGTACCGCCGCCGTTTGCCACGCATCGGGTTGACGTTGATCGTGGGGTGGCGTTAACAATTCGGGTGCCCATTATACACTTCAGGGTGCCTATTTGGCCTCTGTGGCCCATTTAACATTGTTTCCTATGGAAAAATCGGGTCAATTGAGGCATTGAACAGGAAAATTGGGTCAATTGAGACATTTAACATTGTTCCCTATGGGAAATCTCGGGCATCTCGTCGGTTGATCGCACCCGATTTTTTAGTGCATTCAATGCCCGAGATTTTTTACTAACGATGCCCACCATCAAAATCGTGGGCGCCCTTCTAAGTAAAGAGTACCGATACTAAAAGTATTGAGTTCTGTCATAGCACTACCATTATATCTGATATTTGAGGAATCAATAAACTCGGGGACGGTATCAAGGGACTGGCGCATAGCTAACGTCAGGGCTATTTTTCAGCAGGCTCCAGCAGGAATTGTGGTCCTTATTCTAGTTCACTCTTTCTGACAAAATATTTCTTAGATGGACAAAACCATGTGCACTGCAGGTGAGGCAGGTGTAAAACCCCACCAAAATCTAATTATCTCTGCACAAGTAACACCTGCCTCACCTGCAGTGCACATGGTTTTGTCCATCTAAGACATTTTTTGTCAGAAAGAGTGAACTAGAATAAGGGCCACAGTTCCTGCTGGAGCCTACTGAAAAATAGCCCTGGCTAATATAGTACCAATATGGAAGAAAGGTAGCAAAACTAACCCTGAAAATTATAGATCGGTCAGCCTTACATCCATTGTGGGGAAAATATTAGAAGGAATAATAAGAGATAGTATCTAAAATTTCTTAGAACAGGAGAAAGTGATAAGTAAGGCTCAGCATGGGTTCATCAAAAATAGATCAGGTCAGACTTATTTAATTAGCTTCTATGAGGAAGTGAGTAGGGGGGGGGGGGGGGGGGGGGAGAGATGTGCGATGCCCCCAGCCCCTCCACTGCTCAGCAGGTAACCGGAGGATGGGGATGACACCCAACACTCCCCCCCTCCCTGACGCAGTAGTGTCCCTAAAAAATGGAACATTCCTGTGGAAAGCGGGACAGTTGGGACGTATGACTATATGTACAGATGGTTACCCGGGATTAGCATAAATGGATTCCCATTGACTAGTTTCACAGGAGTGTGAAGGCTTAGGAGTGTGTGAAGCTAATTTCCTGGCACCCGATCCCCAGGGAAACATCCAGCACATATATTGTTGATATGTATGTGTATAAGAGTTACATGGTTTCCATCCCCGCACTACAAGGTCCGCCCTGGAATCACAGCTGAAATTCTTAAATTACTTTTTTTCTTTTTTTTTTCTTTGTTAGCTGCAGTTAGTGACAGTGGCCACAAGAGGACATACTAGACTATAAAATGACAAACTGACATAGTACAGTATAGTTGTATGTACTATAGCTGATGACAGGGGACAGTCCTGGTTACAAAAAGTGCAAGTGGCTTTATATGATTTTGTAATGCACAATACTCCATTTTCTTCACTGTTCAATTCACCTGCCAGCAATACAGATTTTTATTTTAATTCAATTGTTTTTAAATTATTTTGCTATATAATATAAATCCAGTAATGGTAGATGGGGATTTGTGCACATAAACAGGAATGAGAAGCAATAGAGTACTGTACCATCTCTAGCAATTTTTTTTTTCCATCAATAAATTTTTATTAACACAGATTTTATATGGGGTACAGAGAAGAAAAAAGAGGGAACATGGGGGGGGGGGGGGGGGAGGGACAGCATTCTGGATTATAGACGGTACAATCTTGTAATTAAAATACAGTCTTGTAAATACAATAGATGTCATACAGATAAAATAAATGAGACACAGCACGACACACCGCTACGCAGAGCGGTTTATACATAATATAGGTGATACACAGACCGAGTAAGACAACAAGGCAAGCCAAGGTGAGCCTATCTAAGTAACCCTGGCTCACTTATCCTGGCCTGATCTGACTGTTATCTAACACCTAGGGTGGAGGAGATTCTGGATCTGGAGTTTCATTCAAACTGAACATGGGTGGTTGCCCGGGGGGGTCAGTGGGGGAGAGCCTGGTCCCCGCTCCCTTTGTTATGTAGTTTTGCCACAGGGACCATCTAGAATGGGATGGAGAGGTGTTGGTCGAGTAGAGTTGGGGGCTGGTCTCCATAAGATAATGGTGGTTTATTTTTATGATAACCTGGGGGAGGGCTGGTGGGGAAGGCTGTTTCCATTGCTGGGCTAGAGTTGCCCGAGCTGCGATAAGGATGTGTCCGAGCACATATGTTTTCTAGATTAGGTATGATTTTTGCCACTGTGGTGATAGGGAGAGTAGTGATGAGAGTCGTATGGGCACGAAGGGTAGTGAGTAGTTGATCCCATACATGCAGGGTGGCAGCTGTCGCTGGGAGTAGGGCTGGGAGGGGGGGTCTGATATGCTTTGGGATCTTTAGTAGGTCGGGGAGAGGAATGTGCGGGGAATAAAATTGTTTGATTTCCACCCAGGCTCTGCGTGAGGGGCTTTCAAAGTAATGTTTGGATGGGGCCAAGAGGCAGGCGGCCTGGTACTGGGACAGGTCGGGGAGGTCAAGTCCTCCAAACGCCCTAGGAAGGGACATTTTGGAGCGGGCCATAGCTGGGGGTTTTGTCAACCATACGTATTTTGTCAGGATGGAGGTGGCCATATGCAGGTATTTTTTCGGGAATATGTAAGGAATGGTACGGAACAAGTACATGAGTTTGGGTAGGAGCGACATTTTAAATGCCGCTATCCTTCCCATCCATGAGATTTCGAATGACATCCATGATCTGGAGATTGATGTGAGGGAAGTGAGGAGGGGGGACAGGTTAACTTCAAATACATCTTTCATGTTTGGGGGGATGTGTATGCCGAGGTATTTTATAGAATTGGGTTGCCAGTTGTAGTTATACGTGGATTTCAAGGAAGGGAGAGATTCCGCAAGGTTAATCGGGAGGGCGTCGGTTTTTGATGTGTTAAGCTTGTAATAAGAGGCAGCGCTGTAGGAGGACAGCGTCGAGTGGATGTGGGGGAGTGTATTGGTTGGGTCTGTCACGAATAGTAGGACGTCATCTGCAAATAGACTCAGTTTATGGTTAGAGGAGCCTACCTGTAGACCTGGTATATTAGGGTTGTTGCGAATGGACATAGCTAGTGGTTCGATGGAAACAGGGCCGAAACTAGGGTTTCTAGTGCCCGGGGCAAGACATTCATTTAGTGCCCCCCCCCCCAAAAAAAAAATAATTATATATATGTATGTGCTTACAGACAACAGAAGGGTGATATTAAACCAACAAACAAGACAATATATCATATATTATTATATATACACTGTATTCTGAAATGAAATATATATTTATAAATTATCCCTCAACTGGTCCACTTGCATCAAGATACATATATACTAGAAACTATATGAACCGTAAAACAGGGATAGTGCGCGCCGAAGGCGCGCGCTAAAAATTTAGGGCATGTTTTTTTTTTTTTTGGGGGGGGGGGGGGGGAGAAGTGGTGTGGTCACATAGTAGTATCAATTCACATTATAGCACACACCGTAATGCCCAGTACACATTACAGCACACACCGTTATGCCCAGTACACATTCCAGCACACACCGTAATGCCCAGAGCACATTACACCACAAACCGTAATGCCCAGTACACATTATAGCACACACCGTTATGCCCCCCCAGTACACATTATAAGCAATGGTTAATTGCTGCTGCCACTGGATAGAACACTGTCCCTGAATGATACACAATATGCCACAAACATACATCCCAACTCTGGAGGCAGAGGAGAGGAGACATCTGCGCGTGCCGGAGGCACGCGCCAAAAATTAGAGGGTTCACCTACTACCGTTGAACTCCTGCGAGGCTACATCCCCCATTTTTTCCACTATGAGGGCATGGTCAGCTCTCTAAGAGCTGTAGCCACATGGGGTGCCCCCAATAGTGCAGTTACAGATACACATGACCCCAAAAGTGCAGTCCGTGATGCCCATTATACTTATGCCGCATACTGTGATGCCCATTATAAATATGATACGCACCGTGATGCTCCATTATACATATGCCCCACACCTGGATGCTCATTATACATATGCCACACATATGATGTCCATTATACATATGCCCCACAACGTGATGCTGTATTATACATATGCCGCACAACGTGATGCTCCATTATACATATGCCGCACACAGTGATGCCCATTATACATATGACGCACACTGTGATGCCCATTATACATATGACGCACACTGTGATGCCCATTATACATATGACACACACCATGATGCTCCATTAAACTTATGCCACACACATGATGCCCATTATACATATGCCCCACAGTGTGATGCTCCATTAAACATATGTCACACACATGATGCCCATTATACATATGCCCCACAATGGGCACATTGACAAACACATGGCATGGGCACACACATATATATTATAGACCAGGGGTGTGCATTCCCTCTCCCTCCCAAAGAAGAATACCTCTTTGCTGAGCTGCCGTGCCTGCCTTGTGAGTCCTAACAAGTAGCTGGACTGGGGAGCACAGGAGCAGTCAGAGGGCAAAGGAGCACTGCTTACAGTATACAGTATGATATATCTGGCACACTAAAGTTGGAGACTGTGCCTGGCTTGTGCCTGGCTTGTACCTGTAGAGTAGACATTGCTGCTTCCTTCCCCTGCCTCCTCTGGCACGTTCATCCCAGGCCACGCCCCCGCCCGCCGTCCCATTGGACAGCCCGCTCGCATTCCCTCCCTCCCATTGGACAATGTTTTTTTTTTAAGACACTGACAGACACAGTGTCATGGCCGTGCCCGCGCTGACTCGCCTGTGATCAGCGAGCGCACGGGCAGCGGCAGACGGCGGCCCTGTCACAAGTTCAACACGCAGGCAGTGTAGTGAGTGCGCCGGCCACCGGGTGGGTGCCGGCTCTCGGCGCACACGCAGCCCACGCCCCCCCCCCCCTCCAGCGCCCGGTGCGCGTGACCCCCCAGCCCCCCCCTAGTTACGGCCCTGGATGGAAAGGACAAATACCAGGGGAGAAAGTGGGCAACCCTGCCTTGTGCCGTTGGAGATTGGGAAAGGGGTGGATAGGAATCCGTTGCTGAACACCCTGGCCGACGGAGAACTATATAGAGACATAATTGAGCTCAGAATCCGGTCCTTGAAACCAAAACGCGACAGGACCTCTTGCATGTATTGCCAGTTAAGTCGGTCGAATGCCTTTTCGGCATCGAGTGAGAGGAGGAGCAGGTCCTGACTGGAGGATAATGAGTCAACCAAGTTGAAAACTCTTCTAGTGTTGTCCGGAGCCTGTCGCCCAGGGACGAACCCCGTCTGGTCCGGGTGGACCAGCCCGGGTAGGAAGCGATTAATTCAGGATGCCATTAACTTAGCGAAGATTTTAATATCAGTGTTCAGCAAGGCTATCGGGCGGTAATTTTGGCACAACGCAGGGTTTTTGCCTGGTTTCGGAATGGTCACAATCCGAGCTTCCAACAATTCTGGAGGGGCCTGACCTGTAGACGAGAGCTCATTGAATAGGTCTCTGAGGTAGGGGGACAGCATGTCACTAAAGGACTTATAGAAGTCTGTGATAAAGCCATCCGGCCCAGGGGCTTTGTTGCTGGGGAGTGACTTAACGACCAACTGGATTTCCTCCTGGGACCAAGGCGCGTTAAGGGATTCTAGTTGTTCTGGGGAGAGCGAGGGGAATTGTAGGTTGTTTAGGAAGTCACAGATAGTGGCCTCCGTGGGTTGTGGTGTGGAAGGGTCTAAGGAGAGATTGTAAAGCTTAGAGTAGTAATCTGCAAATTGATTTGCAATGGATTTAGGGTTGAGTATTTTTCTTTACTAGGGAAAATGATGTATTTGATTCTATTTGTGGCCTGTTGAGCTCTTAGTTTTCGGGCTAACATTCTGCCCGATCTATTACTGGCTAAGTAGAATCTATGTCTTATCCTGTTTAGAGCTGATTGGGTTCGGGCAAGTAGTAGTTTCTGGAGTTGGCTTCGTACTGATGCCAACTCTATCTTCAGGGAGGAGGAGGGGGATATCTTATTCTTATCATCTAGGTCGATTAGTTTGGCTTCTAGGGCTTTTTGAGTTGCAATAGTCTTGCGTTTTAATGAGGCTCCGGCTTGTATGGCTGCTCCTCTAGTGACCGCCTTAAAGGCACACCAATGATTGATCACCGAGGTATCTGTTGTGTGGTTGTTAGACATATACGCTTCCATTGCATTCAATATGGCGTCTTTGGCTGAGGGGTCTTTTAATAAGTGAGGAAATAGGCGCCAGGGTCTGGGGGGGACTTTTGAGGGGAGGAAGTTCCAATGCCATACCACAGGGGCATGGTCAGACCAGGTGATGGGGAGTATGTCAACTCGCGCGGAGTGTTGGAGGGACCATTTGTCACAAAGAATATAGTCAATTCTAGAATAGGTGTTGTGGACTTGGGAGTGGAAAGTGTATTCTCGGCCGGTCGGGTAGGTTGTTCGCCAGGTGTCATACAGATCGAATTCTAGGAGTAAATTACGAAGGGCTATCGATTGGTTATCCGAATGCGAATGGTGGGTAGGGGGGAGGCGGGATTTATCCAGGCGGGGGTCAAGGACTAAATTAAAATCACCAAGCAATATCAATGAGCCTTTTGAGGTTTTTTGTACAAGGAGAAGAAGTTTGCGGAGGAAGGCAACTTGGTTTGTGTTGGGGGCGTAAATAGATACAATAGTCGTCAGTCTGTCTTCTAGTAGACCGGTAAGGATCAGGTATCTGCCGTTCTTATCAGCCGTATGGGTATGATATGTAAAGGGAGTGTGGCGGTTAAAAAGGATAGCAACCCCATTACGCTTGAAAGGGCCATTTGCATAGTAGGCTGTAGGGTAGTTAGAATCTTTGAACTTGGGTGGGTTCAGGGCGGCGAAGTGCGTCTCCTGGAGGGCCACTATGTCCGCCCTCTGTTTGTGAAAGTAGGATAGGGCCATCCTGCGTTTATGTGGGGAATTCAGCCCCTTAACATTTAAAGATAGCAACTTAGGCATAGTATATCCTTAAAAAGTGCTGTGGGTATGCCGGCTGTGTCCATGGGGGGGGACAGTAGGTCAGGCGGATTAGCGGTAAGGAATGCAGTCCGGGGGGGGGGACATGTGACAGATAGAGAAAAAAGTAAAGGGAAAGGTAAAACAAAAGGGTCCGTCGACTAGGACCCGCATGACTACTGCAGGGGAAAGAGAAAAGTTTTTCATGCAGTAGTATCGAGGGGTTGTGGGGGTGGCGACCTGGCTTCTCTGTGAATCAGGGAAGAGAGGAGGGCCACCTCTCCGGTAACAACTTTTGACCTGTTTTTTTTTTTTTCCTTAGTAACTAAGCAACACAATATTTTTAACTAATGTACCCCCTGTGGGCCTCAGGGGAGACGGATAGGCCAACACTGTATATATGTTTCTAATATATGTACGTATATGTCTCAGCTGCTGTGAGGGTACGCTACGTACAGCCCAAAACTTTTAACAGGCTAACAACAGGTTAACAATAACTTACAACAATCATCAGTGTGTAACGTCCCAGTGCCTAACAACCTGTAACCAAACGGGAGTAATAAGACTGATACTTATCGTGTATATCTCAACCCGCAGCATGGAGGTGAGGAGGTAGGCTGGCTTGGGTGATCAAATACAAGAGAAGATGTCCATAACAGCACCAAAGTCATCAGGTATCTGCCCAATCCTGACGGAGGGGCTGGGGGCGCTTCTGCCCCTGAGGACCTGTAGTAGAAATGTCCCAATCCGACAGGAGCTTCATTCCTGCTTCCAGGGTGGGCACAGTGTAGGTGGTATCTTCGTGGGTGATAATCAGCTTCACAGGGAACCCCCAGCGGTACCGAATCTCATGAGTGCGCAGTGCCATGGTGATAGGGGCGAAGGCTCTCCTGCTGGTCAGGGTCGCAGGGGACAGATCCTGGAACAGCTGGAGGCCTCCAAGGGCATCGGATTTCTTTGCCTCTCGGGCTGCTTTCAGGATTTGCTCCTTAACAGTAAAGAAATGAACACGGAGGAGGGTGTCTTTGGGTAGGTCGGTTGGGATTGATTTGGGTCTTGGCAGGCGGTGGATGCGGTCAATGAGGAGATCTTTAGGGTCAGCAGAGGGGAGGAGCCTTGAGAACAGTGCTGTGGCGTAGCCCTCAAGCTCAGAGTTGGATACAGATTTTGGAATGCCCCTGATCTTGATATTATTCCGTCTGGATCTGTCCTCCAAGTCCGCAAGTTTGGTTTTGAATTGGGTGATTTCAGTTTGCTGACGGTCATAGGAAGATACTAGGTCATTGTGGGATGCGACCAACTCCTCCATTTTCTTCTCTAGGTGATCCGTCCTGTCTCCGATCGCCACCAGTTCAGTTTTAACCTCGCGGATGGCTAGCTTTAGGTCATTGGCTATCTCTGCCTGGAATGCAGAGAAGACCTGGCAGAGGGACTTTACTGTAACTGGTTCGTCGGATTCGGCATTTATACCCGCCAGCCCTGTAGGGGGTTTTTGCGCTCCCTGGACCTCCAGCGGGGTGTACGACTTCTGTATGGGGCTTGTCTGCAATTGTGAGGATTGGGAGGATTTCCCGGCTGGCATGCTTATTTTTGTTGGGGCTGCTTCCTTGGGTTTCTTTGGGGGCATATTTAAACACGGCACTGACTGTTGAAGTGATGAGCAGGTAGAACTAGGCACCGTGGGGGGTAATGTAACAATTCGTTACTTCATGTACATCACAAGCTGTGGTAGTCCCGGAGAGGTGGTCATGAGACGTGGGTGTTCACATTGAGACCAAAGTGAGGGATTTAGCAAGCAGGAGCTATGGAGGGAGTCCTGTATTATAGCGCCCCCTGTGATGATCGAGTCAGCCCCTGGGTGGACTGGGAGAGGGGGCTATTATTATGCCCTAGAGAGGGGGTGGTGCAGGTTCTGGGGCGCAGCGTGGTGTTTTGCTGTCCTTGAGTGCCTCCAGAGAGGATGAGAAGGGGTGGGCAGCGCTCAGGCCTCTGTAGTGCAGCAGTCGATGGTGAGGAAGGAGGGATTTGCTGGCCCTGCAGGGTGTAGCACGGTGCCTTGGTCTGTGGCAGCCCTAGAGGGGGCTATGGGTGCTGGGGTGTAGCTGCAGGGGACCGCTGGCTATGGTGGGGATGCAGGGAAAATGGCGGAGCCACGTGGTGCGTGCAGTGATGGCCGGGACCAGCCACGGCCAAGGAGGAGGTGAGTGCCGCTGGGGTGTGTTCCCCGAATGGGGATATGCTGTGGTCGGGGGGGATCTTCCCTTACCGCGGGAGAGAGAAGGACTTGCGGCTGCCGGTGTTGAGGCGGGCGGGGGTCCCCCTCTGTTCCGTCTCCGGCCTGAGGCGGGCTCCAAGCTGTCCAACGGCTGGGCGGGAGGCAGCGGTGATCGCGGGCAGGAGAGGGAGATGAAGCCGTCTCTCGGCTGCGACGTGCACGGCGCCTTCTGACGCGTCGCCGCTCCGTCCGGCTTCCAGAAATCGAGGCCCCGGCTGCTATCCCCGGACCAGGCCGCAACCCGCGGCGGCTCTGAAAAGTGCCGCCCGGCTCCGCAACCTGGACCAGGGCAGGCGGGTGATGTAGCTGGAACAAGGGGGAGGATGGGGAGGTAGACTGGGGAGGGTGAGGACTGGTTTGGTGGTGAGATTAGTTCGGGGTAGCAGGAGCTCCGGTGAAGCACGTCTTCTCGGTCAGCTCGCCAGGCCACGCCCCCATCTCTAGCAAATTTTAATAATAATTTTTTTGTTTGTATGTAAGAGGATAATTGGGTTTATTTATTAAGATGGGAGTTCTATTGAAGATAGGACGTTGCCAACAGCAACTAATCAGAATCAACTTTTTTATTCAGCACCAGGCATGTCAAAACTATGTCCCTCCAGCTGTTGTGAAACTACACATCCCAGCATGCCTTGCCATAGTCTTAGTATTCCCTAGTAGCAAAACTGTGGCAAGGCATGATGGGACTTGTAGTTTCACAACAGCTGGAGGGCCATAGTTTGGACATGCCTGATCTAGAAGATAATAGATAGAATCTAATAGGTTGCCCATAGCAACGCCCATCTTAGTAAATAAACCGCAGACTCCTCAGTGCTAGAAGCCAGGTGCTGCGTGTAACGTTACAGTGTAGGAACAGAAAAGACAGTTTCCCTACCATGAAGAAAATCGGAGGTACGCCCCTACTCTGAAAGCCACACCCCACCTGAGGAGACCACACCCCTTTTTTCTTTTGTTTTTTCTTTTTACCAGCACTCAGACCATACACTCTCCTGTAATGGGTGTCATATGAGATAGGGCCGGAACTAGCTAACAGGGAAGCAGCTGTGACTAATAGGCTAATGTAGCAGAAGGCTTCACACCTCCTGCTACTGTACATTGCTGTTCCGAGCTGCATCCTAGGATGCAGACACAATCTGTGACACAATTCCCCGGCTGCTTGACCCGTGGGGTCGCACAACCTTTCACCGCAGATCCAACAAAGAGGCCAGGAAATCTCCATCATCATCAATCCCCAAAACAACAACAACATGCCTCTATTTTGGGAAACAGAGATTGTTGCTGCCCCCTCCCTGCTCCCAAACAGCGGCAGACTGCATACCTGGGGGAAGAAAAGCACTGGCTAAGTACAATATGGGGTGGACATATCTGTAGATAAGACTTTTAGGAGATATACGATCAGGTTGGTGGAAAATCAGAGGTGATCAACAGCCCTATCCAGGGGCATACCTCTCAACATGACCCTCTCCAGGAGGGAAACAATGCTCTGCTCCTGGACTTCCCTCTTAATGTACAATTGCCATCACCTATGTTGAAGCACCACTTATGGCGAGATGTATCAAAATGAAAATGCGGTAAAACCCCCATTTTACTGCATTTTCATATGTACTATTACCTGGCCGCCCTGATTTCGCCTATGGGCTTCTTTTCACCGCCTCGCCCCAGCCCCGCCGCCCCCCCCCCTCTCCCCCTCCCTTGGGCTTACCTTCTTGCAGGTCCTCCTGGCTGCAGGGGGGAGGAGGAGGAGGTGCCGGGGACAGCCTGTTTAGCTGTCCCCGGCGTGAAGGCAGGGAGGAGATGGAGACCACAGTACAGGTATCGCGGGGGTCTCCGTTACCGCACCGCGATGCCAGCCGCATATGTTAGTACATATGCGCTGGCATCGCTGCGGGCGGGCAGCGAAGGGCGGCGATGTATATTAATACATCCCGCCCTTAACCTCGGTCCTCAGGACACCCCAACAGTGCACGTTTCCCAGTTCACCAGGCAGGTGCACTCAGTATTCAGTGACACATTTTTAAAGATCACAGGTGGAGATAATGATTTCACCTGTGATTCTGTGTGGAGACCTGGAAAACGTGCAATATTGGGGGGTCCTGAGGACCGAGGTTGAGAACCACTGTCATAACCTGTTCAACATAGGTGACGGTAATCATACATTAAGAGGGAAGTCCAGAAACAGAGCATTGTGTCCCTCCTGGAGAGGGTCATGTTGGGAGATATGATAGAGTAATACTCCATAATGGGACTTTGTAGTACCCCTCCAACAGCCAGTCCTAATTTCCACCACCCAGTCTGCTGGCCTGCCTAAGGTCGTGTTAGCCCTAGTTCAGGGCTGGGCAACACCGGCCCTCCAGATGTTAGTGAACTACACATCCCAGGATGCTTTGCATTAGTTTTGCTATGTGGCCATGCTGAAACTGATGCAAGGCATGCTGGGATGTGTAGTTCACTAACATCTGGAGGGCCGGTGTTGCCCAGCCCTGCTTAGTTGCTTACAATAGGCTCAGTTTGTGGTGAACCCTCTACAGTACCATGCATTGTGGCTGCACTATATCAATTTGCTGTCACCTATTGCATTGCTTGCAATTTTCATTTAGACTACTGCAGGAGAGCCAATTCCGGTTGTGGAGTCATTTTCAGTGGCAAATGTAGGATTTTTAGAGGGGTGTTTCCAAATGTAATCCAAAATCTCCCACTCTTTAGCACATTGCAGGAAGTATGGGATTCTGGGGGAATGGTAACAGCCTTGAAAATTGGTATTTTTATACACTGGATACTGCATGGAATACAGTATTAATATTTAACAGTACAGATGGTCTATAGTACAGGCTGTTTCAAACATTTAAATAGGATAAGTGGTCAGGAAAATATTAAACATGCCATAATAAATAAATACACAAACATAATAGAACCAGTACTGCACTTTCTAAGCTCACAATCTCCCACTTCATGGTAAGGCTTCTGTCTCTTCCTACTGGCAGCTGCTCTCTGGTCCATTGTGATGTTTAAGGACATTGATCCGCACATTCTGTAAATGTGGTAGAAGAAGCTGGTACACTGGGAATGTGAAACAGCTCTACTTTGTCCCTTACACTGATGTGGTGGCAGCTGTACTGATCGCATTATATAATATACCAGTTCTATTGTGGTCATAATTTAAGGGTGCTAAGAGGAGGGGGGAAGGGAGGGGGGGTCAGGGAAACCAGACCCAGACCCCCTTCCCCCCTGCATTTGCCTATGATTTGTATAACATTAAATGGTACTTATGTATTATCTGGGCTCCCATGTTAAATGCACCCCATTTTTTCATACCCCTACTATCCAACTACGCATGGAGTTGATTTTATATAGTGTGGCGAGCGCAGCGAGCCACCGCGCCCGAAGTGTGCGAGCGCAGCGAGCCCCGCGAAGGGACGCGGTCTCATAAGAAAAACGGGAGCCCAGATATTACATAAGTACCCATTAAATTGTACACAGCTTTCCTATTCTTTATTAACCATTTGAATGCCAACATCCCTATAAAATAAAGATATTTGTTATATTCATTCAAATAAAAAATGTGTAAAAAAAAAGAGATAACATCCCATTATTTAGTAAACTGATGGACAATAAATCAGTTTTGCAGTTTGCGTAATGTTTCGCCAAACTGTTACCCTTTATTCCTAACTACAGGTGGACCTAAACATAGCGCCGCATAGCGTTCCTTATCAGCATCCGTGACTCTATAGTTATACCCTTATGGCGGTATCTTTAGCAATAAGAACGCATTTACTCAGACCTCAATATATATCAGGGAGCGCTTCTCTATTGCTCCATCAGCTTACAGTAAATAATTTACCTGAAACTGGTATAAGTTTAGATTTAGAGTACAAAATCCCTAACCGTATGTATTTAGTCCCTAGTGGACACAAAGGGATAACAAAGTATAATATTACAAGATATACATTACATACAGATGGAGCTCCCCTGGTTCTTGGCCAGGGATCGCCAGCGCAGAGGTGCTCCATCTGACTGGGACGCGTGTGCGTCTCACACGCAGGTGCGTCCCAGTCTCCGGACGGTGCCACTGCGGGACTCTGCCCGTCTCCACTTCAGGGATAGGGGGGGATGGCGGGGCAGAGAGGTGCACAGGGGGAGGCGGCGGTAAAAGCACCGTAGCCACGGGGCACGTGTGAGCATCTTGTGCGTGCGCGCCCCTGACTAGAGCCGGCCCCTGAAAGAAAGAGGCCGGCTCCATCTGTATACAATCTTACATTATCACCTAACAAGGGAATACAAAGGTAAGTACAATCAGCTACAATACAACAACACCAATACAAAGAGTAACAGTTACCGTCATTAATTCGCAGCGCCTTTCTGGACCAGGAAACTGTATTAAAGGTTTGAGCACAGCGTACTATGTTCCTGGCCTAGAGATCAACAACTTATAGGGCAGTGGTTCCCAAACTGTTTGCCGTGGCTCCCTGGGGTGCTCCGGGACACGTGCAGGGGTGCCCTGGGTTGGTGGTCCAGGACCAACTCAAATTATTAATGGTTAATTATTTATGAGCAAAACCAGTGCTGGTGGCTGCCAATCATAAAATGTGTACAAACAGAAGCAAATCCTGCCCTTTACTACATAACTGACCCTAGGAATCATATATAAACCCAATCTAATTAATTTTGTTTTGGCATAGGGGTGCCGTGAAAAAAATCTGATACTCTAGGGCAGGCATGTCCAATGTTGGCCCTCCAGATGTTGTGAAACTACACATCCCGGCATGCTTTGCAATAGTTTTAGCATTCTCTAATAGCAAAACTGTGGCAAAGCATGCTGGGATGTGTAGTTTCACAACATCTGGAGGGCCAACGTTGGACATGCCTGTTCTAGGGTGCCGTGATTCAAAAAAGATTAGGAACCCCTGTTATAGGGTATAAACAATATGGTCCAGAAGGTCTTCCATTGGTCAAAGGGTCAGCTTTCACTTCTTCTGATTGGCTCAGTCCAGATACACAGATTTGTTCTATGCTAGTCATCATGTCCTAGGGGTCCTGCTGTGCAGCTGGTTCAAACTGGCAATGATATATGCTGCGGTTTCCAATCAAACACCGGAGCAATGCGAATGAGAAGTTAATCATACAGATACCAAACACGATGGGGAAAGAATGTTTTTTAACTATGTGAAGTGCAATTTTAAGCTAAATTACTGTCTTTTATTATTTGTGGATATGGGTATAAAACTGTGTGTATCATTATGGCTGCAATTACCAATCACATATTGTTCTGCTCTCCTCCGTACGCTCTTTACGTAAATTACACAGTCTAAATGCAGTTCAACTTCGACACCATATATAAAGGTAACCATTACAGGTCATTATGATGAATAAAGTCAGAAATGTGACTCCAGACATCACTACCACTGGTCATCCATGTGTACAGGAGCGCCAATCTAAATTTTTTCTGGTGGGTGCCCACGACACACACACACCAAAAATGTAACCACCCCCCCTCACAAAGCCCCATCTCTTCTCTGTAGCACTTTTTTGCCCCACGTGCACGGCCTGCAGCAGCAGCCTTTCCAAGAGAGACTGGAGGCAGGTAGAGGAACTTTCCTGGCTGCCAGGTACATGAATACAGTGTTCCTATAGCTGCATAAATGCACTGGCCTGGGGTGGGGAAATCAGCTAACAAATGAATTTGGACAAGACTCAGCTGCAAATAAATTAGCAGCCGCACACAACTATTCACACAGCAAACACATTAATTTGCATGGCAGGCTTTCCCTCTGGCGTGGCAACATTTATTCGATTGCTGGCCACTGCAAATGTGCTTCGGGGTGATCAGGTCTGAATCTGCTATTTTTTAACTGGATGAAGCTTACAAGCAATAACCCCATATATACAGTATGTGGTGCTCAAATGGGTCCAGCTCAGAAGAAGTCCCCAGATTTTGATGTAATCCATCTACACACTTAAAGGGCTCAACTGCATTAATCTGGGCAGTCAGTCACCAGGCTAACAGACCCCTAATAAAAGAAAAATACACACTTAGCCTATGACATCCCACATGCTTGTGGCATATGAAGGAGACTAGGTCTTTAGGCTACCCAGCTGGCGCTGTAGCACAATGTACATAAAGTAATGGTTCCATCGGTACAGCCTCTATCCGCCCGCCAGCACGACATATCCATAGTGCAGGCGGGGGCGTAGCCAGCTGATGGGGCACACAAGCTAACTCGCTCGCGTGCCCCATCAGCAAGGCGGCGAAGACCGAGTGCATTCCCTGCCCATCTCCGCCTCAGGGAAACAGGCAGGAACCGGGCAAGACTGGCAGTGGTGGAAGACTGTCGCAGGAGCTTTCGATAGAATAAGGACGTGAGTATCTTGTGCGTGCATGCCCCATTCTATCAGACTCTGGCGGAGGGGTGGGGGACGGCGCATGGCGATTCTATCGCCATGAGCCGCTCCGCTCCCATCTGTAAGTTACATTGGCACAGCCATCTGGCAGTCACTTTAAGAACATTGGATTGGGTGATAGCTCAAGTCCCGTCCCGTCCCCCCCCCCCCAAGCCCTGGCATTCTAGGATGCAGCTTTATCAGTCTATTGGTTAATCAGGCATTGTCCATCAAGTAATTGTGTATATTACGTAAGAACATAACCTCCCACCATGTGAAATGAAGCTCCAATTGGATCTTTACTCTTAAAGACAATAGCAGATCTGCGCCCCATTACAGCGGATCAGCATTTCCCAACCCTCCCTGAACTCCGCCATTCCACGTTAAATCCTTGGTCCGAATAACAACGTTCAAATAGGTCATGTGCTGTATATTACATCATTGAGGAATAATGTGCTGTATATTACATCATTGAGGAATAATAAGAGAATAAACCAGGAGCTCAAATTTTTATTTTGGCACAATTTGTACAAAATTGCACAACTGTGTGCAGCTGGTGTCACGTCTCACAGCCGGTTGCAGCTATTCATTCCGGTTGAGGTCTCCGGAATTTATAGAACATTGTTTTTGTTTTTTTTAGCTTGTGTTCATAAGGATTATCAAAGCAAATAAAACTTTTCATATATATCCATGTCTGCGATAGGACAACCGCCCCAGCTTCTTGAGTGACAGATAAATAATTTATGTACATTTTTTGAAAAAACCTAAACAAAACTGTACACTCTTCCAATCACCGCATACAATCCCAAATAAGTTATAGTAAAATACAGTACAGGTCTCTTGTTGGGAACAAAAAAGTAAAAAAAATACAGTTATTGCTGCTATAGTGTATGCTTGATTGTCAAGTAATTCACAATACCATTGGTTTGTACAGCTTTTCTTTGAGTTTGTTTTCAAGATCAATGGTGTTTGTCCTTTACACATCCATTTTGATGGACCTTTCCATTCTGATGGTCTTTCCCATTCTGGAAAGCTTTCGGAAGCCTCTTTCCCTTGACATACGCATGGAACCAAAAATTGAGGAAAAGGATTAAGAAAATGACTCCATAGGACAAAATCACATACAAGAAGACCGGGAACTGATACGGACAATCTTTCATGAAGAAGAATTGACTGATATGAAATGTGACCATCAGAAATTGTGTCTAAGGAAAGAAAGAGAAAAAAAAATATAAGAATGTATCATTGGCAAAAAAAGGTTCATTCATGTAATGTGTATAATTTACTACCCTCCAACATGACCCATTCCATTAGGAACAAGATGCTCTGTTCCTGGACTTCCCTGCCAGTGGCAGTTAGAGGTTGGACTCCAGCACAGTCCAAAAGTCAAAGAGTCCAGGACAGTGATGTTTGGAGTGGCAGTAGGTGTGGCTCCCCTTTTTGAATATTGGACTGTGCTGCAGCCTCACATCTCCAACTGCCACTGGAAGGAAGTCCAGAAACAGAGCATTTTATACCTAATGGAAGGTGCTGTGTTGGAGGGTATGTAATTTTATAGTACATCCCCATTACAGATATGATCACTTACCATTAGAAACATATTTCACACATTAAAGTGCAACGGCAAGATTCAGGACCACCATCAAGTGGTAGCAGAGTATGGGGTCCTAGACTATCCAGAGGACCCTCCCTCTTTGTTTACAATAGTGTTCTCTCTCCCCCCCCCCCCCCACCCCTCCAAAGGGAACTAAAGCCACACCCCCAAGACTGGTCATGCTCCCTGTAGCATGCAAAGCATTCCATGGTATTAACAGTAAGGCTGGCCAATGGCTGCCTTCTAGATCTTGATCTCTTTGTAATGCAATACTTACAGTATTGCCAGACTTTGGCCTGTGTCTTAAACCAATGGTACAATGAGTAGATATGGTGGGTTTGCAAGTTATTATATTTTCTGATCCTATAGCACATCAAATCACCACAGGAGCAATATTGCACTGAATGGAGCATCTGGGCACAGAATATTTTTATTTAATTTAAATCTAATCATAAATAATAAAAATAAGTTATTTATAAATTGGAAGTCTGAAAAGAGGACAGGGATTATTCTCCATATAAATGGCTGCCGAATGTTCTGATATTATTCCAAACATTCCTAATAAAAGGCTCAGCATTTCAGAGTTTCGGGGAGAGACTGCTTAAGTATTGTTTAGTTGTATAAAATATAATAATCTCTATATATAAAACAGATTCTGACATCACAGAGGATCCAACAGATTCTGACATTACATAGTTTACAACACAATTTTGAATGTAAAAACTCCCCACACCTTAATTATTCAAAGTGGTCCTGACAACCCATTCTGTAGGTTTACATGTATAAAATCACCTTAAGTCTATCCACAGTGCTATACGGCTTTATTACTGTAGGTATTATACTTTAGGTTCCGATTATGCAAAAAGCATGGAGATGCAGTGGAGTAACCACACTGCTGCAGACCCCGCGGTGGCTTGGAGTCTGCGGGGAGTGCCGAGCTGCTGGTGCCCTCTGCTGCTGCCGGATGCCGTATGTTTTTTCTGTCACTGTCTACCTAACAGGCAGCGTCAGCTTCCGTGTGTCAGCACCTGTGTTTTAGCATCTGTGTGCCAGCATGTTGGCGTCTGTGTGTCCATGTGTTAGCATCTGTCAGCATACAGTACTTCCCATCTATACCGATTTTCATGGGATAGGCATTTTTTTTGTGACTGTCCCACTGTACCACCCAAGGGCAGCAATGTCCTGCGATGGGGAGAGGGGCAGTTGGGAGACGCAGTGTTAGTTGGTGCTCTGCTTGGTAGAGCAGTGGTGAATAGCCATTTTGCGCCTACGCAAAACATCTATTTAAGGGAGACAGAGGGGCTGGGGGCATGCCAGAAGCTCACAGAGCGCTTAGCATGCCTCCATAGTGATGAAAACGGGAGGCATGCCTTGTGGGAGCATTATTCCCAGTAAGCCATGCCCCCTCTCAATGTGGTCACACCCTTTTTCTGGCGGCGGTGCGGCTTCGTCGCACAGAAGTCTTAATTCCTGCAGTGTAAGGAGAAGTATGATGTGTGGCCTATAGAGTAAGGAGCATAAGGGTGTGTGACAGTACAGGGAGGAAGGTAATGCCGCCAGAGTTCAGGGGCAGTGCGAGGTGTCCACCGAACTCTGACTTTTTTTTAAAGGGGAGTTAACTTACAAGGCAAAACCATGCCTTGTAAGTTAATTCCCCTTTAAAAACCGCCCGAGTTCGGTGGAAATCTTGCACTGCACTAAACTCGGGTGGCATTAAATTCCGCCCATAGAGTTATCTAAACATGAGAATAAACTGCTACTGCACATCAGCTGTGCAGCTAAACACCAAATTGCTAGATCTTGGAAACGGATTCAGTATTGAATCCCGGCGGTCGGGATCCCGGCGTTCAGAATCCCGACGCCGGAATCCCGACAGCCGAAATGCCGACAGGGGGGGGGGACGTGGATCGCCCCCCCTTGCGGGCTCGCTGCGCTCGCCACGCAGCGGGCCCGGTGCCTCGCTACGCTCGGCACGCTAATTTATTCTCCCTCCAGGGGTGTCGTGGATACCCCAGGAGGGAGAATGTGTCGGTATTTCGGCGTCGGGATTCTGAACGCCGGGATTTTAACTGCATCCCCTTGGAAACAACCCCCCCTCCAACTCACCAGGAACTTGTTAATCGTGTCTGGTTTGTGGCCAAAATGGAATTCATCACTAGCCTCCAGAATAGCAGAGTGGACAAGTTTAATTCTGTATGGACACCTTGGCACACGCTATATAGTGCGACCCTTCCTGGATGAGCCTAAATCCCTGGGTTTTTATCCCCCCCCCCCCAGCTTGCACCACCTCCTATACTTCCTTCCCTATCTTCCCTATCTTCTCTGCCCCACTATTTCCTACTTTAAATCCTTATTCTCCCCACTGCTCTACCCTCTTTCACCCCCTAGGAATCCTGGTCTACTAGTCCTCATGTTTGACCCCACAGACTCTTTTGGTAAACTCACTAACTCTCTTGTTATACAAGGCTACCTGCCCCGAACTCAATATACTGAATCCCATCTCCGCCTCTATATTCTATTCGTATCTAACCCCAATCTGAGCCCCCAGCTATTATCTTGCTTGGAAGGATACTGCAGGAATGTATATAAGCCTCTACATCTCTTTACATACTACTAGCCCTTCTCTACCTACCTTACTCACACACATAGCTTCCATTAAACACCACGCTCTCCAATTAATTTAATACATTGTCTATTTTGATGTTCTCCGGATTGTATTCACGTTTTATATGTATCTTTGTGGATATCTTAATAAACCTATATGATTGAAAAAAAATTCCGCCCATAGTGTAAGGTGCATTTAGGTGTGTGGAGTATAGTGTAAGGTTAACTACGGCATGTGGCATATAGTGTAACGTAATGTGTAAGGGGCATAGGGGGTGCGCCAGAAACTTTTTGGGCTGGGGGGGGGGGGGGGGGAAGCAAAAATTTATAGTTACGCCAATGGTGAGATGTATAAAACTTGCGAGCGATAAAGTGAACATAGATAAAATGCCAAAGGGCCAGCTCCTGGCATTTCTCAAACACAACCTGTAACAGCGCAGTTATGAGCCAATTGGCTGGTACATCTCCCCTAATGTCTAAATTGGTAAACACCATTTTTGACATTTACTATTATATTATGCATACAGACTTACTATACTAATAAAGTTTAATTATTTGAACACTGATCTTGTTAAACGAGTTGAATACTGCTTAAGAGAATGAGTTCATTTTAAAAGGCCATTAAGCTCGACTCTGTTGGGGTTATTTACATTACAGATTAGCACTACACTGCAACTACCTTACCATCATTGTAACCTTTTACCAAGTCCACACTTCATAAATACCAAAGAAGCAATTTTACGTTCTACCTTTTCATAATAAGGCGATATATATATATTTGCAGTACTAGATACTATTCCCATATACGTTTGATCGTAGGAAAAATTGACGACGACAGAAAGATAACATTGTTAGGAGAACAATTTCATTACATTTCAACCCAGCCTCGTATTACATAAATAAACGTGTGCTTTGTTTGACAGTCTATGATGTAATTAATGCCCTGCCATTGGTGCAGCCAGCACACTTTGGGGTAGTAAGGGCGGGCAAGAGAATAACCATATCCTAAGCACTGATCAGTACAGAAAAGGAACAGTAGTATGTCTGCAAGTATCGTATACTGTTCTGAGATCAGGATGCAGCAAAACGCAAACAACTGCTTATTATGCGTACCAATAAAATCACCCAACCACTTCAGCACAGGCACTTGGGGTCCAATTCATGTTTGTGCACAGTGCAGAGGTTCACAAAATGGAATGATTATTGTCAGACTGCACATGTGCCAAGGTGGCTTTGCTATCGCATATGCACTGAGAACTTTCATGTAGAGCAGGGGTTCTCAAACTCAGTCCCCACACAGTTCACATTTTCCAGATCACCTGGCAGGTGCACTCATTACTCATTTTAAAAGATCCACAGGTGGAGCCAATTATTTCACTTGTGATTCTGTGCGGAGACCTGCAAAACATGCACCGTGCGGGGTCCTGAGGACCGACTTTGAGAACCTGTGGTGTAGAGAAACTGACAAAAAAAAGGGACAGTTGGAATTAATGTGGAGTGGCAAAAAAAAAAAAAAAAAACAGGTGTGTCATGGCCATTTTTTGGGAAGTATCGGTCTTCAGCTGTGATCATGTACATATAGAAACATGGGGGGGGGGTTGTTCACAGGCCGAGATTGTAGAAAGAATCATGCATAAGGCCATCCTGTGATCAAATACTGTCACTAGTTTTTTTACTGGCAGTACGCAAGTTGATTAACAGAAGGCCTGCGTTTGGGGGTAGTAACCAGCCATTTTGTGGAAGCATCAGAGAAAACGCCGGTGTGCGTAGGCTTTTGAAGCAAAGTCCTTTGACGTCAGCTCCGGGCCCAATCTGCCTGGTTCTATTGCAGCTAATAGGCTCTGGGCTACACAGTCTCCACACAAAGGGAAAATCATTTGATGGCGAACTTAATGTGCTGCTGTCGCCAATAGTGTCATTTTCGCAAGCCTTGCACAGGGTGGGATTTCCCTCTGGCTGGGTGGCGATTACCTGATTGGTTCTCTGCTAATTTGCAGCTGCACAGCGAAGTATGTGTATATATTAATAAAGCCCTTTGCGGTCTGTATCCCAAGTGGATATCATTGCATTCTCAATGAATGATGTGATCAGACTGCTACCTGTTTAGCAATACTGCATTGCAGCAGTGAGGTCATGAGTCCAATTCTATACGATGTCCTATCTGTGTGGAGTTTGTATGTTCCAATTGTATCTGCCAGGGTTTCTCCCCCACAGCTCCAAAAACATACTGGGAGACTAACTGGACTTGAAGCCTAGTGTATGCGCAATTCAACAGTATGTTAGGGAACTTGAACCAAGATCTAATGGGGCAAGGACAGATATGACCAACATATACTCTTTGTACATTGGTGGCGCTTCAGAAATAATAATCATTCTTTCACTCCAGACACCGTATTTATCATCGGTTATTTGTGGTTCCTGAGTATAATGGCAGATATGTATATAGTGTCTAGAGCAGAACAATCTCAGCACAGCCAATACACAACTAACTGTATCCATGAAGTGACATAAGGGGTATGCGGAGAAGGATTATACACACCAGTTGTATAGTAGTCATGTACTTTTTCCACCACAGGTACTTCTGGTAGGCAGGACCCAGTGCTGACACGCCGTAATACGTGTACATGATCACATGCACTATGGAGTTCACCAATGCATGGAATGTGCCCAAACCACCTGGACAAGAGGAGACACAGGAACCGGTTACACGGTGCATAGTACAAGGTAATGCAAAGTCATCATCGGCTGCAGAAGGACAAGTTACTAGGATACTGCAGAATAGAGCAATGTCTGTACATACAGTTACACCTGACCAATGTGTAACTATAAATCACCCAATACCATGTAATATTTACATTTGTTGCCGAGCCTTCCGCTCTCATCCCACGTAAACTTCTCTAGAACAGAATACCTGCACCACAAATGGTCCACAGATCAGCCTCACCCACTTTCCATCATTTAAAACAGTGGTTCCCAAACGGTGTGCCTGGGCACCCTGGCGTGCCTTATGCTGGGTACACACCAGGACGACTAGGATGCTTGCAAGGGTGCCTCGGGCTGGAGGTTCATGACCAAAACAACAAATGAATTTATTCTCAAAGTGATAGGCAAATTCCAGTGCTGGTGGCTGCCAATCATAAAAAAAAGGTATGAACAATTAGCGGAGAGCTATGCAAAGCCATCCTCAAAGCCTCTCATCTGCTGGTTATACCAGCAGATGAATGGCTTCCCGGCGATAATGCGGGAGCGCGCAGCAGTGCTCAACCCCGGGGCATACACACTGGGCGGCTTTGGGCTGAAAGCCGCTCAAACCTGCTGTTTTGAGCGATTTTCACTCAAAGCCGCTCAGTTAGTATGGGCCTTTAGTACATCTAGCCCTCAGTGGGTGAAGTTTACTAAGATGTGTATTCTACTTCACATGTGATGTTGCTATTGGCAACCAATCAGAATCTACTACTTATTTATTTAGCACCCTTTAGAAGATAGTAGACAGGATCTGACAGGTTGCCCATAGCAACACCACATGTAAAGTAGCATACACATTTTAGTAAATTTCCCACAGTGAGCGTTGTGGATCCATCCTAAATCTGTGAGTGTGAAGATTGAGTTAGATATGCTAAAACTACATTCCCTGTCTGTTATGGCTCCCCAGTCTGACCCGACTGTAGGCATTCCTGCACCCACCTGACCTTTATGCACACATTAGATATATGGGGCGGTATTCAATTGTTTTTCCATCAGAATTTCAGCTCATTATCCCCAAGGGTGGCGAGCTGAGATGAGGCAAAGGCCTTGCTAAACCTGACCATAATGAGCACGGCATGTCCAAAAATTGACTATCACCCTACCAACTCCCTTAATTTTGGATGGGAGTGAGCACGATATAACAATTGAATACCACCCATGGAATTTGTCACTCCCATATTGGTCCACACCAGAGCACAATAATCTCACAATCCAGTCTTTTGGGCATGGTATAGTCTGGCTACCTTTAAGCACTGGCGCACTACTGACATCACCAGCGACTGTTTCACTCATTTTTAGAAATCTAAACGAAGTTTTCTATTACCCATAAAGTCTTTTAACAGTTTTAAGTCCAAAACTTTCAGTCAATGATAAACCAGCGATAGAGCAGACCATTGCTAAAGTTTGGCACATACATTCTATAGAATATGTAACTAGTATTCTATGGCACTCTATAAAAGACTAAAACATGGGAGCCAATATTTAATGGATATCCTATAATGGTCATCAGCTTTTGTATGTGAACAAGCTATTCCCATCCTCGGTTTCTCATCAACAAGAGTGTGTATACATCCAGCAGAGTCCACTCCCATCCTCATATTCCCTTTATTTAACCCCACCCCCTCCTTATTTTTTTGTTGTTGTTGTTACATATATAGGCAGCCACACCACTAGCCAGTGATTAATCCATACCTCCCAACTGTCACGATTTTAGAGGGACAGTCCCGATTTTCGGGTCCTGTCCCGCCCGCGGCAGGCATTGTCCCGCTGCGGCAGTTGGGAGACCCCCCAATCTAGTAGAATAGACGCTGTGCGCATGTCTATTCTCGTATGAAAATGAGGTCGCGGCGAATTAGCATAAGCCGCGCCCTCATTTGCATACACCCCGCCCCCTTTTCGGGCGCCCGCGCGAGTGTCCCTATTTCTTCAGGTCAAAAGTTGGGAGGTATGATTAATCTATAATTGGTGTAATGCACACGGACCCCTGCGGACAACACCGCACACCCTGCACCCATTGTTTCAATACTTATCCAGAAACCAGCGGCAGCAGCAGGATAGTGATTGAATACGAGGTGGTGTGGAGGTCTCCAAAAAATTGGCATAGTCACTATCTGCTAGAGAGAAGAGGGGCCCAGGTGGACACTGCTCTCTTAATAGGTCATTCTCCCTACTTTTTTCCAGTATCCTTATACTTTCCTTTCTACTGCCCAATATATACTATAAAAATTAGAAGAGGCTACTATACAATACTATACTGTTGCCTTCCCGTATAGACTTATTTGTATATTATTGAATGTTATTGCCTATGGACCACACGCCTTGTTCTTATCGTCTCTCATGCACTAAATAAAGTTTTATTTAAAAAAAAAAAAAAACTGCAGATTGTTCCTTCCCACTTGCTCTGTTGAATATTTGATACATTTCCCCTTGTGTGAGGGCAGACGGTTTGCCATTTCTGCACATAGTGAATTAAGGCACACAATGGTCAAAAGACACAGTAACAGTTACCTGCAGCAAACTTAACTCCAAACCACCAAGTCCACGGCATGATGGAGTGGTGATACACATGGAGGAAGGTGATCTGACTGTTCTTCTTACGCACAACAAAAAAGATCTGTAAAGGAAGACACTTCTTATTACCGGCATCGGTAAGAATCATTAGCCACACAAGCCAAGAGGATAGTTTTAGGTTTACTGTAACCAAACATTATTCATACAACATTCATCTTAACTAGATTACCATATTACAACGCAGAATATCGACGTAGGTGCAAAAGAAATGCGTCCATGATTGGACGGCTGTAGCGCCTCATGACGCAGGTGGCAACTGTGTACATAGTGTGGATAGAGCATGTCTCCTGTACATAGGGGAGATTGGGGGGGGGGTGTAAGGGGTATTCTCCTGCATACGTGTGCTATGGTCAGGAAACATTTTAAAAATAATAATAATTATTAAGAGGCTACTGACAAATTGGTTAAAGACTGATGGTCCAAGTGTCTAAAATACACAAAAAATCAGTGTATCATGTCTAAAGTGTATAAACGTACAGTATAGTTATGAACCAGTCCACATACTTACAGTGTCAAGTAACTCTATAAACTTGGAAAAATAATACAGCCAACATGTCCAGGCCATCTGTATAGGAGGGAAAAAGTAGATTTGTAATTTGGCACAATAGTTATTACAATGTACATAGTCCCCTCCATTTAGTCTTCATGATGGAGGTGAAATCAAATCTGTGCGATGTCCTGACAATTTCTGTCACTTTGCTCCTTATCCCTCACACTCCAAAGAGCTGCACAGGAAATGTATTGAATGCACTTGCGTCCTTGTCTGACCACTGCTGATGCACTCTATGAACCTAGTCCCCAAGAAAGTGCAACAAGCAGATGGTACAATTATACTGTGCATCAAGAAACAAAGTTATGTTGCCATCCATCCATCTATCTATCCATCCTTCAACTACCACACGGAGTAGGCAAACCCTACAGGCAGCCATTTATATAACATTTGTAAGGGAAAACCCAGTGATACCAAATGTACCAGCAGACACAGCAGATCCCTGCTCTCTACCACAAGGGGGAATGGAGTTCTTCTCCCAAAATGTATCCATTTCAAATCTCATTAATACAACAATGTAATACATGGACTTAATGTAGGTTTTATATTGTGAAGGATTTAAGGACACTGCCAGTGCTGTTAGCAATCCAGAAGGGTCACATTTAATATGTAGAATAACTGTTAATCATTTATCTTTGAATCTATTTTACCATTAATCCCTATTTTTTTTGTACATGTACTGTATATCATTGGAAAAAAAATCTGTGTGTAACCGTTCCAGCATTTTGTGCGGCAATGATTAACTAGTGAGGTCTATTTAAACTTCCGTTGAAACCTATCTGCAGTGGAACCAAGCCTCAATTGTTATTCCATTTAGAGATTTGAATGATCACAGAACTTATCAGAAATCAGTACTTACCCTTACTGCCTGCGGTGACCTAGAGTAATCCACAATGTCACACTGATAGGAATAGCCAGCAGCCCAGCCAGCCATAAGAAACTAAAACAAAAAGTTAAATAAAATTAAAAAAGTCAAAATGAAAGCTCCAGAATTATAAATTAATATGGAAAAAAACAATTGGTACTTGTGTATTATCACGGCGCCCATCGCATTGCATACCATAAGGTATACGATGGTATGCGATGCGATATCGCACAATGTTGTACAATGCCATACAATGCGATAAAAAAATTGTATAAGCACCCTAATGGGTGCTTACAATGTTAAACGCACCCCCACGCCACCCCCCACTATAAACATGAACCCGAAGCGTGGTGAGCGCAGCGAGCCCGCGAGGGGCGGCGGTACGCGACCCGCGACCTTTTCATACCCCCACTATACACGTCGGCGTGGAGTTGATTTTATAAAGTGTCCGAGCCCGAAGCGTGGCAAGCGCAGCGAGCCCCGCGAGGGGATGCGCATAACTTCACAGGTATACGCGTGCGCTCACCACGCTTCGGGCTCAGTGGCTCGCCACACTATATAAAATCAACTCCACGCCGACGTGGATAGTGGGGGTATGAAAAGGTCGTAGGACACATACCGCTGTGCTCGCCACGCTTCAGGTTCACGTTTATAGTGGGGGGTGCATTTAAAATTGTAAGCACCCATTAGGGTGCTTGTACAATTTTTAATGGAATAGGGGTCTAAAATCGCGTCACATCGCATGCCATCGCGTGTATGGCATGCGATGCGATAAAAACATTGCGCAATCAACATCGGGGGCGCCGTGAAAATACACAAGTACCAAAAAATTATCTTTCACAGAATGATCAATTTAGTTCAACAATAAGGCCTTCACCGCTAAAAATGGGTTGGACCCGGGATTTTGATCCGGGCTCTGACCCTTTCACACTGAACACTGGTCACCCAATATACATAGGGGGAACCTGGATTCAACCCTTCTTATATCCCGCAATGAATTGGCGGTTTGGTCGACCCGGGTTATTCAGTTCGGTGCTTTTACACCGCACCTCAACCCGGCAATAACCTGGGTTATAGGTTCCTAGTCCAAACACCATGTTTTTCTCCAGCAACATCTATCCACCAATGCTCTCATCACAAGTTGTTCTCTCTGTAGCACCGCTCCTGCCTGCTACACTTGCTGAATCATCTATTATAGAGGTGTTGGGGAGTGTACTTTTCCAATAGTGGATCTCTCCCATTCGGAAGGTTCAGTATACAGTTTTACAATGGTCTAGGCTGGTGGTTCTCAACTCATGTACCAACAGGACATGTTTTATGGATTTCTTTAATCATGTACAGGTGAGCTGATCTATCATAACTCTCCTTTTGCTCTATCATTTGTACGCAATCCCCCCACCCCCCCCCCCAAAAAATGGCAATTTAATCATGTAATATAAGCTGTAACCAAGTGTGCAGTCATGGATGAAACTAAGCTGGCAGTACAGTTGTACTATAGCAATGATATGCGGTCGGGTGTGGCAGAGCCGCTCCTGCCAGTCCTTTGGCTATAAAGATAAGAAAATACAAACAAATTATAATTTTAAAAACTCTAAAAATATACTGGTCTATGTCAGGTGAGGAGCCCCCCCCCCCCCCCCCCATCCCCCTGCCTACATTGTCCACACATCACTGATCAAATCTCAAATTTACAGCAGAATATACTGCTGCACCTTTGTACAATGAAATGAACTTAAAAACTCTAGCACTAAATGGATGTAAATGATTAAATAGGCTTTAAATAACAGTAGTTTGGTGAACTTACTTCATAGACCATGTACAAGGAGAAAAGAACCATTGAAAAGTTATACAACGCCATTATCCCCTTCAGATCCAATGGCTTCCTGTTCTCCATCAGCCGAGGACCCAGCGACTTGACAAAATAAATATATGCTGCGATGATAATAGTTTGGGGCATTGGGGAGGACATAAGCGGCCAATTCTCCACTCTTGGATCTATATACACACAGGAAACAAATCAAAAGCATATCATTTATATGAAATGGTATATAGATATTTAAGAAAAAACGACATCTTAAAATGATTGGATTTCTAGCACTCATCAAATGTGCCATTTTACCTTTTGTGTCGATCACAATGTATCACATGAGTTCCACCTATCAGAACTACTGTAAGAAGCAGAATCCCTTCCCTCACACTTGAACCAACCAGTCCCCACTACAGTTCAGAATTCCAGATAACGTAGGCCTTTATAATCTGATATGCCATCCTACTATTTAGATCTTCATACAATAAAACGTGCTGTATCCTCACACAGACTTGCTAAAAGCTACTTTTCACTCTCAGTCCAGATTCCTTACTTTCTAGGCTAACGTCACACTGCATAACTCGTCATTAAGTAATGCTCAATTTGGGGCTGGCAGCCATAGTGACATTTGTTTTGTGCAGCATTCTTATAACATTGCCTTAAACCCTTTAATGTTAGGCATTTAGACTGAAGTATCCTAGTAGCACTTATACTGCCGCAATGTGTTGTTATCGCCATATTGTATTGTCCATAGGAGAAGGGGTGAGATAGCTATGTAAATATATGTTCTCATTACCCAAATACAAGTGGGAAAGGAGCACAGCCGTACAATATGAAACAAGGCAATGCCAGTATGTATTCATTGAGGGACTACGCTGGACTTCAGTCACGATGTATGCATGTGTGCTGTAATTATTAATCCTTTCTGTTACTCATGCAATGAGTGGAAGAGTACTAGAGGTCTTTACCCTTAGGGTTCACCCCGTCCTCTCTCACCCAGATTGTCCCCTATGGATTTGAAGGTGGCAGACAGAACCCGGGTATAAAACATGCGGTTATCTGATAAACTAGGCGGGAAAGCTTATTTCCCAAAGAAAAATCCACAATGCAAGAGGAGCAGGGAAACAAAATAGTGATCTTTAAGTGGCCCAGTGATGAAGGGCGGAGAGCGACAAGAGAGGGGAGAGCGACAAGAGTGAGGGGAGAGCGACAAGAGAGAGGGGAGAGCGACAAGAGAGGGGAGAGAGACGAGAGAGGGGAGAGAGACGAGAGAGGGGAGAGCGACGAGAGAGGGGAGAGCGACAAGAGAGAGGAGAGCGACAAGAGAGGAGAGCGACAAGAGAGAGGAGAGCGACAAGAGGAGATGTTAACTACCCCTCAGCTAGCGTCTGTCAGCTGGTAATGTGGCAGTTAGGAGAGCAGATTGGATGGTCCTTTATCTCTCTCCGTGAGCGCTGGGATAAGCTTTAAGATCTTAGAAGTTGCTGTAAAAATCAATATTCTCCAAATAACCTGCCCCGCCTTTATTAATATCTACATACAGTATACTGTAGGCAAATCTTGCTCATCCTAAGTGTTGAAAGTGAATAGACTTTTCCAAAGAAAGTCAAAACCACCATCCATTAGAACTGTCAGAGGTGATTCAACTACTGACCAAGACACAATTTAAATGTGTAAAAAAAAAAAAAAAAAAAAAAAAAAAAAAAAAAAAGTTGCGGGATTCTTCTGAAGAGACATGCTTTTCAACGCTCGCACTATCTCCACAATTAGATTTGAGTAAAATTTTGTCATATTCTTCCTAATGCTTCTAGGAATTTGGATTTCAAATAGGAAAAAAAAATAAAAAAATGCCAGGACAGAGGGGCTGCACAGTTGTCATTATTATGCTAATCATAGTCCTAAAACAGTGTTCATGAGCCACTAATGAGTACCCAAAATGTTTATGTATGCAATGGCGGATTGCTCATCGGGAGTATGAAAAGGATTCCAGGTGGGACCCATTTGTTGTAGCCCCATCCTCCACAGGACAGACAGCCCAGCCTCATTACATTCATACACAACTTTGTCCCTATTTATCCAGGTCTATGTATTGTGTGCAGAACAGCAACTCTACCATCCACCATATTACATCAGTCAATACAAAGCAACTGTGCCTCGCATCAGTGTATATACGGCAACTGTCAACACTAACTACAAGTTTAACCACTCACTGCAAGAACTAAGAATACTATGAAGCCTGCAAGGTGGCAAAAGGCACAGAGTGGAGCAGTTGGGGGAGGAGCAGTAGAAACAGGGTTGGGCTTGTAGTGCAGGGGCAGGTCAGATGGAGGCGACCTTGGTCCTTTAACTGGCAGTCGAAAAATCTAAATATTTGCACAATACAATGTATAAAAAAATAAAATCAAAGTAGCAGATGTTGGCCTCAGTAGTTTATGTATATAAAGAAGTAGTATAGGTTTTGAAATTCATGTCACAAATTGTACAGTATTTACAAAGTAGCCCTTATGGCTGCTCACTCACCAGCATCTTTTATCCATTCATCATAAAGAACCACTGCTCTTGATGTTAGGTCCTTGAAGGCCATGGTTACTTATGTTCTGTAAAACAAACAGTACAAGATGACTATTAGTATAGTGAAAGCAGAGATGGTTTTAGTTATGACACTTCATTTACACCATTGTATCACTTATCACATACATTCTGCAAGGCTAAGGACAACTTCTTTGCATTTCAAAAGTTTGAACCGTCTCCCTCATGGACAGATTTATTGAGCATGGTGAAGTGTTTCCTTAGAACACCAGCCAATCGGATCGTAACTGTCAGGATTTGAAAGTGACAGTTGGGAGCCAACTGGCTACTGCATTATCGCTAGTCACCAAGCTTAATAAATCTGCCCCTCAATGAAAGTTCCAATACTAGCTCGCCATTACACGGAATCGCATTCTGCAGTTTCTGTCATTGACATGGAAAGAGGGAAACAAAACCAGCGCCATAGAAGTACATTCTGCCCCCCCCCCCCCCCCCACACACACACACACACTGTAAAAAAAATGGCAAAATACGGGGTAATATGTGCGGTCTGAAAGGGGCATAAGATCTACAAGAAGATTGTAGATTCATTAAATAGGACACCCTAGGTTTGCAGAGTTGCACGGAACCTGGCCTATTAAAAGCTAGTTATGGAGGACGCAGCTGTATATATGTATACACTAGACTGCAACATATTCGCAGGGGAGAATACATGAGGTCACCTTAGATCTTACACTAAACTGGTTTTGCACATTCTGCATAATGTAGTTCACAATACTGACATGTTTGACACATTCTCTGCATTCTTTAATGTAGAATCTTCCCACAGTTAAATATTTTACATTTCATCACATTCCTAAACAGTAGGGGATAAACATCAGAACAAGCCAAACACGGAATAGTTTCAGACATCAAATTAAGTGATGAGAGGGCTACTAGCCATCCCATAAAATGCATTCAATGGTATATAACCATCGATGGTTACTAGTGTCACGTACAAAAGCAGTCAGTCAGAGCCTCGTGCATGCTGAGCTGTGGACACCACTCCTGGGTGCATACAAGGCTGCCCCCATTGAATGGGCATTGGAAAACAAAGTTGGTAAACATGCAAAACACAACTTGACGTACAGTATTCATTGGACCGGGAACTTTGATGGTTGCTAGCGATTGGCTTTCGACGTCCATCCCTGCTTCACTGTGCTTCACAGGATTTAAATACAGAATATAGCATGCGCTATCATACCTCCCAACATTGTAATCCCAGGCCCGGTACTCCCCCTGTGGGCCCACCGCTTGAGTTCCCAAAGAGGGGGCATGCATTTGCAGGAATGTCTGAACCTACAAGTCCATTCCCCCGTTTCACCGATGCGGAGGCATGACCAGCACTCCATGAGCTACTGGTCATGCCCCCTGTCCCTCTGTCTCATACACCTTTCACATCGCACAAATAACCCTGGTTGGACCCGGTTTGGTGAAGAGTCGACCTCACCGAATCACCTGGGTCGACCAAGCGTTTTGACCTGGGTTATAAGGAGGGTTAAACCCTGATCACCCTCTGTATAATGGGCAACCCAGGTTTAATGTAAATGCCCAGACCCTGGACCGTGATCCCAGGTCTGACCCAGCTTTGCAAATTGAAAGGGGCTGAGCAGAGCTGCAAGTCTACATTAAAATGTCTGCCCTATTAAAGCTAAACCCCAAAAAATTTTAAATTAATAAAAAGTATGGCATTCCTAACCTACAGTACCAGCCCACGCGCATTTAGAAAATAGAGCCTCAAGTTATTGGGAGTCATAACCGGCGATTGCTACAAATTCATACATACAGTGTTATAGGTCTATAAATAATTAAAAATCCTATTTATATGTAAAGGTCTGTTCACTGCATTAACCACATAAAAAAAAAAAAAAAAAAAAAACTCATATCTGACCTCTGTACTAATAAACACATTTCCACTGTCTGACTATTGTTAAGTTATAAACATGCAGAAAAGAAGAAGGCAAAATGGGGGCAGGAAGCTCTAAACCAGAAATACGGTAAAAACCCGTTATCAGGGTTTTTACCCCTCCGGAGTGTCAGCGCTGCGGAGAGAATCTCCAGCAAAAGCTGGGATTAACTGCAGAAGCCTATGGGATTCTTACCAAAGCGCTGTGTGAGGGACCCTTCATGGATCCCTCCCAGCATGCCCCGCGGCCGTCCCCATCACTCTGTGTATGCGCAGAGGGAGTCTCGGTTCTCAGACCCGGAAGTCCAGTGCCGGAGCTGCATTGCAAGGGACAGCTCTTATCGCAAGAGCTGTCCCTTGTGTTAATAATAGGCACATCTCTAGTTAATAATCGCATATGTTAGAACAGCGGTTCTCAAACTGTGGGTCCTGACCCCAAAGTGGGTCCCGACCACCTCAGCATGGGGTCACGACTCCATGTTGCTGGCCATCAGACTAATGTGTTTGTTGAGGGGGGACAGGGGATAACTCATTAAGTAAACACCCACTGCTTCCCTCTTCTATCCCCCTACCCCCTTTTCCATCCCCTCATTACCCACTGCATCCCTGTCACAATAGCGGTCACTTCATTTCACTGACCACACATGTGGCGGCCATTCTGTGGTAACTTGCTGGGGTCCTGTAATAATATTTGTCTGATGGGGTCCCAGAGCAAATAGTTTGAGAACCCCGGTGTTAGAGCATATGTGATTATTAAGAATGCGAAACCCGGTGAAGGGGGGTGATATATCTTTTTGACATAGGGGGAGATACATCAAAGGGCGGCTAAATAAAGTACTGTACTAAACAAACCACTCCTGACATTTTTCAAACCAAGCCTGTAACAGGACAGTTATGATTTGATTGGTGAGTTACCTTATCTCTCTTCATAAAAAGGTAAAGCGAGATGATTTGCAGGACAGTAGTAAGGATACTTAAACTGCAGGATTAAACAGGCGTACAGTATATTGCAGAGTTCTTTTTGAATATCTGATGTTATCTTGTAGAAGTGAATGTGCTGTATTTTCTGTAAGGGAGTGTTCTAGTACTGGGCTGTGTCTGGCCTCTCTGTTTGCCGACTGTGCCTAAGCTCTCCATTATACTATTTATATCAATGGGCAAATAAGGGCACGGAGGAAAAAATCTTTTCAAAATGTATGTTACGCATAGAACAATTCCAGGATTCATTTAAACTATTGAAAAGCGCAACAGAATCTGCTGCACTATATAAGAAACTGTAAATAAATAATAAACAAAAAAAAAAAATCCATATTCATATAACAGATTGCTGCATACATGATCAGAATTAGACTAAAATGACATGACTAGTAAAGGTCCATACACATTGGACCCATTACACATGTGCCCAGCATGTATGGACAGTGATGATCGCCGTCATCGCTGAAAGGAAAGCCGCTCAGTGCATACACAGAGCCGCTTTCCGCCTGCCTAGCGCGGTCAGCGGACGGCTTTGCAAAGCGCAGTGCTATGCAAAGCCATCCACAAAGCCACTCATCCTCTGGTATAACCAGCAGATGAGCGTATTTCCCGGCAATCATGTGAGAGTGCGCAGCAGCGCTCATCGCCGGGCCGTACACACTGTGCAGCTTTGAGCTAAAAGCCGCTCAAACCTGCTGTTTTGAACAACTTTTAGCTCAACGTCACCCAGTGTGTATAGGCCTTAAGTATAATAAGGGATCTGGATGATCAGTCGACAGTGTCTAGACAGTTAATAGTTCGAACACCAAAATGTTGCCATACATTCAATTACCAAAAAGTCAACACAAGCAAAAAAATGTTGACATCACAATTGCCGACACAGGAGTAGGTCAGCATGCGTTTCACAATGTTTTTCCCGCTTTTTTACATGGACTACAGTTGAGAGTAGTAATGTATGCTAAGTGAAGCGAACCATTCAAGGGTATGAGTTACCCTAATTGGGGGTCCATGCTGACAGGTGTTTTTTTGAAAAACTTATGTCGACCTTACGACCACCTATCTAGACACGTAATGGACTACATTTACTAAAGTGCAGAGTTCTAGAATTGAAAATATCGTCCACAGAAGCCTGGCAAGCGGCAGAGAAACGAGGGGGCCAAGAATCCCAGCTCGCATTCTTACACGTACAGTATGGGGAACTTGCTGGGCCAGATGGACAGGATTGGCCTGTTTCTGACACGTTCTATCATTGGGGTTTGCGGTGTACATTTCTTATAAGCTTTTGTGTCAGTAGTTGTATTTATTGGTTTACAGTTTCTTATATAGCGTTTTGCAAGTGGAAATAACAGTGATAAAACCAACTGGGTAGAAACAAACCGACAGAGGTAGGAGGGCCTTGCTCGCAAGCTTACAATCTATAGGGATACATAAGGATAGGATTCCATAGCATGGCAGTCCCATTAGATTACAACACAGTCCTGATGGGATACAATTATATATGAATGCTACTGGAGGTCATGTGGGGTCATACATACTAAGGAAGATACCAATTACAAACACACAGAAACATGATTGATCTATAGAGCATGGGCAGCATTAGGCCCCAATGATTGTGTAGTCATAACGACAGACCCCATGAAAAAACAGGCCTTTGGTGTTTATCAGGGCCGCCACTAGAAAAGTTGGGGCCCGGGACTGACCTACAGTCTGGGCCCCCAGCGGCACAGCACCATACCTCCGCCCTCCCGTGTTCCACCGGAGCGCACACTGCACAGTGCAGCCTGCAGAGCACCGAGACCCTCTGTGTCCTAGGCTAGGCGCTCTGCAGGCTGCACTGTGTATTGTGCGTGGCACCAGGTGGGGGAGGCTGGGTGCGGGCAGCTGCCCAGGACAGCTGTACCGAGGGCACCCCCCTGTCGGCGGCCCAGCAGTGTGTTGGCCACTACACCCAGCCTGTAGCTGTCATTGTTGTTACACCGAGTTATAGGGTCTTCATATGAAGGGGGGGGGGGGGGTATAGTGCATCGACAGTCAGGATTCCTAAAGTCATTAGACCTCTCGCCACCTATTCTATTCTCCCTCTATGGGGGTCATGGAACCCCCACAATGTAGAATAGCTCCTGCCAGTCGGGATCCCAACTTTCAGGGTTTTAACAGTCCGGATTCTGACGTCAGTGTAATGACTGTCAGGAGGTCATCTGGCACCCCTTGATATAGGATCTGTAATAAGGAGTTGTGGTAAAATCTTGTGAGTGGCCTGTTATATTGTAATTAATTTGCAGGGTCTGTGACCGTGTCCAAAGCATGCGCACCATGCGAGGGGATGCCGTGCACTTTTTTGAGTGCCCATTTGAACTTTGTCAATATTCGGGTAAAAATAAAAAGTGAAAAACCACAGGTCAACCTTTTGACGGTCTACCTTCCCCTTGTCAGCCTAATGCTTGTAATGATGATGTTTACAAGAACGAGAAATGGAGTATCTGCGCTGTTTTTTATTATTTATTTAATAATTTGCACCATGGATGAAATCACTTCACATACACAATCTTTATCTGTTTATGAATATTTATTTTCATTTATTTGTATAAAAAAGATTTTATCACATAAAATACATTACAATTTTTATAGGCGGCCACCTACAGATATAGAAGAAGGTATTATAGCGATTGCATAAATATTGTTTGTCATGCAATCGGTATATACACGTAAATGTTTATATAAAAAACTTGATTTCACATATTAAATTAATCACATTTAAAGAAAAAAAAAAAAAAAATATATATATATATATATATATATATATATATATATATATATATATATATATATATATATATATATATTTTTTTTTTTTTCTTTAAATGTGATTAATTTAATATGTGAAATCAAGTTTTTTATATAAACATTTACGTGTATATACCGATTGCATGACAAACAATATTTATGCAATCGCTATAATACCTTCTTCTATATCTGTAGGTGGCCGCCTATAAAAATTGTAATGTATTTTATGTGATAAAATCTTTTTTATACAAATAAATGAAAATAAATATTCATAAACAGATAAAGATTGTGTATGTGAAGTGATTTCATCCATGGTGCAAATTATTAAATAAATAATAAAAAACAGCGCAGATACTCCATTTCTCGTTCTTGTAATTATCTTTATATATCTGTCTAGAACCTGTACCCTAAAAAGTCGGGTGATAAACAGATTGGGTGTATCCACACTGGTACACATGGGAGAACTGCAAGCTAAAATACAGAACAACTAGACTTCAAACTATTATAGGTCAATTATTTATCATTTGTACAATTGTTACCAATTAGCGCCTAATATTCCACTAATTTAGTGGTTCCCCCTTTCCTTTGTGTAATGATGATGTGTCTTGGAGAATAAGATGGATGGAGATGACCAACTAATCATTTTTGAAAAATAACAGTCAGGAACAGATACCCTGATACGTCATCTCTCCACTTTATAACTCTCCAAGTCTTGGTACAAGACATTATCACTCCACTGTTCCATAGACAGGTCAGGTATCGGAGGACCCGTCTATTGTTTCTAATTATAGGGCTTTCAAATGGTGGTCCTTTATAACTAACCTTGGAACTAAAGCTTGGACTTATTCTGGACAGAAACTGCCAACCAACTTAACATCTTCGTATCAAAGTGCCTCAGAAAGACAGAAAACAGCAGCAACTCAGAAAACCAAGAGACTGCTTTGAGTGAGCTCACTTCATGCTCACATCATACTACTCCTGGCTGCTTAATCTGCCTAGTCAGCTGTGATATCACCATTTCTACCTCTGCTAAAACTTTTTGAATATCACTCTTTATGCTTGTACTTGCACTGTCAGTTTTGAAAATGCCCAGCTGTACCTCTAATGACTTTACCTCTCTTGCTGTTCCATTGAGAGTAGGTGTCCAGTGAATATTTTATTCTTGGCCCTCTTCTCTATCTCTACATGTCCTCTCTGGGTGAACTTATTAAGGCGCCTATTGAATTATGTTGTTGTTAACTCATACCATTACTTAACTCTTATGCCTAGAAATAAATGACACAAACACCTTATCTAAAAATAACGACACTGACACCAACTGCGTAAGGTTAAAAGGTCATAGTTGTTTATTTAAGTGGTATGACCCCTATTTGTAGAAGGGATGGCAAAGAAAGCGCTTGAGACCAGCACCATAAACGCGGGTGTTGCCATGGTAGCGACCTCAGCGCCGCCAATGGCCACACCCCTTCTTGTGGGTACAGCCTGCGCTGTGACGGACATACCGCCCCCTTCTATTGCATGACGTGGACCTTCCATGAAGGCCAACGCCCCCAGCCGGAACTGGGGACTCGCCCGCCTTCTTGGCAAAGGGGGGGGGGGCAATACCGCACAGAGACCACCTGACACCCCACCTGCTTGCTGGTCGAGAGCGCCTTCTCGCCGATTGTTAACTAAAGCTATGGAAATAGAGAACCAAATTTGGTGGAAATGGCTTGATGCCAGGTAGCACAGAGAGAAGGGTAGGGAGGGTGGGGATCCAGAATCAAAGAGGCTCACTTCCTGTCTCTGATCACTGATATAACCCTCTCTGGCTGCCGCCCCCCTGCTACCTGATTGGCAGAACTAACTGCCACTCCACTACTATTTCCATAGGGCTTTACACAGATGCTTCTGCTGTACATTGCTTGTGGACAACAAATTCACAGGCTCTTAAATTCCCTCCAGCCTATGCGGCCCTCGCTCTGTCTTGTTCACTCGACTTCCACTATGCTGATAATACTAAAATCTACCCCTCATTTCCTGATCGCTCTCCTTCCATCTGTCTCTCTGCTGTCTACTCTTGGATGACCCAGCGCTTTTTTAGACTTAAAATATCAAACACTAAGCTGACCCCTTCCCACCCTCCTGCATAAAACCTGACCATATCTCATCCTAACCTGTTTATGCTCACCTCTCCCCCTTCTGTGTTACCCCTGTCTGACTAACCCTCCCCTTTTAGAATGTAAGCTCTCACGAGCAGGGCCCTCTCTCCTCATGTGCCTTTCTTAGAATATATAAACCACTTCCACCCTGATGCTTGCTTCAGTGTCCTGTCCCCTGATGCAACTATCCGTATTAACCATGTACTTGTCCAAAACTGTCTTGTAATGTAATTTGTTTTGTGTTTGCTCATAACTATGCTCTGTAAAGCGCTGCAGAATTTGTATGCGCTATATAAGAAACTGTTAATAAATAAATAAACTAACCGTAATAGTTAGTAATACTCAAGTAAATAATTTCTAAGGGGTCCTACGCACCTGGAGATATAGAGGCATTTCCTGAGCAACGTTACTTAATTTAACGACATTAACCAGAAAATGCCCCTACTGTACATCGCTGTGTGTGTGCAGGCGCCACAGCGATAGTGATGCGTGGCCCTATGCATCGCTATTTCCTGGTAATTAATAACCAGCATGCTGGTTATTGAAATCAGTCAGGGCCAGTGTTCTCTGTCCCTGACAGATCGTTCATCTACACCCATCGCTACGTGTGTGGGCCCCAATAGAATTAGGAATTCTGCTTTCTATTTACGTCATTTATGTTTCTAGACACACAAAATATCTGGTTTCTATTATTAATTATATTAAGCAGGGGGAATAGAGTGTAGAGTAGGTCAGGTATGTAAGGGGCGGAAGTAGCGGCATTTATCTGTTACAATAGTAACATAATGAGATACCAAACGCTAGAAAAAGTGGCTTCAGGCCATATAGTAATCCTTCACACCATGGGGGTTATTCTAGTTCACTCGCAAAGGCATTGAATACTGGCCTGAGTGGTGTGTGTATGATATATACATATTAATGAGTATGCTATAACTATATTT
Organism: Crinia signifera; assembly: GCF_055691185.1. Classification (NCBI taxonomy): domain Eukaryota; kingdom Metazoa; phylum Chordata; class Amphibia; order Anura; family Myobatrachidae; genus Crinia; species Crinia signifera. The sequence goes on along the minus strand of NC_139217.1, from coordinate 436,378,838 downwards.
AAAAAAATTAGACTAGAGCCCCATCTAACACTTTTATTGATGTATTTTTGTTAGGTAGCCTGCCAAAAAACATCACTGAAGGCATTGCGAGGTTGATTAACTTCATTTTAGGTCAAAGTAATATTCAAAAATCAGCGTTAGTGGCGGCCAATAAAAACTAAACAAAACACGTGGACAGCCACAAGCACAACAACTCCACACAACTGACCATCAGGATGACATGTAAGCACAATTTGAAAAAAATGATGATATTCTAGGGTCGCCATGATTAAAAAAATAAAATAAAAACCATTGACTTAGAAATGAGTCTGTGCTTCCTCTTTTTAGGTATGTGTGGAACAATAGTAGAACTCATGTTTATAAACAGAGTGTGTAATCCAAACCCCCCCATCCCCCACCCTGTTAACGAACTCAAAGATTATCAAGATTGCAGAATATTTAAGGCCCCCCATAAATCGAGGTGGTTTGGTCCGATTTCGGACGATTGCGACCAATCGGCCTGTTAAATCGGACCAAATCGCTTCTTCCTGACATGCCGTCGGGTCCAATTCGCGGTCCTGTGCGCATCAGACCCGACCAGGTGGTCGGACCAGAAGGCCGTCGGACCACCCGTTCCTCCAGGCGTCAAGGCAGGCGGGAAGCAGGGATGCATGCGATCCATCACAACGGAACGCATGTGTCCCTGCCGCCGGGAAGGTCACACTGTCGGGTGTCCGTACACTGCTGCAAGACGTCGCAGGCAGTGTATGGGCTCCTTTAGGTATTCCATTGAGGAAATGTTATACCCCTTTCTCACCGGACCCCCGGCAATAAGCTGCTCCTCCCTAAATACCCCTTTGACATCGCACAAATAGCCCAGGTCCGACCAGGGCATTCCAACCCAGGTTAAAAGAAGGGTTCATCCCGAGTCGGACCCTGGGTTGCTGTGCAGTTTAAACGGGTAACCCGGGTTCCGTTCACACTATAGTGAGGAAGCAGTGTCAGCTCCAAGTGTTGTCTCCTCTCCCACCCCCCAATGACATGCAGAAACTCTGCCCCGCCCTCTTTCTGATGTCAGCTACCTGGCCGCTGTGGGGGACCTTGCATTGTATATGGTGGGTCACTTGTAGGACAGACCCAGGTCCAAATCCCTGGTGCCACCCGGTTTTTGTTATGTGAATGGGGCAATAATGTGAATGGGACCCAGGTTATTTGTGCAATGCGAAAGGTGTATTATACCCCTTTCACACAGAAGACCAAGTTACCAGGTGAAGCAGTACTACCTGGTAATTTGCTGAATAACATGAGTCCTTTTCCTGTATGAAAGGGTCAACACGGGTCGTAAATCACAGGTCTCCGACCATGGAATTTACCAGGGTTGAAGACCCGGAATTTACGACCCAGGTTGACCCTTTCACACACAATAAATATCAGTACTTGTTTCCTAGCACGGCGCCCATCGCATCGTATACCATAAAGCATACAATGGTATGCGTGTTGCCCGATGTCAGCCGATGTTATACAATTTTAAATTGTATACCATCGCATTGTATGCCATATACAATGGTATACGATTTAAAATTGTATAAGCACCCTAATGGGTTTTTTCAATGTTAAAAGCACCCCCACTATCAACGCCAACCCAAAGCGTGGCGAGTGCAGCGAGCCCGCGAGGGGCGGTTGTACGCGTCCTCCGACCTTTTCATACCCCCCACCATCCACATCGGCGTGGAGTTGATTTTATATAGTGTGGTGAGCGCAGCGAGCCCCGCGAGGGGACGCGGGATACATGTAAAGTAATAAGCGTCCGCTCACCACACTATATAGAATCAACTCCACGCTAACGTGGATAGTGGGGGTATGAAACTGTCGGAGGACACGTACCGCTGCGCTCGCCACGCTTCGAGTTGGCGTTGATAGTGGGGATGCATTTAACATTGTAAGCACCCATTAGGGTGCTTATACAATTAAAAATCGTATAGGGGGCATTTAACATTGAAAAAACCCATTAGGGTGCTTATACAATTAAAAATCGTATAGGGGGCATTTAACATTGAAAAAACCAATTAGGGTGCTTATACAATTTAAAATCGCATCGCATGCGGGTATATGGCATGCGATACAATGCATAAGATGCCATACGACTGAATATCGTGGGCGCCGTGCTAGGAAACAAGTACCGAAATATCCGTGTGATACCCCTTTCACACAGAAAATGAAATACCCGGGTGAAGCAGTTCCACCCAGGAATTTCATTAAATACACGGGTCTTCTTTCTGTGTGAAAGGGCACACCCTTGTTGTAAATACCCTGTTTCTGACCCTGGAATTGACCAGGGTCGAGGACACGGGATTTATGACCCGTGTTGACCCTTTCACGCAGAGGAAATACCCGTGTTATTCAGCAAATCACCGTGTAGAAATTCAACCCGGTAATTTGTTCTTCTGTGTGAAGGGGGGGGGGGGGGGGGGGTCAGGCTGCTCCTGGCAAAATTACACGGCATTTGAAATGCAGTGTATTTACCGGGATTTTCAGACTTTTCTGTCTGAAAGGGTCAGACTGCTGCTAGCAATGACTAAATGCCGGGTCATATGTCTGAAAGGGGGTATTAGAAAGCTGAGGTATTGGAAACAGTTTTCCCATAACCATTACTTTATGATTGTAGGAGAGAGGGATAAAGGGGTGTGACAATGTGCTCTATTTTCCTAAACTGATCTTTGTAGATCATTAACTGGAACAGATGATTGTAGGTGTAAATACATTGCAGGTGACACATTTCACCATTGCAAATCTACATCTAGTATCACTGCGCACACCTACAAAGTGGAAACTTCCCTCCAGATAATAGTGACTGACGTCAAAAAATCTCAACCATACTTCTCTCCTGTGTTGCTGATAAGGGATTGATTCATCTGCAGACCACGTGTGTGGAAAGGTAGTGAGCTGGGTACACAACTATAGATTTGCACTCATTACTCACTTGTACATTTTAAAAGATCCACAGGTGGAGCTAACTTGTGATTCTGTAAGGAGACCTGGAAAATGTTAACTGTTGGTAGCTCTTGAGGACTGGAGTTGGCTATCAATGGTCTAGTTGAACTGCATGTACAGGTATAGGGTCATTAACAACCCACGGACGAAGAGCCAAAAATAAGCAATATTGTTTCAAATATTGCACGGTGTGCACACACCTTAGCACTCTCACTAACTGATATCACCCACTCCTATTGTATTTAGTAAAAAATTCGGTACTTGTGAGTTATCTGGGCTGCCGATTTTTTGATTGTATGCCTTAAGTTAAGGCATACAATCAGATGCGATGCGATGCGATATCGCATCGCATCGCATGCGATCATCGGATGCGATGACCCGATTTTTCCATAGGAATCAATGTTAAAATGGACTGAGTCCATTTTAACATGGAATTCAATGGGAAAAAGGGGTCCTTTTCATACCCCTACTATCCAAGTGGGCATGGAGTTGGATATAAACCTGTGGCGAGCGTAGCGAGCCACCGAGCCCGAAGCGTGGCGAGCGAAGCGAGCCCCGCGAGGGGACGGTATTCTGTGTCCCCTCGCTACGCTCGCCTCGCTACGCTCGCCACAGGTTTATATCCAACTCCATGCCCACTTGGATAGTAGGGGTATGAAAAGGACCCCTTTTTCCCATTGAATTCCATGTTAAAATGGACTCAGTCCATTTTAACATTGATTCCTATGGAAAAATCGGGTCATCGCATCGCATCGCATCCGATGGTCGCATGCGATGCGATGCGATGTGCCCGATCCGATTTAGAAATCGGCAGCCCGGATAACTCACAAGTACCAAAAATTCACATACATTTGATTCCTCTTCACTGTAACTGGGGTATTCACGGCCCTCAGTATTATCACTGGACTTTTATTTACAAGCGTACATAAGCTAGACTTTGAAAGAACATCTGCAATGTTCTTACTTACAAATCCAGTCTTGTCAAGTACAGATAGTTACCGGAATACCTGTAACGTCTGCAAACACATTGACAGTTATCTTAAAATCCACTGAAGTTTCTATTCACACTTTATGGGAGATACAGAAAGGATGTAATTATGTTGTCCATAGCAACCTGATTCTAACTGCCAGGGAGCGATTCAATTGTATGTATACAGCACAAAGTAATGGCCCCAACAGATCAACTTGTTTTTGGATGCTTATTAAGTACCGGATTCTTCCTGGGACTAACCCGGGTTGGATTCCCAAGTCATTGACTCAGGTTAACCCCCATTTTACGCTGAGTCACAATCCAGGTTAACCTGCCACTAACCTCGGTACTGTGACTGTTATAATACAGGAGCATTGTCTGGCATAAAACACGTCACAATACAATTATAGCTTTTCTACAGTATATTAAGGAAATACATTTTCTGAAAACCATTCATGTTCTAAGTACACTAGCAGCAAAGAAAACAAAAAAACATTCTACATTCTCATGTACAATAACAGTGTTCATTCTAGCACCCGCTATCTTTGAAAACCCATGCAGTTCCTCTTCCATGCCTGGGGTGTCGCTGCCTGCTGTAGTGCTTCTAGCACAGTGTGGTCTGTATATCAGCACTGATATGCAAACCAGACCTGTGCTAGAAACACCACAGCAGACAGCGACACCCCAGGCAGGGAACAGGAACTGCATGGGTTTTCAAAGTTGGCGGGTGCTAGAATGAACACTAAATAAAATGCACAGCTTCCTTCCATACAACAATGATACACAGCTTCCTTCCATACAAAGGTTACATGTATCAGGACAGCACCATTACCTCTGCAAACCTGCCAAACCAGAGTTTTTACATACAGGGCAACGGCTTTTCCTGCTCTTTCTGCAACAACCTAATCGGCATTAATTCAAATGAAAGTAACTAACAAAACAGTGTTAAATCAGAATTGGTGGGGGAGAAAAAACACACACACACTGCTCCCAATGTGCAGGTCTAGTCTATGTAGGCAAATAAAGAGATTTATTCAAATAATAACTTCATTTAAAATTCAAACCTGTGGGTTTGAAACATCAGCTTGTTTAACTGCATAAAACCAGTACACACACTTTGCTCAGCCAGGCACATATGATGAGGGACTAACTGCACGATAAGCCTCATTCCATAACTGCTGCAATATCTGGCACACAAATACTATGTACTCCCATCAGAGTCCTGAATGCTGTGGGAGGGTGCTGCATTTTCCAAAAGAACATTCACTGTTACAATAAAGTGGGAGAAGCATGAATGGCCAGCGAGTGGCATACTGTACATTCCATTCATTCTGTGCCATTACTAGACAGCAGCAACCTGGATATGCTGGATACATGCTAGCGGGGTTACAGGTGTGGGGACTCGGTGCAAGTGCAGGAAACCTAATCTAGTACTCACACAGCAGCTAGATCCAGCCACATCCTGCTTCCATACAGGCTGGAATCATCAGCAGAGCCTAATGCACTCACGCTGAGAACTGGTTCTTGTCGCACAAACTTTATCAAGCCTTTTCTGTGTCTGCTCTTTCACAAGAGAATAAGTGCACAATTATGTGCCGCATGTTAGGTGCCGGGAAGACACACCTAGCCTGTATACCTTGAGGCCAGGTATATGTACTCTCATGGGAGTTATGTGTAAGTTAGACATTTGTGGAAAATGTAAGTAATACATGTAAATAAGCAGAATCCAGTACTTACCCCCTGGTACACACAGCACCTGTCCTGGAGAAGTCAGTGCTGGTGGAGACCACAGCCCCTACTGACTGCACCCAGGGGTGAGGGAGTCACTTACTCACTCCTCACATTACACATGTCTGTAGGGAGTGGCTCACACATCAAGAGGCATTGCCTACAGCAGGAGCTGACAAGCTGCATGTTTAATGGGGCAACAACGTTTTATTCTGTATTATGTCCATCTGAAATGACAGTAAAGAGATAATACAATGCCACATAAAGGGGGGTCACTCAGGGGGAAAGTACAACATAGTAACATATAGTCCTTTATTCTGCAAATGTAGGTTACCATTTGCTACACTTGTACTTTACATGAGTAATTTGCAACACTTATGCTGTGTACACACGGGGGAGATATATTGCTCACCCATATATGGCTGAGCAATATATGGCTGAGCCATATATTGCTCAGTTTCTACTTAACATCAGCGACCAGAGATGGTAGGAGCCCGGCAGTGGTAATCAGCTGGTCGCAGGAGCATGTTCCTGCGACCAGCGATCACCACAGGGGCAAAAACGGGAGCGCGCACCCGGCGATATATCGCCAGTGCACACTCCTATTGCGGGCAATATGGTCGCTCAGCGACCATATTTCCCGCGATTTTGCACAAAATCGCCCCTGTGTGTACGCACCATTTAAGCCCCATACACAATACGTTCATTTTTGGTACTTGTGTAGTTTCACGGCGCCACTTACGTAGTCAGCGTAGTGTCCGTGTCAGCATCAGCATAGTGTTCCCGCAGCCAGCATAGTTAGCGTAGTCAGCATCCCTGTCAGCGTAGTCAGCGTCCCTGCCAGCATCAGCGCCGTGTTCCTGTGGTCAGCGTAGTCAGCTTGTGTCTGCGACTGTGTGTACGTTCGCTCCTAACCGGAGCTTACGCAGTTAGCGGAGTCAGTCAGTGTTGTCAGCGCTTATCACATTGTGTGGGAACCATAGACCATTTTAAACCTGCCTGACATGACAGGTGTGAATGTGTTACTGAAACACCCCCACTCTCTAAGTCAGCCCGAAGCATGGCAAGCGCACGCAGTAAGCGTCCTCCCGACCTGTTCATAGCCCCACTATCCACGTCGGCACGGAGTTGAATTTATAAAGTGTGGCGAGCCTGAAGAGTGGCGAGCAGATGCGTAAAACGAGCTCGGAGCATGGCAAGCCACACTTCGGGTTCAGTGGCTCACTGCACTCGCCAGTGGCGTAACTAAGTTTTGGGCGCCCCCCCGCCGTTAGGGGGGGGCGCCCCCCGCCACCGCCACGCACCCCCAATCCCCCGCCGCCCATGCAACCCCCCCCCCCAATCCCCTGCAGCCTTACCTATCGTGCTGGTCCCGGCGGCTCCGTTCTTCTTCTGCTGAGGACCACCACAAAATGGCCTCCCCCATACAGCAGACAGTTTCAGAGAACGGTGTGCTATATGTGCTATATGGGGGCGGCCATTTTGTGGTGGTCCTCATCAGAAGAACGGAGCCGCCGGGACCAGCGAGATAGGTGTCTGCGGGGGATTGGGGGGGGGGTGTAACTATAGCACCGCAGCCCCCGGCGCCCCCACATGCACTTTGTAGAATCTACTCCACGCCGACGTGGATAGTGGGAGTATGAACAGGACACGGGCACTGTTGCCGTACCCTGCCGCACGAATTACTGAGACGCACAAGCGTATGAGACGCCTGCATGATCACTTCTCCGCCAACATCCGCCAGCGTGGGGGATCTGGCGGTTACCGGCGCTGTGTGAGATGCGCTCACTAGGCTTGCCAGGGACGCCAGGGACAGACCTGCAGCTCGCAGGGACAGTACGGTGACTACGCTGCCTGACGGGTACACTGCGCTGACTACGCTAGGCTGCCATTGGGCTATGCTGACAGCGAAGCGTTAGGTGGCGCCGTGAATCTACACAAGTACTAAATTTTTAAAAGAAATTGCTCAGAAGGGCCCTTCTGAGCGATGTTTTAAAAAAAAATAAAAAATGTGTAGTATGTATGCTTTATACACACAGTGGTTAGCATTGGTGTGGAGTTTGTATGTTCTTTATGTGTTTGCATTGGTTTGTTCAGGTTTACTCCCTCAATCCAAGTACATAGTGGTAGACAGGGGAGTATTAAGAGAGAGAAGGATGCCCCTTTCTCTCTAGCAGGTAGCTGCAGTGATTCTGAGCACTAGGTGGTGTGCAGGACAGCCACCAGGTGCACGGCAGCCATTTTCTCAGTGATTTTTTCTATTGCGCAAGTGCAAAACACTGTGAAAAGGGCTACCTACTCTGTCACTTTTACTTCCAAGAGATTCCAGAGGGGTAAAAACTGAAAATTAGGTCTGGGGTGCCATTACTAGATAGCAGCAACCTGGATATGCTGTATACATACTAGCATACTTGCCTACCTGACCCTCTCCATGCGGGAGAAACTGAATCGCGTGCTCGCAGCCGTTCACACAGGGGGAAAATCAGTAACCATCTAATGATTCTCCTCCTGCTTGCAGCGGCGTCTAGACTCACTCTGTGCTACGAGGGCCGTGGGGAGGAGGAGGCCGCTGATAACGTGAGAGGCCCTTCCTTCCAATGGCCACTGAACGCCTGAGGGCACTCCCAGAAAAAGCTGCATTAGTGCCCCCAAATGCCCCTCGCTGCCACATACATGCGATGGGTTGTAAATTCACAGCCCATTTCAATGTGTCTAGAGTGGACCCAGCTTTCAGCTCTGGAGACAAAACATTTCCCTGTTCCTCCTGGGCCATGGATCATGGGAAATGTCAGGCGGTCAGCGGTGGCGGCGCACACACTGTTAGATGTGGCCGACTGTATTGTGCGCATATTTGTTACTCTTACCAGAGGAATAGTTTGGCGCCGGATTTCAAATGGAATGATTATAAATGAACAAACATTTTATTATGCACAGTAACAAACGAGCAATATTTAACTTTTGTCTTTGTTATCACGAAATACAGATGCATCACGAAATACATTATTAACATCAGATTCCGAGGATTCCAGCCATTTGTCATCAAATGCTCGGATCAATCATATTTACAGCAGACGCCATTTTGTTGGCAGTTCCTTGGCCCTGGGAGAGACTCAAGCTCTTTGGGGTGTTATTCTGATTCACTCGGAAAACCATGTGCACTGCAGGTGGGGCTGGCGTCTAAGTGTACCTTGCTACGCTTGCCATGCTTTGGGCTTGGTGCCTCGCTGTGCTCGGCACACTATTATATTCTCTCCGCGTGCCGTAGTTGGATGGTAGGATATGAAATACCGCTTGTCGACACATATCGGCTCCAATTTTTTTATTTTTTAAACTCATGTCTGCCTTTTTAATCTCGATCTTTTGACCATGTCGACCTTTTAACTGTCGACCTAGACAATGTACAGATGAAGCCGGCTCCATTTTTGGCCGGCGCTTGCCAGATGTGTTTCACTGGCGAGCGCCGGCGATAGAGACTGGGACGTGCGTGCGTCTCATGCGCACGCGCGTCCCAGTACCATGGCGGATCACGGTGGCTGGGCAGCGCCTCCCTGCCCGTCTCCGCTTCAGGGAGATGCTGCCCAGTTCAAGGGGGGTCATGGTGGCAAGGGGGACCGGTGGCAACGGCGGGGGAAGCAGCGGGGACCCCGCCGAGCTCCGTCGCCACGGGGCGCACGCACCTCTGGCGGTAGCCGGCCGCTGGCGGTGGACGGCTCCATCTGTACATCTAATGACTGCATACCGTATCACATAGCGTAGGCCATCATAGGCATATGCTCAGTCCGAGTCCGAACACAGGCAGCCTATAGAGTACAATGGTTCACATCGTCTTCACGTGACATGACCTGCTGGTGCCAGGCTCCAAAATGCATCCCATTCCGGAGCTTGGTAAATTCAGAAAGAAAGCTGCCCCATTTGGTGTGCACAAAAATATACTGCCATTTCGTTAATGTCCAAAAATATGGTTATTTTGGAATATTTATTCAATATTGCTGCAAATATTGATATCTTATAACTTGTGATAACCTCCAAAGCAGTTGGGGGAGAGGAGATATGGGGATGGGACTTAAAATGTCCTGATGTAATATTTACAATTGAATAAAATACTGATATTGCCTGCACTAGAATACATATATGTCATGTGATCCGATGGGAGGTGCAGCTGGGAATACCTCCGCAGGTATCCAGTTAGTAATCGCATGGCTCTTGAAGAATCCGGTTATACAGCACCATAGGCTCATTGTCTTTCAGAATGCAAACATCACACGACAGTGAAGGGGGGAAAAACGACAGCTACTTTCATCCATGATTTACACAGGTTCTCTAGCAGTTTGATGCTGTGTACACACAGTGAGATTCCCTTGGTATTCGACTTTACAGTACTATGGGCTTTATTCTAGTTCACTCTTTCTGACAAAATCCTTCTGAGATGGAAAAAACCATGTGCACTGCAGGGTGGCAGATGTAACTTGTGCAGAGAGAACTAGATTTGGGTGGGGTTTTACTTCAAAGTGAAATCTATATTGCAGTGTAAAAATAAAGCAGCCAGTATTTACCCTGCACAGAAACAAAATAACTCACCCAAATCTAACTCTCTCTGCACATTTTACATCTGCCCCCCTGCAGTGCACATGGTTTTGTCCATCTAAGAAGGATTTTGTCAGAAAGAGTGAACTAGAATAAGGCCCTTTGTGCACTCCTGATTCCTGTGGCATCCAATTGTATACTATTTATTTTTAAAGCTTTGAGAAATATTGAATAAAATGGGAAAATCACATCTGTAACCTGCCAAGCAAACATATTTATTCACCATAATGACCTCTATTGTTTTACCTTGTATAGAAATATAATCTATTTTTACACAACATTTTTTATTTGAATTTATATAACAAATGTAAGCGACGCCGGCATTTTTAGTGGATATTTTGCACATCTCTCACTAAATGCTCTAGATCACAAGTTCTCAAGCGCCTCTAAAGTACCCATTGTGATACACTAATCCATGCATTTATTACGGGTTTCGTATATGTAGTTCCATTGTTTATTATTGCTACAACCATGAGGATATGGTGTAGAGCACAGGTTCTCAAAGTCGGTCCTCAGGAACCCGCACAGTTCATGTTTTGCAGGTCCCCTCACAGAATTGCAAGTGAAATAATTAGCTTCACCTGTGGATCTCTTAAAATGTGTCAATGAGTAATGAATGCACCTGTCCACCTGCCGGGTGACCTGGAAAACGTGAACTGTGTGGGGTCCTGAGGACCAAGTTTGAGAACCCCTGCCTGTGTGCCAGGCTGCTGCTCTCTCTCCCCCACTCAGCAAACGGCACTGAGCAGTGTGTGCTGTGTGGGGGAGAGAGGTTGTGCTGCTGCGGCAGCCTCTGCTCTCTTCTCACCCTGACCGGTCTCTGCAGTTTTTACCCGGCCCCTCCAACAGACTCGGGCCTGGGTAAAAAGTACCAGCACTCCCCCATCTTGACGGCACTGAATACAACACAATAAACAGACTTCCTTAAGTGGACCCTTAACCATTTGAGTGGTGGGTTTTCCTGGGGAAGGACAATAGGGGTGGGGTCAGGGTGATAGGGGCGGTGACAGGGAGGATCGACAATAGGGGGGAAATTTCTCGGGAGAGCCCGCTCCTGCAGCCCAATAAATTTTCTGCCCATACTACTGAAGCATAAACTTTTGCCCGTCAGTCGGATGGGCCTTAAGACTAGTATACTATATTGCAATTGCATCGCAGGGAGTGGGAGCCGCAACCAGCACACGAGAGAAAGCCTGTTGAAACTGAATTAGCCCCAAGTCTCAATGTTTTTACCTTAAAATATAGATTTTCCACCTGCTATGAGGCTTAAAAAAAAGTCATAGTAAATCCTATTGATATTACTTCAGCCTAAATATATTACTGTTGGGACAGTGGCTCCGACAGAGGGATTAGAATGTTGTTTTTAAAAAAATATTTAAAGCATTCAGTACAGTTACAGTCAGATGCGTAACTACTTTTTTTGCGCCCCCCCGCCGGACATTTCGGGCGCCAAACCCCCCCCCCCCCCCCCCCGAAATAATAACCCCCTCCTTACCCGTCCCCATAGCCGCCGGCGCTTCTGACTCTAACCCGACACGCAGATCTGTGTCGGGTGACGGGCGGTCCCCGGCTCCGGCTGCAGGGCTAATATAATAACAGACACTCGGAAAATGGCTGCCCCCATACAGCATTATGGGGGCAGCCATTTTCTGAGTGTCTCTTATTATATTAGCACTGCAGCCGGAGCCAGGGACCGCCCGTCACCCGACACAGATCTACGTGTCGGGTTAGAGGCAGCGGCGCCGGCGGCAATGGGGTAAGGAGGGGGAGGGCAGGAGTCGGGAGCCGGGACCAGGTGGTAACTATAGTCCCGCAGACCCCCCAGGCGCCCACACCTGCCTAGCGCCTCCCCGCCACCGTGGGGGCTGCGGGACTATAGTTACGCCACTGGTTACAGTTATTCTTATTCTGTATAGAACAGGCATATGTCCTTGGGGGTATGCTCTAACATCCGCGCCCCCTTACCGCCCCCCATCGCCGGCTACCGCATACATAATTATCGCATATGCTGTAACATATTCGATAATTTTGACAAAAGACAGCTCTTGCGTTAAGAGCTGTCCTTTGCGTTGACCCGGAGATGAGCAACGGGTCCCGGCGGCTCCCCCCTCCCTCTCTTACCCGGCTGGCCGGCTGCTGCTGCATGGGGCAGGGGGGTGGGAGGGTTGGCTGTCTCTTCTCCTCCCTGCACCCGGAAGAGGATGTAAAGTGCAGGAAGGAGGAGGTCACAGGTCCGGGCAGCACAGCTCTGTGCTACCCGGACACAGGTGAGGGGGGGTCGGTGCGGGGCGACAGGGGGCAGCGGAAGGTCAGTGCGGCGGTGGGTTTGCATTATAGAAGCCCATAGGCTTCTATGGGGCATCGCCAGATTTTTTTTTAAATTGTAAAAAGCAAGAAATAGATTATAGTGAGGTAAATACAGTATGTAATAAGAGGGACTATCTGCTTTCACAGCACCACGTGTTACATGCACAGATACACCTGTTCTGATGTTGGCAACGATGCTGTGTAGTGACGCCAGACTGGGCAGTGTTCTAGAGCAGACTCTGCCTCAATGCAGCACAGTGTTGGTTAAACACAAGATTATTTGCAAGACAAACTCAGGCAGAGTCAGGTGAACAGAACAAACAGTACTGTACTATATCTCTATGTCAACCAGATGTACTAATGACAAAGCGGCTTAGCTGCATTCACACTACATAGGGACAATAGTATTATGTTTGCATGTATGTATACGTATTTATGTAACACCAGTTTTAACACAATACTTTACAACAGTAACTCAGCAATGACCATTATTTCTTGTATAATTATCATAATTATTATTATTAATATCATCACTATTATTACTATTAACATTACTGTTGAATTTTTAGGCTCTGGCGGAACATAAATAAACAGAGACAATGGGGTTTATTTACTATCTTTACTGCAAATCGAACCTTATAACATGTGCGATTTGTGGTAAACTTGCGATTTTGGCTGGTTTTTACCCCCCAAAAAATTGCACTTACAAAAAATAGCACCCTGCACCTGGGATGTTCAACCAATCAGATTATATCTAAAGTGCTGGATTGAAAAGTAATGCCTCCCTGGCTATAAATTTTTTATTTGTGAACGCATTTGAACACTTTATCCTCTATGTAATGCACTATTCACTTTTCAACATAGTCCCCATCCCTTTCCACTTATGTGCACGAACGCTTGATGAGTCGGGCAAACCTGTCGGAGAAGAAAGCTGGCGGTTGTTGTTGACACCAGGACCGAACAGCAGCTTTCACCACATTGTCAGAGTTGATGTGTTGACCCTTAAGGTTGGGATTGTTTGGTCTACAGCAAGTTGGTCCACAGTCATTAGGTCGACACCTTAAGGTCGACATGGGGAAAGGTTGACGTGGGACAAGGTCGACATGGGTTTAGGTCGACAGGTCAACACATGCATTAGGTCGACAGTGTCGACAGGTCAACAGTCAAAAGGTCGACATGGGGTTTTTCACTGTTTTTTTACCCGAATGACACAGTCGACATGGACACCATTTACAGTGCACCGCACCGCATCCCCTCGCATTGCTCGCTTTCCTCGCAATGCTTTGGGCACGGTGCCTCGCTACACTCGGCACACTATTTTATTCTCCCACCATGCCCTAGTGGATGGTAGGGCATGAAATACCACCTGTCGGCACATGTCGGCACAAAAAACTGTGAAAAACCCCATGTCGACCTTTTGACTGTCAACCTAGACACTGTCAACTTAATGCGTGTGTCGACCTAATGACCTGTTGATCTAAACCCATGTTGACCTAACCCCATGTCGACCTAGAACCATGTCGACCTAGAACCATGTTCACCTAGAACCATGTTGACCTAACGGTGTCGACCTAATGACTGTCGACCAACTTGCTGTAGACCCAATGACCGTATCCCTGGGAGACATTACTTGTCAATCCAACCTCGTATTATCTTCTAAAAGGTGCTAAATAAATCAGAAGTACAATCTGATTGGTTGCTATGGGCAACATTCCATCTTCAATAGAACTCCCATCATAAATGTACCAATAAATCTCTGCTGTAGGATTGTCAGGTCACACAAGCCCTGATCTAGGGCTGCGGAGTAGCAGGCGCCATTGTCCGCTGTGCACATTATTGTTCTCTTTGTTTTTACTTTGTTATGCATCATTTATCATTTACATAAATCTCTAAGAATTGGGCTTAATAGTTTCTAGACTAATATTGTACAGCTGGGATGTAGCGGGGGTAAAGGCCTATAGACATTGGGCGATTTTGAGCTGAAAGCAGCTCACTTATACAGTTTGAGATGCTTTCAGCTTAAAAGCCACCCAATGTGTATTGCTGCTGCTGCTGCTCATCTGCTGATATTATACGGAGATGAGCGACGAGAGGGGGGGACATGACTTTCTATAGCGACACGTCCTGTATGTATCAATCCTTGGGCGGGCGAAAATCGCTCAGTGTGAGCGTTTTTTCAGTCCAGGGATTTTCCCAATCATCGCTCTGCATACATGCTGGGTAAAATCACCCGGTGTGTATGCACCTTAAGGATCAAGAAAAGCTACAGCAGCACTAGATGATCTTTTTGGGGAATAAAGGGGGTGGGGCAGTGGCAGAACTCTGGGAGGCAATGGAGTCAACTGCTGCCGGGGTTCCTGCTCCCAAGGGGGAACTACTCCTCCTCTTTAGGTTGGAATCAGAGGCAGAACTCTGGGAGGCAATGGAGTCATCTGCCGACGGGCTCCTGCTCCCAAGGGGGCACCTCTCCTCCCCAGAGGCGTAGGGAGGGCGGAGCCACCGGAGCTCATGCTCCGGGTGGCTATTGGTCGAATGGCGCCGCAGGCCCGCCCCCCCTCCGCAAATGATCCCTGCACTGCAAGTATCTGAAGCAAGCATGATCACAGGCAGCGTGCGCAGCGCCGGGGGCTTCCCTGCCCTGTTCGCCCAGTCCCTGCTGCCAAGCGTCACGGGCGGTGAGGCAGGGCGGCGGGCTGACAGTCACTCCGACCTATGTCCTCCTCCTCTCTCTGAAGTGCTGCTGCTGCGCGGTCCGGCTTCCGGGCAGCGCAGCGTAGCAGCAGTGACACTGTACAGACTCCTCCCAGCCAGAGTCACCTGTCTCTGACTCCCTCCCTCCTCCCTGGCTACAGCAGCGTCATCAGCCTTCCCAAGCGCTGGCTGTAGCCTGGAGGAGGAGAAGGTGTTTTGCTGCCGCCCGTGCCACCCTGTAACGTATCCTATTATTCAAGGTGGATTGATTATTATTATTTTTTACAGCTAAAGAACGTTTTCTGCTGCTGCCCTGGCCTGCTGTGCTGTATATATCTTTATATGTATAGCAAGGTTGGGTATTCCAATAAGGGCACTCACCAAAAAGTTATGAAAGGTTTATTCAGGGTACATTACCAATCAGGAAATAGTAGGTCTACGTTTCGGCCACCAGGTGGCCTTTCTCAAGACAGGTCAGCATAGACGTCCTCACAGTACAAGACTCAGGATACTTTATATGTATATATATTTATTTATTTACAGCTGTTATATAGTGCACCAGATTCCGTTACAGTGTCTTATATAGCGCAGCAGATTCTGTAGCGCAGCAGATTCCGTTATAGCGTCTTATATAGCGCAGAAGATTCCGTCACAGTGTCTTATATAGTGCAGCAAATTCCGTTACAGTGTCTTATATAGCGCAGCAGATTCCGTTACAGTGTCTTATATAGGGAAGCAGATTTCGTTACAGGGTCTTATATAGCGCAGCAGATTCCTTACAGCGTCTTATATAGCGCAGCAGATTCAGTTACAGTGTCTTATATAACGCAGCAGATTCCGTCACAGTGTCTTATATAGAGCAGCAGATTCCGTTACAGCGTCTTATATAACGCAGCAGATTCCGTTACAGTGTCTTTTATAGCGCAGCAGATTCTGTTACAGTGTCTTATATAGCGCAGCAGATTCCGTCACAGTGTCTTATATAGCGCAGCAGATTCCATTACATAGTGTTATATAGCGCAGCAGATTCTGTTACAGTGTCGTATATAACGCAGCAGATTCCGTTACAGTGTCTTATATAGAGCAGCAGATTCCGTTACAGCGTCTTATATAGCGCAGCAGATTCCGTTACAGCATCTTATATAGCGCAGCAGATTCTGTAACAGTGTCTTATATAGTGCAGCAGATTCCGTTACAGTGTCTTATATAGCGCAGCAGATTCCGTTACAGTGTCTTATATAGTGCAGCAGATTCCTTTACAGCGTCTTATATAGCGTAGCAGATTCCGTCACAGCGTCTTATATAGCGCAGCAGATTCCGTTACAGTGTCTTATATAGCTCAGCAGATTACGTCACAGCGTCTTATATAGCGCAGCAGATTACGTCACAGTGTCTTATATAGCTCAGCAGATTACGTCACAGTGTCTTATATAGCTCAGCAGATTCCTTTACAGCGTCTTATATAGCGCAGCAGGTTCCGTCACAGTGTCTTATATAGTCTTATTTTTAAAATTTTTCTTTTCAAATGTAACATGCCAACACATGTTAGCCACGCCCCCAATTCATTACCGGGGGGCACGAAATATGCCCTTGCTCCGGGCACCATGGCACCTAGCTACACCGCTGCTCCTCCCCCTGGAAGTTTAAATGAGTCATTTAAAAGCCAACGATATTGCTTCTGTGGCTGAGTTCTGAAATATTCTCTATCTATATTTCTGAACAGAAATATATATTTTATATAAGGTTATATAGGAGTGTGTGTGTGTGTGGGGGGGGGGGGGCAATATATAGGGGGGGGGGGCGCCATATATATCTTGCCTCCGGGCAACTGGAACGAACTTACGCCACTGGTTGGAATCAGTTAATTGAAAGACATTGATATAATTTCTGAGGCTGAGTTCTTAGGTATATATATAGATATATATGTAAATGTTCTCCCTCTTGCTCTATTGATAAATAGATATACAGTATAGATAGATAGAGATATATATAGATAGATAACGATGAACATAGAGAAGGGGGGGTTGCACCAGTGTATATTTTGCCTCTGGGCAACTAGGGCAAACTTACGCCACTGGTGTGTGGTGTGGGGGGGGGGGGGGGGGGTGCGAAAGTGTTCTGAATGGGTGACCTATGTCCCCTAACATTAGCTATCTGGTCTGTTTATCATGCTGCGTAACCTGTAATTTCAGTTTCTAGGAGATATTCAAACTGTGGCCAATGGCAACAACTGTAGATACTATTGTCATCCTGTATAGTGGTGGGGGGAACCACAGAATAAACTCGTTCTTCAGGTTAGCCAGAGTTATCTCGTAGTAAAGCTTCCAAGCTACAAAGACATATAAAACAGAATCTTCGCACACGGCACATAACAATTACTGGCAATAATGTTGCCATCACTGTAAATGTTATTATTGTTGTAATTTTTTTTTATTGATTTTTATTTGCAAATTCCAAGGTGTAATACAAACACCTGTTTTAAGTCAAAACTTACACGTGTATTATTCATCCAATTGCATTCTATGTATTAATGTCTATTGATATATGTATATAGGTGGCCACCTAAAAAGTATACAAACTTAATATATATTTTTATATGTACATTTGTTTCTCTAAAATAAAATACGATTTATTATATTTAGTAAAAATACAAAAAGCACCCCCATTGTGTAAGTGTATTCTTCCATGGTACTTGATATATTCATATTAGCGCAGTTTTCCACCTCTTTCTTTTTTGTATACATCACTGTAATGTGCTTAATTACCAGAGTGACTACTTAGTGGTTTTAGGTCAGGTTTCCTCCTATTGTTGATGCCTACTGAAACAGTATATACAATATAATGGGAATTTGACTTATGTTAACATAACATTTATTACATTTTTAGGGCAGTTTGAATAATATCTAAGCTTTATTAGAAAATAATAAAGTTTCTTTGTTTTATATATTACTTATGTTTAATTGCTGGCTAATGAGCATTCTTAATGTAGGCAGATTATATTTCCGGATGCATATTTCTTAATTTGGAGATTTCATTCATATTTCTATAAATACATTTTATGCAAATACTGTAGTGTAAACTAAAACCCCTTCACATCACACAAATAACCCTGGTCGGACCCGGGTTGGTGACGTGTTGACCCGGGTCAAGGTGCAGCGTGAACGCACCACACCGAATAACCTGGGTCGACCATCCCAGCATTTCTAGCCTGGTTATCAGAAGGGTTAAATTCCGGTTGCCCTCTGTATAATGGGCGACCCGGGTTTAGTCTGAAAGCGCCGTACCGGGTCGGACCCAGGTTTGCTGTGTGAAATGGGTATAAGGGTTACATTTTAAAAATCGCCTGCTGGATTTAAAGAAGCAATAAAATAAAAATGGAAACCGCCATGTTTTGTACTGAATATTGGTGCCCCTTTAAAACTAGCGAATAAAAACCCAACAAATATGTAATTTAATATTATGCGTTGTGCAGATAAGTAAATGTTGAAATAATGTTGGTTTTAATGTTCTATTTTTTTTGAATAAAGACGTTCCTATGTGATTCAGAGTTGCTATAAAATGTATAGACTGGGTGCAGGATTTTGTGCTGCAGACATGGGGTATATAAATCCATAGCCTGATTTACGGAATGGGGGTGTTGCCTAGCTGAACTCTAAAATGCAGTGTCCGGTAATAGCCCTTTCAGACCAATCCCTGGATGCAGCCCAGGTCACTGATCATGGGTTCCAAGCTGTGGCTTGAAACCCATTCCCACCGCTGGCTGTTACTGGGGTTATCTCTGCCTGCATTTTGGAGATGGTGAAATCTCCAAGTACCCTGACTGCGGCTCTCGCTATACAGGGTTGGATTCCAAGGTTACTGGACCCAGATTAAGCCATTCATACTGACACTTGACCTGGGTTGGGTATGGGTCATGAGTTTTTTATGTCAATGTCGACACCAGTGATGTCATGGTAGAGAGCAGTCATGTCGATCATGCAAACATGGGGACTACTACCTAGAGTACAAATTTGTTAGATTTGCATGTCTTCCCTAGCCCACCATTCACCCTCCATTTTTGTGTGTCTTCTCAGTATACTTTGCCCACTTTGTTTGACTTTTTCTAGTGTTTTTCTCTGTCCTCCATCTCTTCGTGTTCCTCTGTTTCTCTGCCTTTCCCTGATGCTGTACCTTTCCAGACTCTTCTCAGTCGGTGCATCATCATCTGTTGCCCACATTACCTTTGTTTAGTTTATTTTCCAGTGTTTCTCTCTCCCATGTAGTGCAGAATGTTAGTGATGTTACTGTGTACTGTAGCTGATAGAGGGGTGAATAATGTAAGGTATGGTATAGAGGGGTGGGAATGTACTGTAGGGTATAGATGGTCAGTGATGTAATATAAGGTATATAGAGATCAGTTATGTAGGGTATTTAAAGGTATGTAATGTAGTGGTTGGTATACATATACTGAGGGGGAAGGGGGTTTCAAAGGAAACTTTTGCCCTGGGTTCCATTTGGTCTAGACCCGACCCTGGATCTTACCAGTGTAAACTGCTTTTCAGTGTGTATACTGCTTCCAGCCTGGACTCCAGCTACAGTATTTCAGATCCATCAAGGATTCCAGTCATTCCGGTTCCAGCCTGGATTCCAGTCTTTCCGGTTCCAGTCTAGATTCTCTCAATTCCGGTTTCAGTCATTATCCCATCTATTATTTTAGTTACAGCCTGGATTCCAATTATTTTAATTCCGGCTTGGATTCAGTTAACTCTGGTACCAATGTGGATTCTTGTGGATTCTAGTACTAGCTTGATTATCAGTCATATTGATCCTGCCCACTTCCTAATAAATCAGGCAGGATTGTATGTTAATCACTGGCAATTGCAGGAGCAGCAAGAAGAGGGGCGGAGCGATATGGTTGTTAGGCCACACCCTATGTTGGGGGTGGGGCCTAATGATAACACCATTTGTCCCTACTCCCTAAAGTAGCATGCAGTGTCTCCTCTCCGGGCTTCTCTGAGGAGAAGAGGAGACTTATACCCCTTTCAGACATACGGCAAAATCCCAGGATTTTGCACACGCACAATCCCGGGACTAGCGTATGTCTGAAAGGCTCTACCCGAGATTTTAGTCCTCTAAAATCCCGGGTCCTGCGCACCTGCAATGGACCCGGGATTTTTAAAAACCCGGGTTTGAACCGGGTCTAAAATCCCGGGTAGTATGTCTGAATGGGGTATCACAAAGTAGGTACTGTAAGTATATGCAAATATCCAGCATGAGATACACCCTAAGGTAATTATTTAGAAGCTGCTGAGGCAATGCATGCACTGCAGTGCTAAGACATCGGGCACAAAAGCCCCTAGTATGTTCTGCTGTGGGTGGCAGGTGAAATTCCCACCACTCATGTACTCAAGGTCCATTTTTCAAACCGGGAAACACTGGGTATCACAGCTAGTAATTTTCTGTAAGGACCTGCATACCTTTTACAGCAGTTTCAGGTTGTGGGTAAAGGGAAGTGATTGGCAACAGCCAGAAGGACACTTCATCCCTATAAGCAGCCAGGACTACTGATACTGACTGGTGTCTGGACCGGCACCCAGCCGGGCTGCCTTCACAGAGCTGGGTGTTTGAGCTCTGCTGCTTTTTGGTGTGGTGGAGGTGGAGGCGCTGAGAGATGCTATGTAGGTAGAGAATGGGTGAAGCCTTTTACTGTACCTCTATTCCTAGTGTCCAAACTCAAGCGGGAGGGTTGGCATCTTCACAGTGTTTCAATGGGTGGGAAAGGCTGCAGAGATGTCTACCACAGCAGAGCAGTTACTATGGGATCCACCTGCCCTATTGCTAATCCGGGCCTGAATGCTGCACTCTAATGTCATAATGTGAATTGGGGTTCTTTGTGATATAATATGTACTGGCAGCCATAGGTGTTTATTAGGGAGGCTGACTAAGCCTTGGAGTATAGGAGACTCTATAGGAGTATAGGAGGCTGACTAAGCCTTGGCTGGCTATAGAAATCTGGCTTTAGAAATTTTGTCAGAATTCAAAGTAGCATACCTCCCAACTTTTAAAGTTGGGAGGTCGGGACGTTCGCGCGGCGAAGCCGTGCGCGCTCCCGAAAAGGGGGCGTGGCCTCAAGAAAAGGGGCGTGGTCTCACGGGGTGACGCAAACCCCGGCCACGCCCCCGTTTTCGACGCTCGTCGGCGCTGAATAGACGCTGTGCGCATGCGCACAGCGTCTATTCTCGGCAAGCTGGGGGGGCTCCCAACTGTCGCCCCCACCGCGGGACAATGGCGGCCCCGGGCGGGACGCGGGAACGTCCCCGAATATCGGGACTTTCCCGCGGAAATCGTGACAGTTGGGAGGTATGAAAGTAGGAAGATTCTAAGTAGGAATATACAACCGCACACTGTCGCCTAGACTTAGCCTGGACTTGAACTGGACAGAAACTGAAGGAAACTACAATCAACATAAGTGCAACTCTTAACTGCTAAAACTTTGAATATTACTCTTTCTGCTGCATGTGCACTGTCTGTTTTGAAAATGCACAGCTGTACCTCTAATGACTTCACCTCTCCTGCTCTTCCATTGAAAATAGGTGTCCCCCAACATTTTATTCTTGGCCCTTTTTTTCTCTATCTCTACATGTCCTCTCTGGGTGAGCTTATTTGCTCACTTAACTTCCACTATCACCTCTATGCTGATAATACTAAAATGTACCGATCCTTTCCTGATCTCTCTCCCTATATCCTCACTCATATCTCCAACTGTCTCTCTGCTGTCTACTCCTGGATGGCCCAGCGCTTTTTAGACTTAAAATATTAAAGACTAAGCTGACCTCTTCCCACCCTCCTGCATAAAACCTGACAATCTCTCAACCTAACCTGTTTAAGCTCACTTCTTCGCCTTCTGTGTCACCCCAGTCTGTCTAACCCTTCCCTTTTAGAATGTAAGCTCTCACGAGCAGGGCCCTCTCTCCTTATGTGCCTTTCTTAGAATATATAAACCTCTGCCACCCTGATAATTGCTTCAGTGTCCTGTCCCCTGGTGCAACTATCCATATTAACCATGTGCTTGTCCTAAACTGTCTTGTACTGTAATTTGTTATGTGTTTTTGATTATAACTATGCTCTGTAAAGCGCTGCGGAATCTGTGTGCGCTATATAAGAAACTGTTAATAAATAAATCAAATTAGGGGGTGCACCATCAAACGGGTGTGTCTAGCACCACTTATTGGGCGTGTCTAACACCACCCATTGGGGGGTGAAAGGGAAGAGAGAGAAGGGGGTGAGAGAGATGGTGTCAGGGATAAAGAGAAAGAGAGGGTAGGAGAGAGGGGGATGAAAGGAGAGAGTAATCAGGAGAATGGTCCGGTGGATGGAGGTGTGAGCAGCAGAGGGGAATCTGTGTAGGAGAGGGAGGAGGTGTAGCATATAAGGAGATAAGAAAGTGAAAGCTGCAAGACACTGAAATAAAGAAGTCACTGCATACAGAGCCTACCCTGATATGTAACTGCTGTAGCTCTGCTGTGCTGGACATGCTGAGTAGATGTTTCTGGGGACTGGTGGCTGAAGGAGCATCCAGTGTCAGTTCATGTACAGTAGCTGCCAGGCCAGCCAGCACGCTGCTGGAAGAGCATGCTGAGTGACATGTGATGGCGCAGGGTCACCTGCCTGGACCCCCCACCCCCATACTGAAGTGTGGCACTGCCCTACGTATTTTCCCTTCCTGTGCAGGGGGAGGTGAGCGGATTGCTATAGCAACAGCTATCCTCAGCTGCTAGGGAGGGCGGTGCTGGCGGACTTTAAGGGAAAGCAGTCAGCGTGCAGGGGGAGGAGTCAGAGATTCTGGCACTTCCTCTGTGTCTGTCCCTGCAGCAGCCAGCGACTCTTTTGTTTTTCTCAGCGCTCACCTCAGACGGTGACCCTGGTGGTTCTGGTGCCTCCGAGCCACAGCAGGGTCTGCTGCACTGTAGTTACGCCACTGACTATGGCTCAGAAAATGAAGTAGGACATATTATGGGGCATGCAATTAACTTCTGCTGCAGAGAGGTGTCTCCCTGTAAGCATTGGGACAGCGACCCCTCCAAAATGTTGCTGGGTGGCCCACAAAGTTCTGGCTACACCCTGCCCAAAATTATAGTATAGTGTATAACAATTTACCCTACTATAGCAATGAAGTTGTCCACAATTTTTGCATAAAACTTCTCTGTAGCATGTTTGGCTGATAGTGAAATTATTGTGTTTTTTTTTTTAAGTTTCTTTAGACAATATGCCTATGTAAGTACATACAGGTATATACACAATGTTCACATTACTAATATATGCAAGAGATTCTTTAGAGTTACCATAGGGGATTTATACACCATGGAAATAGAAATACCTGCTAAGGAATCCTGAAAATCCATAAAGGTGCCTGATCAATTAAACCAAGCACAGTCCAATTTGTAGCTCGGAGTCTATTGATTACAATAGAAAATCCCACAAAGTGCTTATTGCATTTCCTATATTTGTCTTTATGCCTACTACTAGTATAGTGCTGTGTAAACCTTGTGGCACCTAATAAATAACAGATAATTATATTATAGGTGTAGGTGAGAATAATAATACTCTACTACAATTATATAGGGTTCCAGATGAATGCATTTATGTTAGTACTGTAGTTCAAGTGTTGAAACTATTTCTCAAGTCTAAATACAGTTCGCGGAGAGCCGTTAAATTACTGTTGCATATAATTGCTGGCTATGAGCAGCAAGGGAGGGATTGCTAATTTGCTTTGGGACCAGTGAGATTTTAAATGCAAATCTGGGAAAGTAATTAAAAAATTAATTAATTGGACCTCGTCAGCTGCTGAAGGAAGGAACACTTAATAAATAACTAATCAGTGCTAGGATGGGTATAAAATACAATTGCAACTGTAACTAAAATACTGTATGTGACAATACATGAAAGAAAGCACTGCAATGCTGCGGTATAACCCATTTTCCAAGTCCTCATCTTAAAGTAGTTCTAAAAAGGAAAATGCATCTTTTAAAACAACGACTGATAATTTTGTTTCCTATATAATGATATTCAAGCATTTATCTGTACCTATGTGTCAGGCTGCTCAAATGTATTCACAATCCTTAGTTTGTCAGGGTACTTTATACATGCTTACGGTGGCACATCCACTGGGATTTGTGGGTGTGGGCACCACTTATGAGGAATTTACTGTGTACTACCAGTGGCAAAATTTCATAGCCTCTGAGTTAAACTGCTGTGCGTATGCCGGCTGAACTCATAGGTTTTATTAAAGGGGCAATCATTTAGCAGGCATGTTTAGCCTTGTATATGACTGCCCCTTTAAAAAAACTCAGAATTCAGTTGGCAACCCGGAGGAGGAAAAACTCGGAGGCTATGACTTTTGGCAGCATATGTCCAACCCCCAACATTGAGACATACAGTATATTTACTAAAGTGAAACCAATAAGATTCTAGCTATTATCTTGTAGAAGGGGCTAGATCAGGCATGTCCAAGCTATGGTCCTCCAGCTGTTGTGAAACTACATGTCCCATCGTGCCTTGCCAGTTTTGCTATTAGGGAATGCTGATACTATTGCAAGGCATGCTGGGATGTGTAGTCTTACAACAGCTTGAGGGCCACAGTTAGGACATGCCTGGGCTAGATAAATTAAAAGTAGAAAGTGATTGGTTGCTCCACTACTAACCTAGTACATTTTGGCTGCCCTTTTGGAACACTTTATTTGTACTCAAATGAATTCTAATTTGGTGCTTCATCCACTAGTCTTTTGCTGGACCAAATTAAACGTTGATCTTGCCTTTCATGTCTTGGAACTTGGAGCTTGATTAGCCTGTTGTTTTTAGGCCTGGACCATGCTGACAACTACCTCCAACTCTTGCATAAATCCAGTGCTTGCCAAGTCAGAATAAGCGTATTAAAGATGAGATGTCTCCTCTTGAGCCATAGCTATTTGTAACACCGGTGCTTGCTGTGAAATAGTATCTTTCACCAGGCCTCAGGCAATTACATCCCCTCCACTGCAGTGGCCCTTCAGTCTCGCTATACAGTGGTTACACACTGGAGCAGATGTATTAATCCTAAATGGAGATAAAGTGAATGGTGATAACACACCAGTCAATCAACTCCCAACTGTAATTTTTCAAACAAAGCTGATTGGCTGGTGCTTTCTCACCTTCCACTTTATCTCCACTTTATGTCTTCACCAGACTTAATACATCTGCTAGAAGAAAGGGGGTTTTGAGTTCCAAATACGGTACACAGCGCTAAATTTAAATACATAAAATGGTGTAGACTGGTGATGAACAATTCAATGTGCACAAAAACAAACAAAAAAGTACTTCCCTTCCGTGTACTCCAATAAACAAAAGATGAGTTCATCAATCCTTTTTCAAATGAATAAAAGAGTTCTTAAGGTGTGTGGTCTGTTTTTTTCACGAATGTCCCAATATGATCATAAAAATGAAAAAAAAAACATACATTTTGTGAAAAAATTTAATGAAATGAAATAACTTCATTACAAGGTGCTTTGTAATAAAGTTATTTCATTTCATTTTTTTTCACACAATGTATGCACTTTACCACAAAGGTACCACCGGTGGAGGACAAGAACTAGAGCTGTTCCCAATCAATCCGATATGTCCTCTCTAGATAATACGGCTGATATAATTAAGGCCACTGAAGGAAAGTATCTGGAGCAGCATCACCAGTTGGTCAAAGGTAGTGGAGTCCTCTAACTATTTGGAGTGGTTTAGCTCCCTCTGTACACGTCTGTCTACACTGTACACCAGTGGTTCTCAAACTCGGTCCTCAGAATCCGTCACAGTTCACGTTTTCCCGGCAGGTGCACTCTTTACTCGCTGACACATTTAAAAGATCCACAGGTGGCGCTAATTATTTCACTTGTGAGTCTGTGAGGAGACCTGAAAAACGTGAACTGTGTGTGGTCCTGAGGACCGACTTTGAGAACCTGTGCTTTACACCATATCCTCATGGTTGTAGCAATAATAAACAATGGAACTACATATACGAAACCCGTAATAAATGCATGGATTAGTGTATCACAATGGGTACTTTAGAGGCATGTAAGAATATTAATCTTGCCGTTTTGCTTTATTTGCTCAGTGTAGCTTTAACAGCCGTCTATAAAAGGTATACAGCATGTGCTGGTTATGGAGACGTAATGTACAGGCTTTTATGGCATGCTCATGATATGTTTGTGTTAAAGGTTAAACATCACTGTCAGTGCTCTGGGGTGACACATCAGAAATTAGGGTGTGTTCTCCCTGCTCACACCATGGGCTCATGGGATGTTACTAACCAGCTACAGGTGCAATAATACTCTATTTCTGCAAAAATAATATGGTAATAATAACTTAGGGCCTTATTCTAGTTCACTCTTTCTGACAAAATCCTTCTTAGATGGCCAAAACCATGTGCACTGCAGGGGGGCAGATGTAAAACGTGCAGAGAGAATTAGATTCGGGTGAGTTATTTTGTTTCTGTGCAGGGTAAATACTGGCTGCTTTATTTTTACACTGCAATATACAGATGGGGCAGGTCCCATCTTGGTGGGGGATGGCGATGGTGACGCCAGCCGCCATCCCCCCGCCAGCGCCATCTGCATAACGAGAAGGGGACGCGCGCGCACGAGAGGCGCGCGCGTCCCCTTCCGACGGCGCTTCTAGCCGCTCCCTAGGGTCACCGCCGGCTTGTTGGCGGTAACCCGTGGTCCCCGCCGCCTGCCCGCACCCCCCCTAACCCTGTCCGTCTCCCTGAGGCGGAGACGGACAGGGTTCCCGTCGCCCCGCCGACGGAGATTGAGAAGCGCGTGCGCGTGAGACGCACGCGCGTCTCAGTCAGATGGTGAGGCAAGCCGCTGGCATCCGCTGACGTTCTGGCGATTCGCCAGCGAGGAAGAGGCCTGCCCCATCTGTAGATCTCACTTTGAAGCAAAACCCCATCCCAAATCTAATTCTCTCTGCACAAGTAACATCTGCCCCACCTGCAGTGCACATGGTTTTGTCCATCTAAGAAGGATTTTGTCAGAAAGAGTGAACTAAAATAAGGCCCTTAGTAACACATTAAATGAGTAAGCAACATTACCTAGAACGCAAAGGAGCATCTTTTGGCTGAATTCATAATGGCTTGACATTAACATCGGTAAATCTGCATTAAGTGTGGATTAAATGATCAATAGTATTTAGATGGACAGTCACTGTGTACCATGTCCAATCAATACCAGATGATCGTCAGTAATAGGTTGACGATGTGAATGTTCAAATATTCTCTGAATATGCAGAATATGTGTGCGCTATATAAGAAACTGTTAATAAATAAATAAAGAAGGCCAAAAGGTCCAGAGGGTCAAAAGGTGGACAGTGAAATGGCCAACATGGCTTTAGCTCAACAGGGTCGAAAAATGGTACACATGCATATGCTTGAAAAGGTTTTGTTATTTTAACCCTAGTGACTAACCCTTCTTTATTTATTACCAGTTTCTTATATAACGCACACATATTCCGCAGCGCTGTACAGAGTATAGTTGAACATTCACATCAGTCCCTGCCGCAGTGGAGCTTACAATCTATATTCCCTGCCACATGTACACGCACACAGAGACATTTTATGGTTAATTTGTTGGGAGCCCATTAGCCTACCAGTATATTTTTGGATTGTGGGAGGAAACCGGAGTACCCGGAGGAAACCCACACAAGTACGGGGAGAATATACAAACTCTGCTCAGTTAGGGCCATGGTGGGAATGGAACCAATGACCTCAGTACTGTAAGGCAGTAATGCTAACCATTACACTATCCGTACTGCCCATTACAACATCTGTAACCCTTAATGCCAGTGCTTAACTCTAGCCCTTCCCCAAGTACCCAACGGTAACTGGTCCAATGCATGACCCTTCTCCAAGTGCCTAATCCTAACCATTCTCCCTGGCAGCTTATCTGCCCTACCCCAACGACAGCCCTAACCTCTAGCTCTAACTATAGAAATCATGAAAAATCATTAAAAAAAACCTTTGACTATGTCGACCATTTAACTGTCGAACTTTTGACCCTATCGACTGTTGACGAACTGGTGTCAACCTATTGACTGTATCTGTTTACTGCCTATCTTCCATCCAGATACTGTCTGCATTATAGTTGCCCGACAACTTTATTTGGGTTGCTTGATTATATTTCTCCACAGGCTTACAGAGTTGTGGAGCCACATACTGTATATGGAGAAAGTGAAGTTTGCTTAGGAAGATGAGTGGTAACAGTGAATGCTCTCCCAATAAGGCACACAGCAGATATACTGGTGGGGTGTGGAATACGGTCCCGACAGTCAGGATCCCGACAGTCATTAGGCCGACGTCGGGATCCCGACTGGCTGGACTCAGACAGCATGGCGAGTGCAACAAAGCCCCTTGCGGGCATGGTGGCTTGCTACGCTTGCCACCTATTCTATTCTCCCTCTATGCAGTAGCGCATGCAGGGGGGGGGGGTGGGTTCTGACTACCCAGAAACCCCCCCCCAAGGAGTCTAAGGGCCATAGGCTGAAAGCTGAGGGTCCCCTATTTCCATTGGTACAAGAATTTTAAAAATCGGTCCTTGGGAACCGGAGATATCTGACTTCAAAGCAGTGGTCCCCATCCAAGCCTGTTAATTGCTCTTCCCAGTCAGATATTTCAGGTTCTGTCTGACTTAGAGTTTTTCTGAGGGTATATTCCAAAAGCTGAGACTCTCCCCTTTGATGGACACTAGTAGCTTGTCTCTACTGTTCCCAGAACCAGAGATATCAGCCTTCCAGCAGCTGGTTACTGCTCCAGCTCCACACACCTGGTATGTAGTTTTATATTCTCGTTGGCGGATTGCTCTGCCTCCTGAACTCTGATCCCCTAGTCCCCAATACCATTTGGTAGGTGAGATTCTCTAGTTTTTAATTCCATTCAAATCTAAGAAATCTATTCTGGGAACTGGAGATATCTGCAGTCAAGCAAGCTGTCCTCCCACCAGAAAATTATGAATAATAAGCCCACTCCACTATACACCCCTCCTCTGCATATTAAACATCCTCTACCACCCTTGATCAGGGCCCCTTCATTCAGCCCAATGCCCTCTTCTCCCACCCCATCTCCCACCATCTGTGCAGTAATTTGTAAAGGGGGTATATTTTTTTTGTTATTATTATTTATATACATTTGGTCTATCTATAATACTTTAACTGACCCGGCATATACTGGGTCAACTAAGTGTCCATCTCAGTGCTTTGCTCCGCTCCTCTGGAAACCCCCTTCTGAAAATCCTGCGTTTGCCCCTGCTATGGGTGTCGTGGAGGGAGAATAGCCGGGGTAATGACTTCCGGGATCACGACTGTCGGGAAACTGTCCGGCACCCTACTGGTGTGACTAATTTGCCTAGTAGAAGAGAAATTATATTCAAATTTGCAGCGATGTAATATGCTCTATGGGGCATGGAGGGTACACTCCTATTTGCAAATGCAAAAATATAGTTGAATTTTGCAACAACTCAGACCTCGTGTACATTGGGTCTCATCCTAATATTTGACTGGGATGATTTTTCATTTCTGTTCATTTATGTGCTGCTCTTTGATGTAGAAGGTATGTTCAGCATAGTCCTTAGTATGTGAGTGTGGTTGTGTGGGCAGGTTTCAGCAACCATATCTTTAAGGTTGCATGTATGTTCAGACTCAAAGCACCGATGTGGAAAATGAAATGTGCCTAGGCATCTTCCCAGTGGCGGAACTTGTGAGTGGTTGGCCCAGGGGCAAAATTCAATTTGGGCCCCCACCTTCATTCCAACCCTAGTTCACAACATGCCACGCACCAGTGGGTGGCAGCAGTGGGCCCCTTAATCCTCAGGGGCCCCGGTGCAATGCACCTGCTGCACCAATGGTAGTTCCGCCTCTGCATCTTCCCTTATACACACATTGCCCACATTACAGATTTATCATACTGATTGAGTAATTCAGCAGTGCAATGTTGTTTAATGCTGCTTTCACACACTGGGACTTTAACAGGCAATGGCCGCCATAAGCTGCATACACAGTGGGTACACATTGGACCTTATTCAGGTCTGTACGCTCGCATGTGAGCGCAATGTTTTAGAAATGTGCATGCCGGGTGCACGCACCCAACATTGCGGCCGGTGGGCCGGGGGATTCCCATGAAAATGCTGGGCGTTCCCATGGAAATCGAATGGGGTGCGTACACTGCGCTAGAACCGAATAGATAGATTGGTAGGTGCCAATATTGGTTATGTTAAAAAATTTATTACACACAAAAATAATAATAGATAATAAATAAATATACTCAATAAAAAATTGACAGACATGCAAATACCAACAATGGGTGGCAGTGTGGAATTATTGGTAAATGGAGCTTCTGGGAGGGAATAAATTCATAAATAGTCAGTCCATACGGTACCGTATATTATTATGGAGAATTAATGGGATCCGTTCCTAGATTGCCTTCTATGATGTCCTGGGATGTACCCGTTACGTGTGTGTGTGTGGGGGGGGGGGTCCTGTTCCTTGTATGGATGGCGGTGTGTTTATGGGGTAGCACTCCCCGGCCAAGTGATGAAGTCCGTTTGGTTGGACTAAGGACCAATCCTCCAAACTTTAGGGTGGGACAAACGTAAGGCTGGTTCGGTCTCGAAGGTGATTCTCCAAATGCTGGCAGCAAATAGTATGGGACTGTGGATTCCACTCCTCCATTTGTTCCCATGGAAATCGCCTGGTGATGTGGGCGCCGGGAACGGGTAGCTGACATCACTGGTTGTTAGCTGCCCACCTTCTTCATTCTGAATGTGCTCGCACATCTAAGGTTGCGCGTGACTTCCACATCATTCGATGGTCGTCGACCATTGAATGATATGAGTGTTCCCCCACAACTGCGAATGGCGAATGGCATGCGAACACACGCTGCAAATGGGTGGCGGCCAGGCCACTATTCGCCAGGCGAGGTTTGGTGGACTCGCAAGACTGCAAATTCTCAGCCTTGCAAATCAACAAGAATAACCCCCATAATATCACCATATTATGTGCCATTTCGTAACAACGAGTAGAACATCATAGTGGCTGATCCCCTTGCCCTGAAGTGAAAGAATGGTGCCAAATTCCAGAGGTATGTGCAGCATATTTTTTATGCCAGTACAGTATATTAAGATACAGTGAAGTATAATGAAGAAAATAAGAAACTGAACAATATGATGTTTTCCCCCATTAATTCATCATATACTGTATAAAATACTGCATTAGAACCTATCACTGATATGTATGCAGCCAGTATATGGTGTGTTACTATTGTATTGGGTTGACCACATAGACAATGTTTTGAAAAAAATAAATGTCATTGCAATAGCTACTCCCCATTACACATCCCTTGTTCTAAAATCAATACATATTCTTAGCATGAAATGTTGTTTATCCATATGTGAACTGGGAAGGTTCCGTAGCTGACAATGATTATGAGCAGTGGCGGATCCAAAGGAGGGGCTGTGGCCATAGGTGTTTCTATAATGGGTGCAGTGTACACTGTGCACATGGGCCCCTCGCCCAAGTGATTCACGCCATGTTTCCAGAGACCTGCGCTTGCGCAGTAGACTATGGCATATTGCCAGAGTCTAATCACTGTCAGAAAGAAGGGGGCCCGCAGCAGAGGCTGCACACAGGTCCTCTCTTAAAACGCCCCTGACTGCAGCACAATTCAAAATTCAAATAAGGGAAGCCACACCCACTGCCAGTGAGTCAGTTTGGAATGGCAGTGGCCACCTGTTTGAATTCTGGACTGTGCTGCTGCCCCGCCCCTGGAACCGCCACTGCTCATGAGACTTCTCTTGTTATCTTTGGAGAGAACTGAAAGAGATATTCAGAAGCATTACTTAAACTTATTTTTCATTATAACTGTTTTATGAATACAAGGAAGCCAGTAATAACTGTTTTCCTATATCAGAGGAGAGAGCATATCAGCACGGACTGATTAGATAAATATACAGTATTCATCAATGTATTGATTCTCAAACTGATGACACTGTTACCTGAAAACACGAGACAGTTATTCATTGCTGTATTCTTGTAAATCAGTAAGGAATGTGGTGCTATTATACAGCCACCGTTGAGATTCAGTATCATAAACGACTGCCTTCTGTTCTTACTATAAAACTGACCTTTAACCCTGTGCCACTTTCCTCTGTAAAAGAATGTGTGCTACATATCTAATGAGGTGGGTCACAGCCAACAGCATAAAATTATTATGTTGTCCTTTAACACAAGCCTTTACTACGGGATGTGTTTAGCATGCCGACGATCGGGATGTCAACAATAACCTATCATCGATGCCGACGCTGGAATTCCAACAACCGGCATACCAATGGTAAGGATGCCGGGGTCTCTTCGTATTAGGCCACTCGGTGGAGGTGGAGGTGGAGGTGGTGGTTTCAGGGTCAGGATGCAGAGAGGAAGGGTTAAGATTAGGCTGAAAGTAGGGCGGGTGAGGGGGAAAGGGTAAGTATACTACCGAGCCCCGGTCAGGTTTCTGATTGGCAAGCGAATTGTGGTCACATATGATGAAACATACAAAATGACACCCCAAAAACCTTAAAAAGTATGTTCACCATTTGTGTGTTCAAAGTAAAAGTAGTGGAGTGAACTGTTGCGCTATACCTTCGCTGAGGGATGTACGGGAAAGTGCGGGTCACCTACCCACACCAAATAGTGGACAATATATAAAGAAGTTACCAATATATCCCCTTAGGATAGAGGGGAGCGGTCACGTCACCAGTACGTCAAATGTGTCACTTGCCCATAGAAAAGTGAAGGTACTGGATAGTGCAATACAGTTTTTATTCTATGACATGGACATAAATAAAACAAAGAATAGCAAGGTGGACTCTCACCAAGTCGTGTGGTCCACACACAAAGATGTAGACAACAGCGCAGATGTTAAGTATGGGGGATCCCAGGCGTCCCTGACAGTCTCCCAGGTTCCAGTACTGGACCACACGACTTGGTGAGAGTCCATCTTGCTATTCTTTGTTTTATTTATGTCCATGTCATAGAATAAAAACTGTATTGCACTATCCAGTACCTTCTCTTTTCTATGGGCAAGTGACACATTTGACGTACCGGTGACGTGACCGCTCCCCTGTGAAACGCTATTGTCTACAAAATAGTAGACATAAGAAAAGGGTAGGAGTCAGAAAAATCACTGTAGATTAAATTTATCAGTATTGAAAACTGTAATACACTATTGTGTTTTCTTCTATGTTTTTCTTTTGGGCAACCAATAAGAGAATAAGAACTTCATTCACAACCAGCGCTAAGGGGATATATTGGTAACTTCTTTATATATTGTCCACCATTTGTGTGTTGACCACTCACTGTCACGTCGACCATTTGACCCTTTCAACCTTTTTTGTATCTGTCAAGTTTGACCCTGTTAAACTTTTTGACCTGTCAACCTACTGCATGTCAAACCATATGGCTGTCTACCTAGACACTGTCGATCTTTTATACACCACCTGCGGGTAGTGTGAGTGACGGCATCATTACTTCTACCTTTTAAGGGCAGGGCCGGATTAACAATGGGCCTGATGGAGCTACAGCTTCAGGCCCACTCTCCAAATAAGCCAAGCATTTTGTAGCTGAGGGCCAGGGCTTTCCAACGAGCCCAGCCCTGTGTCGCTAGCCCCCTGGGAACCGGACATACTGCCAGGCAATTGTAGCCAAGAACTGAAAAATAATCTGACACACACATGTTCATCCTTTTCCTTTGATTTTAAAATTTGTACACATTTCTTTTCATTCTTTGTCACTCTTTCTATTTTTTTAATATTTCACTCTGAGACAAGGTCATGTGGTCTCCTCTGAAGTGAGAGACTTTTTTAAGTGAATAAATAAAAGTTACTTTTTATGGTAAATGATTAATTAATATCCGACTCTCAGTGCACCCTACAAAATACTTCTTTTTCTTTGTGGGTGTATAGGTCAAACTTTAAGTAGTGGGTAGCACCCCCAGATCACTTTAGGTGAAGAATTGTTCTCACCTAATTTTTGAAAATAACTGGGGGAGGAGAGTCTAACAATTACAAATACTGGTGCGGGAATTCCTTCTCTTTTGTGTTATACTGCCAGGCAAAGCTGGAAGATATTCCCCATAGGTTAACATGGGACCCACTAATTCCGACTCCCACCCAGTTCCAATGGCTGCCAGTTCCCCTCCAGCATCACAGAAGCTTGGTTGATCTCAGTCAACCCCAATCACTGGGCCTTCAATCTGATATCAGGCGCGTTCATATGGGTTCATTGGTTCTAGAGATATTGAGGGTAAACCTATTTTTTTATTTCTAAAATGTATTTTCATGGCTGTTCATGTTGTTTAAGGACAGATTTCTCTGGAACCCAACAGCACAGTTTCACGGGACAAAAATCATTCGAAGCCCACATGTAAATGGGTCAGTTGGTTCCGAAGATATAGCTGTTTGTTTAAAGGAGGGGGGGGGGGGTTCTTACCCCTCACACCAGAAAATGCAAGGACTAGGCTGGTGTAAAGGGGGAATTTTATGGTGTGAACAGGGTATTATTTCAAATAGCTGGGACCTGCAGTGCTCTGAATATAGCCGGGGAGCCCCCCGCACTCTGCCCAGCTGTCAATGGTTGTTATTTCTGCCCTGCAGCTGTCCCCCAGTCACTGCAAGCATTTATTCCCCCTTGGCAATGAGCATGTAATCCCACATGGCAATGAGCATGGAACCCCTGGCAATGAGCATGTAGGTAAGCAGCACTTATGTAGCATAATTTTTAATAGGCAATATAGTGTTTGGCATAACACGTAATGGACATTATGGTGTGTGGCTTAACATGTAATGGGCATTATGGTGTAAATTTTTAATGCGCGCCTTCGGCGTGCAATGCCCCTGTTTATGAGGCTTATTGTGCATTATTGCTCAATCTGTGAGACATAAAGTGAATTTTGACTCAATCCGTGTGCCATAGTGTGAATTTTGGCTCAGTCGGTGTGAATTTTGGCTCATTCCATGTGGCATAATGTGTAAGAGGCAAGTACAGTATAAGGGTGTTACTATCTTGTTGCATGATTTGTATAAGAGGTATATGGTGTGGTAAACTTAGGTGACCACATAAAAGGTGCTGAAATGTTGTCTACCAAGTTTCGGCTTTCAGTATTTTTTTTATGACTGGAGTGCCGCCTGATCCCACAAGTATCTTAGGACATCGTCATCCTGCGGGTGCATATTTAGAGGGCACCCGCCAATATATCTCCCTGCATTTTTCCTATTCCAGCCCCCTGCCTTTTCCAGGCATATATAATTAGTTGAAAGTATTTACACAAATAGAGGCACACCCATGAGCAGACCACCCAAATAGAACACTGATCACACCCCCCACATTATTAGGTGCTGGCCACCACCCCTATTATTGTGCATAACAGGCCCTTGATAATTTTCTGCTCCATTTAGACCATAATCTGGCACTGTTTAAGGGTCATGCTTCCTGACATCCATGTCTGTCCAGCTGTGATCAGCTTCCATTTTTTTTTTTTTCGGAACTGTAATGTCCACCCGACATTAGTGTGCCATCGGCTTTCATCCATGTAGTTCTAGCAAAGCCATTCTGCCGGTACTAGCCTATACAGGTACTAGCACTTCCGCCCTTAATTGTTTTAAATACGGTCCTTATCACTTTATTCATGTTGCAGTTTACAACTAGAATCAATATTGCGAGAATTTTTTTTGGGGGGGGGAAAGTATTATAAATATTAATAGACTAGTAAGCCCGCTGGAAGCAAAAGCTTTGAAAGCTAGTCTGCTACCTTCTGTGTTTGCGCATATGTGAGCAAGGGGATGCAGTCAAAATCCCGACGGTCAAAATACCGACAACCATTGACCGACGGTCAAAATCTCGACAAGGTCAAAATACCAACATTTAAAATCCCGACAAGGTCAAAATACCGACATATAGAATGTAGACAGGTGAAAAAGTCAACATGACTTTCGATCGACAGGTCGCGAGGTCGACATGGGTTTTTTCACTGTTTTTTGACCCGACATGAGCCGACAGGCAGTATTTCATGCCCTACCATCAACTAGGGCATGGTGGGAGAATAAAATAGTGTGCCAAGCGCAGGAAGATTAGCCTTACAGCTATTATTATGATGGATTAGTATGAGTCTGTATTAGGGGAAGACCAGTAAGGAGACAATACTCTGCCGACTTTCTCGGCTCCTGATTGGCCGCTAGGCGGCCAATAGAATCATCCGGAGGAAAGGCGCGGAGGATGAAACATCTCTGCGCCTCTCCAGTCCGTGAGCGGGTACCAGCCGTGAGCAGCGCGTCTGCCGGAGAAGATGCCGGGGTCGTCCCCGGGGACCAGGTGAGTAGGATTTCCTTCCTTAGGTACCCCTTTTGGAATACTTCGGATCCTGGACCCCGGAGACATCAGCCCTGGAGCCCAGGACCCCGGACCAGCCCCGGAACCAGGACCAAGGACCCGGAACCGAACTCTTCAGCCCTGGAGCCCCGGACCAGCCCCGGAACCAGGACCAAGGCCCCGGAACCGGACTCTTCAGCCCTGGAGCCCCGGACCCCGGACCAGCCACGGAACCAGGACCAAGGCCCCAGAACCGGACTCTTCCGCCCTGGAGCCCCGGACCCCGGACCCAGGATCCAGGGACCGACCTACGGGCTCAAGATAGGTAAGTATCAGTATGTGTGGGCTGTGGATGTATTAAACTTTTATTTTTCAGGGTGTCAGTGTGTTTTATTTAACTATTTTTTGTACTGTGGAACTACAAGTGCCAGTGGGCCCTTTAATGCCCCGCATGCTGGGACTTGTGGTTCTCCAAGTCCCAGCATGCGGGGTAGGTTTGCTGGGACTCATAGTTCTACAGTATAAGACAATATTTTTTTATTCTTTTTTTTACACTTTTCATCAGCCCGATGCCCACCGCCCAGGGGCATCGGGGACAGCCCCGGACTTTCAGCATGGGCTGGTAAGTCCTGGAGGGGGGGGAGACCCCTTCATTGGGGGGGTCCCCACTTCCCCAGGACCCCTGCCCATGCTGACCAGCCACGGCGATAATGCTTTGGCCACGGGACCTTATATAATAAGTGTCCCCCGGCTGTGGCATTACCCTGCTGGCTGGTTGGGTCTGGTGCTGGTTCTTAAAATACGGGGGACCCCTAGTCATTTTGTCGCCCGTATTTTGGGAACCAGCGCTGGACCTTGAGCCTGGTGCTGGTTTCATTAAATCAAGGGAACCCCTATTTGTTTGTCCCTCTGATTTTATGATACCAGCACCGGATTTTTGAGCCCGGGGCTGGTTATGCTTAGGAGGGGGACCGCACAGCGTTTTTTTTTTTTTTTTTAACACACCGCACAATACTGAAAATGTGCCGATTTTCATGACTGAAAATCGCAAATTTTCAGGACTTAAAAATTGCCTGAAATCGCACCATATCGCACTTTTTTGCCGCAAATTCGCATCTCATTACATATGCGAATTCGTGGCAAAAAACGCGATTTTTAAAGGTGCGATTTGGTGCGATTTTTTTCTTACGAAAAAAATCGCACCCTATTACATTTCGCCCCTCATCTTTTTTAATTTATTCGAATAGACTTATGTCTGTCTATTATCTCTTTTTTCTGGCTTTACTCTTGTGATTTGTGTGTTACACAGGTTTTTTTATGTAAATTTGTAAGATCAATTCTTAAGTTGTTTCACTTTTGTTAGAGCAGTTTTATCTTAATGTTCTCAGTTGTCCCTCCTGGAATGTTGGAAATCCAGTTCCTATGGTGGTTGCTAGAGGCATGTAGGAAGCTATTGCAGTCAACTTATAGAGTGGGTGGAGTGAGCGCTGCCTTGCTTGTGTTGAATGTGGGGGGAATAGAGTGTAAGAAATAAGGTAGGGAAAACTAAGTAAATGTTAAAATCTAATTTATTAAAGAATGCAAATGTAGTACTAAAGAAGCCGGTGTCGTCTAATGTTCATCAGGGTTGGAAGCTGGGGATGGTGATTGGTAACTGGCGGGTGGGTACCTTGCACGGTATTAATTGGTGTTTGGGTTACACCTCAATGGGGTCCCCACTTAGGGCCTTATTCTGATCGGTGCGGCCGGATCCGAATATGCGGCCAGGACCGTGCGTGCGAAACCCCGCCTTCCATACGGATCGCCAACTCCGTCCGTACGCGGTAAGAAGCTGGCCGAACGGACCGCACGTGTATTTTTCATGGAATACGCCTCCTCCATCTCAGGGAACCTCCCCCATCATTCGATGGTCGCAGACCATCGAATGCAGGACCGAGTGGTCCACCAGCTCCCGCAACCTCAGACCACACGGACATTTTTCCGTGCAAAAGCAGGGATCTGGGCGGGCAGCTGACATCCGGCGATGTAATATGTCCGCCCCATACACGTGCGTCACGGCCGCATTACCATACGTACGCCCAGCGTTTGCATGGGAACGCCCATGAAACGCGGGGCGTATGCATATGGAAATGAGCCCAAATAGCCCTTCACGCCCCTCTCCACCCCCGGTTCGTAGTGTTAACATTTCATGCAGGATTTGGCCGTACGCCCCACTCGCACATGCGCAGAGACGCCTCTGCACATGCGCAGACAAAAAACATCGGCGGCACGAACGCACGCGGATATTACCGCACCAACCAGAATAAGGGCCTTAGTGAGAATGTTCCTGAACAAGTTTTACCAGGGGAGATTCCCAAACAGGTTTCAGAGTATCTATACTAGACCTCTTTAAGCTCCCGTGGGTCCTGAGGACCTACGCGTCGTTACTACCAACAATTCTACACACACTCAAATTGACTCTGAGAACCACTTCTCCTCCAACAGGATGGAGAAGTATTGAGCGCGGGCTACGAGCACTGACTGACAGCGGCACCCCGTAATCTCGTGAGATCCCGAGACCCGGAAGTGCCGCAGAAGCCGGGACACACGGACGGGGAGAGGACGCGGCTAGCACTCAGGAAGCCGCCGCGGGGAGAACAGCTGACGCCAGGATCCTAACGTTTGGGAATCTCCCCTGTTGACACTTGTTCAGGAACATTCTCACTAAGTGGGGACCCCATTGAGGTGTAACCCAAACACCATTTAATACCGTGCAAGGTACCCACCCACCAGTCACCAATCACCATCCCCAGCTTCCAACCCTGATGAACATTAGTCGACACCTGCTTCTTTAGTACTACATTTGCATTCTTTAATAAATTAGATTTTAACATTTACTTAGTTTTCCCTACCTTATTTCGTACACTCTATTCCCCCCACATTCAACACAAGCAAGGCAGCGCTCACTCCACCCACTCTATAATACTTGAACTATAAGGGACCGGGATACCCTTAAGAGTGAGCACCTGCGAATAGAGTATATACAAGGTGAGCGCAGTGTATCATCACCAAACAGTGCAGTCAACTTGTTTACTAGAGGTTTTTGTTTTTAGTTTGTTCTCATCCACAGTCAGATTGAGGTCGTTGGTGTTTGTTGCATTTATCGGACTTGTAAATTCCAGATGTACTTTGATGTTGTTGTTGTTTAATAATTTATTTATGCATTCATGGTTTTACCCATAAAACTTTGTAGATTCAATCTGAACTTGATGCTTTAAGCTGTATTAATTGGATAAAAGATTACTAAGATAACTACTCTTCTATTATGGCAGTCTTCATATTTGTTCAATTTATAGTCAGGGCCGGCGCCACCACTAGGCAAATCTAGGCATTTGCCCAGGGCGCCGGCCACTGGAGGGCGGCATTTCGCCCCCCCCCCCCCCCTGTGCCGCGGGGGTACCTGTCCTGCGGCTGTGTATATAAAGCTTGCGGCAGCGGTGGGTCCCTGCAGTCAAGAAATAACGAGCGCTATCCGCCTGGCTACGCGTAAGCGCTTCTGTTGTGGAAACACTGGCCGCACGCTGATTGGCTGAGATTCAGCTAATCAGTGTGCGCCGTGCGGCCAGTGTTTTCCACCAAGGGCCGCCCACACATGAGCTGTGCATGGGAACTGCGAAGCAGAAACTACAAGCATTTGCCATTAATATCCCTCATACAGTACAATAGCGATGGATGTCTGCTATTTTCCAATTCCACAACCCGGCGACATTTTTAAACATGTTTAAAAACATCCAGAATCAGCCAATGTGGGATTTATCAAATTTCCCTGATGCTCAATATATCATGATCATAAGTTGGGGCAATGGTAGTCAGATGTATGGGGGGTTTTAGAAGGCAGAGGCAGGCTTGCTGTCTGCCACACTGATGCAGCAGCCACAGGAGTCATTCATTTCTTGACCTTCAAGATTCTTTGAGTATTTTGAGTTACTTTCGGGTACAGTGTGCTGCGTGCATAACAGTCTTAAACCCTGGCAGAGATTAGGATATGAAAAAGCGGTACTTATGTATTATCTGGGCTCCCATGTTAAATGCACCCCATTTTTTCATACCCCTACTATCCAACTATGCATGGAGTTGATTTTATATAGTGTGGCGAGCGCAGCGAGCCACCGTGCCCGAAGCGTGGTGAGCGCAGCGAGCCCCGCGAGGGGACGCGGTCTCATAAGAAAAACGGGAGTCCAGATATTACATAAGTACCGAAAAAGCTAATCCAATCCTTAGGCACAGTTAGTGGGGCCTACACACGGTGCGATTTTGGGGCATTTTGTAAGCGAACTGACTTAATTTGTCTAGATCACATATAAAATGTCCCTACATCACCCCGTGTGCAGGGACCATAGCGATAGTGATTAAGAGCCAGCATGCTGGATAAATCTAGTTAGATCACCAGTCAGGGACATCAAAGTTGCTCAAAATAAAATAGTTGTCTCTGACAGCTTATAAAGGGTTGCTGGTGATGAAGGGAAACAATTTTTTTTTATTTCTTATTTGTTTTATTTAATTACTCAATATGATGTCAGCATTTGTGTTGCTTTGCATTGCCAATTTTTGGCACATGCTTAGTGGCTTGCAACATGTGGAGCTGCCTGGAGGGTCCTAGCTCCACCCCCAACCCAACCCACTAGGTGTGATGTCACTACGTCACAGGCGTAGATGACAGGCCCTGCCCAGGCCAAGTGCTGCCCTATTAGGGCACTGGCAGCAGTCTACCATGCCATGATGTTTATAACCTGAGGCAAGCATTCCTACTTAACAAGTATGAGGAAGGATTAATGCCGGAGGGATTGCTGTTGTGTACATGCAACTGTACATCATTTTTCAAATGCCTGTTTGCAATGTTTCACCTACAATACCTGTTGTGTATATTTATTAACATCTTGAAAAAGTGTGCCTTGACGCATGAAACGCGTTGATCCTGCTGCCCGTGGAGGAGAAAGTGCCTGCCCGCTTTGCCCCGTCACCCGGACCAAGTCACAGCTGCCCAGTGACGTTTCCATCTACTAGCGCACACACGCGCCAAAGTGCTAAGGAAGATGGAGTGGAGATAGATGCGGATTTTCTATACCAGCTGCTGCCAGCTCCCAACAGTCACTGCCAGTACTCCCCACAGACTTTGCAAATACTCCTATTAAGGAGCGTAACCCTTTTTTCTTACAGGTGCTTTCTGTTTTCTTTTCTGTTTCCTGCCATTTCTCACCCCTTTCTTTTAGGTACATATTTTAACGCTCATCTTGCATTATATATTTATTAAATGCCCTTTTATTTTGTCCTTTTTTAACATGCGACTGTAACTTCTGACTATCACAGGCTCCTCACCACATCAAAAATAATTTGGCCCCCCCAATCCGCTAGATGCTTCATATAACAAACATTTGTGCTCTAGACCAGGGTCAGACAGCCAGGGTAAGTACACATGGATAGATTTGGCAAAAGATCTGGCCGTTCCGACCAATTGAAACGACCAGTTGCTCAAACAGTTCCGTGTGTATGAATGATATCGATGCCGATGCGCGTACCCACCAGTCGTTGGTAGAGGTCTATGTTTTTTCCTACATGCAGAAAGATCATGGACCAATCTTTAGCGATGTTTGCCAATTGTTTCATGTGTATGCACGATGAACGATTTAGTAAAGCTGATTGACTGGCTCACACTCCCCTAAACCAAAAGTTAAACATGAATCATTGATGTGTAATCGTTTGTACAATCGTTCA
The DNA here is from genome assembly GCF_055691185.1 of Crinia signifera. Taxonomy (NCBI): domain Eukaryota; kingdom Metazoa; phylum Chordata; class Amphibia; order Anura; family Myobatrachidae; genus Crinia; species Crinia signifera. Next base: position 436,336,444 of record NC_139217.1, on the reverse strand, counting down.
CTATTTGACACCAAGGGTGACATTCTATGGGATGAGATTTGCGTTTTTTGGCGTTAATTAGTCAACAAAATGGCGACATCGCATTTTTCCGTCAAATCGCCTATTTAATAGGGTGCGCTAAGGGACTGAAATCGCATATTATGTGCGTTAACGCATGCGGACCAAAAGTGCGAAATGAATTTGCATTTTTATCGCATCCAGATGTTTTCGTATAGAAAAGTATACAACTCGCTTATTTAATGCAATGCGCTTTCGCAAATCGCACTTTTTAGGTGTCTAATAATCGCACTTATTTCAGACCAGGTTCTGTTTGGCGATTTGGGCCAGAACTCATTTTGGTCAAGTGCACACATGGTTAATTTCAGCACAGGTGCCCTCATTTTCACTCACAAACACCCCTACATAAACCCCAACATCATTAAGGACACCTGTGAGGGTTTGAGACATGGAGATTTTGCAGAGTGGTTTGGAGTTGCTTATCTGTGATGTGGCCCATTTGGAGGAGCTGCGCAGGAGGGAGGAAGCTGCGCGCCAGATCCAGGTAGCCCCCCGACAACTACGTACCCCACGTATGTATCGTGCTCGGCTGTACCTGGACTCCCTCTCGGATCAACAGGTTGTGGGGATGTTTAGGCTGAACCGCATTAACCTGTTGGACTTATATGAGCAGGTGAGAGATGATTTGGACCCTTTTGGGGGAGGCAACTATGCAGTGTCTGGGCTGCACAAATTAATGTGTGCCCTCTACTATTTGGCCACAGGCTCCACTCAGTCTGTGACCTCATTGGCCTTGGGGGTATCACAGGCCACTTTCTCTAAGCATTTTACTCAAGTGTTACTTGCTTTAAAGAAGTTGTGCCGGACATACATCATCAGCCGTTACTTTTCTGGTAAGTACATGTGCCCTGTACTCCAAAATGTACCTGTGCTGTAAGTGTACTCATAAACAAATTATTGACCAATACCATCTGTTTCCACCCACATTTAGCCTAATACACAGTGCCCAACGGATGCAGATGGTGGTGCTGACCTATCCCATGTTGGTATCTAGCTTGTAAGTACATTTGATACATGTATGAATGAAGTTTGCAGTCAAACATGGCTCACTGGTGTTGTGGAACTACATGTGCCAGCATGCCCTGACACACTACAACCATTACAGTCCAAACCATAAGTGTCAGAGCCTGCTGGAATATGTAGATCCACAACCTTTGCCGCCCAAGGAGTTACCCCACACTACTTTAGTGCAATCCCATTGTCATATACCATTACAATATGTTATAATTCACACAATAATTGGTTTTAATAAAAATACATGGTACTTGTTTCCTAGCACGGCCACATATCGCGGCCATCGGGGGTAATTTTAGTGGCCTGCGACGCGACCGACGCGATGCCCCCGATTTTTCCATTGAAATGCATTGAAAACAGTGAAAAATCGGGTCGGTCGCGTCGTGTGCGCCTAAAAATGCTTAAATGGTCCACCCGCGATGGCCGCGATTTCCCCATAGGGAACAATGTTAAATGCCTCAATTTACCCGCGATGACCCCGATTTCCCATAGGAAACAATGTTAAATGGGTCAATTTACCCAAATCAGCATAGGGAAGAATGGTAAATGGGCCAGAAACCCCCAAAAAACCCCCTGAGCAGTGAAATGTCCCCCCAAAAGTAGTTAACGCCACCCCGCGATCAACGTGAACCCGAAAAGTGGCGAGTGCAGCGAGCCCGCGAGGGGCGGCAGTACGCGTCCTCCGACCTTTTCATACCCCCACTATCCACGTCGGCGTGGAGTTGAGAATAGAATAGTGTGGCGAGCGCAGCGAGCCACCGAGCCCGAAGCGTGGCGAGCGGACGCGGATACCTTCACAGGTAAACGCGTCCCTTCGCGGGCTTCACAGGTGTCCGCGTCGCCATGGACACCTGGGAAGCCTGCGAGGGGACGCATATAACTGTGAAGGTATCCGCGTCCGCTCGCCACGCTTCGGGCTCGGTGGCTCGCTGCGCTCGCCACACTATTCTATTCTAAACTCCACGCTGACGTGGATAGTGGGGGTATGAAAAGGTCGGAGGACGCGTACCGCCGCCCCTCGCGGGCTCGCTGCGCTCGCCACGCTTCGGGTTCACGTTGATCGCGGGGTGGCGTAAAGTACTTTTGGGGGGACATTTTAATGTTTCCGACCGCCGAAATCCCGACGTGGATTGCCCCCCCTTGCGGGCTCGCTGCGCTCGCCACGCAGCGGGCCCGGTGCCTCGCTATGCTCGGCACGCTAATTTATTCTCCCTCCAGGGGTGTCGTGGACACCCACGGAGGGAGAAAGTGTCGGGATTTCGGCGGTCGGGATTCAGAACGCCGGGATCCCGACCGCCGGGATTTTAACTGCATCCCATTGTAACTACTGCAAACGAGATCTCAGTTGCAAGCCATAACATTCACCAAATATGGATGCGACCTGGCTGCATTACCACTCCCGTTACATTCCTTCAAACAGCCCCTCACATTCAATCATTTTGAAAATGTATCCTCTCTGTGACCTCCATCGCAAGACCATTATGGCACCTGCCCTGCGCGACTAATGTATGGCCAGCATTAGTCACACACGCCGCAGACTACCAATAATAACTCCACTAAATAAAAATCAGATTTGCGTACACCACTGAATAAGTCCCACTGTGTAAGATATAGGTACTATATAAATAATGATCTTATAAATGAAGGTAGTCTTTGCATTCTTATGCATAAGCGCCATCTAGTGGACATATTGTATCCCACATACATACAATAAAGCAATGTCGTTGGCCTGATTCTGAGGTGATCACAAAATACCAAATGAAAAATCTTTCTCAAATGGACAAAACCATAATGCACTGAGGGTGGGACAAATGTAACATGTGCAGATAGAGTTATTGGGAATACAAACGGCATGATTTAACTCATAATTTAGCACAGATTGCTCTGTGTGTATGCCCCCAAGTGATGTCAATGTGTGGTCCCGCACATCGCCATCACCTGCTCAGATCTTGAACACATTTGGTCAAGATCTAGTCAGATTGAGCTGCATATGGTTCAAGAAACTGAGTTAGCACACATGTGTTAGCACATATGTGCATAGCATGTGTGTCAGCTTTGTTTGCTGATCGATCGGTGCTAAACTACGTCACTCAGCACAAGGCTGAGGTCACCCTGTGTAAGGGGCTTTAGATTTGGGTGAGGCTTAGTCAACATAAAACCTAAATTACAATATCAAAACAAAGCAGCCAGTATTTACCCTGTGCAGAAACATGTTACAAATGCCCCATCTAGTCTAGCATGGATTTGTCAACTTACTGAATACGGCCATGTAATAGTACAAAATGTAACAAAGGAAGTGTATGGGAACTTTTTCTCTGTAGACTTGCCTTTCCGTTGAGTGACGGTCATACAGATCTTGTGCAGTGCTCTTACGTCCAACAAGAGATCTGAGCAGATCTTGACATTTAACTCAATAAAATAAGACTTATTTTGTACTGCACAGTCCCTGCGATTAGGGATGCCAATTGAAAAATGCTCAATCCCCGGATTCCCAGGATCGGCATTCCTAAAAGAAACCCCACTCCCCCCATTTACTTACTTGGGGGAGTGGGAATCAGCGCAGGTGGTGTGGCGCTTTGCGGCGGGAGCGAGCACTGAGAGATTTCCAGCGGCGGCAGGAGCAGGCAGGGAGAGATTTCCAACAATGGGGGTACAGCAGTGTGGCCTGTGCAGCGTGACCTATGTCCTAGTCAAGCTGGGGTTGGGAACAGTGGGGCAGCGTCTGAGCAGGTGCTCAGATGCTGCCTGGCATTAGAAATACAAAAGATAATGAGCGCTGATTAGGATATTCTACACTGCAGCTGTACCAAAAGGGGAAATTACCTAAACCCCTTAAAATAGATCAAGCAAAAAAGAAAAAAAGAATATGGTACAGCGCTGTGTTGAATATAAATGTAATTTATTTAAAAAGTATACAATTGTATACTTTTTAAATAAATTACATTTATATTCAACACAGCGCTGTACCATATTCTTTTTTTTTTGCTGCCTGGCATTAGACTGCGCAATCTAATCCTGAAATCCCGGGATTGGAAACTACAATCCCGCGATTGAAATCCTGGACATTTTGGGGCCAATCCCAATCCCAGGATTGGCCATCCAACCTGCGATCTACCCATTTGGAGTCCCTCCAGTCTCTGATAGCCCCCACTTACACATGTACAGCCTGTACTCCTTCATTACTCCTTCATTACTTGCTTTTGATACATAACTGAATTATCAAAATAAGATACATTTGAGTTTTGTTAGGTTGCCATTAAACTTATTTGAAAACCTAAAATAATAGTGTGCACTAATATAAGTCCAAAAGTTTCCTTAAATGAAATACCTTTTAAACATGATAATTGCATCTTCCATAGCTTGAATCTGACCATTGCAACATCGATCTCTATAGAAACACCAGCCATTTTTATGTAGGGTATGTCTACGGGGTTCTCAAGATTCCATGACTTATAAGATGTTGACTATTGGTCAGTTGTTACTTCCTCATTTTTGCGGCCACCGCCTATGCCACGGAAGTTACGTAGTGTACGGCGAGCCACGAGGATGGGTCCACGCCAACATCTATTACCTTGCAGGCTCGCTTCAGAAGCGTGACGAGTGAAGCGATCCCGCAAGGGGACAATGTACTAAGCCTTGGAGAGCGATCACATAGGAGCTGATTGGCTGGCACTTTACCTCTCTCCACTTTATCACTCAAGGCTTTGTACTTATGTCCCAACATTGATGTTGTGTTTCATGCTGACCAGTGCCATTTCCCTTTACAACAGGGGTACGGCACGTCCCTTGCTATCCTATTTTAGCACCCTTCTGCAACAGCTGGGTGTGGTATATTTGCCCGACAGTCGGGATTCCGACAGTCATTACTCAGACGTCGGAATCCCGACTGCACAGCGGGGGGAGCGCAATGAAGCCCCTTGCGGGCTCGCTGCGCTCGCCACGCTGTGGGCACGGTGGTGAGCTGCGCTCGCCACCTATTTTATTCTCCCTCTATGGGGGTCGTGGACCCCCACGAGGGAGCAGTCGGGATTCTGACGTCGGAGGAATGACTTCGGAATCCCGACTGTCAGGGAGCCGTCTGGCGCCCCAACAGCTCCATATGTAACTGTTCCACTGTATCAAGGAACTCATGGAAGTATAGTTTATATCAGGCTTGCCTACCCTCTCGCAATGGCCGGGAGGCTCCCGAAATTTGGGTCCCCCTCCCGGAGCCCCCCGGGAAGGTTGGCAAGTCTCCCGCATTGGACACACTGTCCCCAGCACCCCCCTTCCCCGCTACACTACATACCGATTTTCGTGAGTCTGCGGTGAGGGGCGGGGCTAAAATGATGCAAATTGCGCCATTTTGCATCATTTTAGCCCCTGCCCCAGCTATGAGGGCAAGGCTTGGTGATGTCCATCTCCAACCCGCCCCCTGACATGCTGCTGCGTGGTCTCCTCTCCAGGCTTCTCCCGAAGTTAAAAGTCGGCAAGTATGGCATACTTGCCGACTTTTGAGCTGCCCTCTCTGGGAGAGGGCAGCCAGCTCTGTTAGTCAGGGGGCGGGGCCATATCCAGGAGTGGAAAAAGAGGCGGTTAGGGGGCGTGGTCACACAGATGATGCCATGTGGGGGGGGGGCATGCCTACAGCGTCGCGTCATTTTAGCCCCGCCCCCCGCCATGCAATGCTGGTATTTCAGGCATTGCGCTGCGGGGGGCGGAGCTAAAATGCCGCAATCACTGCATTTTACCTGCGGACCCCCCCATCGAGGGACACATCACGGGAGCTGGGGGGATATGCGGGAGGATTGCCACCCTTTCCGGGGGGCCGGGAGGGGGACCCGATTTCCGGGACCCTCCCGGCCATTCCGGGAGGGTAGGCAACCCTGAAGTATGGTTTATATTTATCTTGGAAAACTTCAGTTCTCAGTCATACAAGTTCTCGCAGTGTCTCTCTTCAATATTGTTGGTGCATGACTGAATTGAAAGTTAAAGATTGTCTTTAAATGTACAAAATTAAAAAAATTAAAGAAACGAATTTCCCTAAAGATGTAACAAACAAACATAATTAATAGGATTATAAAACATAAAAGCCTTGTAAATCTGGTGATGATGATGCAGCCTCTCAGTCACTGACATATAATAAACCCACAAGGTGTATCTTCATTATTAGCCTTGGAAGTAACTGAAAGCAAAAGCACTGCTATATGATACAGCTTTGCAGACGGCCATGTTTGCAGGCTGCAAAGCTGCAAGGCTTCGACAAAATGGCCGGTGCTCCTATTTGCCACACACATACACGTACAGCATTTTCCCACCCGTGCTCCCCTAGTGTTAGTGAGTGTGATAACGTCTGAAGGAGGCAGGAAGGAAGCTGTTGCGGAAACCAGACCTGTGGGTAGTGAGTGCAGACAGGAGACCGCTGTATTACTTAGATTTTGCTATTCCCCTACTTTATATTCCTCAGCAGAGTCCAAACACACACTCAGAGGTCTGAGAAGCGGCATGATGAGCAGGGTGTTCTCTTTTCTGCAGAGGGCGCTGGGGACGTTGAAGCACCATGTAGGCACTGACCAGTTTGGGAATAAATACTATGTCATCCCTGAGCAGAGAACATGGACAGGTAATCAGCAGTGTCCAGCTATATGCATTTGCTGCCTTACTGCTTGTATTACAGCATATATATATAATTATTATAATCTGTGCATAGTTACTATCTGCATATTAATAACACACAAAATCCAGACAGATGAGACCTCCTCGCACATACAGAGAATAAAGCTGGCTATTCACTGGGAAGACTTCTCTGCGATCCCCCATTGAGCCATCTGAGAGGGATAGACCTTTTCCTAAGCGACAGGATTGCATGCAATATATCGTATGCAATCCTTTTGCACATAGTATATTGCATGCAATCCCATCTTGCCTGGCTGGGCTCAGGTCTGATACTGTATATCTCTTCTGCTGGCAGTGTGACTCACAGGGGTGTATTCAAGGTGGATGCGGTCATATATTAGAATGAACTTAGGTCTACAGTCATTAGGTCGACTGGCAGGAAGGTCGACCTGACTTAAGGTCAAATTTGCATAAAGGTCGACATGAGGTTTTTCACTGTTTTTTGAGCCGACATGTGCCGACAGGCGGTATTTCATGCCCTACCATCCACTAGGGCGTGGAGGAGGTTATTGAAGCTGTGGCGAGCGAAGCGAGCCTCCGTGCCCGAAGCATTGCGAGCGTCCGATTTCCATTGCCAACTGTGTAGCAAAACCGGACGGTTCGGACCACCCGGGAAGGTTGTAATCTCCCCTCCCCCATGTCCCTGGTGATAGCTATCACAGGGACCCCCCCCCCGGACAGGACACCCCCCGGACCGGACCCTACAAGCTCCGGACTGCAGATTTTGATGTCCTGTCCGGCAGTCCGGAGTCTAGTCCGGGTCCGGTTTTTACATATTTCCTGTATTCACTGTCGTAAGCGGGACCATTTGTCTACAGCAAAAAGATAGACAACCATTAGGTAGACACCATTAGTTAGACATGCAAAAAGGTCGACATGCCAAAAGGTCAACACTGCCATTAGGTCCACAGTGTCTAGGTCGACAGTCAAAAGGTCGACATGGGGTTTTTCATTTTTTTTTTACCCAAATGTCGACACATTCGACATGGACACAGTTTAAAGTGAACTGCACACTATTTTATTCTCACACCACGCCCTAGTGGATGGTAGGGCATGAAATACTGCCTGCCAGCACAAAAAACAGTGAAAAACCCCATGTCGACCTAATGGCAGTGTCGACCTTTTGGCATGTCGACCTTTTTGCTTGTCTAACTAATGGTGTCTACCTAATGGTTGTCTATCTTTTTGCTGTAGACAAATAGTCCGGATAGCATTGAATAAATGCCCACAGGCTCATTGTGATGCACACGGGATGGTGCATCGGACCTGCAGTTGTATGCAAGCGATTTTGACCACTTTTTACGCGATTAATCGCCACAATCGTTTAAAAATTTACCGAATTGCATATTTATCATCCCAGTGTATCGGCACCTTTAGATTATGGGGAATCCCCTCCACCACCAATGTCAAGAGCCCATAACTTGGAGTTGTTGCCCAGAGCAACCGATCATCTAGCTATCCTTTATCTAGCCCAGTCTATAAAATGAAAGAAAATAATTGGTTGCTACAGGCAACTTCACTTTTGGGTTTGTGTCTTTTTCTTTTCGATAATATACCACTGCAATCCTGTACGTTGCGCTACTGTAATAGCACCCCTCTCTGGCATCCTCCCATTGGGCCAGATAACCATTGGACATCTGCAATGTAAAATAAAAATAATGAGCTCACGGGCCCATTTATCAACGAGTCTTACTATATGCAGCGAGTTTTAAAACTTTTTGTGTGTGAAAAATGGTGCTCCAGCCAATTGGCTCCCAACTGTCATTTTTTAAAGTCCGGTCTGTCTACTCTGGGGGATAACAGAACATGTGTTGGCCCCTTGTGTCAGTTAATTGGGGCACCCTTTATATGTTGGACTGGATCGAAAAACCTGATCCTATAGCTCAGGGGTCTTCAACCTTTAAGACAGCGTGGGCCACCTAAAAAAATCCAGTGAAGCCCGAGGGCCACTAAAATCGCCTACAGAACTTCGGACAGCCCCATAGAATCACAGCTCCCCTATAACGTCAGCACAGTCCTTCATAGATAGTTGGCACAGCCGCCCATACTCAGCACATAACCCCCCCCCCCACACACACACACACCCTAATAGTTATCAGCAGCCAATTTGGGTTCTAGTGCAAACAGTAAAATATGTGGCCCCCCCATATTTAATTTGATATTGAATAAATTGCACGCGCCGTAGGCGCGCTCCCAAAAACGGGTGTGACCTAATTATAAGGGGCGTGGTCTAATTATGACGAGTGTGAACTAGCAGGAAAACAATTACCTGACACCTCTTTTGCAACCTGCATGACCAGACATTGGTTACCGCAGGAATGGTCCTTGTCCTCACACGCTTAGTTGACTGAAGGCTGCACAATGACATATAAACATGAAGGCCCACACAGTGAAATAGTATGCCTCACAGATCAAACCCAAACAATGAAAGGCTACTTAAATCAATATACACTGTTACACTGTTTATCCGTAATGCCCATTACACATTGTGCATCACACCATAGTGTCCATTAGACATTATGCCACACACCGTAATACCTGTTGTACATTATGTCATACACCATAATGCCCATTACACATTATGCCGCACCGTGATGCCCATTACACATTAATCCACACAAAATTATGCCCATTGCACATTATGCCCCACACTGATGCCCATTATGCCACAGACCATAATGCCAGCAGTACTCCTGCTTATACACATGATGCCCCAGCAGTGCCCCTCACCTAATGCCCCAGCAGTGCCCCTCACACAATGCCCCAGCAGTGCCCCTCACACAATGCCCCAGCAGTGCCCCTCACACACAATGCCCCAGCAGTGCCCCTCACACACAATGCCCCAGCAGTGCCCCTCACACACAATTCCCCAGCAGTGCCCCTCACACACAATACCCCAGCAGTGCCCCTCACACACAATACCCCAGCAGTGCCCCTCACACACAATGCCCCAGCAGTGCCCCTCACACACAATGCCCCAGCAGTGCCCCTCACACACAATGCCCCAGCAGTGCCCCTCACACACAATGCCCCAGCAGTGCCCCTCACACACAATGCCCCAGCAGTGCCCCTCACACACAATGCCCGAGCAGTGCCCCTCACACAATGCCCCAGCAGTGCCCCTCACACACAATGCCCCAGCAGTGCCCCTCACACACAATGCCCCAGCAGTGCCCCTCACACACAATGCCCCAGCAGTGCCCCTCACACACAATGCCCCAGCAGTGCCCCTCACACACAATGCCCCAGCAGTGCCCCTCACACACAATGCCCCCAGTAATGCCCCACACACAATGACCCCAGTAATGCCTGCAGCTTTGCCAGGTCCCCTGCTCCCGCCAGATGTACCTCCTCATCCTGCAGCTTTGACGGGTCACCTGCTTCCACCATCCATGCCTCCTCCTGCAGTTTCGCCGGCTCCCCTCCGCCAGCTGTGCCTCCTCCTCCTGCAGTTCCAGTGCCGGGTCCCCCCTCCGCCAGCTGCGTCTCCTCCTCCCGCAGCTTCGCCGGGTCCCAACTCCCCAGCTCGTGACCAGACGTGCCTCCTCCTCCCTCAGCCGCGTTGGATCCACTCCTCTGCCCTGCCTGCAGCCAATGGAAATCGGGTAGGCGGCACCCAAGGGGACTCCATTACACTGCCTCCCTCGGCAGCATTTTCTTTTACTTAAAAAAAAAAATCCTGTGCATGGCGGGCAGGGGGCCACTGAGATCAGCTCCGCGGGCCACGAGCATGGGTAGAAGACCCCTGCTATAGCTGCTGTACCCCCTGTATAAACTTAATTGGATGCTGCAAAACTGGTCCCCTTTTTGAAATAAAGGGAATATGTTGCAGCAGTTCAGATGAGCCACACAGGCTCATGGCCACACTCCGCTCCCTGCAGGCGGAAGAATGTTGGGAGGTCCCATGTTTGGGATCGCATACAATACATCATATGCAAAAAGGACCGCATACGGGGTCACTTGGGAAGCTTCCGAGCAGCTTAAGGGGTATAGTGTGCGACTTCTCCCCTCAGAAAAGTCATACAAGCGTATGGCCAGCTTTTGATGTTTCTTGTAATGTATTTAGCCATATGCCAAATAGCAAAATAATTTATAGAATGTGCTGGTTAAATGATAGGTGGAAATGTATTGGTTGCAATGGATCGTTTCTCTGCTTGTGTGCTTTTCCACTCTTTAGAAGGTTTGATACATTTCCCCCTCAGTTGTAATTTTTGTTTAGCCAAGACCAAGATGACTGAGGAGCCTATGGTAACAATGTAACCACAATACTTTGTAAGAAATACATTATTACATGCATAAACCGGTTTTCTATGTAATGTTATATGTTTTAGTGTAAGTGATGCTTTAAATGACTTGCTGATTACATCAACATACCTAGTGCTTTCCAGAACAATTCCCAAATAATTTTATCAAACACTTGTAGAGCAATGTAATAATGATTACGTGGACCCCAAATTAGTGCTCCCTAATTCTATGTTTTCTCAGTGTTGACCTTTGGTATTGACCTAGAAGTTGCCAGTCAGCCATCCTGGTACTGAGCAGGAAGTATTTTGAATGTTCTATTAGCAATGCTTTAATTTTGCCACAAGAGGGCAGCATTGGTTGACAAAATGCAAAGTAGTATTTGAGGGGAATTTTAAATGAAGCTGCACCTGTCACCATGAATTAAAGTTGTGATTTTGACATGAATTTGTCTAGGCATATACTTAATACATTTGTTTGGGGGAGGGGATCTGTCAAACAAGCAATTTTGTGGTAGCCCATGTGTTATGCATCTGTCTAATTCTGGGTACACACTAGTGTATGTATATATATATATATATATATATATATATATATATATATATATATATATATATATAGATATATAGATATATAGATATATAGATATATATATATATATATATATATATATATATATATATATATATATATATATACTATATATATATATATATATATATATATATATATCTGCAGATCAAATGATTGTCCATCTGGCAAATTCCAGAGGGGCCAATTTGTCCAATCAGGGTGTAAGCAATGCTTCCCAAACGGCACACAGAGAGAGCCGCTGGACTTACAGTGGGTCTGGCGGCTCTCTGTGCGCCAGTATGGTCCAGGAGAGATGGGGCCTCCTGCACACCGGGATCAGCAGTGTACACATGCACAGCATGCACAAATGCCAGGGCCAAATCTGGTGCCCAGTCCGTCCCTGCTCCCAAGTGAGCAATTTGGTTAAAAATTATTATTGGGTAAAATCTGTAAAATCAAGCAGCTTTAACCAATTTCACTGATTAACTATTGTCTGGTTTCCATCATTCAGAGCAAATGGTTGATTGTCCTTTGCTCCCATACTTTACCATTTTTTTGTTTCTACCAGACAGATTGGACAGGTAAATGTTTAGGTGTGTAACCAGCCTAAAGCTGGGTACACTCTATATGACCTGCATGAACGATATGCACGATAACAATATCCTACATATCAATACTATGTCATTAACTATGCACGCGCCTGCGGATCGTTAACAATATTATCAATCGTCTGAACATGCCGTCACTGATGATATCGTCAGATTGGACTGCATGCTTGGCGGGGGTTCCCGGTGACGGCACTGAACGATATTGTTAATGAAGAACCCTCTGCTAAACACTGAACAATATTGTTAACTATATCGCTGTGTTTAACGCTGGGTCATTCGTTTTCGCGGCACAGGCGATATCTAATGATCCCTACAGGACGGCAGGGCGCTGGGAGAAAGGGGGCACTTAAAATGTGGGCGTCAGTTAGGCGGGCAGGGGGGCGCTCCCACCCGGAGATATCATTACCCCCACTTGGAGATGCCACTACCCCCAACTTGGTGATGTCACCATTATGGGCAGGCCTACATGCCAACGTCCCTGTTGGGGGTGTGCCGTGCTTCCTTTGAGAGCTACGGACAGCAAAGGCAGGCAACTTCCCAATCTTAAGCTGGCCCTACACCTACAGATTTTTTATCAGATCCGGCTGGTTAGAACAAACATCTCGTAATATCTGAATGACCCTTTTTGGCAGTTTTCCAGCATTTCGAAGCAAATGGTCAACTGTCATTTGCTCTCATCCATTACCAGGTTTTTGTTCCAATCAGCCAGACCGGACAATCAATCTGTAGGTGTATGGCCAGCTATACACTACAGGTATTTACCAATGATTTGCAGATTTTTTGGATCTTCAAAGAAAATGCCCATACAGCACCTCATTTTATTCCCTATAGCAGTTATTTTCGGCAGAGGAGGAGTTGTATGATTGTCAAAATTTTTGCACAAAAAAGTCCAACCTATTGCTGATTGTTCATCATGTTGATTAGCATTAGTGATTGAGACCACTTTTTTGCGATCATCACCTGTCAGAGCACTTTAATGCTTCACATTCTACTTGTCTCTTATGTTTTTTCACCTGCCTTTCTCTCCCCTCCTTCCTATTACTGCCAATATCATTAGATTGGACTGCATGTTCAGACCATAGAGGTTATTGTTAACAATATGCAGGAGCAGGCAACACACACACTGAACGATATGCATGATTATATAGTTAATGATATCGTTATCGTGCATGTAGGTAACGCAAATCATATAAATCACCTTAAGCCTGAGGTAATTTTCTTCCCCCCTTCCATTGACAATAACCCCATATCTAGGTAATTTTCTTTGCCATCCAGGAAAAAAACCCTCCTAGACATGATAACTTCCCGTCTAGATTATTGCAACCATGTGCCGACTGTACCTCTGAGCTCCAGCCTTGGCCCTTCCAGTGTGTCTAAAGACGTATTTCCCTCGCTTGTTGCAAATTCAATTTGTGATCTTGTCTAATTTGGTTAATTTGTGCCTATGTTATCTTGTTACATGATCTATCGTCTATGCATGGTGCTATGTAATCCTTGTGGTACCAGCTGAATACAAGATAATGATGATGATGATGCTATAATAATAATCTGTACAGTCAATCTTTATTCAAATGAGGCCTCCAGCATATGTACATAGGGCAGTGGTTCCCAAACTGTGTGCCGTGGCACCCTGGGGTGCCACAGAGCACTTGCAGGGGTGCCCTGGGATGGTGGTCCAGGAACATTTAATTTTATTTATGGTCAATGTAATAGGGAAAATCAGTGCTTGTGTCTTCCAATCATACAATATGTGAACAAACCAAAGTGAATCCTGTCCCTCACCACATAACTGGACCTAAGGATCACATATAAAAACTATTTATTTAATGTAATATATATTTGTTTAAAGAACTCAATAAGAAACTTTTGGCCTGGGGTGCCATGAAAAAAATTCTGATACTCCAGAGCGCTGTGATTCCAAAAAGTTTGGGAACCTCTGACATAGGGCCTTATTCTAGTTCACTCTTATAGGCAAATTCCTTCTCAGATGGACAAAACCATGTGCACTGCAGGGGGGCAGATGTAACAGGCACAGATAGAATTAGATTTGGGTGAGTTATTTTGTTTCTGTGCAGGGAAAATACTGGCTGCTTTATTTGTACACTGCAATATAGATCTCACTTTGAAGCAAAACCCCACCCAAATCTAACTCTCTGCACATGTTATCTCTGCCCCACCTGCAGTGCACATGGTTTTGTCCATTTGAGAAGGAATTTGCCTCTAAGAGTGAACTAGAATAAGGCCCCAGGTCCCAGGCCCGGTTTTGCTTTATGGACAAGATGCAGACTCTGGACTTTGGGATGTCTCTTTATGAGACATGATGTGACAAATTCATTACATGGTACAATATGTTGCTGCTTCCAACATTTTTTAGAAAATGATGATTTGTAACATAGATTTTATTTTTTATAATTATTTTTTTTTGGGGAAAGGGTTAATTAGGATATATATATATATATATATATATATATATATATATATATATATATATATATATATATATATATATATATATATATAGCTTTGCAAGCTAGTCACAAGGTTGCAAATGCTTTGCAACCTTGTGATTGCCTCTGTGTTTGTGCATGTGTGAGAGAAAAAGATATGCAGTTTCACTCTCTGCCAACAAACGGACACTAGACATAGATAGATAGATAGATAGATATATAGATGATGTTTCCACCCAGTTAAGATGAGTATTGTCTTCTATGTACTGGCCGAATGATTTAATCGTTACTCCCTTTTCCCTGCGATTGGATGTGTCACAACCAGTGATGTACAGCACAGAGCAGTTCTCATTGTGTAAGCTTTCCCAGCCGAATGCTGCAGATCCCAGAGGCCGTACGTGTATGCGAGCCCTTTAATCTGCACGGAGGCCTTACTTTTATTACCAGCCAAAGGTTATAATCAAAGATTTTCCAGCAAAAGCTTTAATTCCAGTTTTGCAAAAGCTAGAACAAAACATTTCCCTTCAAATAATCATTTCTAACCTGAAAATACTCAGACGGTGTCAGACACATTTTTAGTGCAGTCCTTAACTAGCAGCCTGGAGCATCGGATCATCCTGCCTGTGCCAAGCTGACAGCGACATTGGAGAGCTGTCACTATTGAGCCCTGCCTCTGACTGACTGCAATCATTAGTGTATTACAAGTTCTCTTTGTGCTAAATATCGAGTCTCTGTTCATACAGGATTTCCTGTTTGCATTCAATCTTGCCCATTGCTGACCAGGAACTCAGAGGATGATGTTTCTCAGCCTAGGCTGTATATAATAGTTCCTCTTAGGTTTCCCTTCTAGTGGAGCTACGTGTTGTTCTCTGCTGCCAGTAAGGATGTTTAGTAGCACAGCACTATGGTACCAGTAACTTATAAATGATCTACTTGGTTAACCAAACTATTCGTTGTAGGTTTGGTTAATGAGACTGAATTTGATGTTATCGGAACAGTTGCAATGTTGAAAGCCATTATTATTCTAGCACCTTTCTCCTGGCTCAGCACTGAGATACAGACCATAGTGTGCTAGAGAAACCAGTGCAGAGAGGCAGGAAAGAGGAACTGCATGTGTTGCGGCAGTTGCAGGATGCTAGACTGAATACTATAATACCGTTAATATTGTCTGCTACATCTAGATATTTGGCAGGTGTTGACGTTTACCATGTGGCACTCAACATTATGGTGCAAGCTTTTTGACTGTTGCCATGGTGACTACAGCCAATGAATTTACAGTGAGGTGTGAGATACTCTTCTATATTCTCTTCAAGTCACTGCGGACACCTTGCGGTGTTGTATACCTAAAACAATAAGTTCTGTCAATATATATAATAAGCGGGGATGGGAATAAATATCTAGTTTATCAGGCTACTTATCTTGTTTTCTAACGGTTTTGTCAATGGATCTGTTTGGGGTGAGTCCTATAAGCAGAGAGCTGTGTGTTAGCATCTTCTGGGTGTATGTGAGCTTTGCAGACCACAGAGCACACATCTGCTGCTTGGTGCAGTAAGTGCCGGCTGACTGCAGCCTGTGTGCGTTGTACTAGAGCACTTTCTAACTTGTCAGTCACAATCCTGTCACCTGGTGTAATGAGCGCCACACTTGCATAGTAAGTTGTTATGAAATATTAAGCTATGTTCTATTCTGCTCATTCCCACCCGACTTACTTTGAATTATAATTTAGTTAGATGGGTAAAAGGGCAAAGATAGATACTCAGCCCCTGTATTGTTTTGTCTGTTTTTTTTTTTAAGTTCTTTTTTTTATTAATATATTCTGCTTTTTCATTTCGTTAGCAGCACAGGGGTCTGATGGCTTGTATGTCCTTATGGCTGCTGTGTAAGTGGTAAGGGATTGGGGGGGGAGGGGGGGCACATGCATCGCACTGTTCTCTGTCTTGCTTATCCTTCTCTGTATCGTACTATTGTCCTTTCTGCTGTTTCTGGAGCTGGCACAATGACAATGGTAACTACAGTCTGATCATAATTTTTTTCCTCCAATGGGTCATAAATAAACATTAGTTAAAACAAGGGAATAACACATACACATAATGAAAGGAGTAGCACAAAGGGACACCCAGTGCAAGCCACCTCCACCATTATTCCTGATCTGTTAGACCAGTAGTTCTCACTCTCAAACCCCAAATTTACTATTTTGTTTTAGGGTTTTGTCTGTGGAAGCGCCTGGGATCATTACTGACCCATCCAAATAGATGATTTCACCTGTGTATGATTTAAAGACCATCGCAAAGCATGACCTGTTTGGGGTACTTGAGGACTGGAGTTAAAAATGTCTGTATAAGATGATCATAGACTGTATAGACTGGCTGCCGATAAGATGCGAGTAACAGGTCTTCTCCTGTGTTGGTCGTTGTCTTGTGTTGTCCAAGAGAACCAAGCAGAAGAAGTTTGAACTTCATGTTAAGAATATTGATCCCAGACTCTGAAGCTTTATAAGCCAGCTCTTCCAGATGAATAACATATCCCCAATGTTATCACAAACTCTGAAAACACTATGTATGTATGTCTGGATGACATTTATGGAATCAGATAAGTCACACCTCATCATGGTTTTATCAAAAGTTTCTTTGATAATGGCCCATCTGGAAACATTCTTATTGGCCTGGTTGTTATCCCAAGTGTTGTCAGATGAAAGCTTTGAGCCTCAATAATGCTATGGTAGAATTGGGTGCGGAGAAATAAGACCTTTTTCTCTGAAGTTGGGGGCGGGACATGACATATGTTGTTTTTGATTGGAGGGAAAGTTCCTCTGGAGAACTTAATCACATGTGGTCCCTCTGTGTAATTGGCTCAACCTAGAAACAAGTCTTCCTCCATTGGTCATCCATCTTCCTACTTAACTTTAGGCAGCTTGTAGACTGGGATATACCTGTATATGAGAGATGACATAGATGGGCTTTACTGATTTACTGATTTTGGCTTTAAAGACCATGGAGGATATGTATGAAGCAGTGATGGGAGTGTGGAAGTGTGCTATGGTAACCAGTCAGCTTTGAAGTAACAATTATCAAGTGTATGCTATAATATTATAAGTAGCAGCTGATTGGAGAAGAGTGCCATGGCAACCAAACCCATCGCTGCCATTCTGTACCGATTCACAGACTTCTTGAGACCCCTCACTATTGGTGATCACTTCTATGTGTATGTAGATGTATAGACGTATGGATAGCTGATTATTAGAGATTAATGAGGGCGATCTTTCTTTGTCCGGAGAGAAGGGACAGCTGGCTGCAATGTGCATTTTACTGGCCTAACAGTAATTGTTGTTCTTATTATGATTGATTGTAATCTTTGTGGCTGGAATTCCTTTTTTTTCACTCTTTCAACTTGGTGTCAGTTCATCAATTTTCACCAACGCAAATATACGACCAATAGGACAGAAAATCTCTCCATGCCGGCAAGGTGATGTATAGAATGCTTGCAGAGAAATGAATGACTGTCTCTTGCAGGTGGGAAGGGTTGATGCATGGCTTGCTGCTCGGAGATTTGCCATGCTATCTCCACAGACATCCCCCCCCCCCCCCCCCCCTGTATATATAGCATTTACATCTCTAATACCAAATATTGGCCAGCATCACTCGCAGCAGCATATTTGCATTGCCCTTCCTGTATGAGGGTATGTACTATGTAGTGATTGATAGAAATATAATGGGCAAACAAATTGACAGGACGCCTCTTTTTATTTATTTATTTTCTCGGTATATATACTCTGTCATTGTCGCTTTCAATTACTTTTCATAGCTTGCAAGCAAAGGTGTTTTTTCCATAGATTGTAGGTCAGCCAAAGCATTTTCTCTGACCTTCCCCGTCAGTGCTGTGCCTGCGAGCTGCACAGATACGATGTCCACCAGCAGGAATGGAATACCAGCACATATTGGCAGATTTCTGGATGCATAAGGACAGTGCTGTGATAGGGATAAACGCGGCAGGGTGACCTTCCTGGAATACTGGCTCTGTGGGTTTATTGATGCTTGGCCAGTCTGCAGTTTTTAGAAACCGAGTTAAAAGGCACAGTCGTATACAGTCTTATACAACAAAATTCTGCGCTTTTGGGGGCATGTGTAGTCATTGTGGGCCTGATTCTTAGCCGCAGGTAATGCAATCGTTATTCTGCCCACCCACTGTGAACGGAATGCAAATATAATGCTATTGTGCACAAATTCATAGTCATCTGTATGACATCACAGCCCTAATAACGGCCATCAGCACTTACAGCTAGCCCTATGCTACGTGCGGGAGATCAGTCTGTATCAGTAATTCTGGCTACACACCCCCAACACCAACACAAATCGTTTTCTGACCAGCTTTCGCCCAGTTATTACCCAAAAAGGCATGTTTGGTGGCCAGAGACATAGACCAGATTCATATGGCTCTGAATCACGCGTACATTTACAAGGGAGCGACCCAATTCCTGACCTTTCACTACTCCTCCGCTCCTCCTTAATATAAGGATACGCATATCGCTCACTTCCACTCCACTCATAAGTAGTGTTCATTCTAGCACCCGCCACCTTTGAAAACCCATGCACTTCCTGTTCCCTGCCTGAGGTGTCGCTGTCTTCTGTAGTGCTTCTAGCACAGTGTGGTCTGTATATCAGCACTGATATGTAAACCAGACCTGTGCTAGAAACACCACAGCAGACAGCAACACCCCAGGCAGGGAAGAGGAACTGCATGGGCTTTCAAAGATGGCGGGTGCTAGAATGAACAGTAGTGAACGGGATCCGCATGATGAGTTGCCTGTTGTTGGGCAACATGCATTGAGTCAATATGTAAGGTGTGGACGGTGCTTGGGATTGATGGGTTCGGGTCGGTGAGATGGAAATAGTCAACACAAGTTTTAAAAAAAAAAAGACCAGCCACATGGATTAAGATTGGGAATAGTAGCATTTCTTGAGGCTTACTTAGCAAAGTGTCACACTGATTGGGGCCACATGGACACCTTTCGCTCATCACCTTCGCTCATCATGTCAACCTTTTGTTCACGTTGTCCTGTGCATGTGTCTGCCTTCTACCCTATTGACCGTGTTGACCTCTTGCATGTGTCAACCCAATGATCCTCATCTAGTGTTCATTCTAGCACCTGCCATCTTATAAAACCGATGCAGTTCCTGTTCTCTGCCTGGGGTGTCGCCGTCTGCTGTGGTGTTTCTAACTCCGGCCTGGTTTGCATATCAGTGCTGATGTACAGACCACACTGTGCTAGAAGCACTACAGCAGACGGCGACACCCCAGGCAGGGAAGAGTAACTACATGGGTTTTCAAAGATGGCGGGTGCTAGAATGAACACTAATAAGTACTGTAGATATTTCAAATTGAGAGGAGGGGGGAACTCATAAATGAAAAGCCTAATGAAGGGGTACGGGAGAGTAAAAAGTTTGGGAACTGCTGCTCTATATAATTTATTTCTAGTGTTTACATATTTTTTCTCTACCGTCCAATGGGATACTGGGCTTCACTACTATGGGGATTGAGACCTCCGCAGGAGAGACAGGCACATAAAAGAACTTTCAGTGTGGGTGCACTGGCTCCTCCCCTCAATCTCCCTCCACTAGTCAGTTTTGAAAAATGTGCCTCAGGAGAGGCAGTGCTTCTGGATGCTCCAGAGTTTTTCTACATTTATTTTCAAGTTTGTTATTTTGGGGCGCTGTGGTGACCACACAGCTGTCCTGCTTCGTGGGTGTCAGGGGAAGGGTCAGTCCCCGACCTCTTCAGGTGCAGAGCTGACCCTGCTACAGGACATTTCGGTCCTGCGTGGGACTTGTCACCGCACAGCATTGCGCTGTGGCGAGCAAGTCCCCTAGCCGCCGCACACCCCTGACAGGTCAGAAGACTTCAGTGGTGAGTACAGGCTGGGGGTCCCACAAGGGGTCCCCGCAGCCATTTCTGGTGCGGCAAGACGACGGCTAGTAATGGCGGCCCTCCAGCAGGGACTGCGTGAACACCGCGTCTGGTAACTGGCATAGGGGTGCTGCCGCTGGACCACCAGGGACACCCCTCAGGTTAAAATGTATGATACATATATATATATATATATTTTTACACCTAATGTCAGTATAAATATATAGAAGCGCCAGCTCCGTGTACAGGGGGCGGGGCTTCACTCAGAGCGGGACCAAGCTCTGCTGGGCGCGCGCGCTGTCACTTCCTGCTTCTTCACACGCTGCCAGACTCCATTACAGAGGGCTCCTCACTGGCGTGGTGGATCCGGGTACTTGCAGCACGGCAGAGACAGCAGGTTTTTTATAGCTTTTTAGCGCTGCTGCGCTATCTGGCTGATTCAGACACTGTGTTGTTCATATCACTGTGTTTAGCGTTACCAGCTCACCCAGATCTGTGAGTTCAGGTTAAGGGTGCACTTGGCTCCCCAATCGCTCTGTTTATTCCCCACTGATTAGTTACAGCACAGCATAAAACAAACACATAGTCTGTTTTTTCACATCCAGCAGTGTGGTGTGTGCACGTGGGTGACTGCGTGGGGGTTGTGTTGTATTGCAGACATTGTAGTACTCATCATGGTGAAAAAGTTCACTTGTATGGTGTGTAGCACCAAGTTTGTGCCAAAGTCACAGTCCCAGGTTACTTGTGAGGCTTGTATGTCACCACAGCCCAGTAGTGCTGACACCCAGATCAGTGGGGTTCCCCCACAGCTTGCGGGGCAGTCGCAGGCAGACGAGCAGGAGCCTGCGTGGGCCTCCAACATAAAGACCTTGTTGGATTCTGTGGCTTCACAGCTGTCCACTAACACTCAGCAAACGCAGAGGGTTCAGAGGGAATTGTCCATGTTAGCTGCCAGGGTGGATATTCTTCATACCCAAAATGTACCTCCTCCTCCCGCACAGCCTCAAAAGAGGCAGGCTACTGCTATGGATCCTGACACAGATGAGGACGATGAGGACATATTGGAGGAGGGTGAGGAGCAGGGTCTGCAGGAACCAGCTCCTGAGGCGGCAGTGCATGGTCCCGAGCCCCTTATCAGGGCCATTAGGGATGTTTTAGATCTCCCAGTAGAGGCATCCACAGAAGGAGATCCTTTCTTCATGACTCAGAAGAAACAGCCAGTGTACTTCCCTGAGCAGGCAGAGTTAGAAACTGCTTTCAGGGCTGCATGGCAAAACCCTGATAAGAGGTTTACTCTTTCAAAAAGGTTCACAAATGCATATCCTTTTGAACCTTTGGGCAGAAAGAAATGGGAGGAGCCACCGGTAGTGGACTCCTCTGTTTCCCGCCTCTCTAAGAAGGTGTTGTTACCAGTCCCAGGGGTATCCACCCTTAAGGACGGGGCGGACAGAAGGCTGGAAGCTACCCTCAAGTCCATATATACGGCTAGTGGGGCATCCCAGCGTCCAGTTTTAGCCAGCTGCTGGATGGCCAAGGCTATTCATACCTGGTCAACCCAGATTCAGGAAGGGTTGTTGGGTGACATGACTGTGGCCCAGATAGGGGACAGCCTGCGTCACATTCAGGATACCGCAAAAATCCTGTGCGAGGCACAAAAGGAATTGGGCGCAATAAACGCGCGCAATTCAGCCATGGCGGTTTCAGCCAGACGGGCCTTGTGGCTGCGTCAGTGGTCTGCAGATGTAGACTCAAAGAAGAGTGTGGAGGGTATTCCCTTTACAGGAGAATGGCTGTTTGGCAGTGAATTAGACGGTTGGATTTCCAAAGCCACGGCAGGAAAATCTACCTTCCTTCCATCAGCCCCCACGGTTGCAAAGCGTACCTTCACAGGTGCTTCCCAGCAGTCCTTTCATGGGAACAGGTTTCGCCCCAAGGCTAGGGGCGCCTCCAATGCCAGCAGGGGCACGAGAGGCAAGTTTAGGAAGCCTAACACCTCCAACACCCAGGACCGTCCAAATGCCGCGACTTCCTCTAAGCCTGCAGCATGACGGGGTTTTCCCGCCACGAGACTCTCTCGCGGTGGGAGCGCGATTGTTGCACTTCAGCCATGTGTGGGACGCCTCGGGTCTGGATTCCTGGGCCAGAGGTCTCATTTCTCTAGGTTACAGGCTGGAATTCGACAAACCCCCTCCCAGACGATACTTCAGGTCGGCACTTCCAGCATCCCAGGAAGATCAGGTGCTACTTCAGGGGGCCATTACCAGGCTGCTTCAGTCTCAGGTAATTGTACCGGTGCCAGACACGGAGCAGGGCCAGGGATATTATTCCAACTTATTCCTGGTACCGAAGCCAGACGGCTCAGTAAGACCCATCCTGAATCTAAAGTCACTGAACCCCTTCCTGCGCGTGTTCAAGTTCAGGATGGAGTCCTTGCGCTCTGTGATCGCCAGCCTAGAAAGAGGGGAGTTCCTGGCCTCTATAGACGTCAAAGACGCCTACCTACACATTCCTATCTGGCCCCCACACCAAATCTATCTCAGGTTTGCCTTGGGGAACGACCATTACCAATTCCGGGCGTTACCTTTCGGCCTGTCGACAGCCCCGCGGGTTTTCACAAAGGTAATGGCGGAAATGATGTCACTACTCAGGCTCCGAAGGGTGAATGTAGTGCCATACCTGGACGACCTGCTAATAAAAGCAGGGTCGGCGGAGGCTTTAAGCAGTGCTCTCAATCTGTCCATACAGGTTCTAAGAGACCACGGGTGGATCCTGAACATGCCCAAATCATCGCTGGTTCCAACCCAGAGGATGGTTTTCTTGGGCATGATCCTGGATACATCGGAACAAAAAGTCTTTCTGCCGATGGAAAAGGTCACTGCAATACAACAGCTGGTCAGGGAGGTCCTACAGTCACCTCTGGTACAGATCCATCTTTGCCTCCGGCTTCTAGGCAAGATGGTGGCTTTATTCGAAGCAATACAATTTGGCCGCTTCCATTCCAGGACTTTTCAATTGGATATTCTGACAAAATGGTCCGGCTCCCCCCTGCAGATGCGCAGAAGGATTGGCCTTGCAACAAGAACCAGGATCTCGCTACAGTGGTGGCTAGATTCATCCAATTTGTTGGCAGGCAGACGGTTCCAGATCCAGGACTGGATTCTGGTAACCACGGACGCCAGCCTGAGGGGCTGGGGAGCTGTGACACAGGGAGTCCGCCTACAGGGTCGATGGTCTCCACTGGAGTCAGGCCTTCATATCAACAAGCTGGAGTTGAGGGCGGTCTACTATGCCCTGTTACAGGCAGCTCCATTGTTACAGGGAAAGGCGATCCAGGTCCAGTCGGACAATGCCACCACTGTGGCCTATATAAATCGGCAGGGTGGTACCAAGAGCATGCCTTGCATGAGAGAAGCGTCAAAAATTCTGTCCTGGGCGGAACAGAATGTCCAGGCCCTGTCTGCCATTTTTATCCCGGGGGTCGACAATTGGGAGGCGGACTTCCTGAGTCGTCACGATCTTCACCCGGGAGAGTGGGGCCTTCACACTCAAGTGTTCAATGCCATAGTGGATCTGTGGGGGCTCCCTCAGATCGACCTGATGGCTTCACGATTGAACCACAAGGTAGCAATGTACTGTGCACGGACCAGAGACCCAGGGGCGATAGCGGTGGACGCTCTCACCTGGACCTGGGATTTCCAATTGGTGTACCTCTTCCCACCTCTCCCATTGTTGGCTCGGGTGCTAAAGCGGCTCCGGCATCAGGGGACGGAGGCCATACTGGTGGCACCAGACTGGCCAAGAAGGGCCT
The DNA here is from genome assembly GCF_055691185.1 of Crinia signifera. NCBI lineage: Eukaryota > Metazoa > Chordata > Amphibia > Anura > Myobatrachidae > Crinia > Crinia signifera. Next base: position 436,312,139 of record NC_139217.1, on the reverse strand, counting down.
GGTACGGGGACATTCAGGCCATGCTAGTGGAAGACCCGTGGCGTCTGCCCCTAAGAGAAGACCTGCTCCTCCAGGGCCCGTTCGTCTTCCAGGACTTACAGCGGCTACGTTTAACGGCCTGGAGGTTGAGCGGCAGATCTTAGTCCACAAGGGTCTCCATCCCTCTGTCGTCACTACAATGATAAAAGCCAGGAAGCCGGTGACGGCTGCTCATTATCATGTAATATGGCGCAGATATATTGCCTGGTGTGAGAAGAATGACTTGCCTCCGGCCAGTTTTCGATTAAACAGTCTGCTACGTTTCCTTCAGGCTGGCCTGGATAAGGGACTCAGATTGGGTTCCTTAAAGGTCCAAATCTCCGCACTATCTGTGTTTTTCCAGAAAAAGATTGCGGCCTTGCCGGAAGTGCAAACCTTCTTACAGGGGGTGCTGAGGATTCAGCCCCCCTTTGTGCCTCCCACTGCACGAATTAGACTGCCCTAGGGCAGTCAGAGGGCGCTGTTATGGGATGTCGGTCAAATGCAGCAGCTACTTCATAGGGACTGAGTGGGTCCCCAAAAGTAGATACAAACAAGACAAAAAGAAGGTAGCGCTTGCCAATGAGGAAAATCAATATAAAAATTTATTACACAATAATGACAATGAATAAATCAATATAGTAAGAAAATACACAATAAAAATATAAGTAAAATGCTCAAGCCCTCAGTGGATGCCACTATTTGTGGGATGTTAATAGGATCCGTCCTATGTATGCCGCAGGGTGGGTAAATGAATGGGGACCCACCAAAGTTCTTTTTTGAACTGAAACAATATATAAGGTCTCCAATTGGGAATAAAAGTCAGCGAATTTTTAGAAGATGGAAATAATTACCACTGATTGTCCCTTGGGAGTCTTGTGTCCATGTAGGACTGCTGAAGAAGCTATGATCTCCGTGTGGGGTTTGTGGACAAATCTTCTCCGCTTGGTGAAAGCAAATATGGAGCCAGATGGTGGGTCTCAAGGATGAAAGGTTGTTTTCCCAAAATATGAAGGTGGTCAACGGCTGGTTGGATCCAAGTAGCGTGGTGTGGCAAAAACAGTGAGGGGCCAGTGTGAGCAAGCAGCTTCCAACGCGTTTCATTGTCTCTAGGGACAGCTTTGTCAAGGATATGCTGCTAACAGTCCTTTGTGGGTATTTATACCTGTGTCTGATAATCAAACACAGTGCACCTGTGTGCTAAAGAACATTTCATCTACTTTAATACATAAAATTTCAATGATTAAAAAACAATAGAAGGCAACAGTAAAATAAATAGCATCTCGAATGAACTTTCATATTAATATAACGAAAGACTAGGTTTTAAGCAAGAAAAAACATGTGTAACAGAGGCGCGCTATTGGACGGGGATCAGGTGTCCAATAGATTATTTCCTCAAACATCAAACGTTTGTCATGGTAACGGGTCATGTGTTTGTAGTACAGCCTATACTAGGCGTGGGGCGGGATGAATTTAGGTAGAAGAGGCTGGCGCGATGTTCGCGTGCGTTCCAAGCCTCTATTTAGGAAGCGTACTTCCTGTTTCATTCATTTGGCCTGGACGCCTCGTGGTAGGCTTGCGTCCCAGACCTCGTTTTGAAGATGGTACTCCGGAAATTCCGGTTTTCTCTAACGTGTAGTCTGGTTGCCTAGTGATAGGCTTGCGTTCCAGACCTCTTTCAGAAGTATATTGTTACAAAAGTGACGAAGGAAAGTTAGACTAAAATTGTATATCTGTTACGCATCAATCTAAACACACATCATTATTATAGAAAGAAGCATAATTCAAGAAAGGACATAACCTTTTTAAATGGTCACGTAACTCAGTGTTGGTGTGTTTAACTTTTGTATAGACATGAAAATATCATGTGTCCATTTCTAATAATCACATATAGATTAGAGGGAGCTTTTTGGAGTTTAGAGGAGAGGGTCTCATTCAGTAAGTAAGAACATTTATAATTAGCTAAAAATGCTAAACCATAATTGCAAAATAACAATGATCAAGAAGTAGCGCCATCTTGTGGCCACTTTTGATTTATACACTAGTACATTATACACATTTGGCCTATATAGTTGGTCAATGAAGGAGGGAATTACAATATATAGCAAACAATAGTATGGCATCACTTAATTCTTCTTTTGATAGAAGAATAGATGAGAAGGTAACCAAAGGATATTACACAGATGAAAAAATAAAAAATTAATAATAATAATGATAATTATATTTAATAATACAGGTACAGAAAAAATATATATATATACACAAAAATATTGTAAAAAAATATATAATAATAATAATAACAAAAAATAATAAATAATAAAATAAAATAAAAATTGAAATTGAGGATTAGACCGGTAGGGCAGGGAGGACTCATTATAAAAATGAAAATATTTTAGTGTGTAACTCACTGGTTTCAAATCACACTATTTAATTCTACTGCTTCGTTTAGACCATTAGGGTGGATGCAGTTCATCTGATACATCCAGTAAACTTCTCTCCTACATAACTTTTTGAACTGATCTCCACCTCTAATGGTCTTAGCGATATGTTCAACCCCTATCAATTTAAGACTCTTAGGGTCACTGGAATGTTTCTCAAAAAAATGTTTAGATACACTATGCAAGATGACTTTGTTAATGACATTTCTACGGTGCTCTAAAAAACGCTGTTTAAGGGGGCGAGTGGTGCGCCCAACATATTTCAGGTTGCAATCGCATGTAAGTACATAAATAACAAAACTGGTGTTACAATTAATAAAACTGTCGATTTCATGAGTCGACCCATCATCTACAGTGACTTTCAGTGTCCTTCTGTCTACATGTTGACAAGTGAGACAGCGGTTAGACCCACACTGAAAAAAACCCTTAGGTTTAGTGGGTAACCAGGAGGTGGGCTTCTCGTTTGTACACGTAACAATTGGTTTTAAAAAACTGGGGGCTAATAGATTCTTTAAGGATTTATTTTTGCGGAATATAAAGACAGGTTGGTCTGGAATAAGATTGCAGAGTACATTGTCACCTTTAAGAATATTGTAGTTCTTCTTAATTATATTACGGATTTTGGGACAGTAATCATTATATTTAGAGATAAAAGCCATCTCTCTCTTATTGTCATAGGGTTCTTTATCATTTTTATTTTTATTCTTTTTGGAAGTGGCTGTAATATTTGTGAAAAGATCTTTTCTTTCGATCTGTGAAACGTCAGATAGTGCCTTTTTTAGGATATTTTCTGGGTAATTGTTTTGTTCAAAGGCTTCTATCAAGATATGGGATTGTTTTTGATATGTTACTTCGTCCGAGCAGTTTCTCTTTAAGCGGAGTAGTTGGCCTTTTGGTATATTCTTTTTCCAGATAGGAAGATGTGAACTATGATAATTGAGGTAGTTGTTAGTACTTACCTCCTTAAAATAAGTGCTAGTAGCAATCTTGTTGTCTTTGATCTCTAATGTGAGATCTAAATAATTAATTTTTTGCTTATCATAAGCATGGGTAAATTTCAAATTAAATTGATTATTGTTTAAGTGCTCAACGAAAGAATTTGCAGAAAAGTGATCCCCATCCCAAATAATAAAAAGATCATCAATGTAACGACCATAGAGGACCAGGTTCGCACCGAATGGACCACCCCATATCAGAGTGTCCTCCGCCTCCCCCATAAAGAGGTTGGCGTAACTCGGCGCGAACCTGGTCCCCATGGCCGTCCCATTCACCTGTAAATAAAAAGTGTCCAAAAATAAAAAATAGTTGTGCTGTAAAATATATAAAATAGAACGTGTCAAAAACAGTCTGTGATCCTCCCCCAGGTCTCCATCTCTTAGAAGTTTGTTGTTGATTGCTTGTACTCCTAGTAAATGGGGGATGTTTGTATACAAGCTTTGCACATCCAGTGTAAGGAAAGCATAAGATGGTTTCCATACTACAGTTTGAATTAGTTGTAAAAAATGTCCTGAATCCTTGATGTGAGACCTGAGGGAGGGTACACGAGGCTGTAGAAAGGAGTCAACATAAAAGGAAAGATTAGAGGAGAGAGAATTAATACCTGAAATAATAGGGCGCCCAGGGGGTGAGGTGAGGGACTTGTGGATTTTGGGTAAATGATAATAAATGGGTGTGAGGGGGTGTTCATTATAAAGAAAATGAAATTCTTCCTTCGAGATGATTCCGTTGTTTTTGGCCTCATCCAATAAGAGAAAAAGCTCGGATTGGTATAACAATGAGGGGTCTTTGGGCAGAGTTATATAGAAGTCTGTATCGTTAAGTTGTCTTTTAGCTTCTAATATATAATCTTTTGTGTCCTGAATCACCAGGCCCCCCCCCTTTGTCTGCCTCTTTGATGATTATAGAGGAATCCTTCATAAGATTTTTTAAAGCTCTTTTTTCCCATTTATTTAGATTGGTGTGCCGTCTTGGGTGTTCATTGACCTGTTTACAAAGATCTTTAAAGTCTTTTAAGGTGGTCTTGTAAAAGCTTTCCACACTGCCTCCCACTGCACCATGGGATTTGGAAGTAGTTCTTACTTTCTTAAAATCAGCCCGGTTTGTTCCACTGGAGGAGTCTGAGCTGCGACACCTCACTTGGAAGACTGTTGTTCTGCTGGCTCTATCTTCGGCCAGGAGGGTGTCCGAGCTCGGGGCCTTATCTTGTCGGAGCCCTTACCTTGTGTTCCACAACGACAGGGCGGAACTCAGGACTAGACCACAATTCCTTCCAAAGGTGGTGTCAGGGTTCCACCTAAACCAACCTATTGTGGTTCCTTCTAGCGCGACACACCCAGATATACCAGATACCTTGGATGTGGTCCTCACCCTTAAGGGGTATGTCAAGCGCACAGCTAGGATCCGTAAGACGGACAGCCTGTTTGTGCTTTATGATGCGCAGAAGAAGGGTTTACCTGCTTCAACGCGTACCATTGCCAGGTGGATAAGATGTACTATCCAGCAGGCTTATGCATCAGCTGGTTTGTCGCTTCCTTTTTCAGTAAAGGCTCATTCAACCAGGTCTGTAGGTACCTCTTGGGCGGCTGCTCGAGGGGTGTCGGCAATGCAGCTATGCAGGGCCGCAACTTGGTCAGGGCAACACACATTTGTGAAGTTCTACAAGTTTGACACCCTGGCCAGGGAGGATTCCCAGTTCGGGAATGCGGTTCTACAGCAGAATCCGCACGTTCCCACCCGTTCTGGTAGCTTTGGGACCTCCCCATAGTAGTGAAGCCCAGTATCCCATTGGACGGTAGAGAAAATAGGATTTTGAGTACCTACCGGTAAATCCTTTTCTCGTAGTCCATATGGGATACTGGGAGCCCGCCTCAGTGCGGCTTTTTCTGCTGTCAGACCTACTTCATTGTTAGGCTTATTGCCTTGTTTTCTATAGGATAAATATGACTATAGATTTGTTCTAGTTACAGGTATCCTCTTAAGTTGTTAGGATTCACCTCTTTTATATGTTTTTTGTTCGTTTGGGTGTGCTGGATGAATCTCACCACAATACATTATCACATACTCCTCACATGCTCTCCTTCGGCACAGTTTTTGCATTAACTGACTAGTGGAGGGAGATTGAGGGGAGGAGCCAGTGCACCCACACTGAAAGTTCTTTTATGTGCCTGTCTCTCCTGCGGAGGTCTCAATCCCCATAGTAGTGAAGCCCAGTATCCCATATGGACTACGAGAAAAGGATTTACCGGTAGGTACTCAAAATCCTATTTTTATGTATTTGCTTTTTATACTTATTTTTTTAATGACCTATTCATAATATTACAAATGTTCTGATATCTATGCAGTTAAACAATATATCCTTGGCACGAGAACGTGGGGGGGAGTAACAGATAAGGTACAGAAAACCCGGAGATTCCACACGAATAGCATGCCCTCTGTTTCCTACCTCACCCATCGATATGCATGTCCTGCTGTTGTGGATATTCTAAAGATCTGATTGGCTGCCCTTGGTTCTATTTCATTTGCTTCATAGCTGAGAACATCCTGAATGAGCAGAAGCTGAACACTAAGAGGGAAATTCAGAGATGCGCTGAGGTTTTACAGATGCAACTTTTGTGTTATGGCACTGCAGATGTTCCGTAGCCAAGTACACTCCTCTGTGGACAACATTGTCATACCGCAGACACGGTCACATCTCGGTTGCAGTTGAGAAGGTGAACTTGGGTCATAACAGAGCATTCGCACATAGACGAGGACCAATGCATGGTAGCACGAGCGCAAAGTTGCGTCGGTTTTCAGACCGATTTCTTGCACCAGTATTGCAGTCAACACAGTGTGCACCAGCCTAGATGATCGTGAACACAGAGAAACTGAGCCTATGGATAGTCCTGGAGTGTATAGGGAATATCCGCATTTATATCAGGTGTAATTACCTCTGATGTACCTACAGCTCTGCTTATAAATGAGGAAATATGGTGAAAAGTTAATTTTAGAATTATTTCCAGTAATTGCCTGAAACCTAAAAGCATGATGTCTTTTTCTCGTTAGAATTACTTTTTTTTACCCATGCGCCGTTGAAGGAACTGCAATTTTCCCAGGTCAGTGCTTTTCAGGCAGCCCTTTCCAGATTGCAGATGTTTCCGGTTCATACGTGCCCTTGATCGTAATTAAACGGTATTAACCAGCCTGCTAGCGTATCTTTGATAACGAGTACAGAGAATATTACCCTAATTGAAGGGGGGATGGGGGGGGGGGGGGTGTGGAGACATTCTTGATTCTAATTTAGGGGATTGTCACACTGTAAATCTTTGGAAAGTGTACCACGGATAACGAGGAGAAATTACTCGCCTCAAATTGATAGACAGGATGTCTAGGTTTGCACTATTTTCCCGCAGCTGAAATTCAAACGTGAGGGAAATTGCAGAAATTTACAATTCAATGTGTGTTTCATCGGGTAGAAATCCGCGGATTGTTTTGACACGCAGTTAGAAATTCAGCATGAAGATGGACGTCTCATAAAATTTGCAGCTGCTGATTGAATTTAGATTTCCATAAAGGCCATCAACAATAGCAGCCTTGGGGCACAACGAAAATATGACAAAAATCGTGAGGGTAGCATATTTTTCCCCCCAGCCTTATAGATGCAAATTATTTTTAATAAGGACTCCGACCAGCCAGGAGTTGCTGAAATGAAGCCAGTCAAAGGGAAATCAAGGTTTTTTTTGTTCTCCTCTTAATTGAATAGATCCAAAAATGTCCATGCTTGACATCTAAATATATTAAGACGGTGTCTTTAAAATGTGGATGAATTCTGTTTAAAATAAACCTCAGCTTGTAGTCAAATCAGACAAGACATCTTTTTGTGAAATTGTTTATTTTTTTTCTTTTATATATGTTTTTATGATTTTCATAATCTCTATATAAATGGAAATGTTATTTTACCCTGTGGGGGAAAAAAAAGATCAGTTTTATCCTAGAAGACTTCTTTTGTGGTATTTAAATTCTGTTTCACAAAGGATTCAATTGTGATTTTATTATTATTATAAATTGTGTTTTTATTTTATAATTATGCTGTAAAGGTACTTTGCTGTTCTTACCTTTTTTATATACCTCAAACATATTAGAAATCATAAATTGGTTACCAATTGATAGGCTTCTATGCTTTAGAATTAGCTTCTAAATGTCTGAGTGCCTGTTTTTGCATTGATGTAGAGACCTAACAAGTTTGTTCACTCTTAAATCCAAGTGTATTTTAATCCTATTGTAATCTGAACACATCAGTCTTTATTGTGCCCAGTAGGTGTCTGTACAGGAACGTGACATCGACTGCTTTAGCTGACTAATGTTACTGATGTATCAGCGATCGCTGTATTCTAATGACCTGGCAAGAACTTGTACAAAAACAGTGATGCTAGCTGTAAGTCCTGTTATATCGTTCTTTAGGCTACTCTTTTGCGCTTCATAGCACAGCAATCCTTTTTTTTTTGTTTTGCCAGTTTATAATATTGGATGTAACTGACAATGTAGCAGATGTATTAAGCCTTAACAAGAGATAGATGCAAGGGTGATAAAGAGAGATAAGAGTCCAGCCAATCTGCTCCTTACTGAGTTTGTTTCAAACTACGGGGCAGATGTATTAAGCCTGGAGAAGAGATACAGTGAAGATAAAGTGGAAGGATATAAGGCACCAGCCAATCAGCTGCGTTTGAAATATGACAGCTGGGAGTTGATTGGCTGGTGCATTATCTCCTTCCACTTTATCTCCAGTTTATCTCTTCACCAGGCTTAATACATCTGCCCCACAGCCTGAAACATGGCAGTTAAGAGGTGATTGGCTGGACCTTTATCTCTCTTTATCACCCTTGATTTATCTCTTGTTAAGGATTAATGCATCTGCCCCATTGTTCTATAAGATGCAAAGTTAATTAGCATTTTATATTTGGTTTGTTGCTATTTCTGTAGCACGGTGTGCTGACGTTGCTTCTTTATTTAGTTTTTCGTTGACTTTAAAGGGTGTGTAATGACTGGGAGAGTCTTGTGCCTATTACATTTTATAACAAAGACCATAGTCAGACAAAATTTAGTTATCAAGATTAAGTTATCTATATAATTTGTGATAGGTGATTCCCATTATAGATCGAGAAATTGGTGCAAAAAATAGGAAAAATGTGGTGCATAGATCTACTATAGATTCCCCAATTCCCCTTTCTGTCAGGATCAGGGAAATACAACATGTTGGAAATAATCCATTTGCCAATCCTGACCAAATAATTATTAGGTTCGCCGAGTCAGGATTTTTTAAAATTTTATTTTCCTCCATCCGCAGATGGGATGCCAATTACTGATGACCATGAATCAGATCACAGGTCAGGGTAGGGGAATGGGGACTTGGGCCCATTTAGGTGTATGGCTCGCATTAGTTGACAGAATGGTTTAAGGTTTGCTTTCGGCATGTATGTTTAGCCTAAACCATTTAAATAAGCCACATGTGATGACAATCACAACCTTTAATCCCCAACTTGATCTGTGGCCAAAACATAGATAGGAGACCCAATACTAATTGGGATGGACATTAAAGCTGATGCTGTTAAATTCTATACTGATCGTAATAAAGGGTCGGATGCAATGAAGTCCAAGTTCCACGGCCGTACGAGATGCTTGAAGACATTTTTAAAGGGGCAATCATTTAAAAGTCAATACCATGCTTAGTAAATGATCTCCTCTTTAAAAAAAAAAGAACGCCGTTACATCTGGCCCATAGTGGTAGAATAAATCCTGAGCTAAACATATATATATATATACTAGGTGATTCATCGCGCCCTACGGGCGCTCTTCACACCGTCGTAAGGGGCGGCGCCCCCTTAATTTGTGAACGTTTGTATATGAGAAATATGGTTAGAATTGTATGAAAGATGCCCTGTATTGCAACTTAGGTGTCCGCGAATCGCGGGAGGGGGGGTCGCGGAGGGTGCCGCGAATTGCAGGAGGGGGGGGGTCGCGGGGGGTGCCGCGAATTGCAGGAGGGGGGGTTGTGGGGGGGTGGATGCTGCGAATCGCGGGAGGGATTGCAGAGAATCGCGGGAGGGCGGTCGCGGGGTGTGTTGCCGCAAATCGCGGGAGGGGGGTTACGGGGGCGGGGGTTGCGGCGAATCATGGTAGGGGGGGTCGCGGGGGGTGTGCCGTGAATCACGGGAGGGGGGGTCACGGGGTGGGGTGCCGAGAATCGCGGGGGAGGTGTGTGTGTGTGTGCCGTGAATCGCGGGAGTGGGGGTTGTGGGGGGGGGGGGGGGGTGTGACGCGAATCGCCACAAGAAAAAATCAACACAGAAAGGTCAACACATGTAAATGTTGACATAAGTGTGGCACTTCATTGGTGTCCATGTCGACACATGAGAATGAATATGAAAACATTCAAAAAATGAAAAAAAAAACTTCAAAAACTCATGTCAACCTTTTTCATTGTCGACCATAGCCATGTCAGTGTTTTCCATGTGCAATTAAATTCTGGAGCTGCCGCGAATCGCGGGGGGGTGCCGCGAATTGCGGGAGAGGGGGTCGCGGGGGTGGGTGCCGCGAATCGCGGGAGGGGGGGTTACGGGGCGGGGGTTGCGGCGAATCATGGGAGGGGGGTCGCGGGGGTGTGCCGTGAATCACGGGAGGGGGGGTCACGGGGTGGGGTGCCGAGAATCGCGGGGGAGGTGTGTGTGTGTGTGTGTGCCGTGAATCGCGGGAGTGGGGGTTGTGGGGGGGGGGGTGACGCAAATCGCCACAAGAAAAAATCAACACAGAAAGGTCAACACATGTAAATGTTGACATAAGTGTGGCACTTCATTGGTGTCCATGTCGACACATGAGAATGAATATGAAAATATTCAAAAAATGAAAAAAAAACTTCAAAAACTCATGTCAACCTTTTTCATTGTCGACCATAGCCATGTCAGTGTTTTCCATGTGCAATTTAATTCTGGAGCTGCCGCGAATCACGGGGGGGTGCCGCGAATTGCGGGAGGGGGGGTCGCGGGGTTGGGTGCCGCGAATCGCGGGAGGGCGGGGTTCACAGGGGTTCCGGTGGGGGGTTGCCGCGAATTGCGGGAGGTGGGGGGTCACGGGGGGTGCCGCGAATCGCGGGGGGGTTGCGGGGGGGTGTGACGCGAATCGCCAAAAGAAAAAATCAACACAGAAAGGTCAACACATGTAAATGTTGACATAAGTGTGCCACTTCATTGGTGTCCATGTTGACACATGACAATGAATATGAAAACATTCAAAAAATGAAATAAATCTTCAAAAACTCATGTCAACCTTTTTCATTGTCGACCATAGCCGTGCCAGTGTTTTGCATGTGCCATTTAATCCTGGGGCTGCCGCGAATTGCGGGGGGTGCCGCGATTTGCGGGAGGGGGGGGGGGGTTGCGGGGGGTGGGTGCCGCGAATCGCGGGGTTCATGGGGGTTCCGGTGGGGGGTTGCCGCGAATTGCGGGAGGGGGGGGGGTCGCAGGGGGGTGCAGGGGTGCCGCGAATCGCCGGAGGGGGGGTTGCGGGGGGTGTGACGCGAATCGCCACAAGAAAAAAATCAACACAGAAAGGTCAACACATGTAAATGTTGACATAAGTGTGCCACTTCATTGGTGTCCATGTCACATGACAATGAATATGAAAAAATTAAAAAAATTCAAAATAAATCTTCAAAAACTCATGTCAACCTTTTTCATTGTCGACCATAGCCATGTCAGTGTTTTTTGCATGTGCCATTTAATCCTGGGGCTGCTGCGAATTGCGGGGGGGGGGTCGCAGGGGGGGTGCCGCCAATCGTGCAAGGGGGGGTCGCGGGGGGTTCTTTTTGCCGCGAATCGCGGGAGGGAGGTCGCGGGGGGGGTGTTTTTTCCGCGAATCGGGGGGGTGTGTCACGGGGGAGGGTTTGCCGCGATTCGCGGGAGGGGGGGGTCGCGGGGTGGTGGTTATGCCGCGAATTGCGGGAGGGGTCGTGGGGGGTTCTTTTTGCAGCGAATCGCGGGAGGGGGGGTCGCGGGGGGTGTTTTTGCTGCGAATCGCGGTAGGGGGGGTCGCGGGGGAGCGGGTGTTTTTGCCGCGAATCGCGGGAGGGGGGGGCGCGCGGGGGGGGGAAGGTTTTGCCGCAAATCGCGGGAGGGGGGCGCTCACCTGGTGGCTGTGGAGTAGCAGTGCTGGGCAACATGGGAAGGCAGTGGGTGTCTGGCACTGTCTGTGGGCTCACTGGGCTGGTTCTCTGTCACATACCTCCTAACACGACCCTCTCCAGGAGGGACACAATGCTCTGTTTCTAGACTTCCCCTTAATGTATGATTGCCATTACCTGTTTTAAACAGGTTAATTTCTCAGAAAGGTGTTCAGCACAGATGAAGGCAATCACACATTAAGAGGAAAGTCCAGGAACAGAGCGTTATAGACACAGACACCCACTTTGAGTGACAGATGTAGCCAAATATATAGGAGATATATATATATTCTGGGTATATGTCAAGCACAGAGTTCAGGGTATGTACATCTTTCAATACAGAGCAAATGGGGTTTTGCATTCACAGGCAAACACCTCAAGTCTTCAGCAATCACGTCATCAGGTTAGTTCATTCAGCACATTTACAATACAATTTTTGGGATCAGCGATCCTATTATGACTATCCTGTATGATATTAACTGCGACAGGTTGCTGCAGACTTGCAAAACTAGATTCTTATGCGGAAAGCTGTCCACAGTTGCTACTGGTGTCCTCTAGTTGCAAGTAGCAATGTGAAGAATTGAATCACATGTCAAAAAATGTCAGTCTTCTAGGCGGACTGGTCCATCTGAACTACACAAGCATTCTAGCCATTAAAATGCTGATGATGTGTCAACAGCTGCTGAAGATGGTATACCCAGACTGAGCTTTGTTAGAATACTATAACTGGGGGGTGGAAATAGCCAGCATCGTTCATTGGGCAGCATGCAGTGCTATGCCTGTTGGTGACTTCCTCCTCATGTCACCATACTGCAGCTCTGTGAAGGCTGAAGGTGCCCATACACGGTTGTATGATGTGTTGTAGGTGCCATTTGAACTATTCAATCAGTGCTGTACAATTTAAACCTAAGGGCCTTATTCTAGTTCACTCTTTCTGACAAAATCCTTCTTAGATGGACAAAACCATGTGCACTGCATGTGGGGCAGATGTCACTTGTGCAGAGAGAATTAGATTTGGGTGGGGTTTTACTTCAAAGTGAGATCTATATTGCAGTGTAAAAATAAAGCAGTTCGTATTTACCCTGCACAGAAACAAAAAAACTCACCCAAATCTAATTCTCTCTGCACATGTTACATCTGCCCCACCTGCAGTGCACATGGTTTTGTCCATCTAAGAAGGATTTTGTCAGAAAGAGTGAACTAGAATAAGGCCCTATGTGCTTTGTGATCAGTGCCTATGCAATGCTATGGGAATTTAGTTGTATGCCATTTGTACTGCATACAATTTGGACTCCACTACATTACGCAAATAGTTCATATGGGGGTTATTCTGGTTGATTGATGAAAGATGTGGGAGGTTCCCCCGCCCTGCGAATGGATGTTATTGTGTAACAGCATATGGGCATTCCCATATGCTATTGGGGCCGCCCCATGCCCCTTTCCGTTCCCCACTGCTGTCCTGGATGCGTGCAGTCTGTTCGCCATGGGTGCACGCACTCTGTATATGCACATGCATAAAAGCACGCAGCGCCACCATTGGTCCCCGTGTGAACGCATTCTGGTTCCGAAGCAGCCAGAGTAAAGCCCATTGTATATAATGTGCTGCAACATTGATGTGATGTAGTACAAACAGTATTGCCTGCACATACTGCTTGTACTATGCATTATAAAGTATGCAGGAGCGCGCATCGCAAGCCCCACAGAAACACAATGTGGTTTGAACTACATGCGATGTGTTTTGAACTTAAAAGCTCAAAATGCAGACTATAATCGCACTGTGTAAGGGCCCCGTTACAGGAGTCCGATGCAAGCAGGTACAGATGGAGCACCTGTCAGCCAGCCTGCAGGATCGCCATATCTCCTGAGCTGGGGCAGGCCGGCGGCAGGGGCTCCATCTAACGGGAACGCATTAGCCTCTTGCACGCTCGTGCATCCCCGTCAGAAAGGCGGTGGGGAGCAGCTTCCTTGGCCGTCTTCGCTTCAGGGCCGGCAGGGAGCGGGGGCTGTGGGGAGCTGTTGGAGGGCTCTGACAGAACGGGGCGTGCGAGCGTCTCGTGCACACGTGCGCTCCCTTCTGTCGAAAGGTGGCGATTGGCAATTCTATTGCCAGGAGCAGCTCCATTGAGAGCTGCTCCGTCTGTATCTCCATAAAATGGAATTACATGGACCCAGGATAATTCCTTGATAGTGCAAAAGGCACACTCTATAAGAAGGTATTTTCTAAAACTAGGGCCCCCCGCTTTGCTGTATGATATATTCTCATTCATATATTAAGGTTCCCATACCTTTTCTGTTATCTGTATCTATTATACCCCGTTCACATCACACATGCCGGGGAGCAAGCCGGCGTTTGTGATACAAGGTCTCCCACAACAGCTGGCATCATCAGGGGGCGGGGCGGCTGTGAGTCATCAGGAGGGCGGGGGAGGAGGCAGCGCTTGGAGCTGACACTGCCTCCTCCCTATATTGTAAACGGGACAACCCGAGCTACCCGTTCACACTGCACAGAAACCCGGATCCGACCCAGGGTTAATCCTGCATTTAACCCGGGTCGGAATGTCGGGTTGCTGGACCTGGGTATTTTCAGAAGACCCTTTCACACCGCACGTCGACCCAGCAACAACCTGGTCAGACCCTGTTTTTTTGTGTGATGAAAGGGGTATGAATCACCTTCTTGTTATAGATGGACATGAATATAGTTCAGATGTGTGTATTCTATAGAGTTCTTTCATTTTGCTGCATCTGCAAAGTATGTAAGGTGGGGTTTGCTTTTACAAAGAGCTAACCATTTACACTTGTAGCTGGTGTCCCTGGGTTGACATCGATGATCTGGATCAACTTTATTATGAATATTAATAGCCCTTAGTTATAGGCGAGGCGGGGAACGTAAAAAGTGTCTATTACAGGTGAGATGCATCATATGTTATATGAGTCTATATTTAATTTTCTATTTTACATTTCTCCTCATTTATTTGGGGGGAGAGACATTGTGAAGTCACCTATTTAAATCAGCCTGGTACATTTCAGACTTGCTGTCGCATTGTGTTATGTTAATTAATTGATGCTGTGTGCAGCTGTGTCTTTATTCTCATTCTGAATTCGCAGAATTAGCTGTCATTTTTCCTTTGCCAATTGCAGCCAGACTGGTTCCTCCGATATTTGCAGAATATGTTCCCCTAATAAAAGTACAAAGTGCATTATTTTCTTCAGTAGCTTACACTGCAGATCGTGTAGCCCAAAGTTCAATATTACTTTTTTTTTTTATAACACCAACAAGTCATTCTTTATATAACTTAATAAGTTTTACCATGTTCCGTTTTCTATTGTAGCTTTTAAGTGCTCTCATAAGACGAAGTCGTTGCTGATATGTTTAGATTTTGTTTAGTTTGTGGACTTTGTGTATTTAATGCACTTTTGCATATGGTTAATCTGGCGTGGTGTTTTTCTAAAGGCCCCCATACACTATGAGATTTTGGCACGATTTCACCTGATTCGGATGCACTTGTAGACATCCCGTCCGACCCGTTGCGCGGTCCCGTGCGCATCGGATAGGAGTCAAGAGGTCGGACGGGCTGCACATAAGATTTGCTAAATCTTATGTGCAGCCCGACGCCGTGCGGGGGGGGGGGGGGGGGGTGTGCCGGCTAATAGACAGTCGGGCGGAGGGAACAGGGGGAGGCTGCGTAGGGAGCCGAGCAGGGGAGGAAGCTGTTGCCCTCAGACTCAAAGTGCCAGTGGGAGCAGGGCGCCCGGCACCAGGCAGGAGAAGACGCTGGCTGCCAGCAGTGGGAGGAGCAGAGCACTTGAAAAAAAAAAAAAAAGCCCATACAGATGAATAGTTAGCCATTGATTGGCTGAGACCTCTCTCAGCCAATCAACGTTTGGGGCCTTAAGTCTGTAAATGGTTTGTTTTGCATTTAAAAAAAATAATTATTATATAATGCAGTACATTTACATCTCTGATTTGTATTCCTTTTAAAATAACATTCTATAAATTATCTCAATTTGTACAATGCTGCATTTTATATTGGGACTATATGTATATATAAAAACAAGGGAGTAACTACCATAGGTGCAAGGGGTGCAGCTGCTATGGGCCAGAGCTGAATGGGGGCCATCTTTGCTGTCTAATACCCCTTTTACAACGCCGCAAAAACCCGGGTCAGAGGCGGTGTAAATGGGTCATCCCATGTCCATTTACACGCTTCTACCTAGGTTAAACACGGCTAGGACCTGGGTAGATGGCAGTGTAAATCTGACCCGGTTCCCATTTACATCAATGGGGAAGCCCAACCTCTGAACCGCAGAGCCCTGCGGTCAACATGGAGGTTGGGCTGGGGGCGCACACAGCCTCTGCTGCAGTCTGCTGTACTGTGCAGACAGCAGCGGAGGCAGGGAGGAGATGGATGCCTGCGCACGGCATCCATTCACCTTGCGGACAGGGGGTGCACGGGGGGCTGGGAGTAGTCCAGCAGCTTACTTTAGTGCTGGGCTTACCCCCAGCGCGGTGGTCCAACGGGAGTGATTGTGGTCCCTGGAGATGATGTCATCTCCAAGCGCCACCTCCGTCTACACTGCGGGTAGGCACCGCAGTGTAAACGGTGAAAATCCTGTATTCGAGCTAGCTTTGATCCATGATCCAAATGCCGGGTCAGATCCGGGATTTTTGGTGTAAAAGGGGTATAAGTAATATATTTTACATTCATTTATCACCATCAGTAGCTAAATAGTGGGCCCTTACAAACTTTTGCTATCGGCCCACGAATATCTAGGTACGGCTCTGTATAAAAAAAAAAAATTGTAGCTGTATAACGATTTCATTTAGTATGTGTAAATGATCTGTAAACATTAAACGGAATGCCTAGTATAGGTAACAAACGCTAGTAGGTCATAGTCGCATAGGGATTTGCTTAAACTAAATTTTGTGTTCGGTTTAAAAAAGTGGAAAGTCTTGAATAAAACTAGCAAGATATTTTTACATTTAAAGTTAAAATGAATATGTGCAAATGAATTCTAAGTTATGCAGCAGCAGTTTGCCTTGTGATACAGTGATGCTAATGTAGTCTAGAACTTCAAGCTGTTACCAAGTGATGGCAGCAATAACGAGTTCCTTACGTAACCATTGGGTATAATTAAGTTGTATGCTAAAATGCTACTTTAAACTTATCGTGCATAGTAGCAGAGTACATCTGCAAACATTAAAACTAGAAGTCTCAGACAAACCTACCAGCAGTGCCACACACTGGATGGAACCCTGCAGTTTAGTGGATGGTGGAGCTCCTTGCACAGCTACCTCTGCTAGGAGACGCCAATCCTACACACTGATTGACCCCAGTCATTCAGAGTTCAGCATAGCCTATACTGTATCTACATTGGTAGAAGCTTCCTGGTCTTAACACCTTGTTATGTAAGTATGAAGGTTGCCCTCTGTCAGTATGCAGGGTCTAGGAGCACAAGAATAGCAGAGATCACGTTTTTATGGATAATGGGCCTTATTCAGATCTGATCGCAGTACAAAATTGTTTGGAAAGTGGGCAAAACCACGTGCACTGCAGGTGGGGCAGATGTAACGTATAGAGAGAGTTAGATTTGTGCGAGTTATTTTGCTTCTGTGCAGGGTAAATAGATTTAGATTTCAGTTTCAGCACACCCCACCCAAATCTAACTCTCTTTGCACATGTTACATCTGCCTCACCTGCAGTGCACATGGTTTTGCCCATTTTCCAAACAAATTTGTACTGAGCTCAGATCTGAATAAGGCCCTTTGTATGGTAGTTTGATGGGGCTGTATATCATGAGATGTTTGGCTGTAATAACAATTATAATAATATTCTTTATTCAGAAACGTTTCCCAATAGGACTCAATAAGCATTACTGATCCCACATACATAAAACAGAAGTTTAGATTTGTATTTAATACAGGCACCATGTACATAATACAGAGGTTTAGATTTGGAGACAATAGTGAAACCATGAATATGATAAAAAGGCACGGCAGCCATTTCCAAGGATTATTCATCCTACTCAGGCAGGATCCTTGCACAATCATCTGAACCATACAATGTTCATTCTGCACAAGAGAGTACCAGGTAAGGCAGCCGTACATAGGGCAGTATTCAATGAGAATTTTAACGATGTGCAGCGAATCCTGTTTAGGATTCGCTGCACATTTGCCACTGCCCGCCACGTTCCGGAGCCTCGCCGGCTCCAGTATTCAATGAGTCAGGGGCTCACTGCCCTTGACCGGCGAATTTTAACTCCTGCGGCGATGCAGGGAGCCTAAGGATGGCGGCAGGCAGGGAGATGGAAGTCTCCTTGTCTGCCCCAGAACGTTTGTGGGGGGGAGGTGAGCTCCCCGGGAGCCAGGCAGCACAGGCTGCCCCCCAGGATAGCCAACAGGGGACCGGGTATTCACTACACCCGATTGTGCATATGTAATGATCGGGTGCAGTGAATATATGAATATCTAATGAGTGGCTCCCGGCCCCCTGCTGGCTGCTCTGTGTAAAAAAAAAAATATATATATATATTTTTTTGGTACTTGTGAGTTATCTGGACGCCCGATTTTTTGATTGTATGCCTTAAGTTAAGGCATACAATCAGATGCGATGCGATGCGATATCGCATCGCATGCGACCATCGGATGCGATGACCCGATTTTTCCATAGGAATCAATGTTAAAATGATTCCTATGGAAAAAGGGGTCCTTTTCATACCCCTACTATCCAAGTGGGCATGGAGTTGGATATAAACCTGTGGCGAGCGTAGCGAGCCACCGAGCCCGAAGCGTGGCGAGCGAAGCGAGCCCCGCGAGGGGGCGGTATTCCGTGTCCCCTCGCGGGGCTCGCTACGCTCGCCACGCTTCGGGCTCGGTGGCTCGCTACGCTCGCCACAGGTTTATATCCAACTCCATGCCCACTTGGATAGTAGGGGTATGAAAAGGACCCCTTTTTCCCATTGAATTCCATGTTAAAATGGACTCAGTCCATTTTAACATTGATTCCTATGGAAAAATCGGGTCATCGCATCGCATCGCATCCGATGGTCGCATGCGATGCGATGTGCCCGATCCGACCCGATTTAGAAATCGGGCGTCCGGATAACTCACAAGTACCATTTTTTTAAATTAAATATATATTCATGTGCTTACAGCACATGAATAAAAATAGCATGTCCCTCCTTAGAATAAAATTCCTGATTTTTTTGACACCAAATGTAAAAAACAAAACACTTTATTTTAAAAGTTCACATTCCACTTCACCATAAAAAGATAGCGATTGCTACTCAGTGAATCATGGCGATAAAAACCTTGAAATGTATTCGCCATCTGGTCATTGAATAGGGTGATTCACCGTTTTAGTCAAAAAAATCGCCTTACAGCACGAAAATAGCACAAAATCGCCATAAAACATTGCGAATCAGCCTCATTGAATACTGCCCATTGTCTGAGATCAGCAATACATGGAAATCAAGATATACAGAGTGATATATGTATATGTAACAATTACATTTATGTGTATTGGCCGTAGGAATGTGCTTTACAGTATTCACATTTATTCCTTACAGTTTGTGCACAATTATTACCAAAAGGTACAAACTGATTTCGGTTTTTCTTTGTTTATGCAGGCTGCCTTTTTTCATAATACACAGTATACTGTGGCCAGTATTCAATGGTTTTTTATAGCGATGTGCAGCGATTCCTGTTACCTTCGCAGGTAACTGGTGAATGAAGGTTTCGGTTTATTAAAAACCTTTGTCAGGATTTGTGACACACATGTGAACACCTCTCACCCACGTGCAGCCCCCGCCAGTATACTTTCCCAGGAAGGCACCCGGCAGAAGCAACTACGAATTTACATCAGTAGTGTTGAGTTCATCTCCAAAAATCACTAGGCTGGAAACGATCAGTGCATACACATGGAGCAATTTTTACCCGTCTAAGCAATTTTCCCGGGGGTGAATGGCTTTGCATAGCAGGGCGCTATGGAAAGCCGCCCCAAACCTTCGCTCATCAACTAGTAATACCTGCAGATGAGTGGCAGTGGCCAGCAATGATGCAGGAGCGTGCTTCTACAAACACCGCTCATCACCGGGCCGTACACAGTAGCCAGCGATGATGCAGGAGCGTGCATCTACAATCACCGCTTATCACCGGGCTGTACATAGTGGGCAGCGATGATGCAGGAGCGTGCGTCTACAATCACCGCTCATCACCGGGCTGTACACTGTGGGCAGCGATGATGCAGGAGCGTGCATCTACAAACACCGCTCATCACCGGGCCGTACACAGTGGCCAGCGATGATGCAGGAGCGTGCATCTACAATCACCGCTTATCACCGGGCTGTACATAGTGGGCAGCGATGATGCAGGAGCGTGCGTCTACAATCACCGCTCATCACCGGGCTGTACATAGTGGGCAGCGATGATGCAGGAGCGTGCGTCTACAATCACCACTAATCACCGGGCTGTACACTGTGGCCAGCGATGATGCAGGAGCGTGCATCTACAATCACCGCTCATCACCAGGCTGTACACAGTGGCCAGCGATGATGCAGGAGCGTGCGTCTACAATCACCGCTCATAACCGGGCTGTACATAGTGGGCAGCGATGATGCAGGAGCGTGCGTCTACAATCACCACTAATCACCGGGCTGTACAAAGTGGGCAGCGATGATGCAGGAGCGTGCGTCTACAATCACCGCTCATCACCGGGCTGTACACTGTGGCCAGCGATGATGCAGGAGCGTGCGCCTACAATCACCGCTCATCACCGGGCCGCACACAGTGGCCAGCGATGATGCAGGAGCGTGCGTCTACAATCACCGCTCATCACCGGGCTGTACATAGTGGGCAGCGATGATGCAGGAGCGTGCGTCTACAATCAGCGCTCATCACCGGGCTGTACATAGTGGGCAGCGATGATGCAGGAGCGTGCATCTACAATCAGCGCTCATCACCGGGCTGTACACTGTGGGCAGCGATGATGCAGGAGCGTGCGTCTACAATCACCGCTCATCACCGGGCTGTACATAGTGGGCAGCGATGATGCAGGAGCGTGCATCTACAATCACCGCTCATCACCGGGCTGTACATAGTGGGCAGCGATGATGCAGGAGCGTGCGTCTACAATCACCGCTCATCACCGGGCTGTACATAGTGGGCAGCGATGATGCAGGAGCGTGCGTCTACAATCACCGCTCATCACCGGGCTGTACATAGTGGGCAGCGATGATGCAGGAGCGTGCGTCTACAATCACCACTAATCACCGGGCTGTACACTGTGGCCAGCGATGATGCAGGAGCGTGCATCTACAATCACCGCTCATCACCAGGCTGTACACAGTGGCCAGCGATGATGCAGGAGCGTGCGTCTACAATCACCGCTCATAACCGGGCTGTACATAGTGGGCAGCGATGATGCAGGAGCGTGCGTCTACAATCACCACTAATCACCGGGCTGTACAAAGTGGGCAGCGATGATGCAGGAGCGTGCGTCTACAATCACCGCTCATCACCGGGCTGTACACTGTGGCCAGCGATGATGCAGGAGCGTGCGCCTACAATCACCGCTCATCACCGGGCCGCACACAGTGGCCAGCGATGATGCAGGAGCGTGCGTCTACAATCACCGCTCATCACCGGGCTGTACATAGTGGGCAGCGATGATGCAGGAGCGTGCGTCTACAATCAGCGCTCATCACCGGGCTGTACATAGTGGGCAGCGATGATGCAGGAGCGTGCATCTACAATCAGCGCTCATCACCGGGCTGTACACTGTGGGCAGCGATGATGCAGGAGCGTGCGTCTACAATCACCGCTCATCACCGGGCTGTACATAGTGGGCAGCGATGATGCAGGAGCGTGCGTCTACAATCACCGCTCATCACCGGGCTGTACATAGTGGGCAGCGATGATGCAGGAGCGTGCGTCTACAATCACCGCTCATCACCGAGCTGTACACTGTGGCCAGCGATGATGCAGGAGCGTGCGTCTACAATCACCGCTCATCACCGGACCATACATAGTGGGCAGCGATGATGCAGGAGCGTGCGTCTACAATCACCGTTCATCACCGGGCTGTACACTGTGGGCAGCGATGATGCAGGAGCGTGCATCTACAATCACCGTTCATCACCGGGCTGTACACTGTGGGCAGCGATGATGCAGGAGCGTGCATGCATCTACAATCACCGTTCATCACCGGGCCGTACACAGTGGCCAGCGATGATGCAGGAGCGTGCGTCTACAATCACCGCTCATCACCGGGCCGTACACTGTGGGCAGCTTTTGAGCTAAAGACCCAAGAACCTTTTTGCTATATATATGAACGGCGGTTATTGGAACTGTAAGCCCATTCAAAAAACTGTTGTGTAAAAGTAATTGTGCATAAACCTTTTTTAATATATAATTAATTTTAACTGATAATGTAAAGCAAGTTGAATATTCATTACTTTTCTATCTCATATTATGG
The DNA here is from genome assembly GCF_055691185.1 of Crinia signifera. NCBI lineage: Eukaryota > Metazoa > Chordata > Amphibia > Anura > Myobatrachidae > Crinia > Crinia signifera. The sequence continues at coordinate 436,290,021 of NC_139217.1, read as the reverse complement.
TCATGTGGCCAGTTATGCTTCATGCTTAACCAGATCTTGTAGTCAGTGAGGTGACGGTAAGAGACGGACACTGACTCTGACAGAGGAATGGACTTAATGAATGCTTTTACTTCTTGCATGGTAGGGCAATGTATTTTTGGCCCCTTTCGACCTAGTTAATTATTTAATGTATAATATATCTTAGCAGGAAAGATGCAGAGGTGGGTCCATCTCATTTTCTGCTGTGACCTCTGCAATTAGAGCACATCTCTCGCACTGTACATACACAGTATATTGAAGAGCATCTTTGTGATTGTAACTGCTAAAAAAAAAAACTGAACTTTTATTTAAACTATTGTATTTAGAAATGTATTTCAGATTTTTTCTTTCGGTTAGGCGTGTGTAAAAACACGTGTTCCATAATATGTTACAGCCCCATGCAAAAGTAATTAGTCTCTTTGTAATGCTGGCTACACACCCTGTACTATTGTGGTATGAAGCCTCTGTCTACAATGTCCCGTTCTCAGAATGTCAGTACTGACATGGGAGGGTTAGTGGGGTGGTTAGTGTTAGGAGAAGAATAGCCATCTGGACCATATGTCGACATTTCATCAGTGTCTACATGATGAATGTTGGCATTGATATTCTCATGTCAATATTAGGACTATTGACAAATGCAAGCCCTCAATGGGAAATTGAAGAATTTGCGGCAAACAAGAAAGTGGACATAATTTAATATGCCAATAATCAGGCTCCAGAATCCTACGCTGTCATTGGTAGAAAGTACAACCAAAGTCAGGCCCTGCTCTTCATTCCAGCATGCACCCAGTAACTGCAATCTATTACGTTACTGTTGGTTCTCCTTAAGGTGCCCATACAATGAGTCCATTTCTGTCGATTCTGGCTCAGTTTGATGACCCCTCAGGTCCATTGAACGGTCTCGTTCGCATCGGACTTGCTGGCCGTCCGACCACCCGACCTGGGACCTCCCTCCCTGTGTGGAGGGGCGCGGCAGCGGAGTCCGGCCAGGTGGTGGCAGGGAGCGGGCAGCTCGTAGTGGCGGGAAACAGGGTCTGTCAGAGCGGCGGCGGCTGGAATCTTGTAGCCGCATTTTGCCGGGCGGCGGGATACGGCTGCTGAATATTTTGAAATGACTGGCCGGACGTTGATTGGCTGAGAGAATTCTCTCAGCCAATCATCGGCCTCCCATCTGAAAAACTCCCACGTGAAAAACTCATGTCGACCTTTTGACTGTCGACCTAATGCTTGTGTCGACCTTAGCCACCTCAACCTATTCCATGTGTCGACATAAGCCCTGTCAACCTAATGTATGTCGACCTTTATGGTGTTGACCCTATGACCCATACCCTTTCAGATTATCCATAAATCTGCTTTCAGTATCGCTACTATGTCATTGCTGAAACTACACCCAACCTATTGATCTGAATAAACTATTGGAATGTTTTGCGCGGCCCACAATTGGTGACATTGTACATCGCAGAACGCGAGGGTTCCCTGTGTTATGCAGGAGTGGCATTGAGTGATGAAATTGCTCTGGGTAGATTTATTAAGCTCAGTGAAGTGATAAACTGTCTGGTTTTTATCACTGGCCAATCAGCTCCAACCTGTGAAGTTACAGGCTTGGTTTGAAAAATTACAAGTAGGAGCTGATTGGCCAGTGATAAAAAAACAGACAATTTATCACTTCACCGAGCTTAATAAATCTACCCCTCAATCTCTGCTTTTCCTGTTACACAGATTTGTATTTGGCTTAGGAATATGAAATGCTCCCAGCGAGCAAACTGTACAACCGGCTAAACGGCTTCTTAGGCGCAACCGCAGCCATTAGATACATGCAGAAAAATAAGAGATATATTCTTCGTGAAGTGATTTTCTGGTTAGTTTCCCTCCCCGATGACATAAAGATCATTTTAATTTATTTGCGGGGGCTTCAACAAACACAAACATTTTTAATTGTATCTGTAGAGCGCATTGGAAGCAAAGGTTTGTTCACTAATCTCTCTAAATGAGCATGTTACAGTATAAAGCTATGATCGTCCTTACTTCATTATTTCTATTGTCAGAAGCCCAGTTTATTTCCAGTGAAGACCATAATATATTATACTTGTCTCTTGGAAATCATTACATCTGCCATTTCTTACAGCTCACATGTGTTTGTGTATGCGCTTATATATATAATCTTTGATTCCCATTTGTTAAACATATCAACCGTAAAGAAACAAAGGCAGCGCTACCGCTGAAGGAGTATCAGTAGAACAGTCAGCCAGAATAATCGGTAGTGGCATCGGGAAGGGGGGGGGGGGGGGGTTTGCGATGTGGCATCGGGAGCCAGATAGTTTTTGTGATGGTTTGTGGCATCTGCTTCACAATGCGCTCAGCTGATGTGAGCCAGGAAAAGCCCTATGTCTTCAGTCACAGCCAGGCTGCGCAGGCAAGGTTCTACAAATGCGATTGCATCATGGGGAGGGACTTTGCATGTGGGCGGCCCCCAGCATGTGGGAGTCTGTAGTTGCAGTTTTGCTTTTTACCCCTTTGAGTGCCAAGTGAATTTGTCAAAATTGGTGTGAAAATTGCCAGGCAAACATTTTTATTTGCAATGAAAAAGAAAAAGAGGGAATGGGGGACAATGGGTTTTTGTAATGTAGTGTGGTGATAAGATCCCTGTGAGTGACTGAGTGGACCCTCAAGATAGGGTGTATATGTCCTGAAGCACTCTCAACTTATACGGGTCACGTGGTGCCGTTTTGTAGGACCGTGACCGGCTCTTCTCAGGCAGGGACAGATGTAGGAGCCAGCTTAGCAAGAGGCAGCGAGGACGGCGGCACACTCCAGTGCGGCTTTCTCAACACAAGCCGGCTCGGCTCTAAAGGTAACCAAAAGGTTATGATTCAATCCTCCTTACTAATACCCATATTTTGGTTGTAATCAAGGATATATGAGGATCATATCATATCTTAATACCAATTAAATTGTGACATCTCCCAGACTAGCCTGTTAGGCAATTATTGACTAAATTATCAAGAGGCAATAATTGCGTGCATATAGCATGTCTGATGACGGAGCCGCCGAGCTCCGAAACGTTACTCCTTATCAAGCACATGGATTAAAATTAATCCACTTGTTTCCCCCCCAGCAATAAGTCTCCGAGTGCCGCCTTATTTCTTTTGTCTACATTGGAGGCACCAACACCTCAATTGATGGCACCGGAGCCAGCTAAAGTCAGCTTCCACTGTAAGTCCTGAGTGCCGGTCCTTCCTCTATCTAAATTATCAATATAAATATTTTTTTTAAAATTTTGTTATAACTAGGGATAAACCCATCAATTTTAAAATATACCTAATAAAGGTATTTATTTTAATACTGTATTTATACACATTACCTGTGATATAAGGGTGCCCCCCCACCCAGAGTTCTCTTTTCTCTCCTCCTCTCTTGGCAATTTAAAACATTTTTATTTATCATAATGACCTGTAATATTTTCCTTATACAGGTGAAGTCTCCCATATCCGGAGATCTCTTATCCAAAATATTAAAAAAAAAGTCCCCCGATGTCCACGGCAGCCTTCAGGATCTTCTTCAGCGGTCCCAGGAGTGCATTTTGCGGTTGCGTGGGCGCACCGACAAACTTGCGCAATGCACACCTGGGACCGCTGAAGAAGATCCTGAAGGCTGCTGTGGATGCCGGGGGACCAGGTAAGTATGTTACTCAACCTGTATAGGAAATATGATCTGTTTTTACACCGCGTTTGTTATTTGAATTTATATAACAAATGTGAGCAACACTGGCATTCTTAGTGGATAATTTGAACATCTCTCACAGATGTTGACACTCAAAGGGTAAGCAAAACTGCGTGTGATGCTGAATTAGGCCGGTATTTGGTTTGCTGCGGTAATGACACTTTTCGGCAATTATGTTTTGGGTGCCTCAGACACACAAAGCATAATCCCAGCTAGGCAGCCCTCAGAACTGAGATAACACGTGGGTTTGGATACTTATCCCAGATCCTATGTGTTATCGTATGAAAATGGGCACCCCCCCCTCTCCCCCCCCCCCCCCCCCAAAAAAAAAAAAAACGACCATTTATTTTGGAAAATGTGTTATGTCTAAAGGCCCCCATACATTAGTCCGACTTGTCCTAAGGACAAGTCGGATCTGATTCCCCCCTGCAGCTCCCCGGGAGGGGGACACACGATTTGGCACTTGATGTGCCAAGTTTTGCAAATAATTCATCGCATGCGATGTATCATTTGCAACTCCAGGGGAGCTGCAATGTGAAGGGAGCAGGGGGCAGGGGGACATTGAGGCGGCTGGGGGGACGGACGCTGCGGGGGACACAGCTGCGGCAATTACTTACAGCTGAGCCGGGCAGGGGGAGCCGGGAGCTGTCTGTACCGAAGGAAAAAAAAAGCCCATACAATGAATGGGCAGCCTGTGATTGGCTGCTGAGCGCTCTCTCAGCCAATTGCTGACTGGCTGAGAGAGCGCTCAGCCAATCACAGGCTGCCCATTCATTGTATGGGCTTTTTTTTCTTTTCCTTCCGTACTGACAGCTCCCGCCGGCTCCCCCTGCCTGGATCTATGCCGCCTGTGTCCCCCGCAGCGTCCCCAGCCCCCCCTGCTCCCTCTACCGCCGCGCCGCCCCAATAGGTCCCAAGTCGGGTGGTCGGACGTGCAGCAGGTCCGACCACCCGACGCAGATCCGATGCGCACGGGACCGCGCATCGGATCTGAGGGGACATCAAAACTAGCCGATTTTGGTCCGAATTTGGCCAGATCCGACTGATCTGGCTGAAATCTGACCAAAATCGGCTAGTGTATGGGGGCCTTTATATTGTACCATCACATGCACATACAACCTGATCTTCAGAAGAAACCAGTTTTCTTTTCTTAAAGCGTGGTTGGAGGCGCGCACACACACACACACACACACACACACACACACACACACACTCTGTTGAGATACAGATGTGACCTCATACACTGAGCCTCAGTAAGCGATACGGTGTTAGTGAGCCACAGCAAACCGCTTCACAAGACTGCACTATCAAATTTGATCTGTGACACTTGTATATCTGTGTGCAAGGCATGTCGCACTGGAGCTAATAAAGGATATTGAGAATTGAAACAATGGCCCGACAATTGTACAGGTGCGCACCCAGCTTAAGATCTCGTTCACATATTAAAAGTAAATTTGGTACATTTTATCATTTATAAATCTCGACTTTATCTGTAATTGATCCCTATTACTCTAATAAGGTGCTGCTTATGTTCAAAATGTGCTTTGTTTATGATCTTCATGTTTATTAAATATGTAATTACATTTTTCAATTAAACTTTAATTACACATACATTTCATAAAAAAAAAAAAAAAAAGGTTGTATCTGCCTTTTTGCCTGTAGGTGTCACTGTTGCAAAAGCTGTCTATATACAGCACTAGGTCCCCCCTCTCCTTGCTGGTTATATTCGTATTTTTCTAAAAAGCTGTTAATATTTGAATAATGCATCACACAACTGTGGTTAGGACCTTGTTTTTCCCAGTGCTTGGGAAAGTGTCAGCAGTTACAACTTATGTCACTGTTTAAGTAGCGAGGTTGTATGGAAACCTCAGTCACTTAAACGTTGGCCCTGTGTCGCACTGGTAGCAACGCGGCATCTCTTGACTCCCGAATCGGCTGACAATGCAAACTCCTCGAGTCTTTGATCTTCTGCTTTCCTTCATATGACCTCTGCTGACGGATAATTTATTTCTTTCTAATCCATTCGAGAATATTAAATCCTTAAGGGTCAATGTTACTCTTTCTTGTTCAAAGCCATGCTAATTTGCAGTGCAATTTTCATTGTAAATATTATACAGCAAAGCCATCTTGTCTTCTTAAAATCTGCTCTTTTCCAAAGAACAAAGATCTAGTTTCCTGCAGCAGTGGAAGAGCTGATTTTCTGTATTTTCCCTCTTCTATAAAAAACATTAAGCTTGAGAATATACAGAGCTGGTCAGTGCTGTATTCACCGTACAGCCGCTAAGGTCAGGGGAAAGTGAGCGAACACATTGGTTAATAGATAGAAGATACATAGATGTAACATTATAAGAGATAAATGTAACATTGTAAGTCAATATATAAACCTTTATTACAATCCTATACAGCACCATCCTATGTGCAGTGTTTATTGTTCACGGGATCATAGGTATGCCAATCACGGGGCATTTTTAAAAATGCCCGATCCGGGGATTGGCTACCCTAATATAAAAAACCCGCCTCGGCCGCCCCGCATATTTACTTACAGATGCGTGGTGAGGCCGGGCGGGTGGGCGAGCCGGGGTTATGGAGCCCGGGCTGGTCCGCGGGTGGGCGGGCTGGTCCGCTGCTGGGTGGGTGGGCAGTCTGGTGGATTGGCCACCCTAATCATGATACAAATATACAAAATTATAAAAGACCAGTTCAAAGTCTAACAAACAATGTATAAAATAAACTAGCGGCCCGCACTCATTGCCATGCAGATTTTTGTATTACTGTTGATCCCTATTCATATTGGCTGCTTGTGTACCGTAACGCGTCTGAAAATCAGATGAGTTTACTTCATAGGTACGTTGGTTTCTCAGGTAGGTGCCCATACACGGTACAATCACTGGGTGTGATGAGATGCGTGCTCCCATCACACATCTCATCGCACAGCTCAAAAAGTATGTGCTGCACCTACTTTTTGTACTAGATCTCATCTCATTGCATTGCAAAACCTATGCGATGCGATCTAGTCCAAATTATATACAATAATTGTGCCATGTATGGGCACCTTAAGACGCGTTAGAAAGTAAATACCAAGATAAAAGTAATTCTGGGTAAACACCAGAACGATTTGGACTCAATTCCCCCAATTTCGATACAATATTGATCGATTGTATGTAAATTGGGCATATTTTTAGATCCGATCTGATGCGCGTTCCCGCTGGTCTTTTGGACGTTTCTCAGATCCTACCTGCTGCAGTCAGGATTTGAAAAGGACCCCCTTCAACTGGGTACCAATCGGAATCGGATTGGATGCAGATCGTGAGCAGATTGTGTGCTCCAGCAGATCGTGCGACCATGGTATGGTCGTCTCACAATCTGCTCACGATCATGGTCGTTCTTGTGTGTACCCAGCATTACTCTGCATGGCCAGGATTATGGAAATAGGATGTTTAACATTTCCTTCACTTACATTAAATTCCGCAAAGCGTACTTGAAAACATCTAATAATACATATGCTAAGATGGTGAACTTGCCTCGCACGTCCTGTGATATTTTTCTCTGACCTTTGTTGCAGAGTTGGCAACCCAGGATCATGCTATAACATGTATTTTGGTACTTGTTACCTAGAACGGCGCCCATCGCGGGCATCGCATGTACATCATATGCCATTATAATGGCATGCGATGCGACCAATGCGATGCCCGCAATTTCACATAGAAATGAATGTTAAAAGGTAAATCGCGTCGAAAAAACGCATGCGATGCGACCGACACGATTACCGCGATTTACATAGGGAACAATGTTAAATGGCCCAATTGACCCGATTTTACATAGGGAACAATGTTAAATGGCCCACAGACCCCAAATAGCCACCCTGAAGTCTGAAATGGCCCCCCCAATTGTTAACGCCACCCCACGATCAACGTCAACCCGAAACGTGGCGAGGGGCGGCGGTACGCGTCCTCCGACCTTTTCATACCCCCACTATCCACGTCGGCGTGGAGTTGAGAATAGAAAGTGTGGCGAGCGCAGCGAGCCACAGATCCCGAAGCGTGGCGAGCGCACGCGGATACCTGTGAAGCCCGCGAGGGGACGCGGATACCTGTGAAGGTATCCGCATCCCCTCGCGGGGCTCGCTGCGCTCGCCACGCTTCGGGCTCGGTGGCTCGCTGCCCTCGCCACACTTTCTATTCTCAACTCCACACCGACGTGGATAGTGGGGGTATGAAAAGGTCGGAGGACGTGTAACGCCGCCCCTCGCGGGCTCACTGTGCTCGCCACGCTTCGGGTTGACGTTGATCGTGGGGTGGCGTTAACAATTGGGGGGGCCATTTCACACTTCAGGGTGGGTATTTGGGGTCTGTGGGACATTTAACATTGTTCCCTATGTGAAATCGGGTCAATTGGGCCATTTAACATTGTTCCCTATGTAAAATCGCGGTAATCGCGTCGGTCGCATCGCATGCGATTTTTTGGCCGCATGCGATGTGACCGACACGATTTTTTTTCCTTTCAATGCCTAAGATCAATATCGTGGGTGCCGTTCTAGGTAACAAGTACCTGTATTTTAGTATCCCATGTGGGCATGTGACATACAGAATGTACGGGGTATCTACAGTATACTGCAGCCTATGTAAATGGTAGGTGGAAGTTTTGGCCAAAACAATCCATCATATGCTAGCAGTCATTTATCTTGTTACAGAACATCGTAGAAAGTGATTGCTAGAGTCTCCTTGGTTACATGACCAACGCCTACACTTTCCCCTTAAATGTCACATTTAGTCTATTAGACAACTGATTATATTCTAGAAATAAGATCAGACCATCACTTTTATGTACCACCCATCCTACAGGCACATAAAAATAGGTTTGAAAAATGACAACTGGGAGCTGATTGGCTGCTGCGTTGACACCAGCCACTTTAATCACTTCGCCAGGCTGAATAAATCTGTCCCTAAAGGCCCATACACACTGGGCGACTTTGAGCTGAAAGCCACTCAAGACAGCAAGTTTGAGCGGCTTTCAGCTCAAAGCCGCCCAGTGTGTATGCCCCGGCAATGAGCGGTGAGCACTGCTGTGCGCTCCTGCGTCATCACCGGGAAAGCTGCTCATCTGCTGGTATCACCAGCAGATGAGTGGCTTTGAGGACAGTTTTGCATTGCGCTGTACAAAGCTGTCCTCCCCCTGCTGATGGCACCGTGCAGGGGGAAAGCAGCACAATGTGTATGCACTGAGTGGTTTCCCCCCCAGCGATGATAGCCATCATCGCTGTCCATACACGCCGGGCATAGTCGCCCAGTGTGTATGGACCTTATGTTTGCTAGTTACTGTGCTTTTTCCCATCAGTATTGAGTAGTACATTATTCCTCTGTATACCGTCTGTTTAAACATTCAAGGAGCTAGTTTAATATAGATGAGGCCTATAATGGAATAAATGTATTGCTTTTTGCCTTTAACCCCTTCCTGACAGAGCCAGTTTTTGCGTTCCTGACAGAGCCCTTTTTTTCAAATCTGACATGTCTCACTTAAGTGGGGATAACTTTTTTTTGCTTTTACTTATCCCAGTGATTTTGAGATTGTTTTTTCGTGACACATTGTACTTCAAATTAGTGGTAAATTTGGGTCGATACAGTCTGTGTTTTTTTGTGAAAAATACCAAAATGTCGTGAAAAAATGGAAAATTTAGCAATTTGCAAAATGTTAAATTTTCTGCTTGTGAGACAAATAATCATACCACTCAAAATAGTTAATAACTAACATAGACCATATGTCTACTTTATGTTGACATCATTATTTCAACTTCCTTTTCATTTTTTTGGACACTAGGAGGCTTACAATATGAATAGCAAATTCTCAAGAAAATTTCAAACACTGATTTTTTTAGGGACCAGTTCAGTTCTGATGTGACTTTGAGGGACTTGTATGTGAGACACCCCCATAAATGATACCATTTCAAAAACTGCACCCCTCACAGTATTCAAAACAGCATTTTGGAAGTTTGTTAACCCTTTAGGTGTTTCACAGGAATTAAAACAAAGTGTAGGTGAAATTTCAAAATTTCATTTTTTTTGCAGATTTGCAATTTTAATACATTTTTCTAAGGAACACAGTACATTTTACTAGAGAAATGTGACAAAAAATTGATTCCCCCAATTCTTTTGTTTTCATAAATATCCTATATGTGGCCCTAGTGTGCACGTTGACCAAACCACAGGCTTCATAATAGAAGGAGCACCTACTTGATTTTGGAGCCTCCTTTTTATGAGATTATTTTTTAGGCACCATGTAGGTTTCTAGGCACCATAAGATGCTAAAAGTTAGGAACCCCCCCAAAGCACCCCAAACTCTGTGCCCCAATTTCTCCCGAGTACGGCAATGCCTCACATGTGACCAAAAAATACCATTTGGGTGCATGGCAGGACTCAGAAAGGAAGGAGTGATTTTTGGATTTTGCAGCTCAGATTCTGGTGGAATGTTGGTGGGTGCTATGTTGCATTAGCAAGACCCCCCAAGCACCAATACAGTGGAACCCCCCCACAAGTGACCCCATTTTGCAAACTACACCCCTCAGGGAATTCATCTAGGGGTATAGTGTACATTTCAAACCCCCAGGGGTTTCACCAATTTTGATACAACTGGGCAGTGAAAATGAAAAATTACATTTTTTTACACAAAAATGCAGTTCTGGCTCAAAATTTTTCATTTTCACAAGGAATGAAGGAGACAAAGCACCCCAAAATCTGTGCCCCAATTTCTCCCGAGTATGGCAATGCCTCATATGTGACCAAAAAATACCAGTTGGGTGCATGGCAGGACTCAGAAGGGAAGGAGTGATTTTTGGTGGTGAAATGTTGGTGGGTGCTATGTCGCATTAGCAAGACCCCCAAAGCACCAATACAGTGGAACCCCCCCACAAGTGACCCCATTTTGCAAACTACACCCCTCAGGGAATTCATCTAGGGGTATAGTGTACATTTCAAACCCCCAGGGGTTTCACCAATTTTGATACAACTGGGCAGTGAAAATGAAAAATTACATTTTTTTACACAAAAATGCAGTTCTGGCTCAAAATTTTTCATTTTCAGAAGGTATGAAGGAGAAAAAGCACCCCAAAATCTGTGCCCCAATTTCTCCCGAGTACGGCAATGCCTCACATGTGACCAAAAAATACCATTTGGGCGCATGGCAGGACTCAGAAGGGAAGGAGTGATTTTTGGATTTTGCAGCTCAGATTCTGGTGGAATTTTGGTGGGTGCTATGTCGCATTAGCAAGACCCCCCAAGCACCAATACAGTGGAACCCCCCCACAAGTGACCCCATTTTGCAAACTACACCCCTCAGGGAATTCATCTAGGGGTATAGTGTACATTTCAAACCCCCAGGGGTTTCACCAATTTTGATACAACTGGGCTGTGCAAATGCAAAATTACATTTTTTACACAAAAATGCAGTTCTGGCTCAAAATTTTTCATTTTCACAAGGAATGAAGGAGACAAAGCACCCCAAAATCTGTGCCCCAATTTCTCCCGAGTACGGCAATGCCTCACATGTGACCAAAAAATACCATTTGGGTGCATGGCAGGACTCAGAAAGGAAGGAGTGATTTTTGGATTTTGCAGCTCAGATTCTGGTGGAATGTTGGTGGGTGCTATGTTGCATTAGCAAGACCCCCCAAGCACCAATACAGTGGAACCCCCCCACAAGTGACCCCATTTTGCAAACTACACCCCTCAGGGAATTCATCTAGGGGTATAGTGTACATTTCAAACCCCCAGGGGTTTCACCAATTTTGATACAACTGGGCAGTGAAAATGAAAAATTACATTTTTTTACACAAAAATGCAGTTCTGGCTCAAAATTTTTCATTTTCACAAGGAATGAAGGAGACAAAGCACCCCAAAATCTGTGCCCCAATTTCTCCCGAGTATGGCAATGCCTCATATGTGACCAAAAAATACCAGTTGGGTGCATGGCAGGACTCAGAAGGGAAGGAGTGATTTTTGGTGGTGGAATGTTGGTGGGTGCTATGTCGCATTAGCAAGACCCCCAAAGCACCAATACAGTGGAACCCCCCCACAAGTGACCCCATTTTGCAAACTACACCCCTCAGGGAATTCATCTATGGGTATAGTGTACATTTCAAACCCCCAGGGGTTTCACCAATTTTGATACAACTGGGCAGTGAAAATGAAAAATTAAATTTTTTTACACAAAAATGCAGTTCTGGCTCAAAATTTTTCATTTTCAGAAGGCATGAAGGAGAAAAAGCACCCCAAAATCTGTGCCCCAATTTCTCCCGAGTACGGCAATGCCTCACATGTGACCAAAAAATACCAGTTGGGTGCATGGCAGGACTCAGAAGGGAAGGAGTGATTTTTGGATTTTGCAGCTCAGATTCTGGTGGAATTTTGGTGGGTGCTATGTCGCATTAGCAAGACCCCCCAAGCACCAATACAGTGGAACCCCCCCACAAGTGACCCCATTTTGCAAACTACACCCCTCAGGGAATTCATCTAGGGGTATAGTGTACATTTCAAACCCCCAGGGGTTTCACCAATTTTGATACAACTGGTGAGTGAAAATGAAAAATTACATTTTTTACACAAAAATGCAGTTCTGGCTCAAAATTTTTCATTTTCACAAGGAATGAAGGAGACAAAGCACCCCAAAATCTGTGCCCCAATTTCTCCCGAGTACGGCAATGCCTCACATGTGACCAAAAAATACCATTTGGGTGCATGGCAGGACTCAGAAAGGAAGGAGTGATTTTTGGATTTTGCAGCTCAGATTCTGGTGGAATGTTGGTGGGTGCTATGTTGCATTAGCAAGACCCCCCAAGCACCAATACAGTGGAACCCCCCCACAAGTGACCCCATTTTGCAAACTACACCCCTCAGGGAATTCATCTAGGGGTATAGTGTACATTTCAAACCCCCAGGGGTTTCACCAATTTTGATACAACTGGGCAGTGAAAATGAAAAATTACATTTTTTTACACAAAAATGCAGTTCTTGCTCAAAATTTTTCATTTTCAGAAGGTATGAAGGAGAAAAAGCACCCCAAAATCTGTGCCCCAATTTCTCCCGAGTACGGCAATGCCTCATGTGTGACCAAAAAGTGTCAGGACTCAGAAGGGAAGGAGTGATATTTGGATTTTGCAGCACAAATTCTGGTGGAATGTTGGTGGGTGCTTTGTCGCATTAGCAAGACCCCCAAAGCACCAATACAGTGGAACCCCCCCACAAGTGACCCCATTTTGCAAACTACACCCCTCAGGGAATTCATCTAGGGGTATAGTGTACATTTCAAACCCCCAGGGGTTTCACCAATTTTGATACAACTGGTGAGTGAAAATGAAAAATTACATTTTTTTACACAAAAATGCAGTTCTGGCTCAAAATTTTTCATTTTCAGAAGGTATGAAGGAGAAAAAGCACCCCAAAATCTGTGCCCCAATTTCTCCCGAGTACGGCAATGCCTCATGTGTGACCAAAAAGTGGCAGGACTCAGAAGGGAAGGAGTGATATTTGGATTTTGCAGCACAAATTCTGGTGGAATGTTGGTGGGTGCTATGTCGCATTAGCAAGACCCCCAAAGCACCAATACAGTGGAACCCCCCCACAAGTGACCCCATTTTGCAAACTACACCCCTCAGGGAATTCATCTAGGGGTATAGTGTACATTTCAAACCCCCAGGGGTTTCACCAATTTTGATACAACTGGGCAGTGAAAATGAAAAATTACATTTTTTTACACAAAAATGCAGTTCTGGCTCAAAATTTTTCATTTTCAGAAGGTATGAAGGAGAAAAAGCACCCTAAAATCTGTGCCCCAATTTCTCCCGAGTACGGCAATGCCACACATGTGACCAAAAAATACCAGTTGGGTGCATGGCAGGACTCAGAAGGGAAGGAGTGATTTTTGGATTTTGCGGCTCAGATTCTGGTGGAATGAATGGTGGGTGCTATGTGGCATTAGCAAGACCCCCGAAGCACGGTGAAATGATGAACCTAAAAATCCATAGATGTGTGGTATATTTTAAAACACTCCTTTATACATAGGCCGGGTTTGTCGGGGCAAGTGTCACACTGGAAAATAGTTTGCTTTCTTATTCCCTTTTTATAGCAAACTTTGCACCTTTTTTGTGTCCTGCCCTTTTTTCCAGTGGAGGGGATTTCATCAGGAAAATGCTGCCCTGGTACAATATGGGGGCCAGTACTAGAAGTACTGGGGCCCTCTGCCTGCTGGTTCCCAAATACTAGGCCCTTTATGACTTCCTCTTGAAAGTGCATAAATGTCCCCCTCTGGCCGGTAGAACGGAATAGCACGTAAGCGTTATACAGTGCCATCTGGATGATATACACGGCCAGCTTCTTGTACCAGATTTTTGTTTTCCGCAGGGCACTGTACGGCTTCAGTACCTGATCTGAAAGATCCACTCCGCCCATGTACCTATTGTAATCCAGGATACAATTAGGTTTGGAGGTGTGGGTACTGGTACCTCGTACAGGGACGGAGGTGGTACTGTCTCCGTGAATTGTTGTCAGTATAAGGACATCCCTCTTGTCCTTATATTTGACCAACAACATATTTTCGGTGCATATTCCCCTGCTTTCACCCCTTCTCATTACTTGGGCAATGTGCGTTTTTGGGAGGCCTCTTTGGTTCTTGCGCACAGTACCGCAAGCTGCTGTACCTCTTGAACCAAGGGCCTTAAACAGGGGGATGCTGGTGTAAAAGTTATCCACATAGAGGTGATAACCTTTATCCAGGAAGGGGTGCACTAAATCCCAGACAATTTTTCCACTAACACCTACGAGGGAGGGGGGGCATTCTGGCGGTTCAATTCTTGAATCCTTCCCTTCATATACCCTAAACCTGTGGGTGTACCCTGAGGTGCTTTCACACAGCTTATACATTTTTATGCCATACCTTGCCCTCTTACTGGGAAGGTACTGGCGGAATTTAACCCTTCCTTTAAAATGTATAAGGGACTCGTCTATGCAAATGAATTTATCTGGGATGTACATCTCTTCAAATTTGGCACTGAAATGATCAATGACCGGCCTGACTTTGAATAGCCGGTCAAAGGTGGGATCATCTCTGGGTGGGCACTGTGCATTATTGTTGTAATGCAAAAATTTAAGGATCGTCTCAAATCGAGCCCGGGGCATGGCCATACGGTAAAATGGGGTGCTGTACAGAACATCTGTACTCCAATATTGCCTAATTTCTGGCTTTTTTACTATGCCCATATGAAGCACCAGACCCCAAAACGTCATCATCTCTACTGCATCTACAGGGGTCCACCTAGCAAATGATGACGTGGGGTTTTGAGCAATAAACTGCTGGGCATATAAATTAGTTTGGTCCACAATTAAATTTATAAAATCATCAGAGAAAAATAATTTGAAAAAGTCAATTTCTCTGAGACCTGTGGAATCAAATTGGATTCCTGGCATGGCCAAAAACTCAGGAACCTGGGGCTCAAAATTGTCTGGTGGTGGGGTCCATACGAGATCAATTATTGGGGGGGGGGTCTCAGCTGCTCTACGGGGGCGTCTTTGAGGGGGTCCCTCATCACTAGAGGAGGAAGATGAGGTTAAGATGAATCCTTCAAATTCCCCGCTTGCCTCACTGGCTGTGTCAGAATCAGAGGCAAGCATGGCATATGCCTCCTCCGCTGAATACATTCTTCTGGATGACTGGGATGACATTTGGGATGACATTTGGGATGCCATTTTTATTTTTGTGTTACTGGTAGTAAAATGTTTCAACACGTGTATAGTGTAGGGGGGGTACAAACTTTATTTCAACCCGGGGGGTATGTAGTGTGTAGTGTGTATGTAGTGCAGAAAAAAAAAAAATACTTTATACAGGAATTTGAACCCAATTAAAAAAAAAAAAAAATTGAAGGGGTTAAAAAAAAAAAAAAAAGGTCCTGCGCCAAAAATTGAGCACAGATGTTGGTCAGTAACGTCCGTCACTGAACAGCGCTCAAAGGCAACAGGAATTTGATCAAAAAAAAAAAAAAAATAGATCAACCCTGTGCCGAAAAAGCTGATCAGTGATGTACGTCACTGATCAGCGCACAGTGGCCACAGGACACCCACAAAATCACAGTGTGTGTAAAAAAAAAATTAAAAAAAGACCCACAGCAGCCTCAAAAAAAAAAAAGGTGATCAGTGATGCAACACTGATTACCAGTGAGGGGCAGCAGGTGCACAACCTTTGGTGCAACTGACAGTGCAACTGGCAGCAACTGACAGGTATATATAAAAAAAAAAAACCTCTGCGCCCCCAAAAAGTTGCTGATCACCTCAGATATAGTGATCAGCACAAAAGGCGGGGGTAGCAGACACAAAATATACACTCTCTATCACTCTCTGTCACTATCTCTCTCTATCTCTCCCTATCTCTCACTATCTATCACTCTAGGACACTGCAGCAGCAGCACTGACAGTTATATATGTATAAAAAAAAACCTGCACCCCCAAAAAGGGGGGGTAGCAGACACAAAATATACACTCTCTATCACTCTCTGTCACTATCTCTCTCTATCTCTCTATCTCTCACTATCTATCACTATCTATCACTCTATGACACTGCAGCAGCAGCACTGACAGTTATATATATATAAAAAAAAAACCTGCACCCCCAAAAAGGGGGGGGGGGGGTAGCAGAGACAAATCTCTCTATCTCTCACTATCTATCACTATCTATCACTATCTATCACTATCTATCACTCTATGACACTGCAGCAGCAGCACTGACAGTTATTTATATATAAAAAAACCCTGCACCCCCAAAAAGGGGAGGTAGCAGACACAAAATATAGCTCTCTCTGTCACTATCTCTCTATCTCTCTCTATCTCTCTCTCTATCTCTCTATCACACTGCAGCAGCAGCAGGAAGTCCCAAGAAGTCAGATCCAGGAAGCGTCCAGCACGCTACAAGCAGTGATCAAGTGATCAGGTAAGGTATTTGCAAGGATCAGGTAAGTATTAGCAAGGATCAGGTCAGTATCACGGCAGATAGGCACGGTGACCGCTCTGCACGCTATTCCAGACCGGAATGGCGTCTGCAGCGCAGTCACCGGTAGTTTAAATGTCGTGCCTTGGCTGTGATTGGTCCGTGGGTCCCACGGACCAATCACAGCCTTGGGGGCAGGTGGGGTGAGGGTGGGGTGAGGTGTCATCGTCACCGATGACCCCCTCATGCCCCCTGACGCCCGGCGGTGATTGACACCTGTGTTACCGAGCGTCCGATTCGCTGGTAACACAGGAAAACGCTGTGAATGGCTGTTCACACTGAACAGCCAATCACAGCGATCGCCGACGGGGGGGCGACATCGCAGCCCCCCCTGGGCATGCAGGGACATGTCTGCTGTCAGGGACAGCAGACATCGTCCCTCTGTCACTGCGTCTCGAGACGCAGTGACAGTTTAAAGTCATGACGTACATTTATGCCATGTGTCGGGAAGTACATCCCGGCCATGACGTAAATGTACGTCAAATGTCGGGAAGGGGTTAAGGTATTGGGTTGTATGCACTTGTGATATGTAGGTGGCACACGTGAGACCTTTAGCCATTGGTGGAGAGGTATGTTTATTTTACTTTGGAGATGAAATCAGCGATTACAAAGAGGAAGTGAATTGGCTAATTATCAAGTTCACGTAAAGTCTGCCTTGGGTTATGTGTAGTTCTAGAAGACGTGGTTGAAACCATGCAAAAGGAACATTATTATGTACGAATTCTTCCTCCTTGTTTTAATCAAGCAAATGCAAAGGGGAAATTAAAGAAATTTGAGTAATTTTAGAGGCTCTAGTGACATGCCGAGATTGCTGAGCGCCTGGTTTAATACATTGTACAGCTTGTTCTTTCCTACTGGAACAACTTGTTTATTATAATTTCACTGAGAAGTAATACGTACTACGCACAATCTAGAAT
Source organism: Crinia signifera (assembly GCF_055691185.1). Taxonomy (NCBI): domain Eukaryota; kingdom Metazoa; phylum Chordata; class Amphibia; order Anura; family Myobatrachidae; genus Crinia; species Crinia signifera. The sequence goes on along the minus strand of NC_139217.1, from coordinate 436,272,346 downwards.
GTATTTAAATGCCTGTGAGAAAGATGGTTAGGATAGGATGGATAGATATCCCATAATGTTCTTCAGCAGCTGTCCTCGTTGGAAAACACCATTTCCGGTATATGCTAAAACAGCAATGACTCAAAGGTGGTTGGTGTGTTTCTCTCTCATTAAATAACAAGAATGTATAGGGATGGACATCGAAAGTCCACTATCAAATGGTTCCAGGGCTTCAGACATTGAACCATGAGAAGCGATGTCCACTAGCCATCGCATCAAACCTTTTAAATAAAATTTGGTGGTTTTCAGGGACAGCACCAGAATAGGGGCTGCAGCACAGCTCAAAATTCAAATAGGGGAAACACACCCACTGCCAGGGAGTCAGTTTGGAATGGCAGTGGGTGTGGCTCCACTATTTGAATTTTGAACTTTGCTGCAGCCCCGCCCTCTGGAGCCGCGACTGGATACTGTGCTCATGTGCAGAAGCAGCCATAACCTTGTGCATGAGCATGGGTTGGAATCAGTAAGAATAACATATGATAAGCTGCGGCGCTACTTAACGATGCATATGATGGAGGAGGTGCAAACCACCTCCTGTCTGCATTTGCGATTCCATAAGACTGCGATGCGACCATCGGCTGTGGTGTCCCTCTACGGCTGCTGTCTGGGTAAGTCTAACCTTGCTCAGGCCACCTGACACAAGGCTGCTTGCGAGGCCAAGGAAGCTCCTAGAAAATGGGAACAACACACCCCTATTTGTGGAAACGTTGACCGCACCCACTCTACCCGAGTGCCTGACAGTCAGACGGCTTCTGCGCATGTGCAATGCACCATGTGTGCTGTGCTCTGGAAACTATATCTCGGTGAATGCAAACAGTCATGGTCATCAGAAAGCATGATGGAAAACCTGCTATTTTATGATAAAAGCCAACCATTGGTTTCTAATGTTCATTCCTAGCAACTGATGTGCATGGTTCTTATCTATCGTCATACACTTGGGAGGAGCAACGTTGGTAGCTATTTACAGTATGGGGGCACAGGCTGGTAGATGCTGGGTGTCATATGTTCCTTTAAATATTGTCATTAATTAGTGTCATTATTTGACTTTTGTTTATACAAATATATTTATTACCAATTATTTATATAGCTCCCACATATTCCGCAGCGCTTTACAGAGGAGCTTACAATCTACATTGCCTACCACATGTACACGTACACACATTCATTCTAGGGTTAATTTTTGTTGGGAGCCAATTGATCTACCAGTATATTTTAGGATTGTGTGAGGAAACTGGAGTACCCGGAGGAAACCCACGCAAGCAAGGGGAGAATATAAAAACTCCATACAATTTGGGCCATAGTGGGAATCGAACCCATGACCTCAGTGCTGTGAGGCAGTAATGTTAATTATGCCATCCGTGCTGCCCCAAACAAAATGCAAATGCCACCCAGAAAAGGTTTTGAATGGCGCTTTTACAAATGTGTGTAGTTGCTCCCCTCCCTTTGGTTTCTAGTCTTGTTTACAAATTTACCGAGGCTCCTAATTTATGATATTCCTCATATGACGCTGTGTTACCATTGTATCTTGAAATGGTTTTTCATGCAAACTTTAACACACCCCCCCCCCCCCCCCCCCCCCATGTAGCAAACTCTTTTGCCTTCAGGCTTCATATTGATTTATTTACAGTTTCTTATATAGCGCAGCAGATTCCGTTGCGCTTTACATTTAGTAGACAGTGATAGAACAAACTGGGTAACAACAGACAGACTTGGGCAGGTATTCAATTACATAATTCACCATGTGCAGCAAATCCTGTTTTGGATTCGCTGCACAATCGCCGGGTTCCGGTGGGCTGGTGCATTCGCTGCCAGCCCTCCCTCTCACCCTATTCAACGTCTCAGGAGCTCGCTGCCCCGGTGGTGAATTTTAACCCCCCTGACGAATGCCGCAGGCAGGGAGATGGAAGCCTCCCTGCCTGCGCCGGACACTGTGGGGGTGAAGGAGGGCTGGCAGGGACACAGGGAGAGCCCCGAGAGAGCTGGCAGGGGACTGGGATAGGGAGCCCTCAGCCGCTGTACTCACTGGTCCCGTTCCTGCATATTTAATGATCGGGACCAGTGTGCAGTGAATATATGAATATTAATGAGCGTCTCCCTGCTCCCGGCCCCCTGCTGGCGGATGTGTAAAAAAATAAAAATATATATATATATATATGTCACCTGACGCCACATTTTGCATGTCTCCCCTACGGCAGTACACAGTGCTCGTCATCTGACGCATTATACGCACGTCCGCTCCGGCCCTCTCTAGTCGTCCACTCAAGATAGAGCGCGCCATGTGACGCGGATACTCTATGCGCCCTTTGACGCGGCACCTGACGTATCCAACGTCATTTGACGCGATGCGCGTCACCTGACACGACACGCGCGCGTCTTCCCGGTGGTCGTGTCCAGTGCGCGTCATTTGACGCTTTACACTCACGCTTTACACCCATAGCCGTCCATTCACGGCCGGACGCGTCATATGACGCGTCTTGCCTGTCTCACTTCCATTGTTCTAACCTGGCTCTCCGTCATTGGAGGGACGTACACCACGCATAGCGTGTGTACGCCCATCACAGAACGGCATCCAATGCCGCCAATGGATGGGTTGATTGATCCATTACTTCATCCCTATTTAAACCAGTTGAGGGTTCGTAGTAGCCACGCCCTCTGACGTAGTCTATGTGACGAAACGTGTCAGGCCTACGACGCTCCCTCTCTCCTCACATCAGCTGTTTGGTCCGTGGATACCCCCTCCATACCTCCCTGCAAGCCAGCATAGCGGTGTTTACAGTGGATCCTTGGTCCTGCACAGACGTGTGAGCAGCTTAGCCTGTGGCTATTGTTTTAAACCGTGTGGTACCCAGTCCACAGTGCTTTTACTTGTGGTACGAGTCTCTATTTGCTTGTGCCTGGATTTGTTACTCGTCCAAATAAATCTTTTAAAGCTATATTGCACCATGAAGCGCCTTCTCTCTGCCCTCTTCTAGATATATATATATATATTCATGTGCTGCAAGCACATGAATAAAAATAGCATGCCCCTTCACAGAAAAAAAAAATCTGATTTTTTAACACCAAAAAAAAATAAAAAATTATTTTAAAAGATCACATTCCAGTTCACCTTAAAAAGATAACGAATGCAAAATGGTGAATCATGGCGAAAATCACTGGAGAAAGCAGTTCTCCATTTGAGCATTGAATACACTCTCTGCGAATTTGAGTAAAAACCGGCAGACATTCTCTGTTCACTTGCAGCGAATTGTCTCCATTGAATAGGGAGATTCGTTTTTTCAGAGGAAAAATTTGCCGTTAGCCCGGATAAATGCCAGATTCGCTGTAAACTATGGCGAATCTAAAGCATTGAATACTGGCCTTGGAGGTAGGAGGGCCCTGCTGCAAGCTTACAATCTATAGGGACATATCTACTGATGATTTATAATGGCCTATAGGGAATTTATAATTCAGTGACCTCAATGTGACAATTCTTCTACATATTTATACTGGGACCTTGATTTATTATCAACTGAAGGATTCTGAAGAATCCTGCCCTAAAGGAATAGGAAAGTATTTATACAAATATGCCCCTGTGTTTCAGGGCTTCCATTCTGTTAGCTTTCAGTGTGCTTTTGTTACATTTTGTTTTGCTTTCCTAGCATCTTTGAATATTCTGAGTCCTCATGCTTGGCCGAGACCTTGACATTGTTACACACCACAATACAAACCATCACTTGTATGTATGTTTTATACATCGTCCTGCTTTTCTGTTTTTAGGCCAATCAATTAGAGCAAGAAGAACAGTGGAAGCCGTCCAGTCGGATGCGTACAAATATGAACTCGGACACATTCCCACTGAATGGGAAGGTAACTCATTCATTTTCTCTCTCTTGTCTAGAAACAGCACTGAGGGCCACATGTATCAAGCTGAAAAAAAGTGATAAAGTGGACAGTGATAAACAACCAGCCAATCAGCTCCTACCTGTCTATTTCAAACCCAGCCTGATCATGGCAGTTAAGCCCCCCCCCCATACATTAGGCGGACTTTTCCTAATGACAAGTCAGACCCAATCCTCCTGTGATCTGCCCGGCAAATCCCCGGAGGCTCACATACAATTTGGCACTTGATGTGCCATTTTTTAAACCAGGGAGCTGAAAGGCAGTGAGGAGCAGCGGGCTGGGTGCAGTGAGGAGCAGTTGTGCGGGTGCAGCGGCGGAGAGGAGCAGTGGGGGGGGGGCGGTGATCAGTGCAGTGGGCAGGCAGGGCAGCTATTAGAATTTTAAAATAATGTGTCAAATGACTGGCCGGCCTCTGATCGGCTGAGAGAGAGCACTCTCAGCCAATCAGTGGCCGGCCAGTCAATTGACACATTATTTTAAAATGCTAATAACCGCTGCTGGAGGTCGGACGTCATCGTACATTGTGCATGTCTTACCTCCTCATCCGGTCCGATGCACATGGGACCGCGTATCGGATTGAATCAAATGTCACACACATGCAATTTCGGCCCAAACTCGCATAGTGTATGGGCACCTTTAGAAGCTGGTTAGCTGGCTGTTGATCACTCTCCATTTTATCACTTTTTGAAACTTCATACATTTGGCCTAAATTAGGTGATTTGATGGGTATGGTATGGGGCTCCAACAGCGGGGATCCTGACAGTCAGTATCCCGACTGCCGGTTCTCAGACAGGGGGGCGAGTGCAAAGAAGCCACTTGCGGACTCGCTGCGCTCGCCACAGATTATATTCTCCCTCTACGGAGGTCGTGGACCCCCACAAGGGCGAATAGCCCCTGTGAGTTGGGATCCCCCTTGTCAGAGCACCGGCAGTCGTGATCTCAACATCAGGATCCCCACTGTCGGGATCCCCACTGTCGGAGTGCCATCCGGCATCCGATTTGATTCTATATGTGGCTGTGTACATGTATAATCAGTGATATTTTTCTGCAGGAACTAGCAGGAACTCAGTTCCTGAACCTCTTATTAAATATGACATCATCAGGAACTGGGTTCCTGAACCTGTTCTGGCCCAGAATGTACTTTCCATAACAGAAGTTTTATTTTAAAGTCCCCTGTGAATGCTTTTGTTTCTAAATACAATATCTCTCTATCTCTCTCTCTCTCTCTATGTCTCTCTCTCTATGTCTCTCTCTCTGTCTCTCTCTCTGTCTGTCTCTCTCTATTTTTATTTCATCGACCCACCCCCAGACCCAGAGTTCCCGAACCTATTTTTCTAGAAAAATAGTACTGTGTATAATTGTTTTATAAATAGTAAATAGTTGTGTCACAACACTAGGTTGAGGTTTGGGTCAGGTTCCCTGGGTCTAACTGCGCATACTGGTGTATTGGAGAAGGTGTTTGGCCTAATAATGCTATTCATGTGGACAGCCCAGTAAGGAGGCAGCTGCTGCACAGACAACCACAGCTGGACTGCTCATAATTGGTGCAGCAATTTCAGGGTTACCAGTAGTGTAGGCACTGCCACAGAATACAGGTTTGCAAGGGGCAATGGACTGGTGCAGTCTTGGCTAGATGCACAGCTATGTGCAGGTTTACAGGATTGCCCATATGCTGGAACCTGAGGGCAGGTAATTTTCCAGATGTTCTATATAACAACACTCATGTGGATTTTCAGGATTTCCAGTGTAGAAACACTTGTGCAGGTTTTTAGGACCTCCAGTGTAGAACTCTTGCGCAGGATTTCAGGGTGTCCAGTACAGGAACACTTGTGCAGGTTTTCACAGTGTCCAGTTAAGTCGCTGCTAGAACACCGGGGATGAATTGTCAACATCAAAAAATGTTGATAAAATATTTAGGTACTTGTGTATTATCAGGGCGCCCAAAGTAATGTTAATCGTATACAATATCGCATCCGATTTATCGGCCGATTTGCAGCCGATATTTGACCGATTCCATCTGCGATGCGATTTAGCGGCCGATTTGCATGCTATTCCATCCTTGCACACCCCCAGGTACTATGCAATGCGATTTTCAGGAAAATGCCACTGATTGTACAATTAAATATCGCATAGCATACCCCCACTATCCACGTCAGCGTGGAGTGGATTTTAGATAGTGTGGCAAGCCCGAAGCGTGGCGAGCAGACGCAGAGTACTTTACATGTATTTGCGGCCGATTTTCGGCCGATTTCGCGGGCGCCCTGATAATACACAAGTACCATTATTTATGATATATTCTGCTTATTTATGTGCGCAGATAAAGTTAGGGTAAGGCTGAGTAGTGATTCCACCTGCATGCTGACATTTCTGGGCTTTTCCATTCAAATTTGATGCATTACTTATAAAATGAAGATAGATAAATAGTCACCATGGTGATTACACAATTCCATCCTCTGCCCACCTACAGTCTGTTACTCCGTAAAGGAGCCATGTATGACATGTTAATGTCTTGCAGGTTTTTAGGTATGGAATTTCTGTTGGCAGAACCTACTTTGTGATTGGTGTCAGCTGATGTGTAATAGATGTTAAAGATGTTAGTCCACACGGTGAATGTCTTATCCAGGGTTGAAGGTTTATTAACGGTCAGGTGCAGTAGGCAGGTTAACATGGGGTTAATGCAGGTACACGTGTATGACCAGTATTCAGGAAGGAATACACAGAGTTAATGCAGGGCAGCCACACTATACACTAGGTGCCAGGGGCGTATACACTACACCGCTGGTGGTGCACTGTGTTGGCAGACTCTTCCACCTTTACACCATCTCTGGTATGGAGGAGACGCTGGGAAACAATCCTCTCATTATGGAGGAGTATGGAGCCGTACATGTACAAGTAGAGCACTCGGTTCCGAAGTGGTGAGGCAACCTCAGCGGTGCCCGGAATGTAGACCGTGGAGCGCTCTTCTCTCAACATTCCTGACACATTTGCAGAGGCTCCAAACTTTCCAGACTCAAACTTGACTTCTATTATTTAGGTCACATACTACAGAAATATTCTATTCCTGTAGTTAAGGTAAAAATCTATAGAGCTTGGTAGAATAATCAGAGCACCATAAGTAACCCAATGTAAGTGGAGCCCCCTGTACTTGCTTTCTTTCTGAAAAGATCTCTGATGGCCCGCTTACTTCTACATTGTGCCAAATGGACATTAAAGCCCTGGTCCAAGGCCTGTGCTCAAACTTTTCTGCCTCATTGTGAAAAAGGATACACTGCGAGGAGCCCACAAGTCACACGTGAGGGCGTGTCTTTGCAGATCTATTATGACACCTTGCCGATTGCCAAGAGCTCCAGCCAGTGAATCCATTTCCCGATACTACATACAACGAACGAGGCAGCGTACGAGTAGATGGTTAAAAAAGGCCCCTACCCCACTCCCCATCTTGACTCGGATATTGCCAATATGCTGGTTGGACATAGATCTAATTGTAACCAGCAATGCATGCTGAGAAACCATGCTTGCGTGCGAGCTTCGTCGACCTGTTATGCAACGTTTCTCTGCCCAAGCCGCACATTGCCTCTTGAATATGAGGAAGGAATCTGTGTGACAACCTGTCGCAGTAACATAAGCGAAGCACAACACTGACAAATAACCCTCCAATTAGGGTTCCCTCATACCCCAATCATACTTCAGAACAAACGATCGGCTTAGTGTAACCTAGGTTGTAGATATGAGACAAAGGTCAAACAGTGCTAGGCTAGCTACGTGGCACTATTGGCTAAACTCTGTATTGGTCACATACCCACAATGCCCTGCTGATGTGTCGCTCGGGTGGAACTGTCTGATTGGAGCCATCAGAGTGCCAGATGGTATATAAAAGGAGCCCGTAAAATTGATCCTGGGGAGAACAATGTATGCATATGAAACATTTTCTATAATTTTTTTGTATACAGTTATTGTTTTTTTATATGGAGCCAAAAGGGTTCCTCAGTGCATAACAATATATAAATGAGCGAAAACGATGACTTAAGGACAAGTACATGGTAAACAAAGATTAGGGTGGCAGAGACCAAGGGTTAGGTGCCGTTGATGGAAGTAAAAAAAATATACATATATGCATTAGGAAAGTATTCAAATCACTTCACCTTTTCCGCATTTTGTTATGTTAAAGCCTTATTCCAGAATAAAATAAATTCATTGGTACTTGTATACTATCACAGCTCCCATCGCATGCCATATGTAATGGCATGCGATGCGATTTTACCGGGATTTTAATGCACTTGTGAAAAAAATCGCATGCGATGCCATTTTTCACAAAAATCATGGACATGTGTTCAAATCATGTAAAATGCACCCCAAATGGCATTTTTCACACTGTATCACCCCCACTATCAACGCCAACCCGAAGCGTGGCGAGCGCAGCGGTACGCGTCCTACGACCTTTTCATACCCCACTATTCACGTCGGCGTGGAGTTGAGAATAGAAAGTGTGGCGAGCGCAGCGAGACACCGTGCCCGAAGCCTGGCGAGCGGACGCGGATACCTTCACAGGTATCGCGGGCTTCACAGGTATCCGCGTCCGCTCGCCACGCTTTCTATCCTCAACTCCACGCCGATGTGGATAGTGGGGGTATGAAAAGGTCGTAGGATGCGTACCGCTGCCCCTTGCGGGCTCGCCACGCTTCGGGTTGGCGTTGATAGTGGGGGCGATACAGTGTGAAAAATGACATTTAGGGTGCATTTTACATGATTTGAACACATGTCCATGATTTTTGTGAAAAATGGCATTGCATCGCATCGGATCGCATGCGATGCGATTTTTCCCAGTACGATGCCCATAGTGGGAGCCGTGATAGTATACAAGTACCAATTCATTTTTTCCATCAAAATTCTACACACAATACCCCATAATGACAATGTGAAAAAGTTTTTGGGAGATTTTTGCAAATTTATTAAAAATAAAAACTAATAATAAATCACATCTACATAAGTATTCACAGCCTTTGCCATGAAGCTCAAAATTGAGCTCAGGTGCATCCTATTTCCACTGATTATCCTTGAGATGTTCCTACAGGTTATTTGGAGTCCACCTGTGATACAGATGGGGCCGGGCTCTTCTTTGCTGGCGAATCGCCAGAACGTCACAGCTGGCGATCCACACGCGCGTCTCAGTTTCCGTTGGCGAGGCGACGGGAACTCTGTCCGTCTCCGCTTCAGGAAGACGGACAGGGTTAGGGGGGGTGCGGGGAGGCGGTGGGGATCCCGGGTGACCGCCGACAAGCCGGTGGTGACCCGGGGGATGCGCACGCATCTCGTGCGAGCGCGTTCCCTTTCGCTGTACAGATGGCGGGGGCTGGCGTCGCCATCGCCATCCCTCTGCAATGATGAGACCTGCCCCATCTGTAATTTTAGTTGATTGGACATGATTTGGAAAGGCACACACCTGTCTATATAAGGTCCCACACCTGACAGTGCATGTCAGAGCACTAACCAAGCATGAAGCCAAAGGAATTGTCTGTAGACCTCTGAGACAGGATTGTCTCGAGGCACAAAACTGGGAAAGGGTACAGAAAAAGATCTGCATTGAAGGTCCGAATTAGCACAATGGCCATCTGTTAATGGAAGAAGTTGGAATCTCTAGGACTGATCCTAGAGCTGGCCGGCCGTCTAAACTGAGTGATCGTGGGAGAAGAGCCCTAGTCAGGGAGGTGACCAAGAACCTGATGGTCACTCTTTTAGAACTCACAGAAGGGGCCGCCCCGAAGGCTGTGCACTGCCGGGGAACCACCGGGCATCGCTATCTACAGCGGCGCCGGGCTTCCCCGGTCTCACTTGCAGGGAGGAAGGCAGGCTGTTTTAGCAGTGCGCTGCCAGAGAGGCAGGGCGCATTTTGCCCTTTAAAAATCGGGCAGGGCGCAGCGCCCTGCTAAAACAGCCTAACGGGAACACTATGAATAGCCTTGTGTATGGGGGCCTTAATTTGATTGGCAGTCATTGTTTTGTGTTCTGTTTACTGTATAGCATGTGGTTCTTTTTCAACTTTGAAGAGCTAACAGAGTTTTTTTTTTTTCCCTTTCTGTTTATTGCGTTCTCTCTAAGAAGCACTCTGCAAATTACTCTTCTACAATTTTCATGCTGAATGGTCACCTACTGTCTATGCTGATAGAATATTTTATTTACCTCCTTGTGTCAGCAGCGCTCCTGAAAGCCTATCCGTCATTGCCAAGGCCTATGGAGATTTGGAGAGTGCATGCCTCTTGCAGCATCTCGCTGCCTGCTCGTTCCATCCTCCCAATTTCCTGTAGCATTTAGTGATTAATGGCAGCTTTAATTTGCATGCTCACTTTTCTGCTCATTAAAGTGTATTATGTGCCAGTAGGAGTAGGAAAGTTCAATGGAAATCTCATGCATACTAATCAAAATGCAAATAAGCACAGATGAAAGAATGCTGGGGTCTCAATAGGTATGAAATGTCCAGTTATCTTTTGTGAGCCCTTCTCAGCCGTGGACAGCGCTGTTTAGTACAGCCAGCAACGCGAGCGGCCCGCGCTGCCATCGCTGACAGCACAGAGTGTAATTAAACTTCCGAAACATGGGCACAGAGGTGTTGACTCCAATCTAAATCTCCTAAGTGTGCAGACAAAGCGCCTGAATATTTTATGCTTTGCTATATTTACTATAACAGTCCCCTGTTTTGCCAGTTTAGCAGAAGGTATTTGTACTTACAGTTTGTACATTGCTGTTTATTGGTTCTTTTGTAAGTACGGGGTGAGGCCAAAAACTCCCAGATTTTTAACAAAAAAGGCATGGTAAATCTAAAAGTGTATGAATACAGTTTTTTTTTTCCCATTTGCTTTGATCAAGATATCATCCAAATGGTGGCCGTCGTTTGCGATACACATTTGTAGTGGATTTCTGAAGGTTTGCATCACCTGGGTAATTTCTGGCGTTATCGCTGCAGTTTCTGGACGAAGATTGCTGTGATTTGTCTGGCTATGTTAGCAGAGTCTTCGTTACTGGGTAGAACACAAACCTCATCGGCTTCATGAAAGGTCTTTAACACAGTCAACCCTGGCTTCCAATCCCCCACTCTGCCACGATCGGAGCACTGGGGGACTCTCCGAACAGAGAGTTCTGAGAGTCACGAGCACTCTCTGCATTTGATGAATTCCACAGACACCAGCAGAGGGAGCTAATAAGCACACAGCAGCAGCTCCAATCTCAATAGGACTTCAGCTGTGACAAAGTCTCCTGATGAGGAAACGCGTTGGGTGTGGCCTTCTTCAACGCTGTCCATGACGCTCCTGGTCCACTGAGAAGTACCGACGGCTGTGGCTGGTCCCGGTCTCCACGACAGCTTGGTGCGAACGTGGCTTCTATTGTTTGGCAAGCGTATTGCTCTAAACCAGTGGTTCCCAACCTGGGGTACTAGTACCCCTGGGGGTACTCTGCAGACCAGTTGGGGGTACTTGAAAATAATATTGGTAATGGTGGAAGAAGAAGAAGTCTCCAGGATAAGTCTCCCATTGCCATGGAGACGAATCACGTTACATCACTTCCGGTTCTGTCTGCATCGTCATTAGCATCTTCTCATGTTTTTGCCCGATCAGCAATGCACTGGGAGCTACCTGCGCTGCCACAGGTGGAGGAAGCAGTGTCATTAATCTTACAGGCGTTAGCAGGAACCCTGGTGAAAGTGCACAGCCAGCGGCCAGACACAGATCGACTCAATTCCAGACCACACACTACTCCTCAGCTACTCCTTAATATAAGGACACGCATAAGGACACACATACCGCTCACTTCCACTCCACTTGTAAGTACTGTGGATAGTTCAAATTGAGAGGAGGGGGTACTTATAAATGAAAAGCTTAATCAAGGGGTATGGGAGAGAAAAAAGGTTGGGAACCACTGCTCTAAACTATATGTATATGAGCTTGATACTTTTAGTAAATACATTTTTACTTGATTGCTCATTGTTGCGCTCCCTCTCCTTTCTTTTGCATGCTACGGTGGGATATTTGAGCCATGGTCTGGCTCTCTGGAGACAGCTGCAGATACACCAGCAAAAAGGACACGCTTTAACTGAAGTAACTGTGCGTGGTTGGACTTCCCATATGTATATATATATATATATATATATATAGATAGATAGATAGATAGATATAGATGGAGCAGATCTCAGTGGAGCTGCTCCTGACGATAGAATTGCACCATCCAACGGGAAGGGGGCGAGCGCACACCCCATTCCGTTGGAGCCGACCGCCGCCGGTCCCCTGCACCTTCCCGCAGCCCCCACTGGCTGCCATCACTCCCTCAAAGGGTTAATACATCTGCCCGTGTTTGAAAAATGACAGGATCTGATTGGTTGGCACTGTATCACTCTCCAATGTATGATAAATCACCTCCAGTATGAGAATTGGGGATTCCTAATCTCTACAAAGGATGTTTGGATAATGCAATGTACATCCCCCTATCATTTAATGCTTCACCCACTGGCTTATTAGGACATGACATATGCTTGGTATGAGATGTTAATTTCCATATACCTCTGGCCCTCTTTGTCCTACCTAAACACTGTGTCAAATGCGCATATACTGTAGTCTCGCTCACTCGTGTCCTGTTATAGATTATTACCAAACTAAAACTTGTTCATATTTACATGTCCGCTGTTCATGGTCACACAGTGCTTTGCAGAAAGTTGGTATAATCCTTATCATTGCTTAATATGCAACGTCAAACAGCGTCTTAAGTGACACGATCTTTGCTTCTGATATTTATCCGATGTTTACACCTGTGTGGTAATGGGTACAGTCGGGACAGAAGAACCTGCCTTAGAAGGAACATTGTCTCCAGCAAACAGCGCTTCAAGTGAGCCAGAAAGCAATTATAGAGGTGTTAATCTGCTTGGAATTTCATAAATTCCGTTTCCAAGAGCCAAATTGAGATAATTTATCTTATTTAAATCGTATTCAAACATCCAGAGAAAAGGGATTAGTTAGCAAGTCTAGAGTTTTGTCTAAGCCAATACTATTAATTTGAAACACTAATGAAACAAACCTTTATTTTAACTACTGCATATTTGGGCTATGCATCTTTATTAGCAATGCCTTTTCCAATATACTATAACAATGTACATTAGCATACCTACTTGTCTTTACTAGGCAAAAACTCTAGAAAAATACATCAAAGATTTGAGGGATTTAATTGCATCACTGAAAGCTCTACAAAAGTTTGCTAAAAGTTATAAGGCGTGATAAAATATATAATATCCACCATTTTGCAGCAAACCAATTATATCCCTTTCAGATATACGGCAAAATCCCAGGATTTTTCACGCGCACACGCACTATCCCGGCATTAGCGTATGTCTGAATGGCTCTACCTGGGATTTTAGTACAGTACTGTATGTCTAAAAGGGGTATTACATTGTAAATGAACATTACAAATTTTATTGTATGCTTTTGTGTGAAACAAAAATACTTTTGCGCGGCGGACTGAATGCCGGCATCCCGATAGAGGTCATTTTGACAGGGGTCTGGTAAGAATGCTTGACTTCCCTCTAACACCCCTCAACAGTAAGTGGGGGGTCTGGACTGCACACCATATTTTTAAACATATGAGAGGTGCTACCAAGTTAAGGCTTCTAGTACCATACAGGAAAAAAAGAACAATACTGATGCACATTCTAGGTGCTAAGAGCACTGATAGTAAAAATAATTTTGATAAACTCTTAAGGTGGCCATACATACACAGATTTATCTGCAGATCTGTCTGGTTGGAACAAAAACATGGTTATGGATGAGAGCAAATGTCAGTTGACCATTTGCTTGGAAATGCTGGAAAACTGACAAACTGTCACTCATCTATAACCATGTTTTTGTTCAAACCAGCCAGATCTGAAGATAAATCTTACTAGTGTATGGGCACCTTTACAATTAACTTGGAGTATAATTGAAGTTCTTAGCACACATTTGCGTAAATACATCCGCTGCGTCCAGGTGAACTTCATTAGATGGGTCCCTAACATTTCTAATACTAACACATTATATAAGTCACCCCTCAACAGTAACCTGTCCTCCCTACTAGTGCTCAACCCTTCCTCCTTGCAACCTAACATTATACTCCTCCCTGTATCCTAATCCTAACTCCTGCATACTTCTGGGAAGCCGGCAGATGGGGTTTCAGCATCTGCCTCCTCATCGATGTCTGGATTCTGGCACCGGTCTTGTTGCTGCAAGTCAGGAACTGGCGTTGGTACATTTCATATGCTGGGATGTTAACTTCACGCTGTAGGCAGCACATTGGTGTAGTGCTGTAGTAGAGAGGAACCCTTTCCCAAAAGCCCCAGCTGCATCTCCACTTAAGGATTCTCTCTGAAGTATTAATTAATAAGCAATTGTGGTAGAACGGTTAGGCCTCACAGCACTGAGGACTTGAAGTTCCAGGCATGACCCATTCAGTTGGAGTTTGTGTGCTCTCCCTGTGTTTGGGAGGGTTTTCCCTGACACGCCATACTGGTAGATCAAGTGGAATTCAGGGAGAGATGTATCAAGCCTTCGAGAGAGTGGGGTTGCCTATAGCAACCAATCAGCTTTTATAATTTTATAGAATATACCTGATAAATGGTATCTAGAAGCTAATTGATTGCTGTAGGCTCTTTAGAAGGCTTAATATGTACATTACCCCCTTCAGAATGTAAAGCTGGCCATACACTTGTTCGATTTGGCCACTTTTCACCTGATTCCGACGGTTCAGGACGAGAAATCGTGTGACTAGTGTTAAAATTGGATTTATACGACTTCTGATCTGATGCACGGTCCCGTGTGCATCGGATCTGAGTCAGATATCAGACCTGCTTGTTCGCCCGACCTCTGACATGAGCAACCTCCCAGCAGCGGGGAATGGGATCGCATGTAAAAGGGCTGCATGGAATCCTGCCGCCCAGGAAGCTCCCGGGTGGTTAAAGGGAATATTTATGCGACTTCTCCCTCCGAGAAGTCACAAAAGCATACGGGGGCCTTCAGCTACAGTAGGACAGGGACTGATGTGAATGACGCACATTCTCTGTACAGTGCTAGGTAAATTTCATCCAGCCCAACAGTAATTTTATAATGCCGGTGCCATCGATGAAGATAACGTGAGATTGTTGCTAGATTTGGAACGGGCATTTTTTCTTTGGTTAGATTCTGCAATAAACCTGGTCTATCATTTAATTTAATTTTGGTCCCTACATTCTGTTTCCTTTCAGCTTTAAAAGAGTTAAATGGCATTAAAAATACCTTAAGCAAATGAATGCAAACTTGACCTTTTTGAGATGACTTAACCATTTCTGTTAAATTGTTTTGAGAAACCGGAGCCGAAATGGGCTTGTGAGAAATAGATATGAGCCTGCCATCAATCAGATTGACAAACTACCAGATTTACTTTGACTCGTAAGCGATGGCCTTCCTAATGCCGGTTTATGGTGTGGTTGCTCTTTGGCAGAAAGGTTATGCTATCTAGAAAATATCTTGAACTTTCCTCTTGCCATGCTATGGGAAAATCTGATCCAGTGCTGTTTTATATTAGCCAGAGTTAATTTAATTGTCTGACATTTCTGTGGCTTTTAAGAAGCCCTGTACAGTTTTGTAACTGATCAGATATTTCCTCTTTTATGGGTGAGACAAACTCGATTGCGTTTGTAGTATATCTTCATGTCTGTCCAGGTGGCCTGCTGTAGCTTCTCCCCTTTGACCCGTTATCCTTTTGAGAACTTATATTTATTCTACAGAAGTTACGACACCTGGTGAGATGAAAGAATGCCATTGGCTGCTGTGTTAGATTTAAACCAACTGGTTGAAAAATCTGGCAATAATTGAATACCCCCCTAAACGTCCATTGTAACAACATTTTACATGGGTTTTAATGAATCAAGGATGACCTTTTCCAACCTTCTAAAAAGAAGTAGAGGAGGTCATGCCCGATTTTTAGCTAACATTATTGCAGTCTAGAAAATTATAGCTATAATCTGGTTGATTGCTAAGGGCAACATACCCACTTTCCCCCTTTTTTAGAAGGTTTGATAAATCTCCCCCTTATACCCTAAAGCTTTGACTAAAAACTTGGGATAATGAACATGGACCGGAGCCAGAGTTTCAGTGCAACTTACTTACCCCCTTTACACTGCTACTGTGACCCAGGTATCTCTAGATATCTCCAAATTCTCCTAAACCAGCCATTCAAGCTAGTGTTTTATGCACCCAGGTCATCAATAACTGGACCTGCCTTTTACATTGAGGCCTCACATGGTTGGACCCAGGTCATGGACCTGGAAAGCAAGACCAGGCACTACCCTTTCACACCAAGCCTGGACCCATGTTTTGCTGGCTTGTACGGCAATAACTAGGGTCCTCGGCTCTGTGTGAATGCGGTATTTGCCACAGCAGCCATTTTTTTAAAATATATCTTTGTTTTATTATGCACTAATGTGTTATGAATTGTATATGTGTATTTTGTATGTCTGTTTTTTATTTTATTTCAAGTTTTATGTATATCTATTATAGCCACATAGACAGATCTAAACTGCTAACTTTTTATTAATTAATACTAATAGGCTAGATTCATTAATCAATCAATGTGCAGTTTTGTACCTTTTGTCTTCTCTAATGTACAGTATAGCTCCGGAGTTCTGATTTTCCCCTTCCCTTCCCCCACAACCTATTGAAATATTTCCCTATATGCTGCTATATATGCGTTGCATTTGGGCAATTTTATGGTCATTGAATATTTTGTGCTTTGACAATGACGTGTTATGTCGTAACTTGATCTCTGCTCATGGTGCAAGCCAGACTTGGAGCAGTTACTTTCTGCTTGCCATACATTATTTATGAAGCTCACCCTCTTCACAAATAAAATTATAAACGATATACACTGATTCTCTGCGATAAATGCTCTTTTGCTATACAAAATACTATAAGAGAACGTTTCCATGCTTGAATTTATAGAATATAACGTTTGTATGATTTCACAGCTGTTCAAAGAATGATCAGATTTTATATTTTGTTTTAATGCACCTTCTAGGCTGTTAATCATATCTCCAGCCTTAAAGTATGTCGAGGAGGCGTTATAAATAATATAGTCTATGTAATTGCTTAGGAACTATTGGCTTCAAGAGGAATTCTCCTCTGTCCACCCCTTAGCTCTTTTGGGGTTCCTTGTTCCAAGTCTCTACTCTCCTGTAAGCAACCACTTTGGGCTGTTGAGGTGGTTTGATTTATCAGAGATTCGGCTTGTCTGTTAGGACTATTGATGGGTGGGATTATTAATAATAATAATTATTCCCAAAGGGGGAAATTTACTAAAATGGGATTTCTATTTCACATGGGATGTTTCTATGGTCAACCGATCAAATACCATCTATGATCTTTACGGGGGTGCTATTGGGACCCCATTAGACAATAAAAATAATTCCAGGACCCCGGCAAGTTACTGCAGAAGGTCATCACATCACCGGTGTAGGCAGCAGACAGCACATACATGGCAGCATTGTGGAGGCACAGAGTGATGGGAGGAGTCTAATATACCATAACCCATCACATCACCTGTGTAGTCAGCAGACAGCACATACATGGCAGCATTGTGGAGGCACAGAGTGATGGGAGGAGTCTAATATACCATAACCTATCACATCACATGTGTAGTCAGCAGACAGCACATACATGGCAGCATTGTGGAGGCACAGAGTGATGGGAGGAGTCTAATATAACAGACAATTCAACCGATTTTTCAGACTCTTTGAATCACTGACTTGAGATTAGAAAAGTCATCAGCTTGGTGGTCAGCAACATGGAGTCGTGACCCTGTGCTGAGACTCTGGGGTCAGGACCCATAGTTTGAGAACCACTGATCTATTAGAAGGTATTAAATAAAAAAAAAGTAGATTCTAATTGGTTGCCAATATCAACTTCCCTAGTGTTCATTCTAGCACCCGCTATCTTTGAAAACTCATGCAATTCCTATTTCCTGCCTGGGGTGTCACTGTCTGCTGTAGTGCTTCTAGCTTAGTGTGGTCTGTGTATCAGCACTGATATGCAAACCAGACCTGTGCTAGAAACACCACAGCAGACAGCGACACCTCAGGCAGGGAAGAGGAACTGCATGGGTTTTCAAAGATAGCGGGTGCTAGAATGAACACTATTCCCATGTGCAATAGTACTCCCATCTTAGTAAATTTCACCCAAACAATAGCGAATCCCAGGTAAGCGTTCTGTCTGAATAGATTAGAAAATGCAAAATAATAAAATAGAATAATAAACTGTTATAATCTGCAGCTGATATATACACAGTAGATACATATAGATATATATTCTGTATTTTGTTACAGTGAGTTGCAGGGTATATGCTTTTATGTGCAGTTATGCAGGAAGAAATAGCTTGTTATAGGCCAGTATATAATGGATAATTACTGACATTATGCACTCATTTTTTTAATAAGTTGAAAATGTGCTGCATTGTTTCCAAAAACCCATTGCAAGGATTGGCATATTCCTGGTGTATGATTTATACTCTTCCCTAACGCTCCCATAGCCTCAGCAAGCACACAAGCCAGCAACGAGCAGGTAATGGGAGCTTTTAGCGGAGATGACTCCTACATGCGCTGGGGATTTCTCTGAAACATTTATTTATTTTTAAAGATGTTAAAATATTCATTAGCAAATCATTTGTAGAAGGCTGAGGATCTGGAATGTTTTCAGAATTATTTTGTTTGTTCCATGAAGGTTCGACCAACCTTTGTGTTCCTTGCTGAGAGTCCTGTCTCATGTAGTCTGTTGTCTTCTATTGTAGCATGGATCAGAGGCAGAAGGAAAGACCCTCCGACAATCGAGGTGAGGTTCCAGATACATATGCATTGTCTACATTGATCCGAGACACTGGAAGACTTTATATGATGGTCATTTGAAAGGCAAATGCATTTGTTTATATATGAAGTATTGTAGGACTGGAAAGTATGTGCAATAATAGAATGAATTACCCAATGTTTTCACCCCCCCCCCCCCCGACACTGTTTTTGGGTTTCTACGTTGACATGGCCACCGTATAAGTGTACCTTGTCCCCTCATTTCGCTCGCCATAATCTATCTCTATGTCCACTTGGATGTTAAAGTATCAAAAAACACCATTTAAAAAAATAAATACGACTTTTTTTTTTGACGACCTATTGCTTGTATCGATCTCCTGACATGTTGATCGAAGGTATGTCGACCTTTTTCATGTGTCTATGGCCTGTCGACTAATAGTGGTCAACCGATTGACTTTCGACCTGCTGACCACATCCCTTCCCCATGACATCACTACAGAAGTTGACATGGCTGGGGGTGTGGTTGCTCTCAAAGCCTTCAAATGGTCTTCTGTGTAAATCACCTGGGAACCGAGGTGGGGAGGCTGCTGTCTGATGGACTAATAGGGAGTGTATCTAACCAATAAAACATTTCAGCATTACAATATCCAAAATGTGACGACCTGGTAACATATCACTTTGGATCAAAATGACTGTTCTTGCCACATTGTTATTGTTATTGTTGCCGGTCTGTCTCCTCCGTCTTACGGTGTGCCTTACGAAAACAATATAAAACTGTACAATTTGGTAGGAGGTAAATGTTAAAGAAAATATAGTTCTTTTTGCTCCTTCCTTCCCTCATAATCTTTATGTTCTGTTATCACGGTAACTGCTGTTTTGACAGGTGCTGTTTTAAGGATGTGAAGTAGAAAAGTACTTATGATAATCAAGGAAAGTTTTAAACAATTGTTAATACCTAGCTGAGAGAGAGTGTGCAATTGTAAAAAAATGGAAAAGTCTCTGCTTTCTGTTCTATATACCTGTCAATAGATCTTCACTGTAACTTACTAAGAAGACTCGATAGCAGTGGCATAACTATAGCTCCGCAGCCCTCGCGGTGGCGGGGGGGCGCAGAGAAATTGGGGGCGCCGCCGGGGGGGCTGCGGGGCTATAGTTACCCGCGGTCTGCGTCTCGCCCGGCTCTCTGTCGGGACCTTCCTGACGTCACGGTCCCGGCCGGCTCCTGCTGCAATGAAAACTGACAATTAGAAAATGGCTGCCCCCATACTGCAGACAGTTTTCTGTCTGCAGTATGGGGGCAGCCATTTTCTAAGAGTCCGTTTTCATTGTAGCAGCAGGAGCCGGCCGGGACCGTGACGTCAGGAAGGTCCCGACAGAGAGCCGGGCAAGACGCAGACCGCGGGTAAGAAGCGGGGGCAGGTTAGGTGTGTGTGAGGGGGGGGGGGCGCTGAATAAACGTGCGGCGGGGGGGGCGCTAAATAGTTAGTTACGCCCCTGCTCGATAGGCCCTGCGATATGATTACAGCAGCCCCGCCAGAGTGAATCCCACCCTGTGCAAGGCTTGTGAAAATTTTGCAGATTGGTGATTAGCTGCAAATCCATTCACATCTCATCCACCATTGAATGATTTTTCTAGTCTGTGCGAAACCCAGGACCTATTTAGGCAGTGCGATTGAAACATGCTGATCAGGGCCGGAGATGACGTCATAAACCCCCGTGCTCGGGCACGCATGCATTTTCCCTGCCGCTCACAGAAAACGATTGCCACCCACAAATGACAGTTTCCTGTCAGTCATCTTATGAATGGGGCGCCATTACAAAAGACACTGGAATTTATTGCAGGACGATCTGTGTTATCTCATTTAATGATTACATTGCTTATTGCAGTAGTCTCCTTATTGGTCTTCCCAAATACAGACACCACTACAAGAAATCATGATACTAGCTGCACTAAAAATTCAAAGAGTGCAAGTGTAGAACATGTAAAAATACATTTCCTCTACCTCCCCATGGCAGCCACATATGGGTTTTCCTCCAATTAGGTAGATATCTGGAAAGGGAAACACAACAGCCAAAAAACCTCCCCTAGACACGGCCTCCTATATAAGGTCCGCCCCTTTAGTGCTCTGTGTCTTTTTTTCCCTTTCCGGGTAGATGGTGGCTTATCCTGTGAAGAGCCTTCTCTGCTGCCTAGTGCAGTTAGGGGTTGGGCAAGGAGTATGGCTCTCCCGCTACCTAGTGTAGTGGGGAGACTGAGCTTGGCGCCCGCTGCTTCATGCAGTCAGGGATATGCGCGTACCTGGGTACGGTCCCCCTCCGGCAGTAGTGGTGTCAGGAGCCAGCTGGAGCTGGTGCAGCTCGCGCGAGGCACAGGCGCGTGCGGACGCTGTGAAGTATAGCGGCGTCTGACGGAGGCACGCTGGCGCGTGCATGTAAGGCGGCGTCTGACGTCAGCGGAGCTGGCGCAAGGTGATGACGCGGTAGCCAGCGCGGGAAATGGCGCGCTACATAACAGGGACGCTGACAGGGAGACAGCGCCGAGTACTCACTGCCATCAGGAGGGGGATTGCGCAGGACCTTGTGACGGAAGTGTGTAGGTCCAGACTGCCAGCTGACCAGGTAAGGCCCCTACAAGCAGCAGCGCTGCTGGGGCGCTGGCTTACCTCCTCCACTTACATGAAATGACAGTACATTGTCTTTTTTCTTCCTGCATAGAGGGTGCAGTGGTTGCTATGGAGGAGGAAAAGAAACAAACTCCTAAGGCAGGGTAAGCCAGGGGATGTATAGTTTTTTTTTTTTTTTCTCTTCTCAAGTTTTTTTTGTGTCATAGTTTGGAGTGGATTAGATGGAACTTAGTGTTGTCTCCATACCTTTCAGAGAATCAAGCAAAGCGGAGGCAAAAACAAAACATAAGAAACTGCACACGGGGAAATGTTCAGTCTGTGATAAAGTACTACCTGACAAAACAATTGGATCAGTCTGTGACAAATGCAAAGGGGTGCAATTTCTGGCACCAGAGCAAATGAGTGACTTGGTGTCTATGCTTAGATCAGCATTAGCTGATACGTTTGTATCAAAGGGTGATTTGGAAAAAATGTCCAAAAAGAGACCCAGAGAGCCTCCATCAGAGGACTCAGAAGGTTCTGAACCGGCAGAAGGCATAGCTGCAGGAGAAGAAATAGAGGAAGGTGAGCTTCCTTCTGATAAAGCTGATCTGGAATTCAACCCAGATTTATTGAATAATCTGTTGGGACTGATTAACAAATCCTTAGAGATTGAGGACCCTCAGGAAGAGGGAAAATTGCAAGATCTTCTATTCAGGGATAAGAAGAAGAAATGTAAAACCTTTCCCTTGTCTAAACCATTGAAGGACATTGTGGAAGAGGAATGGAATAGTCCAGATAAAAAGGTGGCGGTACCTTTAAGGATTACGAAGATGTACCCGTTTGAGGATCAGCAAGTTAAAAAATGGGAGACAGTACCCAAGGTCGATGCAGCCATTGCCCGTATCTCTAGAAAAACCACCCTTCCACTGGAAGACGTAAACGTGTTTAGAGATTCAATGGAAAGAAAACTAGAGATGTGCCTACGGAAGCAATATATGACTTCAGGGGCAGCCATAAAAGCCTCCTCTGCGGTGGCAGTAACATCCAGAGTTCTGAGGTCGTGGTGCCAAGACCTGGAGTCGGACCTACTAGACGGGATTAAGAGGTCAGAACTGCTGAAAGTAATCCAAAATATGCAGGTAGCTATTGAATTTATATGTGATGCCTCCCTGGACAATGTGCGGCTAGCAGCAAGGAGTAATGCGGCAACAATTGTAGCCAGAAGGGCGCTCTGGCTGAAGCCATGGGTGGCAGACGCCCAATCCAAAAATAAATTAGTGTCCCTGCCCTTTCAGGGCCACTACCTATTTGGGAAAAATCTAGACGACATAATATCTAAAACATCAGGAGGGAAGTCATCATGGCTCCCGCAGGAGAAGTCTACAAGGAGGCCGTTTGTCAGACAACAAAAGTTTCAGACAACGGACTTCAAGGAAGCAAGAGCATACAGGCCAGGAAGGGGGTACAGAAGACCCTGGTTTAGTAATAGGGGCTCCTTTCGTGGCCAAAGGGGCAAAGAAGGAAGATTCGGATTCAGAAACATGTCGCAATGACGCCAAGCTAAAGGTTGGGGGCAGACTAAGAGAATTTCATCTTGTCTGGGACCAATCAGTAGAAGACAACTGGGTGAGAGAAGTTATCTCATCAGGTTACAAAATAGAATTCATAAAGACACCAGGATGCTGGAAGGAGGAATCGCCGGTTCCGAAAAATCCAGAAGAAAGAAAGGCACTGATAGAAAGCCTCAAAAATATGATAGATCAAGGAGTGGTAGTGGTGGTACCACAAGACCAAGAAAACGTAGGATGGCAGTCCAGGTTCTTCGTGGTGAGGAAAGCCACGGGGGGCTTCAGGACAATATTAGACTTAAGAAGGCTAAATACTTTTGTAAAAACACAAAGGTTCAAGATGGAGTCAGTACGCACAATACTCCCGGATATAAAAGAGAAGGCGTTTCTAACAACGATAGATTTAAAGGACGCTTATCTGCATATTCCAATAAATCGGTCGCATCAGAAGTACCTAAGATTTCGCCTAAAAGGAGTAACTTATCAATTCACAGCATTACCCTTCGGCCTTTGTACTTCGCCAAGAACCTTCACAAAGGTGCTAATAGTATTGATAGCAAATTTAAGAAAGGAAGGCATTCCAGTATGGGCATACCTGGACGACTTACTTGTCATGGCGAGGTCTGCAGAACAGTCAAGAGAGTATACAGACAGAGTGATAAGCTACCTGCAAGAACACGGATGGATCGTGAACCAAAAGAAAAGCCAACTAGAACCAGACAACACAGTGAAATATCTGGGGTTTGTAATAGATTCAGTCAAAATGACAGTGCGCCTGACGGAAGAAAGAAGCTACAAACTGAGAAGCGAGATTGCGGGGCTTCTGAAGAAAAAGGTGGTCTGCACTGGAGACTGTGTAAGGATACTAGGTCTTATGTCGGCTGCACTAGAAGCCATAAGTTGGGCAAGATTCCACATGCGGGCCTTTCAGAATTGCCTGTTAGCACAATGGGACGGCGACGGAAAAAATCTGTTACAAAAAGTGCAGATATCAAAGAAGGCAAAAGAGGATCTGCGGTGGTGGTTGAGTCCAAGAAGAATATCAAAAGGCAGGTCATTCATAACAGGCGAACAGGTCGTAGTGACAACCGATGCCAGCCAATCAGGTTGGGGAGCGGTTTGCCAAGGGCAAGCAACGCAAGGAGAATGGAACAAGCATTACAGCCAGCTTCACTCCAACCTAAGAGAAATGTATGCAGTGTATCTAGCATGTCAGAACTTCAGCGACCGGTTATACAAAAAAGAAGTAATAATCAGGTCAGACAACAAGTCGGTGGTAGCATATATCTGCAAGCAAGGAGGAACGAGGAGCAGGAGTATGATGAAGGCCGTGGAGGAATTGCTGCTATGGGCAGAACTACACGTAAAGAGCATCACGGCAGTATTCATAGCAGGAGAACAAAATCAGGCAGCGGACGCTTTGAGCAGAAGGGCAATAAAAGCAGGAGAATGGGAGCTGTCCCAGGAAGTGTTTCAACTCATAGTGCAAAGATGGGGATGTCCAGCTATAGACCTCATGGCCACAAGAGCCAATGCCAAGGTACCCACCTTCATGTCAAGGCACTGGGAGGCAGGAGCAAGTCAGGTGGATGCTCTGACGGCGCAGTGGAACACAGGCCTAGAGTATGTTTTCCCTCCGTTTCCGGTAATATCGAGGTTGCTCAACAAAATACAAAAAGAGGAGGCAACGGTGATAACAATATTACCTTTTTGGCCGAGGAGAGCGTGGTTTCAGAAGGTAGTGAGAATGGCGGTGGACGTTCCTTGGAAGATTCCAGACAGAGAAGACCTGTTAAGACAGGGGAACTACACGAGACCACAACCAGACAACTGGGGTCTGATGGCATGGCTACTGAGACCAGAACACTGGTAGAAAAGGGCTTTTCTCAGAAAGTAATAAATACACTGCTTAAGGCAAGGAAGATGAATACATCAGCTACATACTATAAGATTTGGAAAACTTACATTCAGTTTTGCGAGGTAGGGCATAGAAACCCTAGGTCGATACCCACAATTCTGGACTTCCTGCAGACAGGGCTAGAAAAAAAGCTGTCAGCCAGCTCATTAAGAGTGCAGATTTCAGCACTAGGAGCCATGCTGGATACAAAAATATCAGAAGACAAATATGTAAGGAGGTTCGTGCAAGCGCTAAGAAGGATAAGGCCGCAATTTCATAACCCCATGGCTCCGTGGGACTTGAATCTAGTACTGAACGTACTAACGGAAGAGCCTTTTGAGCCACTGCAGGAAATACCTATAAAAAAGTTAACGATGAAGGTTGTTTTTCTGGTCGCAATTACATCGGCCAGGAGAGTATCAGAGCTGCAGGCGCTTTGGGCAGAGGAACCATTTCTCAACTTCTTTCAGGATAAGGTGGTGTTGAGAACTAACCCTAATTTCCTCCCGAAAGTAGTGTCCCAGTTTCATATCAACCAAGAAATAGTGCTGCCAGCTTTCTGTGCTAACCCAGGGAATGAGAAAGAAAGAAGGCTACATACGCTGGACGTAAAGAGAGCATTGATAATTTATCTTCAAAGAGTGGAAGGTTGGAGAAAGTCAAAGAGGCTCTTCTTAGTAACAGAAGGAAAAAATAAAGGATTAGGTGCATCGAAGGCTACACTAGCAAGGTGGCTGAAAGAGTGCATAGCTGAAGCGTATAAAATAAGGAAGATAGAGGTGCCTAAAGGAATTAAGGCCCATTCGACAAGAGCCGTAGCAGCATCATGGGCAGAAAAAGGTGCGGCCTCAATTGAGGAGCTTTGTAAAGCAGCATGCTGGGCTTCGGCGCACACGTTTTCAAAACATTACAGAGTAGACGTAGGAGCCTCCAGTGATGCGAAACTGGGCAGGAAAATCCTGAGTGCTGTAATATAAAAAAAAAAAAAAGAGAAAGAAGGAGAATAAAGGGGTGAAGACAACCTCGTATCCTTTGAAGTGCTAATTATTATTTCTGTTTTTCTTTTTTCCCTCCCTACTGTGTTATTGCTATGGTATTACCCATATGTGGCTGCCATGGGGAGGTAGAGGAAAGTACGGATTATTACCTGTTAGTACGCTTTCCTCTACTCCACCATGGCAGCAGTTTCCCACCCTTAATATTATTTAAAAAATGATCGGAAGCTATATAATCGAGACACAGAGCACTAAAGGGGCGGACCTTATATAGGAGGCCGTGTCTAGGGGAGGTTTTTTGGCTGTTGTGTTTCCCTTTCCAGATATCTACCTAATTGGAGGAAAACCCATATGTGGCTGCCATGGTGGAGTAGAGGAAAGCGTACTAACAGGTAATAATCCGTACTTTATTATTAAAGATAACTGTAAAAAATGGCTTGCTAGCCCCTAGAATTAAGATAGATACTGGAAGGGATGATGGGAGTTTTCAAACGTGATTAATAGTCATCTCTGTAGAGCAGTGTCCTTTTCCTATGGGGCCCAGATATGGGGCCTGGTTTTGGTTCACTTGCAAAAGCAAATTCTCTCTCTTATTGGACAAAACCATGCGGCACTGCAGAGGCGTCACTAGGGTTGGTGTCAGCCGGTGTAGTAACTCATGGTGTCTTACACACACACCTCCATGAAACTCCATCTATATCACACCACAGGGAAACCTTAGTAATGTTTTTGTACTAGTCACTGGTCTAACTTGTAAATGATAGTTCCTGTATATCATATAGGGTCATTTCTAGGAAGTCAAACAATGCATAGCACTGTATTTTCTTTCCTGATTAATACCCCTTGATAAGTCCCACTCTTAGTGTACATCAGTCCCATGTCACACTGCAAGAACAATGCATGGTTACATGACTTCAAGCCACACTGCTTCGGGGCCAGTTTGTGGCTATATTAACATAGATAATAACACATAGGCGTCCCTCCCCAGATAATAATACATTGCATAGGCGTTCCCCTTCCAAGATAATAAAACATATAGGTGGTGTCATCCCCCAAATATAATAACACAGCACATAAGTCAGCGTCCCCCCCGATAATACAGCACATAAGTCCCCCACCCCGATCTTAATACAGCACATACAGTAGGTCCCCCCACAGATAGTAATACAGAAAATAGACCCCACAGATAATAATACAGCGCATAAGTCCCCTACCCCTATAATAATACAGCAAATAACCCCCTCCCCTGATAATACAGCACATAGGTACCCTCCACAGAAATTATACAGCACATAGATCCCCCCCCACATATAATACAGCACATAGGTCCCCCCCACCCAGATAATAGTACGGCACATAGGTCCCCCCCCCACATATAATACAGCACATGATACGTCCCCACCCAGATAATAATACAGCACATAACCCCCCCATCCCCCACAAAAAAAATACAAACAAATAATACAGCAAATGGTCAGTCACCCACCAGTTTGCAGAAAAGAGGCCAAGGGGTGGAGTAAATTTGTTCCTGCACAAGGGACCAGACCACCAGCTGAGAAAATCCCAGCACAGCAGCAACTGGATGTTCAAAGCAGCAGCAGGCAGCCAACCAGGAAAGCAGCGAGAGAGACTTAAGCCACGAAGAGCCGGTCACTGCCTGACCTGTTGCTGCTCAGTACTGTTGTAGCAAGATTGTTGGTGCGGTTAATGTCCCAGTTCCCCTTTTCCAGGCTGTTTAGAAAGGTGACATTCCTCCACAGAGATGCTGGCGGTGGTAAGTTGATGAGGGATCCTTAAGATGTGGGCGTTGTGCAATTCTAGCCCTGGAGTAGGTTCCGCAATGAAGGGCTGGTGAGGTCTCTTCACAAGATCTACATCTCATTATTTGCTCCCATTCACTTTCTTTCACTTCACTATTCACTTTCTTCGAGCTCCACCTAGTCTGTGGCATACCCATACATGCCTATGCACCGTCTCGCCAGGGGATCAAGGATGTTATACTTGTAAAAATCCTGATTCCCCCAACCCGGCGGTTGAGTACTTTTTTACATGCTTAATGCCCGCTATGCGCTGCATACAGTTGGCAGAACGAGAGATTGAGCTCGCAGATGTATGGGCCTCTTAAGTCTCCAAACCTTCAAGCATTCTCTGAAAAATCCCCTATTCGGGGAAGGTTATCAAATACCATTTACTTTACCATACAACCATCATAATCTTCCCTGTCCAATTACATCCCCACTGAACAGACCAAACATATCCTCATTTATTTTCTCTTTCTTCACTTTCCCATCATTCTGGCCCCAGGTCAACATTGCTGTGAGACCATGTTGTAAAGCTCACCAAGAACCTTTTGTAATTTGGTGGACCATTATGCAATATCCTTGTGTATAAATATATACTGTATTCCCCTATAGATTGTAAATATGGGAGCAGGGCCTTCCTACCTCTATGTCTGTCTGTTATTACCCACTTTTGTATGATCACTGTTGTTTCGAATCGAGTTGTTACTGTATTTGCTGCTCTATATAGAAACTGTTAATAAATAATAATCCTAGGCGGGCTTATGGAGCCGGGCACGAGGGGGGCTGATGGAACCAGGAGCTGGGTGGGCGGGCTGATGGAGCTGGGCGGGTGGACCCAGGATGAGGCGACCTGTGCAGCGTGACCTCTAACCTTGGCGCAGTGCGCAGAGAAGCTGGGCAGCGTCTGAGCACCCAGCGTTTTGGGGGCCAGATCCCGCTGATCCCGATCCTGGGATCGGCCACCCTAGTGTAGATGTTAAATACAAAGTCTCTCATCGATGGTTGTTGATGAAAATGCTGGGGGGGGGGGGTGCTGGGGGGGGGTCCCGACAGTCATTTACCCGACGTCGGGATCCCGACTGTTAAAACACCAGCAGACGGGTTCCCGACGGACACCGGCTATTCTCCCTCGTGGGGGTCCACGACCCCCATAGAGGGAGAATAGAATAGGTGGCGAGCGTAGCGAGCCACCGTGCCCGCAGCGTTGCGAGCCTGCAAGGGGCTTTGTTGCGCTCGCCATGCTGTCTGAGTCCTGATCCAGACGTCGGGCTAATGACTGTCGGAACCCTATACCACACCCGCTGGAGGCAGCCGCTAGTCACCACTACATGGCTGATCGCAGGCGCAAGATCCTGGCAACAGTCGCCCTGTGCACACGGGGATATGGTCGCTCAGAATCACCCTGTGTGTACAGGGCTTAAGCGATCTAGTGAGATTGCTTAGAAAATTCCCTGAAATCGTCCAGTGTGTGGGCCCCAAAACTCTTTTAGAAAGGTAGAGTGAAAGTCTGCATTAATTACTCTACTATTTTAATCCTGGCGCCAAGTTTTGCTCCTATAGCAGCTGATCACATAGGACATTTCCATAATTGCTTCAAAAAGTTTCTAAAACAAACTTTATCTTTCAGCTGCCAGGTTTTTTCCAGACGGAAGAAACCAATCATAATAAATAATCCATCCACTAATAATAATATACTAATCAAACACGTAACGAAGTGCTGATTAATTTGTCAGAACATTTAAGTGACCAGCTTGTGACATGTAAGAAAAACATTCCACTGGAAAAAGTTGGATAAACCCAAGCCCAAACCATTCTGTCATTGCCTAGTAGTTTTTTTTATATAAAATAATAGCAGATTTCTGGCTTCCCTAGGTAAGTTTTCCCTGCGCCACTCAGCGTGTTACATTTCTAGAACTCACATAAATTTGGACTAGGTTCATTTTTTCCTCCATTCTACCACAGCAGGGGTTTTGTTTCCCACATTTTCACCTGAATTAAAACTGTTAAAGAGAATATCAGTAGAGGCTGTTTACTATGTGTTCTACAGGATAAGTCCTTCTGCCTAGAGAAACTCAATCTGTTTCAAGTTTGCACTAATTAACGTCAGTGGAAGCTTCAAGAACTTCTTCCTCATTTACAGTAAAATAAAATATTAGTCTTAGGTCGGTTCTACACTTACCAAAATACTATACTATGTGTCCTTACACATTTGCATTCCATTTTTCTTGGAAGCTGCTTATTCCGTTTCAGTACTATTAAAGCTTGTCACTGCCCCAGACAAAGTCAATTAATACCGACGGGAACAGATTGCATACATAGGCACTAAAGGTGAAAGTGTGGTTCCAGCAGTACTGTGCTGTACTTTTCCTCAGCAGGTCAATGGTCCATTGTGCTATATGTTGAAACCCCATTGAAATGAATGGGTCGATGGAAGGGATGACGCTGCATAGCATCTGTTGTCTTTGTTCTTTTTCGTTGTCACATATTGGGCCAGATTTAACAATGATATTTTAGTTCTTTCTTATTTCGAATGTTACATTGTGTTTCAGCCAATCAGCTGCTAAAAACATGACAGAAGCTGATTGGCTAGAGGACCATTTATCATATGCAACGAGCACGAACTAGGATATCACTTGTTATTAAATCTGCTTCATAGAGATAAGGGGCCTACACATAAGGAGATGTGCAAGATCGCTCAGCACACACTGGGGTATATTCAATGTTTTTTGCGAGCTGTGATGCGAGCAGTGCTGACTGCTCGCTGTCACAGCTCGCACGGTCAGTATTCAACTGACCCCCTGCACACACCATGTCCACCTGACAGCGAGGATTCCCCCTGAACGTAGAATAGGGTGAGCGGCCGATGCGGGGGTTAAACGGTGAGGGTCGCTTGTTTTTGGTGATCCCCGCTGTTTAACACACTCGCCGGCTGCATTGAATACGGCCCACTGCCTGCTGATCGAACTGGAACACTGGCCCTGACATCGGCGGCTATAGATTTATTCAGCATGCTATTGCTATGGCCTCTACACACGGAGCGATGTAGGAACAATCACCTGAAATCGCCCGTCTGTAGGCCCCATTATAATCTCTACTGGTTTGTGATCAAATCAGGGAATCGGCTCACTGACAGCCAATTTTACCGCTACCACGGGAAACCTAATTGATGATTATTTTGCTTTGTGGAGAGCTCGGAGAAAAGCTTCTTTTCCTCCACTGGATGGGAAAATATTGATTATACCATGGATTACAAGATGTTTTTCCTGATGGTCACATGGGTTGGTATGTAAGAAAAAAACTGATTGTGTGCGTGCAGATATTGTGCGTACACTCTGATATTATTCAGTGATGTCATAGGGACCCGCTGAATGTGCAGGTCGTTTGATTATATAGCCAAATGGACCTGCATGTTCAGTAGGCCTCAATCATTTTAACCCCTTCATGACAGAGCCAGTTTTTGCCTTCCTGACAGAGCCCTTTTTTTCAAATCTGGCATGTATCACTTAAGTGGGGATAACTTTTTTTTGCTTTTACTTATCCCAGTGATTTTGAGATTGTTTTCTCGTGACACATTGTACTTCAAGTTAGTGGTAAATTTTCGTTGATACAGTCTGTGTTTTTTTGTGAAAAATACCAAAATGTCGTGAAAAAATGGAAAATTTTGCGATTTGCAAAATGTCACATTTTCTGCTTGTGAGACAAATAAACATACCACTCAAAATAGTTAATAACTAACAAAGACCATATGTCTTCTTTATGTTGCCATCATTATTTCAACCTCCTTTTCATTTTTTTGGACACTAGGAGGCTTCAAATATGAATAGCAAATTCTCAAATTTTCAAGAAAATTTCAAACTCTGATTTTTTTAGGGACCAGGTCAGTTATGATGTGACTTTGAGTGACTTGTATGTGAGACACCCCCATAAATGATGCCATTTCAAAAACTGCACCCCTCACAGTATTCAAAACAGCATTTTGGAAGTTTGTTAACCCTTTAGGTGTTTCACAGGAATTAAAAGAAAGTGTAGGTGAAATTTCAAAATTTCATTTTTTTTGCAGATTTGCAATTTTAATACATTTTTCTAAGGAACACAGTAGATTTTACTAGAGAAATGTGACTAAAAATTGATTCCCCCAATTCTTTGGTTTTCATAAATATCCTATATGTGGCCCTAGTGTGCACGGTGACCAAACCACAGGCTTCATAATAGAAGGAGCACCTACTTGATTTTGGAGCCTCCTTTTTATGAGATTATTTTTTAGGCACAATGTAGGTTTCTAGGCACCATAAGATGCTAAAAGTTAGGTACCCCCCCACAAGTGACCCCATTTTGCAAACTACACCCTTCAGGGAGTTCATCTAGGGGTATAGTGTACATTTCAAACCCCCAGGGGTTTCACCAATTGTGGTACAACTGGGCAGTGAAAATGAAAAAAAAAAAAATTTTCATTTTCACAGCTCAGTTGTATCAAAATTGGTGAAACCCCGGGGGGTTTGAAATGTACACTATACCCCTTGATGAATTCCCTGAAGGGTGTAGTTTGCAAAATGGGGTCACTTGTGGGGGGGTTCCACTGTATAGGTGTTTCGGGGGTCATTCAACCAGAATCTGTGCTGCAAAAATCACTCCTTCCCTTCTGAGTCTTGCCATGCACCCAACTGGTATTTTTGGTCACACATGAGGCATTGCCGTACTCGGGAGAAATTGGGGCACAGATTTTGGGGTGCTTTGTCTCCTTCATTCCTTGTGAAAATTAAAAATTTTGAGCCAGATCTGCATTTTTGTGTAAAAAAATGTAATTTTTTACAGAAAAATGCAGTTCTGGCTCAAAATTTTTTATTTTCACAAGGAATGAAGGAGACAAAGCACCCCAAAATCTGTGCCCCAATTTCTCCCGAGTACGGCAATGCCTCACGTGTGACCAAAAAATACCAGTTGGGTGCATGGCAGGACTCAGAAGGGAAGGAGTGATTTTTGGTGGTGGAATGAATGGTGGGTGCTATGTCGCATTAGCAAGACCCCCGAAGCACCAATACAGTGGAACCCCCCCACAAGTGACCCCATTTTAGTCACCAGCTTTGGGAGGGGGGCTGGCGCTGCGGCTGGCGGGGGGGTGGGAGGGGTGCTGGCGCTGCGGCAGCCGGGTGGGTGGGAGGGAGGGGGGCTGCCGGGTGGGAGGGGGGGGGGGGGCTGGCGATCGGTGCTAATCGGTGCGGTATATACACACACACACACACACATATATATATATATATATGTGTGTATATATATATATATATACATATATATACACACACATATATATATATATATATGTGTGTGTGTGTATATATATATATATATATATATTTTTTCAGTGCATATATTTTTTAACTTTTTCTGCAGCTTGATGCTGCTGCTGCGGGGGGGAGGGGGGAGGAGGGCAGCGCTCCAGACGCTCCGGGGGAGCCGGGGGAGCTGCTGCTGCTGCCGGGTGAGTGCCCGGCGGGTGCGAGGGGGGGGCTGCACATCGGTGGTGATCGGTGCTGTACTTGACAGCACCGATCACCACCGATCCCTGTGTTACCGAGCGGCTTAGCCGCCGGTAACACAGGAAACGCTGTGAATGGCTGTTCAGATTTGAACAGCCAATCACAGCGATCGCCGACCGGGGGGGGGCACCCCTGCCCCCCCTGGGCGGCGAGGGGGGATGTCTGCTGTCAGGGACAGCAGACATCACCTAACTGTCACTGCGTCTCTAGACGCAGTGACAGTTAGAAGTCATGACGTATATATACGTCATGTGTCGGGAAGTACTTCCCGACCATGACGTATATATACGTCAAATGTCGTGAAGGGGTTAAGGGTGTGCGGGAGCACGTATCGTTAATTATATTTAGTGTGCACACTAGGTGATCTAGTGAACGATCTTGTTCAGAAAGCCTATTCCAAATGACATCTTTCTCTATATTCTTTAGTGTGTATGGGGCTTTATTTGCAGTTTTACAAAATTTAGCAAAACTGCAAGTGGCAGCACTAGACTGCCATGGGAGGGGGCTATGGAGTATCTACTGCTTCTTGTGGTGGCAGAACGGATAGCATTTCTGCCTCATAGATTTGAGGTCTTGTGTTTGAATCTGATCAGGACCCTGATCAGCGTAGCGTTTGTATGCTCTTGTGTTTGTGCGAGTTACCACTAACAGTTCAAACGCACACAAAGGTGGCCAAACAATTATACGGTTTGGGCCCTTTTCACCTGATTCCAACAAATCGGGCAGAGAAATCGGGTGAAAAGGGCCCATATTTGCCTAACCTTCGATTCTGCTCTTCTGTGCTTATCGGATACTGAGATTGCAAGTGCTGCATGTAAGATTTATCGGATCCTGGAGGTTCCGACAGCACTTGCTAGTGGTCGCATACGATACATCGAACAATACGATATTTGAATTTAGCGAGTGCTCCAAGGAGGTTGCTTCTTGGTAATACTGAAGATTCTGACCCTTCTGACTCGAGAGAGAACTGTATATAGGGGTAGTATACCTAGGTGGGCGCTTCCCTTGTATATGACACCAAAATTATGGGACTATGCAAAATTATGCACTTGGGACTCAAAAACCCAAAGGCTCAATATAGTATCAAGGGTACTATAATGGAAACTACTGAGGAGGAAAGAGATCTAGCAGTCACTATTTCAAGTGACTTAAAGGTAGGAAAGCAATGAGGAAGGCTAGTCAGATGCTTGGTTGCATAGGGAGAGGAATCCGTAGCAGAAAAAAAGACGTAATAATGCCACTTTATAGGTCATTGGTACGACCATATCTTCAGAAGGATATAAATACATCACAAAACTTACCTGGATAGACTAAAAGATCTTAATATGTATAGTTTGGAGCAGAGAAGGGAAAGGGGGGACATGATAGAAATCTTCAAATATATCAAGGGTTTTAACATAGTACAGGAGGGAAATTTTCTTCAAAGGAAAAGTAATAGAACACGAGGACGTGCACTGAAATTGGAGGGAGGTAGGTTCAGGGGAAATGTTAGAAAGGATTACTTCACAGAAAGGGTAGTGGATAAGTGGAATAGCCTCCCATCAGAGGTGGTAGAGGCTAAGACAGTAGAACAATTTAAACATGCTTGGGATAAGCATATGAATATCCTTACAAAGAAATAAGGATTAAAAAGGGTTGAGATTCCCTGAAGGGTAAAAAAAGGGGCAGACTAGATGGGCCAAATGGTTCTGATCTGCCGTCAAATTCTATGTTTCTATGTTTCAAAAAGCTGATCAATACCTCTAGTTTGTAAAGCGTACCTATCTAACATATGACCATGTGAGTTAGGTACGCTTTACTCCCTAGACCAGGGGTCTTCAACCCATGGCCCGCAGGCCACGAGTGGCCCGCGGAGCTGATCTCAGTGGCCCCCTGCCCGCCGGCCCGCCATGCACAGGATTTATTTATTTTTTAAGTAAAAGAAAATGCTGCCGAGGGAGGCAGTGTAATGGAGTCCCCTTGGGTGCCGCCTACCCGATTTCCATTGGCTGCAGGCAGGGCAGAGGAGTGGATCCAGCGCGGCTGAGGGAGGAGGAGGCACGTCTGGTCACGAGCTGGGAAGTTGGGACCCGGCGAAGCTGCGGGAGGAGGAGACGCAGCTGGCGGGAGCAGGGGACCCGGCACTGGAACTGCAGGAGGAGGAGGCACAGCTGGCGGAGGGGACCCGGCGAAACTGCAGGAGGAGGCATGGATGGTGGAAGCAAGTGACCCGTCAAAGCTGCAGGATGAGGAGGTACATCTGGCCGGGAGCAGGGGACCTGGCAAAGCTGCAGGCATTACTGGGGGCATTGTGTGTGGGGCATTACTGGGGGCATTGTGTGTGAGGGGCACTGATGGGGCATTGTGCGTGATGGGCACTGCTGGGGCATTGTGTGAGGTGCACTGCTGGACCATTGTGTGTGAGGGGCACTGCTGGGGCATTGTGTGTGAGGGGCACTGCTGGGGCATTGTGTGTGAGGGGCACTGCTGGGGCATTGTGTGTGAGGGGCACTGCTGGGGCATCATATGTATAAGCAGGAGTACTGCTGGCATTATGGTCTGTGGCATAATGGGCATCAGTGTGGGGCATAATGTGCAATGGGCATAATTTTGTGTGGATTAATGTGTAATGGGCATCACGGTGCGGCATAATGTGTAATGGGCATTATGGTGTATGACATAATGTACAACAGGTATTACGGTGTGTGGCATAATGTCTAATGGACACTATGGTGTGATGCACAATGTGTAATGGGCATTACGGATAAACAGTGTAACAGTGTATATTGATTTAAGTAGCCTTTCATTGTTTGGGTTTGATCTGTGAGGCATATTATTTCACTGTGTGGGCCTTCATGTTTATATGTCATTGTGCAGCCTTCAGTCAACTTAAGCGTGTCAGGACAACGACCATTCCTGCGGTAACCAATGTCTGGTCATGCAGGTTGCAAAAGAGGTGTCAGGTAATTGTTTTCCTGCTAGTTCACACTCGTTATAATTAGACCACGCCCCTTATAATTAGGTCACACCCGTTTTTGGAAGCGCGCCTACGGCGCGTGCAATTTATTTAATATCACATTATATATGGGGGGTGGGCACATATTTTACTGTTTGCACTGGAACCCAAATTGGCTGCTGATAACTATATAACTATTAGGGTGTGTGTGTGTGTGTGTGTGGGGGGGGGGGGGGTGTTATGTGCTGAGTATGGGCGGCTGTGCCAACTATCTATGAAGGACTGTGCTGACGTTATAGGGGAGCTGTGATTCTATGGAGCTGTCCGAAATTCCGTAGGCGATTTTAGTGGCCCTCGGGCTTCACTGGATTTTTTTAGGTGGCCCACGCTGTCTTAAAGGTTGAAGACCCCTGCCCTAGACGTACCCAGCTACAGATGAGAGGAGTTGTAGCGCTTATTTTTCAGGTTTCTCCACATTTATGTATGAAAAACAGCACCCTAAGTGTGAGACCATCCTGAGATCGCCAGAGGAGAGTGGATCCTACAGTGTCTGCCAAAAAGAAGATACTATAAAGGAAGTACTTCTATATATTCTTTCTTCACTTTATTGACCAGCTTTTATCCACTTTCTACATTGCATTCTTATTTTGGTGTCCTAATGGGAAGCGCCCACTTTGGTATACTACCCCCTTTGCATACGATACATTGTATGGTAAAGGTTCGCATGCGATACTTCCTCGTTGGGCGGTTAGCGAGGTATCACATACGATACCTCGGAGTAGTGGATGACCAAGACTTTACCTTTATTTGAATTTGAAGAGAATGTAGTAATTTTATTCTTATAATTCTTAGAATTATTATTATTATTAGTGTTTGTTTCCTTATAATTGTTTGATTAGTCACCATACAGCTATCGAATGCTACTTCAGGACCCCCGCGTGGCCTTAATGGAGTCTGACCTGTTCACGTCTCAATAAGTTGAAAAGAGTAATTGAGAATTAGCCTTCATCCATTGTAAATCTAGTTACTTGCATCTAACAAAGTGAAATAGATAACAGGAGCCAACTGTTCACTCGGCATATGCCAGGATACTTTGATGCTGATGCCAAAGAAATGAAACAGCGATGTAGCTGGATATTGCCTGGCATAATTATGTGCTTGCGGAAATGTTCTATGTGTCAGATGTGATTTTGTCCAGAACTAGTGATACGGTGTTCCTTCCAGGACCAGGCCGGCTTTCTGAATAATTACATGCAAGTGAACATTTGCACTGGATCTCATTTTTTATATTACAACCTACGGTATGGTCACTAAAATCCCTGAGACAGAGGAAACCTACATAGGACTCTTAGCTAGCTGAGAGGTGTGGGTCCCACTATTGATAAGAATGAGTGCCAAAGACTGATGTCCTGTATATTTGTGCTGCAGATGAAATTGACATACAAGCATTGTTCAACCTCCCCCTTACTGGTTTTTGGCTTTAAATAATTAGTTGTTAAAATTGGTACACACATCCATTTCTTACCTGAACAGATAAAGGGTGGCATATGTAATGGGGTTCGAGTTTGCTGGAGGTGTGGAATGCCAGGCGTTTTTTAAAGCACCAATAATTTACAAGAAAATAAAAACATGCCTTGTAAATGATTGCCGCTTTAAGAAAAAGACCGCCCGGCATCCCACACATCTGGCAAACTTTGACCTGGGATTTTCTGAGACGACTGGGTAGAATTCTGCCCACTCCCCCATTATAATAAGTTGTCTAATCACTCATTATTCCATTAATGTCATAGGTGTATGGCCCACAAACACCTATATGTGCAGATAAACTGGCTACTGAAATTGGTGTTGGGTCTGGTATTACATGTTTCATACATTTATATTGTGACCATCCTTGTAAATAAACACAGTATTTTATAATAAATCATTTACTACAAATGACAAAAGCTACTGTACACCCCTGTTATGCAGAACTTTAATTCATTACACCTAATAACGGCAGTGGATACTTATGTGCGGCTCTCCCATCTATTTGAACTGTGACCTCTGGATCAGTCCATGGTACACCGTTTATTTAATACACATATACACACACATTATTTTCCCACATTTGTTTTGAGCGTTGGTATTGTATTCTAATGCATTTTCATGAAAGCCTATGGCTATAGTTCAATTAGGGTAATTAAGTTTTTAAGTAACATCTGAATTAGTTCTGCCAGTTCTGGACTAATTACTATGTTGAGACTTTTAGTTATCACTGTAAAGGAAAAGTGACCCGATGTGCACTTTGAAATGATGTACAAGTTGAGTATCCCTTTTCCGAAATGCTCGGGACCACAAGCATTTTGGATAAGGGTTCTTTCTGGTTTTTGGAAAAAAAAATTACATTTTTTTTTTAACATACTGACCTGGTCCCCCGGCATCCACGGTGTCCCCTGGTGTCCACGGCAACCTTCAGATACCTCTTCAGCGGTCCCAGGGGTGCATTGCGCGAGTGAATCGGCACGCCCACGCACTCACGCAATATGCCCCTGGGACCGGAGATGCAAATATAGAGGATTCTGAAGGCCGGCGTAGAAGTCGGGGGACATGGTAAGTATGAAATTAAAAAAAGGGGGGGGGGGGGAGACAAAAAAACCCGAAATATTATGAAAAACCACGGTTTTTGGAATATTTCAATTTTTTTATATACAGATAAGGGATACTCAACCTTTATATTAATACTGCAGTCTGTGTAAAAGACGAGGGGTGAAATTTAATAGGGTTAAGAATTCAGAAAGTGAGAGATTTGGTAACTAACCTTCATTTTTTTTAAAGCGCCAATCAGTTATACCAGTTTGATTTTAAAGTGTAAATGATTGCCGCTTCAAAAAAAACTAGAGATTTCTTACGAAATCTCTCTCTTTCTGAATCTCTCATCCTATTAAATGTCACCCTAGTAGTGCATTAGTATATGCACTAAATACCACGTGTAACATTCTTGAGAAAATTCCATTATAACATTGTACAATTTTCTTTATGTGACAATACCTACCTAAATGGTTAATATTTATTTTAAAAAATACTTAGAAATTTTCCGTTTTTTTATGATTGATTTAGGTTAAGAACAGTTGTTTAAAAACTATTCAATACGATTTTCAATTATCAGAACTATCATGATTATGTAAGGGGCTTCTCTCTGCTGCCATGGGTTTTTCTGGCTGGTCACATCAGGTGTGACCATATCAGGGAAAGCCCAGTCTGGTGTAGTCACATGTGATATGACCATGCCAGCTAAGTGGTCAATGCCCTTGCTAGTCACATGTGGTCTGAGAGATACATGACTTTTACATAGGGAACAATGTTAAATTCCCTTCCAATCAACCAGATCAACCCAATGGCCCCGATTTTACATAGGGAACAATGTTAAATTCCCTTCCAATCAACCAGATCAACCCAATGGACACGATTTTACATAGGGAACAATGTTAAATAGCCCCCAGACCACAAATTGAATAGAATAACCACCCTGAAGTGTGAAATGCCCCCCCCCCCCCATTGTTAACGTCACCCCACGGTCAACGTCATCCCAAAGCGTGGCGAGCGGCGGCGGTACGCGTCCTCCGACCTTTTCATACCCCCACTATCTACGTCGGCGTAGAGTTAAGAATAGAAAGTGTGGCGAGCGCAGTGAGCGTGGCGAGGGGATGCGTAATACATGCTTCGGGCTCGTTATTCGCGTGCGCTCGCCACGCTTCGGGCTCGGTGGCTCGCTGCTTTTGCCACACTTTCTGTTCTCAACTCCACGCCGACGTGGATAGTGGGGGTATGAAAAGGTCGGAGGACGCGTACCGCCGCCGCTTGCCACGCTTCGGGATGATGTTGACCGCGGGGTGACGTTAACAATGGGGGGGGGGGATTTCACACTTCAGGGTAGTTTATTCAATTCAATTTGTGGTCTGGGGGCTATTTAACATTGTTCCCTATGTAAAATCGTGTCCATTGGGTTGATCTGGTTGATTGGAAGGGAATTTAACATAGTTCCCTATGTAAAACCGTGTCCATTGGGTTGATCTGGTTGATTGGAAGGGAATTTAACATTGTTCCCTATGTAAAATCGTGTCCATTGGGTTGATCTGGTTGATTGGAAGGGAATTTAACATTGTTTCCTATGTAAAATCGTGTCCATTGGGTTGATCTGGTTGATTGGAAGGGAATTGAACATTACAAACACATAAGATGCATGCGATGCCTGCGATTTGCGGCAAGATATAGATTGTGGGCGCCGTTCTAGGTAAACAGTACCAACTTTTTTTTAGTTTTAGTACATGTGAGGAAGGCAACGGAGTGTT
The DNA here is from genome assembly GCF_055691185.1 of Crinia signifera. Lineage (NCBI taxonomy): Eukaryota > Metazoa > Chordata > Amphibia > Anura > Myobatrachidae > Crinia > Crinia signifera. The sequence continues at coordinate 436,231,927 of NC_139217.1, read as the reverse complement.
TAATGACATTGGTGCAAGCACATAAGATGTTCACACTTCAATACTTGTGAAATGATGACTATGTTGGAAAATGTGCAGCTGTATCACTTTAAGTATGACCCATTTAATATTGTTTTGTGTAGATTGTTTGAACATAGTACTAACATCCACAAACTTGTGTTTATTCATTTTAAGTGTTGCTTACTTCTAAGAAATAACCTCCTAGTTGTCCCCTGGCCCCAAGGACTTAGTATACTGTAAAATATGTTTTCAAAGAATCCAAACGCAGTTCACTTTTTAATTATTATAATTGATGAAAGGATGTTTGCTCTAAAACTGAATTTGAGTAAATTAGGGCTGACATGGATTTGGCAACGCATTACATCTCAGCTGGCAGACACACAAAGAAAATGCTGCTTTTATGAGAGTGTTCCTTGGACGGCCGTTGTTTTGCTGAGAAGATTCCCCACAGCGGCCTTAGTGTACCTCGCTGGCTTCAGATAGGGTTAGGGCTATCTTTGGTTCTTCAGCAGCTAGGAACAGCAAAGGATTTGGCTCTGGTGGTGGTTCCGGAGACCATGGTGAGCCAACCTTGTGCCAATGTACGTAAGACAGCGGTTTCCCTTGGAAGCGGAGGGTGGCACTGCAGATTGTTTATTCTGAAATAATATAAAGGTGCGGTGATCCGTTCAAACTTTTATACTCCCAATTGTATAGCAATGTCTAAATACATTGCATATTGACACTTAACTAAAAATGTAATCTCATCTGTAGTTCATTAACACAGTTTTGTAGCACAACATACAATATGTCACAATTGTTTATTATTTCACTTATACATCTTTAGATGAAAGGTGCCAGGATCAAACTGTTAAGACTTGTACACGCTGGTCGATATACTGTATATAGTGTGCATATTGTCCAGTGTGTACGTTCAACATCATTAACCACTTTAGTAATGGTAATTTTCCGGGCTCAGCTGAGCTGCCGCAGTGGGCTGTCCCAGAAAATGTATGGGCATACCACCAATATCAAGGTGTGTGCCAGTGGTGCCTGCAGCTGTGCACCACTGGCGCATCACCTGTCTGGGCACCCCCCACCTCCCCTCCCGTCGCTCTCCCTCAGCTCCAGCGATCATACACCGGAGCCCCCCGCCATTAGTTTCAGGGAGCAGGTGGCAGGCTCGGGGGGACTCGGGAGTTTGGGCGGAGATGAGGGGGAGCCACCACTGATGGGGTTAACAATGCGTGTAGCTCGCAGGTCATTAACAACCCCTTGTAAATGCAGCTCAGTCTGACAATATTGTCAGTAACTGCATGTATGAAGCAGGGCGGTTGACGTCAAAGTATGCACTATATCGTTTTCCCACGGCACCGCCTATATAATACCATTGTTGGCCGCAGGGATCGGCTAGTGTGTACCCATCTTTAAACCGACCCAAGCATTCCATTGTTCCCGAAATCCTGGCGTAAGAGTCGTCTTTTTGAAGTGATATAGAAAAACAATTGCCTTTTAAGGAATAATGAAGATATGGGATTCATAATCTGAAATGCTGTCAAGATGGAAAGACTTCTTCCACTGAGTATTTCAAGTAGCATTTATTTATGAATTTATTACTATGATTAATTGGAAGCGGCAATGTGTCACCGAGGACGATACATCAGCTAAGTCAGCCAGGAATACTGTTAGGCATGGGAGTGTTGTATGTTTGTCCCAGTTGCCCAGAGGTAAGATAAATATTGGTGCCCTTCCCCCTCCCCCACACACATGCACACACACACTTATATAAATACAATTTTTATAAAGAACACAGTATACAGTATATTTAAAGAACACAGTCTATATATATATAGATATATATATATCTATATATATATATCTGTGTGTGTGTGTGTATTGTAACCATTTTGAGCAATAGTGTTAGGAACTGCAGAAAAGTGGGGTCCTGTGAAGGGGGCTGCAGGCTTAAATGCATTGATCAATTCATGAACTAAATCTCCACTATTTATTAATATCAGTCAATTTAGTGAGTGCAGAGCCCCCTACAATTTCTGTTTAAACAATGTTAAACAGATCATTTATTTTGCATTGCAAATAGCTGATCCAGTAAGGTATCTGCTTTTAGTAGAACTGGTCATGGATTCAAATACAGGGTGAGATGTCTATGATCCTGCTAGAAGGCTGAGTCAGCCACAGAAAGGATATTGATGGCTTTCAATTAATCGATTCAAACTCAGAGGTGAGAAGAGGTGCCCCCTGGTGAGCAGGAGACCGGTGACAGATGACTCCATTGCCTCCCAGAGTTCTGCCTCTGGCATGTGGTGACACGCTAGCAACTAATGTGGACATAGCAAAATGTTTTCACCTGTTCCTATAAGTATACAAGTCCCTTATACGCATTTATAAAAACACATCATTAGCTAAAAATACAGTGTTTTGTCCTGGCTGAGATTACGCATCAGTGGGTATGTATTAGATAGACAGCAACTAGGTCGACAAGCATTAGGTTGACACCACTAGGTCAACATGCATGAAGGTTGACATGGGGTTAGGTAGACATAGGGAAGGTCGACAGTCAAAAGGCCGACATGGGGTTTTTCAAATAATTTTGTCCCGAATGTCAATACAGTCGACATGGACACTAAAAAAGTGCACCGCATGCACTGGCCATGCTTCAGGCACGGTGCCTCACTACGCTCGGAACACTATTTTATTCGGTACTTGTTTCCTAGCACGGCGCCCACTATGTTAATTGCGTAGAGGGCTATTCTGCGTAAAAAAAATCGCATCGCTTTTATGTCCCCAGTGCATCGCATCGTACCTCCCACAAAATCGCATGCGATCGCCTACGATTTTCTGGGGTGCTATGCCATGACATTAGGTATATAATAATATGATTGTATGTCCCAAAAATAGGTTTAACGCACCCCCCACTATCCACGCCACCCCGAAGCGTGGCGAGTGGCGGCAGAACGCGTCCTCCGAATTTTTCATTACCCCACTATCCACGTCAGCGTGGAGTTGATTTTATATATTGTGGCGAGCCCCGCAAGGGGATGCAGAATACATGTAAAGTAATCTGCGTCCGCTCGCCACACTATATAAAATCAACTCCATGCCGACGTGGGGTAGTGGAAAAGTCGGAGGACGCGTTCCGCCGCCCCTCGCCACGCTTCGAGGTGGCGTGGATAGTGGGGTGTGCGTTGAACCTATTTTTGGGACATACAATCATATTATTGCATACCAAATGTCATGGCATGGCACACCCTATAAAATCGCATGCGATTTTGCGGGACATGCGATGCTATATAGTGGGGTACAATGGCATAGAAAAATTACATTTAAAAAAAAAAATCGCTGCGATGCGATTTCCCTACGGCGCTGTGCTAGGAAACAAGTACCTTTTATTCTACCACCATGCCCTAGTGGATGGTAGGGCATGAAATACCGCCTGTCGGCTCAAAAAAAGTGAAAAACCCCATGTCGACCTAGTGATGTTGAACTAATGTTTGTCTATCTAGTTGTTGTAGACCAAGTGGCTGTATACCACTTCAAACATGAACCTTACAATTAAAATAAGTGTATAAATTGTCTTGTTAATGATCTACATATTTGGGCAATGTGACATTATTTATTAGCTTTTCTTTTCTGCATTTCAGGAAATACTGAAGAATGAACACCTAAGACAGGAAATGAGTGTCAAAGGGAGGGAATTTTTGGAGAGAGACAAATGTACACAGAATGTAGAACACATAGATGGACTTGTTGATGAGCCAATGAAAACGCAGATCAAAGGACACGCCTCTGCTCCAGGTTATGGCAAACACACCCCTACTGAAGAACCAACAAGCACTGCAAATACATTTGTACCTGGCTCCTGGAACCCCAAAAAGAAGTAGCTTGACATCTATTACAGTTATAAATCATTATATTGATTGGTTGTTCAAAGTAAAATAAATTATGTCTGTACACATTACCAGCATCCTCTTGTGGCTGTGCACTAAAGATCCAAAATAAAGTATTCTGTTGGTTGTAACTACCAATAACATTTTCTCCATTGCGATTGAATGGTTGTATAATGTAATGTACATAGTAGTTTGTTATAGGGGGCAATTTTATATTACAGCTCATTACTGTAAGTAAGTAGTGCCTTTTAGTGGAGGAGCTGACACACTGTCCTAAGAGTCATTGCCTCACAGCACTGAGGTCATCGGTTCGATTCCCTCTACGGCCCTAACTGTGCGGAGTTTGTATATTCTCCTCGTGCTTGCGTGGGTTTCCTCCGGGTACCCCGTTTTCCTCCCACAATCCAAAAATATACTGGTGGGTTACTTGGCTCCCAACAAATTAACCTTAGAATATGTGTGTGTACATGTGGTAGGGAATATAGACTGTAAGCTCCACTGGGGCAGTGACTGATGTGAGTGTTCGACTATTCTCTATAAAGCGCTGCAGAATATGTGTGCGCTATATAAATAACTGGTAATAAATTATCAGGGATCAAAGACTTTTCAATTGCCTCACTAATTTGGCCAATCATCAGATAGTGACAGGTATTCAATGCGGCCGGTGAGGGGGTTAAACAGCGAGGATTGCAGAAAACCAGCGATCCTCGGTTTAACTACCGCGCCGGCCGCTCGCTCTATTCAATGTTCGGGGGAAATGCTCACCGTCACAGGACGGCGAGAATTTCCCAAAACAGCGAGACCCGCGGCTAATGCAGAAAATTCGCTGTATTTAGCCGCAAGTTTTGCTGGTTCTGGAGCCACATACGCCAATTCCCCCTCGCTCAAAAAATGGAGCGAGGGGGGATTGGTGTATGCGGGGGCTGCGTTGAATACTGACAGGGTTAGTGGTGACAGCGAGCAGGAAGCTCTGCTCGCTGTCACAGCTCGCCCACAGCATTGACTGCATTATCCCACAATGCTTGATATTGTCCCACATGCTTGGTGTTTGGCCAAACTAAGCCATATAATACGTCTCCTATAGAAGAAGCTTTGAGCTGGATTACGCTCTTTCTTCTCCTGTCGGGCAGCCGTGAATAAGAAATTCTCCTGCAGTTAGCTGGATCATTCCATAAATTCACCAGCAATAATTGGGTCCCCATCATGTCCACTTTCCAACTAGACCTCAGGAAGTGACAGTATGACAAGGATGTCCTCATATCTATTAACTGTACCTTCAGAATGTATTTCGGGGGAGAGTAAGGTCTTCCTGTGACACACTTACAAAATCGTAGTGTGGTACACCCATTCGACTTCTGTGGCCAAAGCACTGCTTACTGTATACACAAATATAACAACATCTTAGGAACTGACAGCTTACCTGTTATATAGGCAGAGTGTACTGTTTTAAGTTACTTGGATGCTCTCTTGTACATTGGTCACAATTATGCTCTCTGTATTGCATGGGATATTCTATGTACTTGATATCAGTCAACTAGATGCGGTCACTAAGATCATCTTTGTGTTGCATATTGGTCTATAGCACAGGTTCTCAAAGTCAGTCCTCAGGACCCCACACAGTGCATGTTTTGCTGGTCTCCTCACATAATCAAGTGAAATAATTAGCTTCACCTGTGCATATTTTAAAATGTGTCAATGAATAATGATTTATATTGGGCAATCTGCTTATTCGATACACACTTTTGACATGGAACTTAGCGTGTTGGTGACAAGAGTCTTTCTTGGAAAGACTCCAAAAGAAGATTGGTTTGAAGGTGAGGTGCATATACTGTGTGACGACATATTAAAGCAAGTGTCCTAAAATTGAGGAACATATTTTTCTACTCACATTTAAAATATGTTTGTGTGAATCGATGTGATTTAGAATATGACTGGAATGTGTGTGTGGTGCCTCAGATTTTCTAATGCTGTGATTACGCAGAAATGCAATTGTTCATTCGGAAACAAATCCGGCTTGCATGTGTTTCTTGCTTAAATGAAGCCTGATTGTTAACCAAAGTATTCAACCATAATTGTACAATGGAAAAAGGTACCTCATTGTGTTGTAATGTATTTACTTTGCATTTAGGCTTCTCTGCTACATTACAAACCCAGAAAACAATCTGCGAACTGTGCAACAACGCGCAAGAGGCAAAATGACAAAACATGAAAAAAAAATCTAAACAACTGTAAGCAAAAAGTTGCCTCTAATAAGTTATAGGACATATATATTTTATCATAATAGAAATGATCTATTGCTGCCATATAAAGATTAGATTGACCACATAAACATATACTGTAGACATTTCTGCCAGAAGTACATCTTAAATGTCTGAAACAGTATTTATAATATTTATGAAGAAGCCGTTCCAGGTGAATTGATAGCCGGCCTGCTAATGAAATTGGATACAATCCAAAATGGCTTCCCCCTCACAGTGTAGGAACAGGTGATTGTTAAAGCTCTCTGCACATTAAGCCCATATGTTTTCCTGTCCATTTATAAAATAATGAAATTTTATTCATCACTGTGTGCAATATCTTCAAGATCGGCTTTGTCTTTGCAAGTTCATATAAATTGACGAATTCCCATAAATCTTCCTAATTCTAATAAAATGATAATTGTGAGTATTGTAATTAACCAAAGCATTCTTAGCTAACCCAGTTAAGGAATAAACGTGTATATATAATCTGCACTCACTATATTAACTAACAATTATATAACTGCTATGAGCCTTTAGACCAGATGCATACCTGGAGTCTTAAGGAGCATACACACGGAGCGATTTTGTGCTCTTTTCTAAGCAATCTGACTAGATTCCTATAGAAAGGAAGCACAGATCTCCCCGTGTGTATGCCCCGAGCGATTACGATGTGCGGTATCGCACATCGCTATCGTCTGCTGCATATAGACAAAATCTAGTCAAGTTGCTTAGCAAGTGACTGCAAATCTCTCTGCGTGTACAGAATGAGAGATATTGATCGAGGTCTTTCCTTGTGAACCACTACCCGGCCTTTTTTTTTTTTGCTTAGCACAAATCACTTAATGTGTATGTGCTCCCCACGGGTGAACTGGACACCGGAAAATCGCCTATCCAAAATAGCTTAGCGCACATCACTGCATGTGTATGTGCTCTCCATGGGTGATCTGGACACAGGGAACTCGCCTTCCATAATTAGCTTAGCACACATCTCTACATGTATATGCCCCTTTACACTATTATGATAGCTATGTTTATGGTAATTATTTTGAGCAATAGTGTAGGAATCTGCAGAAAAGTGGGGACCCGTGCTAGGGGCTGCAGGCTTAATATGCATTAATTGACACATGCACTATTTATTATTGTTAGTTATTGTAGCGAGTGCAGAGCCCCTGTGATTTGTGGAGAACAATAGTACTGAGCCTGGAGCCGCTATAAAGGATTCTGACCAAAGTAAGAAGCCATTTCTCACAAATAACAACAAATGAAAAAACTCCCTATCAGAGCTCACAACTAAAAAAGAACGCAAAGTGGATAAGTAATGATGCTCTACTTCTGAAAATCATGATAATAAATTTGGTAAACACCATGTAAAAAAAAAAAAGTCCACAAAATGTTCTTCTTGGCAACTGCATTTTTTGTGTTTTTCTCATATATATATATAAAAAAGAGAAAATATTACAAATATAGAAATCTAGTTTCTGAGTGGAGTTGAAAGTAATCCCACGGATATGTTTTGTCCAAATGGGGAAGAAGTGAATGATATTCTAAAGGGTTACTGATGCTTACATTCATTAAAATGTTGGAAAACATATAAAGATACCTTCATAGCGATTCTTTTGAACATACTTCTGCCAATCAATAGGCTCACATGTATGCTTACACTGAAATGCTGTGTGTCCTCACGCAGCAGTTTCTTATTCCATGGTATATCAGCAAACCATATAGTGTGAGTGGTGGTCAAAAATCATTTAAATGAACACATCAGATGTTAAACATATACAGATACTGGTAATGGGATGATGGACAAATAAACCTGGGTATGGCCCTTAACCAATGCGTTTCAACAACTGGTATCTTTACCAATGCAGACCAGATCATATGTAAGATCATAGGGTCCATCTCAGGAAGCACAGGCCTGCAAATCAGATCCTAATCGTACTGAAATAAAATGCAACATAAAAGCCACTGAAATTGTACCTCAAATCATCCTAATATATTGTCAGAAAAAGAATAGGGACAGTGGCATATTTATAATGAGTGCACATGGTCACCTACGGTCTGAGGAAGCTGCCGATGCTCACAGCAGGCGGGGAAATGTGTAAGTGCTGACATGTTTTATGCACCTAGGAGTTTACATCCATATTTCACCTTCAGTGCATACAAATACTGTTTACTGTGGACTTTGGAGAAAGCTGCACCACAGATTATCAAGCACCAGCAGCTGGGAGACACAGAACCACTGATGTCCTGGGAGGGTTTGTGAGACTCCGTAAGGTCTTTACTGTATGGCCAGACCCAACATTGAACATTATATATATATATATATATATATACACACATATACACATACACACCTCAATACTAACTTCTATTAATAAGGCATGAACCCTCTAATGAGCACTAAAGCCATGTACACACGGCTGCGATAGGGGCTGATATCGCTGGGGACCATATTGACAGAGTGACGGGTGCGCGCTCCGGTTTTCAGCCCCGTTCTAATCACTGGTCGCAGGAGGTAACAGTACAATCAGAGGTGACAGAATCCAATCAATCTGAAACACCACATCTATCTAAAGCCAGGCTGGGCAACATCGGCCCTCCAGATGTTAATGAACTACACATCCCAGGATGCTTTGCATTAGTTTTGCTATGTGGCCATGCTGAAACTGATGCAAGGCATGCTGGGATGTGTAGTTCATCAACATCTGGAGGGCCGGTGTTGCCCAGCCCTGATCTAAAGGGTGTACATTCAGTGTGATTTTGGCAGGCAATTTTGACTAGATGGGTTAACCTAGTTAGCCAAAAACAGTTTTAAACATGCAGCCAATCCTGATACGTATCCCTGCTAAGGCAAAATCTCCCATCAAAATAGACTGTGCAGGCAAGGTGATTTTGACTAGATCACAGAATATCAGTGAACAGACAAAATTTCCAGCGAATTTCAAAATTGGCCACTAGCAGTGTATACGCTTTTAGTACATACAGGAGACCGTCCCGCCAGAATATGCTGAACGGAACGTGCACTCTACTCAGAACACCTCTGCCATGCAAACAGCTGATCTTACATATTCACAGCAATTTAAACACTTTACAGCATAACAAATCAGTAAATGCTTGTATGGACAAACCTTGAGATTTTATTACGTACATACAAAAAAAAAAAAAAAGTGACAAGAGTTTACTTTTCCGTAACTAGCAGAAGTAAAGAAGATCCTATAAGACATAGATTATGTTGAATATTAAAAAAATTAACTAAAAAAATCTTTTATACATATGCTCTGTGTCTCATAGCAACCAGTCCATTATTTGAATTACCCGAACTGTTAGAACACTCATTAAAAAAGCTCTAAATAAAATGAAGTAGACTTTAGTTATGTTATGTATCTCTTGTTAACCCCTTCCTGACAGAGCTAGTTTTTGCGTTCCTGACAGAGCCCTTTTTTTCAAATCTGACATGTATCACTTAAGTGGGGATAACTTTTTTTTGCTTTTACTTATCCCAGTGATTTTGAGATTGTTTTTTCGTGACACATTGTACTTCAAATTAGTGGTAAATTTGGGTCGATACAGTCTGTGTTTTTTTGTGAAAAATACCAAAATGTCGTGAAAAAATGGAAAATTTAGCGATTTGCAAAATGTTAAATTTTCTGCTTGTGAGACAAATAATCTTACCACTCAAAATAGTTAATAACTAACATAGACCATATGTCTACTTTATGTTTCCATCATTATTTCAACTTCCTTTTAATTTTTTTGGACACTAGGAGGCTTACAATATGAATAGCAAATTCTCAAATTTTCAAGAAAATTTCAAACACTGATTTTTTTAGGGACCAGTTCAGTTCTGATGTGACTTTGAGGGACTTGTATGTGAGACACCCCCATAAATGATGCCATTTCAAAAACTGCACCCCTCACAGTATTCAAAACAGCATTTTGGAAGTTTGTTAACCCTTTAGGTGTTTCACAGGAATTAAAACAAAGTGTAGGTGAAATTTCAAAATTTCATTTTTTTTGCAGATTTGCAATTTTAATACATTTTTCTAAGGAACACAGTACATTTTACTAGAGAAATGTGACTAAAAATTGATTCCCCCAATTCTTTTGTTTTCATAAATATCCTATATGTGGCCCTAGTGTGCACGTTGACCAAACCACAGGCTTCATAATAGAAGGAGCAACTACTTGATTTTGGAGCCTCCTTTTTATGAGATTATTTTTTAGGCACCATGTAGGTTTCTAGGCACCATAAGATGCTAAAATTTAGGAACCCCCCCACAAGTGACCCCATTTTGCAAACTACACCCCTCAGGGAATTCATCTAGGGGTATAGTGTACATTTCAAACCCCCAGGGGTTTCACCAATTGTGGTACAACTGGGCAGTGAAAATGAAAAATTAAATTTTTTACACAAAAATGCAGTTCTGGCTCAAAATTTTTCATTTTCACAAGGAATGAAGGAGACAAAGCCCCCCAAAATCTGTGCCCCAATTTCTACCGAGTACGGCAATGCCTCACATGTGACCAAAAAATACCAGTTGGGTGCATGGCAGGACTCAGAAGGGAAGGAGTGATTTTTGGATTTTGCAGCTCAGATTCTGGTGGAATTTTGGTGGGTGCTATGTCGCATTAGCAAGACCCCCCAAGCACCAAGACAGTGGAACCCCCCCACAAGTGACCCCATTTTGCAAACTACACCCCTCAGGGAATTCATCTAGGGGTATAGTGTACATTTTAAACCCCCAGGGGTTTCACCAATTTTGATACAAGTGGGCAGTGAAAATGAAAAATTACATTTTTTTACACAAAAATGCAGTTCTGGCTCAAAATTTTTCATTTTCAGAAGGTATGAAGGAGAAAAAGCACCCCAAAATCTGTGCCCCAATTTCTCCCGAGTACGGCAATGCCTCACATGTGACCAAAAAGTACCAGTTGGGTGCATGGCAGGACTCAGAAGGGAAGGAGTGCTTTTTGGATTTTGCAGCACAGATTTTGGTGGAATGAATGGTGGGTGCTATGTTGCACCAATACAGTGGAACCCCCCCACAAGTCACCCCATTTTGCAAAGTACACCCATCAGGGAATTCATCTAGGGGTATAGTGTACATTTCAAACCCCCAGGGGTTTCACCAATTTTGATACAAGTGGGCAGTGAAAATGAAAAATTACATTTTTTTACACAAAAATGCAGTTCTGGCTCAAAATTTTTAATTTTCACAAGGAATGAAGGAGAAAAAGCACCCCAAAATATGTGCCCCAATTTCTCCCGAGTACGGCAATGCCTCACATGTGACCAAAAAATTCCAGTTGGGTGCATGGCAGGACTCAGAAGGGAAGGAGTGATTTTTGGATTTTGCAGCTCAGATTCTGGTGGAATTTTGGTGGGTGCTATGTCGCATTAGCAAGACCCCCCAAGCACCAATACAGTGGAACCCCCCCACAAGTGACCCCATTTTGCAAACTACACCCCTCAGGGAATTCATCTAGGGGTATAGTGTACATTTCAAACCCCCAGGGGTTTCACCAATTTTGATACAAGTGGGCAGTGAACATGAAAAATTACATTTTTTTACACAAAAATGCAGTTCTGGCTCAAAATTTTTCATTTTCACAAGGAATGAAGGAGACAAAGCCCCCCAAAATCTGTGCCCCAATTTCTCCCGAGTACGGCAATGCCTCACATGTGACCAAAAAATACCAGTTGGGTGCATGGCAGGACTCAGAAGGGAAGGAGTGATTTTTGGATTTTGCAGCTCAGATTCTGGTGGAATTTTGGTGGGTGCTATGTCGCATTAGCAAGACCCCCCAAGCACCAAGACAGTGGAACCCCCCCACAAGTGACCCCATTTTGCAAACTACACCCCTCAGGGAATTCATCTAGGGGTATAGTGTACATTTCAAACCCCCAGGGGTTTCACCAATTTTGATACAAGTGGGCAGTGAAAATGAAAAATTACATTTTTTTACACAAAAATGCAGTTCTGGCTCAAAATTTTTCATTTTCAGAAGGTATGAAGGAGAAAAAGCACCCCAAAATCTGTGCCCCAATTACTCCCGAGTACGGCAATGCCTCACATGTGACCAAAAAGTACCAGTTGGGTGCATGGCAGGACTCAGAAGGGAAGGAGTGATTTTTGGATTTTGCAGCACAGATTTTGGTGGAATGAATGGTGGGTGCTATGTTGCACCAATACAGTGGAACCCCCCCACAAGTCACCCCATTTTGCAAAGTACACCCCTCAGGGAATTCATCTAGGGGTATAGTGTACATTTCAAACCCCCAGGGGTTTCACCAATTTTGATACAAGTGGGCAGTGAACATGAAAAATTACATTTTTTTACACAAAAATGCAGTTCTGGCTCAAAATTTTTCATTTTCACAAGGAATGAAGGAGAAAAAGCACCCCAAAATCTGTGCCCCAATTTCTCCCGAGTACGGCAATGCCTCACATGTGACCAAAAAATTCCAGTTGGGTGCATGGCAGGACTCAGAAGGGAAGGAGTGATTTTTGGATTTTGCAGCTCAGATTCTGGTGGAATTTTGGTGGGTGCTATGTCGCATTAGCAAGACCCCCCAAGCACCAATACAGTGGAACCCCCCCACAAGTGACCCCATTTTGCAAACTACACCCCTCAGGGAATTCATCTAGGGGTATAGTGTACATTTAAAACCCCCAGGGGTTTCACCAATTTTGATACAAATGGGCAGTGAACATGAAAAATTACATTTTTTTACACAAAAATGCAGTTCTGGCTCAAAATTTTTCATTTTCACAAGGAATGAAGGAGAAAAAGCACCCCAAAATCTGTGCCCCAATTTCTCCCGAGTACGGCAATGCCTCACATGTGACCAAAAAATACCAGTTGGGTGCATGGCAGGACTCAGAAGGGAAGGAGTGATTTTTGGATTTTGCAGCTCAGATTCTGGTGGAATTTTGGTGGGTGCTATGTCGCATTAGCAAGACCCCCCAAGCACCAAGACAGTGGAACCCCCCCACAAGTGACCCCATTTTGCAAACTACACCCCTCAGGGAATTCATCTAGGGGTATAGTGTACATTTCAAACCCCCAGCGGTTTCACCAATTTTGATACAAGTGGGCAGTGAACATGAAAAATTACATTTTTTTACACAAAAATGCAGTTCTGGCTCAAAATTTTTCATTTTCAGAAGGTATGAAGGAGAAAAAGCACCCCAAAATCTGTGCCCCAATTTCTCCCGAGTACGGCAATGCCTCACATGTGACCAAAAAGTACCAGTTGGGTGCATGGCAGGACTCAGAAGGGAAGGAGTGATTTTTGGATTTTGCAGCACAGATTTTGGTGGAATGAATGGTGGGTGCTATGTTGCACCAATACAGTGGAACCCCCCCACAAGTCACCCCATTTTGCAAAGTACACCCCTCAGGGAATTCATCTAGGGGTATAGTGTACATTTCAAACCCCCAGGGGTTTCACCAATTTTGATACAAGTGGGCAGTGAAAATGAAAAATTACATTTTTTTACACAAAAATGCAGTTCTGGCTCAAAATTTTTCATTTTCAGAAGGTATGAAGGAGACAAAGCACCCCAAAATCTGTGCCCCAATTTCTCCCGAGTACGGCAATGCCTCATGTGTGACCAAAAAGTGGCAGGACTCAGAAGGGAAGGAGTGATATTTGGATTTTGCAGCACAAATTCTGGTGGAATGATGGTGGGTGCTATGTCGCATTAGCAAGACCCCCAAAGCACCAATACAGTGGAACCCCCCCACAAGTGACCCCATTTTGCAAACTACACCCCTCAGGGAATTCATCTAGGGGTATAGTGTACATTTCAAACCCCCAGGGGTTTCACCAATTTTGATACAAGTGGGCAGTGAACATGAAAAATTACATTTTTTTACACAAAAATGCAGTTCTGGCTCAAAATTTTTAATTTTCACAAGGTATGAAGGAGACAAAGCACCCCAAAATCTGTGCCCCAATTTCTCCCAAGTACGGCAATGCCTCACATGTGACCAAAAAGTACCAGTTGGGTGCATGGCAGGACTCAGAAGGGAAGGAGTGATTTTTGGATTTTGCAGCACAGATTTTGGTGGAATGAATGGTGGGTGCTATGTTGCACCAATACAGTGGAACCCCCCCACAAGTCACCCCATTTTGCAAAGTACACCCCTCAGGGAATTCATCTAGGGGTATAGTGTACATTTCAAACCCCCAGGGGTTTCACCAATTTTGATACAAGTGGGCAGTGAACATGAAAAATTACATTTTTTTACACAAAAATGCAGTTCTGGCTCAAAATTTTTCATTTTCACAAGGTATGAAGGAGAAAAAGCACCCCAAAATCTGTGCCCCAATTTCTCCCAAGTACGGCAATGCCTCACATGTGACCAAAAAATACCAGTTGGGTGCATGGCAGGACTCAGAAGGGAAGGAGTGATTTTTGGATTTTGCGGCTCAGATTCTGGTGGAATGAATGGTGGGTGCTATGTGGCATTAGCAAGACCCCCGAAGCACGGTGAAATTATGAACCTAATATTCCATAGATGTGTGGTATATTTTAAAACACTCCTTTATACATAGGCCGGGTTTGTCGGGGCAAGTGTCACACTGGAAAATAGTTTGCTTTCTTATTCCCTTTTTATAGCAAACTTTGCACCTTTTTTGTGTCCTGCCCTTTTTTCCAGTGGAGGGGATTTCATCAGGAAAATGCTGCCCTGGTACAATACGGGGACCAGTACTAGAAGTACTGGGGCCCTCTGCCTGCTGGTTCCCAAATATTAGGCCCTTTATGACTTCCTCTTGAAAGTGCATAAATGTCCCCCTCTGGCCGGTAGAACGGAATAGCACGTAAGCGTTATACAGTGCCATCTGGATGATATACACGGCCACCTTCTTGTACCAGATTTTTGTTTTCCGCAGGGCACTGTACGGCTTCAGTACCTGATCTGAAAGATCCACTCCGCCCATGTACCTATTGTAATCCAGGATACAATTAGGTTTGGAGGTGTGGGTACTGGTACCTCGTACAGGGATGGAGGTGGTACTGTCTCCGTGAATTGTTGTCAGTATAAGGACATCCCTCTTGTCCTTATATTTGACCAACAACATATTTTCGTTGCATATTCCCCTGCTTTCACCCCTTCTCATTACTTGGGCAATGTGCGTTTTTGGGAGGCCTCTTTGGTTCTTGCGCACAGTACCGCAAGCTGCTGTACCTCTTGAACCAAGGGCCTTAAACAGGGGGATGCTGGTGTAAAAGTTATCCACATAGAGGTGATAACCTTTATCCAGGAAGGGGTGCACTAAATCCCAGACAATTTTCCCACTAACACCTACGAGGGAGGGGGGGCATTCTGGCGGTTCAATTCTTGAATCCTTCCCTTCATAAACCCTAAACCTGTGGGTGTACCCTGAGGTGCTTTCACACAGTTTATACATTTTTATGCCATACCTTGCCCTCTTACTGGGAAGGTACTGGCGGAATTTAACCCTTCCTTTAAAATGTATAAGGGACTCGTCGATACAAATAAATTTTTCAGGGATGTACACCTCTTCAAATTTGGCACTGAAATGATCAATGACCGGCCTGACTTTGAATAGCCGGTCAAAGGTGGGATCATCTCTGGGTGGGCACTGTGCATTATCGGTGTAATGTATAAATTTAAGAATTGTCTCAAATCGAGTCCGGGTCATGGCCATACGGTAAAATGGAGTACTGTACAGAACATCTGTACTCCAATATTGCCTAATTTCTGGCTTTTTTACTATGCCCATATGAAACACCAGACCCCAAAACGTCATCATCTCTACTGCATCTACAGGGGTCCACCTAGCAAATGATGACGTGGGGTTTTGAGCAATAAACTGCTGGGCATATAAATTAGTTTGGTCCACCATTAAATTTATAAAATCATCAGAGAAAAATAATTTGAAAAAGTCAATTTCTCTGAGACCTGTGGAATCAAATTGGATTCCTGGCATGGCCAAAAACTCAGGAACCTGGGGCTCAAAATTGTCTGGTGGTGGGGTCCATACGAGATCAATTATTGGGGGGGGGGGTCTCAGCTGCTCTACGGGGGAGTCTTTGAGGGGGTCCCTCATCACCAGAGGAGGAAGAGGAGCTTAAGGCAAATCCTTCAAATTCCCCGCTTGCATCACTGGCTGTGTCAGAGTCAGAAGCAAGCATGGCATATGCCTCCTCCACTGAATACATTCTCCTGGATGACTGGGAGGACATTTGGGAGGACATTTGGGATGCCATTTTTATTTTTGTGTTACTGGTAGTGAAATGTTTCAACACGTGTATAGTGTAGGGGGGGGTACAAACTTTATTTCAATCCGGGGGGTATGTAGTGTGTATGTAGTGCAGAAAAAAAAAAAAATACTTTATACCAATAAAAAAAAAAAAAATGAAGGGGTTAAAAATAAAAAATTTAAGGGGTTAAAAAAAAAAAAAAAAAAAAGGTCCTGCGCCAAAAATTGAGCACAGATGTTGGTCAGTAACGTCTGTCACTGAACAGCGCTCAAAGGCAACAGGAAATTGATCAAAAAAAAAAGATGATCAGTGATGTACGTCACTGATCAGCGCACAGCGGCCACAGGACACCCACAAAATCACAGTGTGTGTAAAAAAAAAATTAAAAAAAGACCCCACAGCACACACACAAAAAAAAAGGTGATCAGTGATGCGACACTGATTACCAGTGAGGTGCAGCAGGTGCACAACCTTTGGTGCAACTGACAGGTATATATAAAAAAAAAAAAACCTCTGTACCCCCAAAAAAGTTGCTGATCACCTCAGATATAGTGATCAGCACAAAAGGCGGGGGCAGCAGACACAAAATTTAGCACTCTCTATCACTCTCTGTCACTATCTCTCTCTATCTCTCTATCTCTCACTATCTATCACTCTATGACACTGCAGCAGCAGCACTGACAGGTATATCTATATATAAAAAAAAACCTGCGCCCCCAAAAAGTTGCTGATCAGTTAATTTATACTGATCAGCACAAAAGGAGGGGGCAGCAGTCAGTTATATAAAAAATATATAGCACAATCTGTCACTATCTCTCTCTATCTCTCTCTCTCTATCTCTCTATAACTATCACACTGCAGCAGCACAAAATATAGCACTCTGTCACTAGGCCTCTCTATCTATCTCTCTCTCTCTCTCTCTCTCTCTCTATCTATAACTATATCACACTGCAGCAGCACAAAATATAGCACTCTCTGACTCTATCTCTATCTCTCTCTCTCTATCTCTCTCTCTCTATCTCTCTCTCTCTATCTCTCTCTCTCTATCTCTCTCTCTCTATCTAGCTATTACACTGCAGCAGCACAATTTCACAGCACAGGAAGGCACAAGTAGCAACAGGATCCAGGAAGCAGTGATGAAGCAGTGATCAGGTAAGTATGGAGCAAGGTTCTGGTCAGTATGGCGGCAGGGGGGTACGGTGACCGCACTGCACGCTATTCCAGACCGGAATGGCGTCTGCAGTGCAGTCACCGTTAGTTTAAATCCCCCTCCTTGGCTGTGATTGGTCCGTCGGTCCGACGGACCAATCACGGCCTTTGGGGGCGGGCGGGGTGAGGTGGGGTGACACCAGTGTCACCCTTACACCCCGCGGTGATTGGTGCTGTACTTTACAGCACCAATCACCTCTGATCCCGTGTCACCGGCGAACGTTATTCGCCGGTGACACAGGAAAACGCTGTGAATGGCTGTTCACACTGAACAGCCAATCACAGCGATCGCCGACGGGGGGGCGGCATCGCAGCCCCCCCTGGGCATGCACGGACATGTCTGCTGTCAGGGACAGCAGACATGTTGAAACTGTCACCGCGTCTATAGACGCGGTGACAGTTTAAATCCATGACGTACATTTACGCCATGTGTCGGGAAGTGCTTCCCGACCATGACGTAAATGTACGTCAAATGTCGGGAAGGGGTTAAAAGCACATGTCCTCCCTTTTGCTGTGGATTAGTAATTGTTTCCCAAAACCAACGTTCTTCTGAGAACGATAATACAGTGCTGTGGAATTAATGCTGCCTAAATCACATGAGCTGTATAAAAAAGGTCTAGACCAGGCCTGGCCAACCTGCGACACTCCAGCTGTTGTGGAACTACACATCCCAGCATGCCCTGCCAAAGTTTTAGTATTCCATTATGGTAAAAACTGTGGCAGTGCTGAGACTTGTAGTTCCACAACAGCTGGAGAGCCACTGGTTGTCCAGGCCTGGACTAGACCGTGGGCAGAGACAGTTGTTCACGTAACAAGACACCTCACAAACTTTTATTGTCATTGTGATCTCACCTAGGATCTGAACTGCTTCCTCTTTCTAACAGGGCCTATACATGTAAGCGATAGGGGGAGAGGAGCATTCGCTCAGCACAATTATGTGCCACTGAGCGATTGGTTGTGGCTTTGAGAGAACCCTGACACTGACGATTATAGATGTATCCAGCATTCTGGATATTAATCACCGGCAGATAGCACAAGACTATGGCCCCTACACACACAGCGATGTAGGGCCATTTTCTGAGCGATGTAGATAAATTAAGTAACACTGTTCAGAAAATGGCCTGAAATTGCTACGTGTGTAGGCCTCAAAAGACTTATGTCTAGAGAGGTTTTATAGGTTTGTTATTTTTTTACACTCTCATAAATATATGCTGGTTGTATTGTGCTCAAGTCCTCCATACATCCAAACTTTGTTCTACAACAACCACCACCTGTTGACACCAACCATGTGTAACATCCAAGAGACCTTCTGTATACCATAAGAACCTACTTACATAGAGCAGGTACATAGTCCTAAAACCTTTACTTTCTTCAACGCAACAGAAGCCTTGCATTGGTTTCAAGATGACAGAACCCTTCCCCTCACTTAAAAACTAGCACTTATGCATGTGGTTGTATTTCCACAATGTTTCTTAAAAAAACCAAACTCCATACTATACTGTAGTAGGCTTTTTATTTACAGATCCGGCCAGCGACGTGGGGCAAACTTTCAAAGACATATGGCATTAGGCAAGGAGCAACTGCCACATTTTTCAGGACTGGTTTAATTTTAAAAGCTCATACAGTGGGGTACAAATGGCTACCCGTGCTTAAAAAGAAAAAACCTTACATGTTCCAAATACAGAAAAAGGGACATGGATGAGCATTAGATGTACATTTTAAGAAATTATCCAACACAGCGTAAAAAACAAAATCCTAGAAAGTCGATTCACAAGTTTTCGGTATACAGAAGAACACATCGTTGTAGTGACAAGTGTTTAGAGCACCGATAACTATATCCAGTTAGGTCAAACATTCTAGAATGGTTAGAAAATATGAAGCATATAAAGAGCGTCTTTAGTAGGGAGTAGTTGGAGTTCCTTCAGTCCTTCTTCGCCCTTTTCGCCTTTGCAATGTTTTCCTGTCGCTTCTGCTTCTTTTTCTGATCCCGTTCTTTGGCCTCAATCATTTTAGCCAATTTCCACGAGAGTACTGCACTTGCAATAAACAGGGGTGTGAGGGCCAGGATCACAGTCGTTAAAAAACCATATGGGTCCTTGGCAGCCCATTCTACTACGTACTCGGCCCAGGCTTTTATATCAATCATGTCTTCAAAAACTTGTCACTGAGGGGAAAAAAAAGCAACACTGTAATTAAATAACCAAATGGCAAGAGGCAATGTTGTACGAAGTTCTGTAGGATTCATGTTTTGATGCCTCTATGATAAAGATATACAACTGTTAGGCCCAAAGGCAGAGTTATTTTTTAAATAAACGTTCAGATGGTTCATAGTTGTATAAATAGAAAGACAGACTAATTAATGAACTCTAAATGTCTGTCCCCAGAGAGCTAGCATGCTCTGGAACCTAGAATAAAAAAAGTCAGAACAAAGCTCTCCCACTAGGTATATTTAATCCACAACGTCATCGGAATTTTTTATCTTGATCATGGGAGTGCTTTGTTCTGACTTTTTTTATTCTTTGTACCATATTTGGATAGTTGGTGACTATTCCCTAGATCAGAGCTGCACCCTTTGTTTGGAGCGTAGGTGTTCCATTCTTCTGTGTTTGTGCTCTAGAACCTACCCCATACCAGTATGAACCGGGTACAGTGCATAATGCCCTCTCCTCCTGTGATTACAGTAAAGCGCAACGAGAATTACAGTACATCCTTTGTGATGTGTTACCTGGCATAGCTGTGCACATTTTAGCCAATTACAGTAGTGCCAACATCTCAGGTTTACCCGAACGCCACAATGAGGTGCCAGCAGATATACTCTTCTAGAACAGCACATAACATTGATGTCTGTACTTTTTATTACTTTGGGGGCAATAAAATTCAATCATGTAACATTAATACCCAATAGTATTTTGTTCAAAACAGGAACCAGAGTTTGGTTATGTGATGGCCTGAATCAGTTTATGTTTATTTATATAGCCTGCATAGAATCAATCAGGCTGTAGTTATGTGCGAACAGCTCCATACAAACTGCAAAGAGAGTAGCAGAAAGCACAACAAAAAGATGAATGAATGAGTCGGTTAAAAGAGCAGGACAAAAACAAACTGTCACTATGTTGTGGCCTTATTTCAGCAGTAGTCCCTCTGTCTGGTGCGCCATATGGCATGTGATCATAGCTGAGCCATCTTTTCCTGTATGTAGCAGAGATGTAACTAGATATACACACACTCCACCTCCCCTAATTAAGTAGCTATTCAAGTGCTAAGTGTAGTAACTCTACAATGAGAAACAAGAGTTCCCAAGCCCTTTAACACTCCATAAAGTGGTTTTCATGAGACATTCTCTAGGTTCAATTGACAACAATTTGAAATTGCATTTCTCATGCCACGTAAAACATCTTAATTAAGCCAGTGGGGAGGGGGAGGGGGAGGAGGAATGCATTCCCAAAATATATTTGAGGCACAGTGGCCACAAAATAGAGATATTGGGACTAGGGGAAATAATTTGTTTATGGGTTAAAAATGGACTGCTTTACAGGGAACAGAGTGGATATAAACAGTTCCTTTTCAAACTGGGTACCGATTTCGTCCGATAAAACCTCCTCAAGTCAGATACTGCGATAAGGACCATCAGTCATAAATCACAATAGTAGAATGTTTTTAATGGCCGAAAATAAATTGAGGCTAACAGGATTCCACCCAGGGGGTATGGGTCATTGGATGGACAGTCAGACAGTCGAGCTAGGAAATCGGTCAGCCTAAGCATTAGGTGAACATGGGGTTTTTCTGTTGTCTATGTCGACATAGACACCATATAAGTGTGCCGCGTCCCCTTGTTATGGTCGGCACATTATATTCTCTCTATGCCCATTTGGATAGTGTGTCGGCCTAGTATCTACATCCCCACCCCAGGTGTGCTGGAACAATCTGTGTTGTGTAATATACAGACTGACTACCAGCTTTTAGAGCACTGGCCCAACAAGCGCATTATTATTTATCAGACATTCCATAGAATACGCACTTATATGCATAACTACAATGGAGGTAGCTTTATGAATGTGATTGAGACTGGCATATGTAGTCCTACTTAGTATAAGGAGGAACCACTGAAGCACATGAAGAGCACAAGGGAGAACAAAAAAACAAAAAAAAAGTCTTTCTGTAAAAGCAACAGCATGTAGAAGCCGGACACTAATAGCATTCCTCCACACAATAATAATAATAATTATAATAGTAATAATAAATGAAACATTAGTAGATGCGAGAGTCTATCCAAAGCACATTCTGGCGTTGGATAACTGCAAGCATAGACCTTTTCCAACATAAATACTGCTCTGTCCTCACAAGACAATGTGATCCCACACAGTGTAATGTTATTGCGGCAAGACAGCGGACTTAAGAGATCATCCCTCCTTCACTACTGTGTAATAACTTGTACATACAAACTACATACCATGCTGATGCATAAACATTTCCCCACTCAGAACTTACACGTGGAACCTTACATGGGCTATGTGCATTTCCCTCCCATCTGCCCTTGAACAAGGCCTCTTGTCCTGGGCTATGTAAAATTAGAGTTGATCCTCCTAAATTTTGTCCTATACAAGTCAACTACACTCCAAAGCGACAGCTACATCACCTTTGGAAGCAACTACATAAAGTCATTTGGTTGGTTGGTGGAAATATCAAGGAACGTGCATGGAATAAATGGCCTACATTTAAAATGGAGAACTATCACAAGCATTTTTTTTTTCCCTGCTGCCCAATCATTATCAAGCTAACAGCATTGTGCTGGTAGCTCAAATCACGGCCTGCCTCCGTCAGTGCAGAGTGCAAATGGAGTCCATCTCAGTTGGGCCCCATTTTGCCATGGTCTCCAGCAGCACAGAATAGGGACCGTCACACAAGATAATGGAAAATTTAAAAATAGAGTGGATTATATTTTTTGTTTGCTGACTCGAGTATATTATTTCCTAGATTAGTTATTCTATTGCATTGTGGTTTTTTTGCATATAATAGATCAGAGTTTGACCTGTGGAGAAGCTACAAACCATGTTTCATTTACATATGAAACAAACCAACATTAGGTTTTTGTATTGTGCGAAATACATACTAAAATATTATCCATCATTAAAGCAATTACCAATGCAGACCGTGCAAGATGCACATGTTTTAAATAACCATCGTGGGATAAAAGGTTAATGCACTCTCAGCCTTAAACCCTCTCTCCTACAAAATCTAATATGTTCTGTTTGGTTTAGAAGCACTGAGCCAATGAAGATAAGCAGCAACTGCCAAAGAAAACTTGACATTGCTGATTCTGTGCTCTGCACATGGTCCCGTCTCCCTCCGTACACAACGTAACGTGTCACACACAAATTCTGTATTACTACTCCAATTATGTGAAGAACGGTTTCTTTAATACTCAAATAATCCCTTCTAATAAATTCGGAAGAGACGCTTTTTCCATTAACTTGTGTGGTGTTTAATATTAACATCACCAGGACCTGTATTATTAGTGTTCATTCTAGCACCCGCCATCTTTGAAAACTCATGCAGTTCCTCTTCCCTGCCTGGAGCGTCGTTGTCTGCTGTAGTGCTTCTAGCACAGTGTGGTCTGTATATCAGCACTGATATGAAAACCAGACCTGTGCTAGAAACACCACAACAGACAGCGACACCCCAGGCAGGGAACAGGAACTGCGTGGGTTTTCAAAGATGGCGGGTGCTAGAATGAACACTAATTATTATGGATTACTGCGTGCGTCCCTATTAACAACATTTCTATATCAAACTAGATTTCTAGATGAAAAGAATGTGAAACAGCCATTTGCAGGCCCTGCAAGTGAATCGCCCTTGTGAATGGGTGGCGGCCAGGCCACCAGTCGCAAGGCGGGGTTTGGTGGGATCGCAAGGCAACTAGAATAACCCCCTAAATTTCTAGATAAAAACAATGTGTAAGCATAGCTTTGAAGTGAACATTGCTATTGGCCAGTCCAAGCGGAACCAACATTTTTTTTAATTATCTGCATTTACATTTGAAACTAAAATCTGTTCTGTATTATTTAACCAAGACAGGTCCTTCAAGCATGCAAACCCATAGAAGAAAAGTACTGCGATATTAACCAGAGGGTTGTAAACAATAATATATATATATATATATTTTTTTTTTTAATAGGATACATATAGCATTTGATCATTTGAGATTAAGACGTACCACTGCAAATGTTAGAAGGCAGATTCCTCAGCAATCATATATACATATAAGCCTGGGTGTTTAGGAGCTCACTGTGAAATCATACCAAGTTAAGGGCCTTATAATGTGGTTCTCCAGCTGGGTGCTAAGGGTTGATGGTCCAAAATCACATGGTTTGGGCTGGCATCTTTATAGGTTGGACCTTAAGCTGGGTACACACTGGACAACATTCATAAAATGATTGTGCTGATTCCTACGGGTTGGATGGTAAAATCTAAATACGGACCAGTGTGTACGCACAAACTTGCAGACGATTCACGCAGGTCATCAACGTCCTTCCCGGTCATCTGTATATGCAGGACAACTAAGGTTATCGCTTGAGAGAACCATGCTGCAGAATATCACTCGCAGGAACCCCCTTTTGCAGCTGTCATCTGCATTTGCTGATGACGACAGCCCTCCGGACTCCAATCCTCGCGAGCTACCAACAATCAGCTTTTTCCAGGTCTCCTCACAAATTCACAAGCAAAGTAATTAGCTTCACCTGCGGATCTTTAAAAATGTGTCAGTGAGTAACGAGTGCACCAGCTAGGTAGTCTGGAAAACATGAACTGTTGGTAGCTCTCAAGGACCAGAGTTAGCTACCCCTACCTTAGGGGGTGATTCCTCTATGCGGATGACACCCAAATCTATCTCTCCTCTCCTGATCTGTCCCCCACTGTTTTCTCTCAAGTTTTCAACTGCCTCTCTGCCATCTCCACCTGGATGTCTGAGCGATTTCTGAAGCTGAATATGGACAAAACCGAACTTATTATCTTTCCCCCACCCAGAGCTATGCCCCCTACTAATATCTCTATCACTGTTAACAACACCATCATCTCCCCCGTTCCCCAACTCCGCTGCCTGGGTGTCACTCTTGACTCCTCCCTCTCCTTTGCACCCCACATCCAAGCCCTGGCCCCTTCTTGCCGGTTCCAGTTACGCAACATTTCTCGCATCAGGCCCTTTCTCTCACAGAGTGCAACTAAGCTGATCATCCACTCACTGGTCATCTCACGGCTCGACTACTGCAATATTCTCCTCACCGGCCTCGCTCAATCCCAACTGGCTCCTCTCCAATCTGTCCTCAATGCTGCAGCCAGGCTTATCTTCCTCTCCCGCCGCTCTAATTCTGCCACTCCCCTTCAACAAAATCTGCACTGGCTTCCATTCCCCTACAGAATCCTCTTCAAACACCTCACACTCACATACAGGGCCATCTCTAATTCCATTGCTCCATATATCTCTAACCTCATCTCCATTCATACACCCTCCCGCCCTCTACGGTCGGCTGACGACTGTCGTCTCTCCTCCACCCTGATCACTGCTTCCCATGCTAGAGTACAGGACTTTGCCCGTGCTGCACCCCTTCAGTGGAACGCACTCCCTCGCTCCATTAGACTCTCCCCGACCTTCCAAAGCTTTAAACGGGCACTGAAAACTCACCTATTCATCAAAGCATACCCTTCCACTGCATAAACCAGCTGGTTCTCCGACCCCTTGCCTTTTTACATCCTGCTATCCAACCACCACCCACTCGCGTGCACCTCTTGTAATCTGTCTGTCTCCCCTTCCTACTAGATTGTAAGCTCCTCTGAGCAGGGCCCTCTTCCCTTCTGTTGTCAAAGCCCACTTCTCTTCACATTTCACTCACAGCTCTCCTATACTCCAACACTCAGTGACCATCTTTGTCCGCATACTCATCTCCATCATTGGCATCTAGCCTCTAGTTTTATGTTGATTGAGTCCTCACTACTTATATTTAAGCTGTAATGTGTATTGATCTGTGGCGCTCTTTATTTGTACTGTATTTTTGTTATTTATTTAATGTTATGCCAAGCTTTGTCTCCCTGTATTGTTCCTTTGTACGGCGCTGCGAAACACTTGTGGCGCCTTATAAATAAAATTATAATAATAATTCAACTGCGGCTTTACATAACTTGCACCTGATGGAGCAACTGTTGCTCCATTTAAGTGTTCAATTTATGGAACCCATTTGGCAAAATCTATTTGCAGCTTAGCCAAGGAAAACACAAGTTTTTAGGGGGTAACTTCCGCCACAACCCTCATAGGTTCTACAGGGGATGCAATGTGTCTAAAAATGGCATTAGCCCAATGTAGACTACTCGCTACACGTCGCAAAAACCACAGTGAGAGGTGCTTTGTACTCACTGGGCAATTTCCAGCGCTGCTGATATTGTTAACTATATCGGCAGTGCAACAATATAGTGCATACACACTGACCGATATTCTAATGATGTTGGTCAGTGATGTCACAGGGGCCCTGCTCCGTACTTGCGCTGCGTGTTCAAACAGGGAGGGCCTTAACAACACACGTATTTAGGGTCCGATTCAGACCTACTTACTAGGCAGCATAAATGTGCAGACTAGCGAGCAGGTAAACGCCACCTGGCTGAGTGGATCCCCGCAGTCTATACTTACTTTTATACTGGACGGAGATGGCCAAAATGGGGGTGGGCGCTGAAGTCATGTGCCACACCTACATTTGCAGGGGTACACCCATAAAACGCTGTCCAGTCCCCTGCGTCTGCCACCTTCCCATCAGTGAGCGAATGCCCTGCCGAGTTTCAAACTCACCGAAGGCATGCGCAAACCCCTACAATCGGCTGGGGTAGACAGATTGTGCGGGTTCACTTTCTTAGAGTACACACTAGACCAGGCATGTCAAACTCATGGCCCGCAGGCCGCATGTGGCCCCAAAGGCTAACAGTGCGCTGACAGTACTTTTGTACCTGCGAAAATGGTGCTGGGAATGGGCTTCAAGGGCTGCTGATAGGGCTTGAAGTTTCTTCTGAAGCCTGTTCCCAGCAGTCCTTTGCGGAGGTGCACGGGTGACGTCACCGCGCACCGGCGTACGGCGCATACACATCAGATCAGACGCCAAAGGAGTCGGTGGAGGCAGTCGGCCATAGGGAGGGAAGGATATCTGGCAGCAGAGGGGGCGGACGGTGCTGGTTTGTTGATGCTGAAGGGGGAGGGGCAGACGGCGCTGGTGACTTGCTGCTGCAGGCGGAGGGCTGGACTGCGCTGGTGTGTTGCTGCTGAAGGCAGGAGGGGTAGACGGCAGTGCACTGCAAAAAAATTAAGACTTGCTACAGGAGGGGGGGGGGGGGGGGGGGTGAAGAAGAGTAACAGGGTCTGTTGATCCCACCTGACCCTGTGGGCAAGCTATGCCCACGTGTTTTCTATGAATAATTACACCGTGGGGGCATGTGTGTTATCTGGCACCGTGGGGGCATGTGTGTTATCTGGCACCGTGGGGGCATGTGTGTTATCTGGCACCGTGGGGGCATGTGTGTTATCTGGCACCCTGAGTCAGAATGTGAATTTTGGCGTATTCTCCGTGTCAGAATGTGAATTTTGGCTTATTTTGTGTCAGAATGTGAATTTTGGAGTATTCTCTGTGTCAGGACGTGAATTTCGGCTTATTCTCTGTGTCAGGATGTGAATTTGAATGCTAAATAGACACTGATGTATAATATAATATAGAGAAGGTGACTGTACAATGCTGACAATGGGTATATAGAACAATTGTATATAGGACTCTTTCTTGCGGCCCACACAAGACTCAGACCTTGATTATTCGGGCCAGTTGGGATGATGAGTTTGACATGCCTGCACTAGACATTTTGCTCTATACATCTTTAAGATCACTAAAGACAGTGTGTCCACAGAAGAGACACCGACAACTTTCTGGGATGCAAGACCTATTGTACTCAGGGTGCTGTACCAACACTATATAATCCCATCACTTGAATGTGATAAAAGTTATAATAGTATCCCCCACCCTCCCCTAGGAGTGTAACAGCAGCTGTGTACCGTGACTGCTTCGCCCACCGCCGCCGTGTAAGAGCCAGGGCACCCCGGCCACAGAAGAGCTGAGCCCCCAGTGAGGCCAGCAGAGTGGGAGTACATACCAGCCAGCTCATGAATGCTGCTCACACACAGCCAGGAGGAAGCAGGAACTCGCACAGGAGGACAGCAGCACTCACACCCCGCCTTCCTGCCAGCACCTCTCATTCACATTCAGGCACTTCCTGGAGGCAGCATGAAAGAGCCACTGCGAATGGGCGCCCCCTGCTGCCGCTGGTTGGACAGGATAAGAGGCGGCACCTGATTGGTCAAAATGTTTAAAGGCTTCGCCGGCTTTGACGTCTCTTCCCTTACTGACATATGACGCCACATGACTCACGTGTGTTACGTACTACGTGAATGTCTGAGAGAGTGACGGCACCCTCTGCAGGGAGTGTCGGGAGCGTTACCTGGCCTGAGTACTATGTGCCGGCAGTCACGGGGAAAGCGTGGCCATAGTACGGGCTGCTGTGGATGCAATGAGTGGTTACTATATATATATAGAAAAGGGAAAATCTGTGGTAGGAATGAACATCGCACCGTGATGCTTCACAAGTATCTTATGTATTTGTTCCGATGGTATTGGTTTTCCTATTCGATGCTGCGATGGTCATGCTCAAAGTCCTATCCCCAGCCGGCCATGTTGCGGATGTGATGCCATGATGAAATTGTTAGCTACTATCGCATCGAAAGATTCAATGGTGATTGCCCATTAATAGCGGGCTTCCTATGTTCATCCGGGATGCGGTCATTTGGTCTACTGCATTATGGTAGAAAGTCATTAGGTCGAATCCATTAGGTCGACATGCTAAAAGGTCGACATGACTCTAGGTCGACATGGGAAAAGGTCGACATGATTCTAGTTCGAAAGGTCATTAGTTCGACAGGTCATTAGTTCGACAAGGTCATTAGTTCGACATTGTCTATGTCGACATTCACAAGGTCGACATGGAGTTTTTCACTGTTTTTTGAGCCAACATGTGCCGACAGGCGGTATTTCATGCCCTACCATCCACTAGGGCGTGGTGGGAGAATAAAATAGTGTGCCGAGCGTAGCGAGGCACCGTGCCCGACGCATTGCGAGCGCAGCGAGCGATGCGAGGGGATGCAGTGCACTTTAAACTGTGTCCATGTCGACTGTGTTGACATTCAGGTAAAAAATCAGTGAAAAACCCCATGTCGACCTTGTGAATGTCGACATAGACAATGTTGAACTAATGACCTTGTCGAACTAATGACCTGTTGAACTAATGACCTTTCGACCTAGAATCATGTCGACCTTTTCCCATGTCGACCTAGAATCATGTCGACCTTTTAGCATGTCGACCTAATGGATTCGACCTAATGACTTTCTACCATAATGCAATAGACCAAATGATTCCAACCCGTTCATCCCTAGAGTGTGTCATACAATGGGTCAAATACATAGTAATGTAGGTCAGTCCACAAAATAACCTTGCTGCTCACATTGGTACATATATATATTTTTTAGGGTGGCTCAGCACCTCCAAGCCACTGGGGGGGTGCCTAAGGGGACATGGCACACACCCTATATTTTGTCTTTGTTGCACAGTAGGGTGACCAATCCCAGGATTTGGCCTCAAAATTGCCAGGATTGGAGTTTCCAATCCCGAGATTTGGGAATTACAATGCACATGCGCAGTTTAATGCCGGGCAGCGTCTGAGCACTCAGAGGCTGCTCCCATATCGGCTGTGCGGTTAGCAGTTACGCTGCACAGCCCGCTGGCTGCACTCTCTGGTAAAGGAGGCCACACACGCACCGATGCGGGCGGTGCGATGCTGTCCGATGGGGTGCGCGCTCCCGCGGCACCTCATCATACAGTACAAAAAGTATGTGCTGCACATACTTTTTGTACTAGCTTTTTCTAGCATCGCATCGCATGCACATCGTATGCACAAGGCATACGATGTGACGCTATGTGTGCTAGTTAAGCCCACAACGCACGCCGGGATCGGAACTGGAGAGCAGCAGTAACTGGAGAGTGCGGTTGGCGGGCTGTGCAGCGTGCCCTCTGATTGGGCAGCATCTGAATGCTAAGACGCTGTTTGGCATTATACTGCACATGTACAGCTGCTCCTTGCTGCATCACCCAGGCAAGTACATGTGCAGGGTGGGTGCATTTTTTTATAGGGGAAAAAAATGCCTCGGTATTGACATCCCTATTGCACAGTAGCTGCATGTGGGCCATTTCAAAGTTACATAGGGGACATCTGTAAAAGTTTTAAAATTCATTTTTTTTAAACTTCACAAAAGGAAGTTATTTAAAAAAATATATATGAATGTAATGTGAAAATGCATCAGTAGGCTTATTATGTAGGTAAACAAAAAAATTCTCACTATACCCAACACACTATAACAAAATGTAGTCGTCATGTAAGGGACAAACTAAGTCCACCACTATTTGGTAAAGGTAGACTTACCATACCTTTATGGTTTGTTGGAGGGGACCAGGGCAGCTACGTTATGTGGGACCCTACTGATAAATTGTCAAGAAGATACACAAGTAATGTAATTATAAACTATACAATGTAAATCCTCCTAGTTCCACTAATGTGCTCCACACACACTAGTGGCCTCAGTTTACATAACACAGGAACCCCCAGTTATTATGTACCACAGTGCCCCCATTATCTATGTGTTTGTTCTGATGGCATTGGTTTTACTATTCTATGCTGCCGTGGTCCTGCTCAAAGTCCTATCTCCAGCCGGCCATGTTGCAGAGGTTTTGCCATGATGAAATAAGTTTCCCCATTGTATGATGGGTCCCAAGGCTGTCCTGTTGTCAATCTAGCTATCTAGTGATATCACACTCCATGACTTGAGCTGGAGCACCTATGTTTCCACCAATGTGCAGGCAATTGCAAACCTGCTTGTAGAATAACACCGTTTGGTGGTGATTCTTGTTCACTCGCAAGATAGCAAGTTCGGCCCTGTCCCGATGTTTTGGGGACTGCGCATGGTCTATTATGCGCATGTGCAGCCCTCCTCGGCGAGTGGCTTGGGCGACTTGGATAGTCGCCGAGCTATTCGCAAGCATCGGGGTGGACGGGGGTGCAGGCGCTTGAGGACACCTAGAGTTTCCTGGGCGTGCTGACAAAACTGGGGGTGTGCCCATGAAAACTGTGGGCCTCCCTATGCGAACCCAGAAAGGGTTGGTGCCTGCCAGGCGCGGTCGTCTGACATCACAGGAGAAATCGTCAATGGTCGCAACCATCAAATGTTTTCTCCTGCAGTTTTCTCCTGTTTCATCCCCTCACATGTTATCGAGGGAAATCGGCGGGGTTTGGACAAAATGATCGTTTGCTTCCCCAGCAAGCTCTGAAACTATTTGGCAATGTGTGAATTCCGCACTTCAGCAAATGGGTCTGAATTAGGCCCTTTGGGGCAGATGTATTAAGTTAAGCCTTAACAAGAGATAAGTGCAAGGCTGATAAGGAGAGATAAACGTCCAGCCAATCAGCTCCTTACTGACTTTTTTCAAACACAGGCTGTAACATGGCAGTTAGCAGGTGATTGGCTGGACGTTTATCTCTCCGTATCACCCTTGGATTTATCTCTTGTTAAGGCTTAATACATCTGCCCCTTTGTTGGTAAGTTCGATGATCCATGCATAAAGACCGCTTCCATCGTACAACCTCATCCCAAAATTTCCCCTGAAGGCCCTTATTCTGGTTCACTTGTAAAGGCAAATTCCTTCTCAAATGGACAAAACTGGGGGGGGGGGGGGGATGTAACGTGCAGAGTGAGTAACATTTGTGTGAGGTATTTTGTTTCTGTGCAGCGAAAATACTGACTGCTTTATTTTTACACTGCAATATAGATCTCACTTTGAAGTAAAACCCCACCCAAATCTGACTCTTTCTGCATGTTACGTCTGCCCCCCCCCCCCCTGCAGTGCATATGGTTTTGTCCATTTGAGAATGAATTTGTCTTTGCGAGTGAACCAGAATAAGGGCCCTAGTGTCAGAAATATCTTTGCTTTCACTTGATCAGGACGCTCGTCTGTCTATTGCTAGCTGCTTGCACATCTGCTGGAACTTGCTCAAGGACAGACAATAGCGAGTGCACTTTAATCATGCTTTAGTGTGAAAGTGCAAGTAGGAGACTGCGGGCAGCACGACTTGAATGGATCTTTCATCCTGTTTTTTTGGCAAACTATTTTAAACGCATCCAACTCAAATCCATCTACTTGACCTAGAGGCCGACCAGATGTACACCGAATATAAGCAAAAGCAGACAGAAGATTTGAAAGCACTGAGTCACCTTTATTCATATAATACCAATATGCCATTACGTTTTCTTAAGGAAATGAAAAAGGATCTTTCATTAATCTTGTATTTTATTTTACACTTCATATGTTTTCTGCCCTCTGACGCTTTTACTGTTCAAGTTGTTGCTACCGATAGGAGAAAGGCTTGAAGGTCACTGAGACATTACAGGTATTTATCAGTGTCTGCAAATGGGGAATTGAATGAGGGAGGTGAGAGGTTATAGTGGAAGGATTGATGGTAGGGTTACAGGGAACGTTATAATTAACAGTAGAAGAAAATGGAGTAAATGCAGGATCAGTTGGGCATCTGGGTCCTGGTAGCAGAGTGTATCAGCTGTAATTGACTTTGGCATAATAGTCCAAAATAGGCTGCGATGGTCCATCTTCTTTATTTTTTATCTTACAGAGTTCCGCTGAGAATGTCAACAGGTTCTAAATGTTGAAAGTATATTTTGGTTTATTGTTAGATTACGGTGTGGTTAGGTTGGGTAGGCTAAAGAAAGCATAATAATAATAAACAATCTTGTGTTGACATGGTAATCATCACCATTCTGAGCATGTTGACATTTCTGAATGTCGACCCAATGTCCAAATCGACATTCTGTTTAAATTCAGAATGTCGGAACTGGGACTTTGGGCTTAATTCAGTAAGGATCTCCTATGAAAAGATGCTCACAGCAGCTTAACATATGTGACCCTTAAGCAATGAAAATATTGGAGGAGGTGCATACCACCCTCTGCCACCATCGCAGCTTCAGTCGTGGTGTCCGCCTGTGGCTGCTGCCTGAGTAAGTTAAGCTTTACTCAGGCTGCCTGTCACAGCCTAGTTTACAAGGCCAAGGAAACTGCACCTCACGGCACAGTCCTTGGCCTGGCCACTCTTGGAAAATAACACGTCCCCAGTTCTGGAAAATGGAAAAGCTGTCCCTCCACGTGAATGACACACACACACACACACACACACAAGCTGTGGCACCAATACATACAGAATGCGGCAAATAGAAAGAACAATAGGAAGAGATAAGACTGCGCTAAATATTATTATAAATATTTCAAAAACTTTTTAAGCAAGAGGTGATCTGGTGTGTGAATTAAAAACACATAATATAAGATAAACCAGACATATAAGTATTAATAGTCACCCTTAATTTGCCAGAGGTCAGTCTGTGTGGAAATGGGCCAAATGGTAATCCACTTTTGTAAATGCAGAAGGCCTTGAAAGTTGGTAGATCCGTGGGGATAGACTATATTTGTAATCCACCTGTTTGGAACTCTGGGGAACAGGATCTCCAGGTAATAGATTTGTATCCTCATCCACTGGTAGTATTCAGGTTTTTAGGGAGGTAGCGTGCCTCCAGGAAGTTGCCTCAAAGTGGAGCAGGAGGTAGATGGCGTCGTAGGAGTTCAATAACCCAGATTTGAAGAAAGATGAAAATCGGGGAAGAAAAGGTGGACTCTCCCAGGATTTTAGTGACTCAATCCTCTGGAGGGGTGCAAAATCATGGAGGGTGTCCGGTTGCAAGTAAACACCTTATGCGTTTCGCTGCTATCTGCAGCTTTTTCAGGCATATTTCGCAGTTTTAGCCTATAAATAATAAAAGGTATATTTTATGACTTATTTCTTGTAACTGGTGCACCACTAAAAGACAAACCATTTCCTTTCCTAGTAATCCACTAGTCGCGGTGTGGCTGCAGGCTGGACAGCAGGAAGAGAATGTTGCTGGCTGCTCTGATAGTCTCCTGTCTCCCAAGAGGCCCAGGTGGCAGATGATCACAACCCAATCTGCATCTGCTTAAAAGCCCCTAAAATTGGGGGACCATTAGGCAGCTGCCCAATAAGCCCATACAGTACATTAAGATGCCTCTGGGGCCTTCCTGCTGTGGGAGCCTTCTCCTGAATCTTTCTTGGAGGCAGTTGTGAGGTCTCCTCCTGCTGCTTATCCCTCACCTCTCCTGGATTCTTTACAATTCTGTGAGGGTGATTTCTGTATGACACCAAGACTGTCGAGGATGATTCATCATCCTCTTTACATTCCTTTGGCTGCTGCTGATTTTACAATATACCCAGTAATTGTCATCATTGCCAAGCTTTCCCTGACTTGTTCTGTAGCCTGATGTTCAGACACTGCCTCTAAGACAGGCATGTCCAAAATGTGGACCTCCAGCTGTTGTGAAACTACACATCCCAGCATGCTTTGCCATAGTTTTAGCATTCCCTAATAGCAAAATTGTGGCAAGGCATGATGGGACTTGTAGTTTCACAACAGCGGGAGGGCCACAGTTTAGCCATATCTGCTCTAGGATCATGTGAGGTTCAGTCCCACCCTGTGGTGCCCGCCTAGCCACTATACTGTATATGTTGTATATCCTGCAGTATGCTCTGTTTGAAACTATCCCTTATTGCTGCCTGCTTACAGAAATTGTATAACCTGTGACCCCAAATTCCAGGAGAAGATAGCCTCCTTTCCCTCTGGTAGCTGACTATCTTCCTCATGTGGGTTTCCATACTGTTTTCAAAGAGGATCAGACTTGGTTGGGCTCTCCCTTTGCCTAACTGAGCTAGAGAAGGCTCTCACATTGACTGCCGTTAAGAAACGCTAGGGCCTTGATCCCTTATTTTATGCATTTTATAAACATTTTGGGCTCAGCTTCTCTCTGTGACCACTATTTCAAAACACAATCCCTTGAAACTCACATGACCTTATAAAGCAGGTAAGTACCAAATCCAGTGTTCCAGCTACTGGCCAAGTTGTTACCTAATATAGACATTAAACTATTCTCTAAACTCATACAGTTGGACCAGGAGGAATTTGGCCCTGGGATGGAAGCCTTGACCAATACCCATTTTGGACCTTATCCAACTTGCTTCTGATAGCTCTGCCCCAAGAAATTCTGCGTTTAATTGATGCTGAGAAGGCTTTTGATAGGATTGTTGGTTGTTTATGAAGGGGGCCCTTCGCTCCTAGCCTAGGTCCTTAAAGCCTCCATAGGATTTTGGGCCTTATCACTTCACCTTAGTGCGGGTATTTGTTTGGGGGAGGGGGAAGATAACCTTGTTTCAAACATGCTATCCTGTTCAGATGTAAGCACATGTGGGACGTCAGTTCCCACATTCCACATATTACAACGCAGTCATGTTTAGCCGAATAATGGATTAGAGTAGGTCTGGGGATGCCGAAGAGTGGGTTTAGTAGGAGGCCCGCTCTTTCAATATACCTATGGAGATCCAGCGTTGCTCACCCTACTTTCGTTAGGTGTTAAAAACTGAGTAGGCATCCCAGGATTTCTTTGCCTCTTTCACATCTTCTTCCTCAAATTCAATCTGTCTCTAAATCGTGTTGCATGCATCTAAAAAACATATTCAAAATTTGTCCATACCTTACACAAGACACTGCAAAAACTGTAATCCATGCACTCATTATATCTATTGCAATAGCCTCCTTACTGGTATTCCTAAGAAAAGAATCTCACCGCTACAGTCCATTTTGAATGCAGCTGCGAGGCTGATCTTCCTGGCTAGTCGTTTATCATCTTCTGATCCGCTCTGTCAGTCCCTCCATTGGTTGCCTGTATATTACCGCATTTAATATAAAATACTTCTACTTACATACAAAGCCATTACTCTGACTACACCGACTTAAGGTGGCCATACACACGCAGATTTATCTTCAGATCTGTCTGGTTGGAACAAAAACATGGGTATGGATGAGAGCAAATGACAGTTGACCATTTGCTTGGAAATCCTGGAAAACTGACAAACTGTTTTTGTTCCAACCAGCCAGATCTGAAGATAAATCTTACTAGTGTATGGGCATCTTTACTGTATAACTCTTTGCTTGTCTCTAAAAATATCCCCACTCGACCTCTGCACAAGATCTGCATCTCTCATCCACATTCATTACTTGCTCCCACTTATACTAGCAGGATTTTTGTCGGGCAGCACGCACCTTATGGAATGCCCTTCCACACACACTAAAGGTGCCCACACACTACAACGATTTTTGGGCCGATTGGCCGATTTTCGATAAATCGGCCGATATATCGGCCGATAATTACCGATAATCGGTCAAAAATCGGTCGAAAATCGGCCGATGCTCGCTCCCGTGGATCTTTTGCTAAATCTTCTGATCTTACGTGCTGCACAAAAGATCAGAAGATTTAACAAAAGATCCATAGGAACGCACAGGGGGTCTTAAGGAAAATCTTTGGTAAAGATGTGCTCTTGCCTGAAATCTTTTGTCCAGATTGGACAAAAGATTTGAAGGCTAATTTATGCGCACATCTTAAGATCGCAGATCTTTCTAGTGTGTGGGCACCTTAAAGGTGCCCACACACTAGAAAGATCTGCGATCTTAAGATGTGCGCATAAATTAGCCTTCAAATCTTTTGTCCGATCTGGACAAAAGATTTCAGGCAAGCACACATCTTTACCAAAGATTTTTCTTAAGATCCCGTGTGCGTTCCTATGGATCTTTTGTTAAATCTTCTGATCTTTTGTGCAGCACGTAAGATCAGAAGATTTAGCAAAAGATCCACGGGAGCGAGCATCGGCCGATTTTCGACCGATTTTTGACCGATTATCGGTAAATATCGGCCGATATATCGTCCGATTTATCGAAAATCGGCCAATCGGCCCAAAAATCGTTCTAGTGTGTGGGCACCTTAAGACTCTCCTCTAGCCTCCAAACTTTCAAGCGTTCCCTGAAAACTCACCTCTTCAGACAAGCTTATCATATTCGGGACCCCCACACAACTTCCAGTAGCATTCATATCTAACTGCATCCCATTAGGACTGTCTTGTAATCTGATGGGACTGCCATGCTATGAAATTCTATCCTTATGTGTCCCTCCTATTGGGCCTTATTCTGGTTGGTGCGGCCGGGCCGTACGCGTACGTTCCGGGGTTTTTCATGATCTGCGCATGTGCAGATTCGCTAATGCGCAGGCGCGACCACTGAACAACGCTTACGGACGGGTCTCAACGTGCGAAAAAACCTGTACGCAAGTGTACGGGCATTGGGGGCGGCATAGGGGCGTGTTGAGGGGAGCGGCCGAAATAATGAGGGAAAATGGGCGTAAATATGGGCGTACAAGGGGGTGTGCACCAAAAATGAGCGGTGCTACTACCGCACGATCGACTAAAGCACCGTTCATTTCGGACACCAGACAAGCGCCCGCCAACCGCCAGCTCAGACCACCCCTACAGATACCGCATGCCAGTGTGCGGCTGAGTTTGCTAATTAACTCTGATTACTACTCAAACACATACACCTGAATGTAATAAGCAATGCTGCAGTCTATTAAGTCCAAACCATTATTTCACTGCCTGCAAGCCACACACACAGCACGCAAACACATTGGAAGCTTATGTTTCTATACTTCTCCACATTTAAAGGTTTGTTTAATTTAAGGTAAGAATCTTTTTAAGACCTGCTTATATACGCTAAGGTAGGTATTTGCTAAACAGTTAGACACATTCACTACGTGCTTTCATAGACTTTACGCAGTAGCACACTCAATCTACACAAGTCGACATGTGTCAACGTGTTCACTCTAATACTAACATAGGTTTTGTATTTAGGATACAATAACATAAACCACATCTAACACCTACAAAGGATGTTTCAGCAATGTTTGAAGCCCATGACCACTATTTTGCACACAATCTTTGTATAGTACCCAAAATAATGACCTGTACCACTATCTCATCTGCTATGATTTGGATTTGACTACACTCTGGATGTAAGA
The DNA here is from genome assembly GCF_055691185.1 of Crinia signifera. Lineage (NCBI taxonomy): Eukaryota > Metazoa > Chordata > Amphibia > Anura > Myobatrachidae > Crinia > Crinia signifera. Next base: position 436,194,208 of record NC_139217.1, on the reverse strand, counting down.
TGCCACCAATCACATTATTGCACTCTCATCTCTCTAACAAAGGATTCCTACATCTGCTTATGACACTGTAAAATCATATATATTTAAAAAGTTATGCATGTTTGTTCACAAGCTAATTTATCATGTTTGGCCCATTCACACATCTTTTTTTAGGGAGGACACATATGCATTCCTACACAAATGTACCTTTTCACCCTTGTTTGTCTGCCTCACCCACTCCATGAGGAAAGCATTGTTCTGGACCTGCTTTTACCTACTACTGTAGGAGCTACCTCACCTGCACACAAAAAACTGCTTTCTCACCTATTAAGTTGCTCTGCACATGTGCTGACACAAACTAATTAGCAGGGAAAAGTTGGATAGGAACATGGGAATGGCCATGGAGAGGGTTACACATGGGAAACTTCTACCACACTTCCACAAATGTTCAAAAATACCCTGGTCAGTAAGTACACATAAATCTAGTATTTGTTTCACACAAGAAATGACACATACCACAATTTTGATTTAATTTGTAAAATAAATTTATTTGCTGTTCAGCATCACAGCTTATTTCACACTTTAATGTGAGAAATCAAATAAACAAATAAAATAGACACACAAATAATAAAACAGCCAGAACAAGAGGTTGCATATCTCCAAACATGTGTTACCCTGCAAATGCAATGGTGAAAGAAATGGGGACACCAGAATACGTACTGCAACAACCAGGGTGAATACTAAGCAAGATACACACCACCACAAATTGATCCTGCATTTGTAGAGGTCAAAATACGAACTTTCATGCCCATGGCACGCAAATGGATAGATGGCCAACTCAGGAAGCGGATGTCCAGTGCAATTTAAACATTTGGGGTCCAACCACAGAGAAAGTGAACCAGGTCTCATTATTTGGGCCCTTTTTTCCCCCTTTTAGATGGGGCCTTGGGGACAGGGGCCTTTGGGTCAGCTGCCTTGCGGCGTCTTCCCCTAGTCGACACAGGAGGGTCAGCAGAGGTGGAAGGTTGGGGAGCAGCTTGGGGTGGGGCAGCAGATGGGGGATTGTCCCTTAGGGACCTGGCGGTGGACAGCTGCTCCGCAAGAAGTTCATTCTGGCGGCTGAGGTGTTGGCCAATGCTTACTATGCCAGCCGCCAGAGTGTCGTTAATGCGGGTCAAGGCCTCACACTGCAGCCTGTTTGTGGCCTTCCACTCCGCCAGAAATTCCGCCACCTGCTGCTGACGGATCGCAGCATCCACCCCTTGCTGCTCGATCCTCTCCAGCGTCACCATCATGCTCTCTTCCCATGTCTCCTGGGGCTGGGGGTGTCTTCTTGGTGGAGGCTGGACCACTTGCTCCACCTGTGGCTCTGCAGAGGAAGATGCTGCCGGTACATCCTGGGTTTCTGCTTCTTCTAGGATAAGAATTGAAAACAATGTCACCATCACATACGCAATAAAAAATATCTTTCTAAATACAATGCATTACTGTGACTTACCATCAAAAGCAGCAGCAAAGACCTCCGCCGGGAGCTCACTGTCCATATTGGAGATCCCCCTGACCTCCCCCACATCAATCACGTCCAAGGAGTCCTGCTCCAGGGGGGTATACTCCAAATGGTCAGGCATAGGACCTCTCCCGGTGGACATGCTGTGGTTGTACCGGTCAGTCATCTTCCTCTTCATTGCCGTTTTGAAGTCAGTCCACCTACAAGTTTAAAAATACAAATATCACCATGAGATATGTGCACCACTGTGCTACGTGTAGGGTTACCACCTAGTCCCTTAAATTCCGGACACATGTTAATTACACAGGTTCTGTGGCAGTTTAAAATTAGGTGAAGTGGAGTCTTGAAGTCAGCCAGCCACAGAACCAGTGTAATTAATATGTGTCCGGAATTAAAGGGACTATGTGGTACCCCTAGCTACGTGACATTTCCTTGTGTGGGTGATCTAATTTTTTTTGCCATATGTGTCCCACACACACATTCATGTCTTAATTAGGAGGCATTTCAGTGTCTCATCTCATTCATTAGGCCACTAACTGCACATACATACATCACTATGCAGAAATGACATCATCCATGGCCAAATTATGCACCTCCACCTGGTGTGAAACTACACATTCCACCATAGCTTGACAATGTGGTTCTTATGGAGTAATTTAACTGGAATGGCATACTGGGATGTGTAGTTTCTCAGCAGCTACATGTGCACAGTTTGGTCATTGTTGTTTCAGTAGCATCATATGGAACATGTTACAACAACTCTTTCAAAAACACACTTTCTCTTGTCCCATCACATACTTCACATGAGCAGAACTGTGCCCATAACCTCACATCACACCAATGGTGCATGTTTCATATATCAATGTGGGTTATTAGACATGGTTGTGTTCACATGTGACATTGAAGTGTAGCACTATCTACAAACACACCTTTCTATTAGTCTCAAAACATACATGTAACATATGTACACACATATGACATCAGGGGGACAAAGACCAGGGCAATTTTTCAGCAGTCTCCAGCAGGAACTGAGGCCCTTATTATAGTTCACTGTTTCTGCCAAAATATTTATTTGATGGACAAAACCATGTGCACTGCAGGTGAGGCAGGTGTAAAACCCCACCCAAATCTGATTATCTCTGCACAAGTAACACCTGCCTCACCTGCAGTGCACATGGTTTTGTCCATCTAAGAAATATTTGGCCAGAAAGAGTGAACTAGAATAAGGGCCTCAGTTCCTGCTGGAGCCTGCTGAAAAATAGCCCAGACAAACACACTAACCTTTTCTTCACCGCGTCCCATTTTCTGACCACTGGTGCCACCTGGTTCACTTTCTCTGTGATCTTCTCCCAAAGGTTTCTCCTTGCACTGGCACTAGGCTTCCTGGTTGCCAATTCAATCCATTCGCGTGCCCTGGGCACTAGAATTCGCATTTCGGCCTCTACAAATGCAGGGTTTCTCTTTTTGGTGGTGGTATCCTGCTCAGTCCTCACCCTCGATGTTGCAGCTCGTTTTCTGGTGGCCCCAGTTCTCTCACCATGCACCTGCTGGGTCACACCTGTTTTGAGAGATGCAACCTCTTGTTCTGGCTGGTTGCTTGGCCCTTGTGGAGCTGGTGGAGGTTCAACAGGGCCTGTTACTGAGGGGCCCGCTTGGTCTTGCAGGCTACTCCTCTCTTGGGCCCTCCTTCTCCGCTCCTGTTCCCTCTTGTTCAGTGCATCAAGCAGGGATTGTGCTGTAGCTCTCTGCAGAGCGTCCTCAGCTGCGGAATCGTCTGAGTCAGACATGTTTGCAGCAATTGTGGGCTGCATCTGACTGAATATTTATATGTTAATCTCCCGCCATGAACAAGGGGGCGTATATTTTTCCACGCAATGTAGATGCAAATTTACGCCGATATTTCCCGCCGATAATTCCCGCTTAAATTACGCAGGTCTCAACGCACCTGATCAAACACCTGTATATGCACATACACAGGTTGTGGAGCATTGTGTGCTACATCGTGAAATGTGGGCACCTGTCATTCCAATGACGAGTGTTGTCAGCTGGTATCTGTTGGAGTTCGTGTATGCTTTGTGAGTCACATTTCAAAACATCACGTTATAATGCTTTCCTTACATATGTAATGTGTATGAAATTGTCATACAGCAACATGTTGCATTGTGGCCCTTTAGGCAGCGTAGTTATAAGTTGATGGTTGCGTGTATTATTTTCCGCCTACTGTATATACAGTACTTCTCTCTTCATGGAAATCGGTGTATTGAGCCCCCTTTAAGCAGCGTAGTTATAAGTTGATGGTTGCGTGTATTATTTTCCGCCTACTGTATATACAGTACTTCTCTCTTCATGGAAATCGGTGTATTGAGCCCCCTTTAAGCAGCGTAGTTATAAGTTGATGGTTGCGTGTATTATTTTCCGCCTACTGTATATACAGTACTTCTCTCTTCATGGAAATCGGTGTATTGAGCCCCCTTTAAGCAGCGTAGTTATAAGTTGATGGTTGCGTGTATTATTTTCCGCCTACTGTATATACAGTACTTCTCTCTTCATGGAAATCGGTGTATTGAGCCCCCTTTAAGCAGCGTAGTTATAAGTAGAGGGTTGCGTGTATTATTTTCCACACACTGTAAATACAGTACTCCTCTCCACGGATATCGGTGTATCGTGCCTACTTTAAGCAGCGTAGTTATAAGTAGAGGGTTGCGTGTATTATTTTCCGCACACTGTAAATACAGTACTTCTCTCTTCATTGAATGCATGCTGTTGGTTGTGGTGTGTGTATATCGGAACGGTCCGCGTAAGTTTCTATTCGCATCCAGTTTGTTAATGTAAGAGGGATTAATAAAGTTAATACCAAACAAAATTTTTTTCGACCAATCAGCAAGCACCAAAAGTGATATATGTACCTGCAATTATTAACTGCGCCATAGCCAATATGACTTGTAACAGAGCTAGGCCGTTTTCCACCCCTGAGCTGTTGGCCCTGGTTGACGTAATGGACCGTCACCTGGGGCCCAGGGGCCCATATGTTAGCAATGCAGACAAGCGGCGGGCGTATACTGCTGCCCGCCGCCTGATATTCTCGACGACCGGCGTCCGCAGAAGCCTGGGGCAGGTTGAGCGGCGCTGGTCAGACCTGCGCCGGCGGCAGCCCGTTTTTCTCAGCAGCCTTCGCCGCCATATTGCCCGATGTAAGTTTTGATTACTAGTATGTCAGCGTTTTTTAGCAATGTTTTGTGTACTTTTTATAAATATGTTCCTGAGTATGGGGGTGTATATGGGGGTGTATATGGGGGTATATGGGGGGGATATGGGGGGTATATGGGTGTATAGGGGGGGGTTTAAGTAGTTGCTCAGTTTTTGGGTGTAGGATATCAATTAGTTTGCATGATAAATGTCTGAAATATCACAGCAATGATAATTTTGAAGGTTATGAGCATGACTAATGTGAATTTTTCTTTCCCCCTTTTTTATGAAACCCAATCTTCGATTTCTATGCCATCAACATGAACATTTCAGCACGGGCAAGAGCCCGCAGAGAAGCCCGGGAGCAGGCACGCCGGGACCAGGCAGCCCAGGAGCAGCCGGAAGAGGAGGAGGAGGAAGAGGAGGAGGAAGAGGAGAAGGAAGAGGAGAAGGAAGAGGAGGAGGAAGAGGAGAAGGAAGAGGAGGAGGAAGAGGAGAAGGAGGAGGAAGAAGAAGAGGAGGAGGAGGAGGAAGAAGAGGAGGAGGAAGAAGAGGAGACGCTGGCTGTAGCTGGGGCCCACACCATTTCTCCATCCCCTTCCCCCTCCCCAACCCCCACCCCCTCCCCAACCCCCACCCCCTCCCCAACCCCCACCCCCTCCTCAACCCCCACCCCCTCCCCAACACTGGAGACACTGGCTGTAGCTGGGGCCCACACCATTTCTCCATCCCCTTTGAGTGTGGCCATGCCTCACCCCTTGAATAATTGACATAACAGTACATCCAATGAGATATCCGACATTAGTGGTGTGGTAGTTATGTGGCTCCAGGTGTTGGGTAACTCCAGTTCCCAGCATGATGTGCAACACAGGGCCGGATTATAATGGAGGCACAAGGGGTCAGTGCCCCTGGGCCCCCCTCTAGTTAGGGGCCCCCTGTGGTTGGCATGTATTTAAAAAAAAAAAAATTGATTTGTTTTGTATTTTTTGTTTTTAGCTAAAGGTTTTGTCCATGGGTGGGGTAGTGCTGCAGCTTCACCTATCTGCCAATGTGACAATGATTTATGGTGCTGAACATCGGGAGCCAAGGCACACTGATTGCACAAGTGTGCAGTGCATTTCTGGGACTTGACTAAGTCCCCTGACACTTTGCAACAGAGGACAGAGGCTGAGAAGTTTGTTCTGAGCTCTGATTGGTGGAGCTCATTACATGCTTCTCAGGTCCATGGAGAACAGCAGCAGCAGCTTAGTCATGGGAGGGTTTTTAATCAGAGGCAGCAATAGGACTGTGAGGTCTCCTCCAGAGTAAGGGGCAGAGGGACAAACACAGGCTTTTCATGTGGTGTGTGTGTGTGTGTGTGTGTATATGTGTATATATATATATATATATATATCCCCTGCAGTTAACCATTAACCAAGTTTACTCTGTGTTTTGACAGTATAATTTTCTCCCATGCAGTGTGCGGCCAGTAATGACAAGTGCAAGGGGGCCCCCCGGTCTAAAGTACCCCGGGCCCCCCAAAGGCTTAATCTGGCACTGGTGCAACATAAATGTAGAGATTGTTTGGGTAATAGTGTGTGAGGCCATGCGGATGCATGCTTTACAAACATAGCTGTAGGCCTATAATTTGTACAGCAATGTCCTAAATTTAAAATAGTAAGGAGTGCTTAAGCCACAACAATCTCATAACCCTTAAATAGCACAGGCTAATTGTGAGGTTAGAGGACAGTCCCCCAAAACCAAAGTACCAATTGGGATACAGCATACATTCATCCATGAAGGAGTAATTTAATTAATGTTATTTACTATGTACAGTATGTGTGTGTTAACATATTATTTTTTAGTACTGTGTTGACAGCAGACCCATCTTCAATGTAGTTTAAAAATGTATGTGGCCTTCACACATAACTCTGAACTTTTTATTATGTACAAATACAACAAACATTTGTGTATGTTATATATTAATTTTTTTTTTTTATCCCTTCACTACAGACACTGAACAGCAGCAGGAGGAGGTGGCAGCCCTAATGAGGGAGATAGTACTGACCCTCCTGTACCTCCAGATACTGTTTAGACTGTTGGAGGCCCGGATTTAATTTTTTTTTATCCCCCCCCCCCTTATTATTTTTGCCCAAAATAAACGTTTATGTACAGTTCGAAATTGCCTGTGTTTTTACTAATAAATATGTTAGAGGGCTTGTAAGGGTAGGTACATACAGATGTGTACTGTACGTTATACTTGTAATTTGAGGTGAGGGGTAATGATTGATGTGTGAATGTGTGTGTTTTTGAGTAAAATAACACATAGTGAAAATGCATGCATGTTTAATGTTGTTAGATTAAAACATCACACATAACATCAGGGTAGGTATACATGTTACACATTGTGGACAAAGTAATTATGGACATAATTTAGTACATATACAGAAACACCAACATAACTTGATGTAAAAGTAACAGCAATATGGGGACACATAGATAGTGATTAAAATGCCACATTAGAACATAACAAATATACATGTAATGAGGGTTCAAATGTAGTTTTATTAGGTCTTTATTAAGGTAGACAATTGAGTTAATAGAAAACAATAATTGAATAACAAATAGATTAATTAATCAATTGTCAGATTAGTAGTTGAGAGGCAAGATTTGCAGGTCCATATATGTGAAGGGTATGGCAGCGTACACGGACGTACGCTCACTCTCACGAGCGGTGACATAACCTGTGTTTTCCATTGAAAACAATAGGGACCCGTCCATGCAAACTGGCGTACGCTCAGATCTCCGCAAGAAGTCGGTGGGGAGACGGAGGAAAGACGTCCGTAAACGGCGCCGTACGCTCAGTTGTACGCCTGTTGTCGGAGTGCAAGGGCTGGGCCGTCCGCGTACGTTGCCGTATGCTCATTTGTACGCCACTCCCCTTCTACGGTATTTCTGCCCGTACGTAAGCGGCTGATTTGTGGGTGGACCTAACCCTAACGGCCGCGTACGGCTAGCGTACGTTAATGGCGAACGTACGCACGTTTGGCCGCTCCGATCAGAATAACCTCCATTATCCCTATATATTGTAAGCTTGCGAGCCGGGCCCTCCTACCTCCGTGTCGGTTTGTTTCTACCCAGTTTGTTTAATCACTGTTCTTTCCAATTGTAAAGCGCAACGGAATATGCTGTGCTATATAAGAATCTATAAATAATAAATAAATCCCAATTTTCAACAACCCCGACTCCCCCTCCAGGTACCTCTAGCTCTGTATACCTGTTGGACTCTTTAGAGTTAAAGACATGGACACTGGCAAGTTTCTAAAGGTGAGTGTGACTTTTTATTTTCAACAGACACAAACTAACTGTTGGTCTTTTACAGCTACTCAAATGCTCTGGCCCTTCAGACCTGCACAGATCTCCTAACACTTATGCTGGCCACACATCAGACCAACTTTCCTAGTTGCTTGGATGGGATAAAAATCTGGTACTGGGTGGGAGCAAAGGACAATCAGAAATGTGCTCACAAGCCAAGGAAAATGGACAAAAACATTCAGTCAAATTGTTTAAATCAAACAGGTTCAACTACAGTATGATGTCTTAGCGACAGTTTTTGAACTTTTCCAGATTTTGGGAGCAAAATATTACATTTGCTCCCATCCATTACCATATTTTTATTCCATCCAAGCAACTAGTTGGATGGTTGGAGGAAAGTTGGTCTGATGTGTGGCCAGCCTAACTCGATTCTTACAGCCCTGACTATCACCAGACCACCTGGTAACAATTTCTTTCTTGGCTAAATAAGAAGTCACTTCCTGGAGTGCCTGAGGTGGAGCCCATACCGTGCTCCCTGGAAAACCCAGATTCCGGACTACACCCAAGTTGTAAGCCTAAAACAATTTGTTCTCGAAGGATCAAAGCCACTTTTTAACTCCTTGATTTGTGGCACCCGAGTCTCTCTGCCACACTAGATACGTGTGGTGAAACTGAACTTTTGTCTAATGTTAGGTTGATCTTTGCTTCAAAATGAATAAACATATATTGCAAAAAATAAAAATCATTTGGTAGGACCAGCATACATGTGACAAATGATCCCGCTCTTCTTCTCTTGCAGCTCTAGTGTTACTGTAAGTTTAGTACAAAGCTGTTCTGAAGCACTGGTTATTAACTGTGACACTAATTGTAATTTTTTTTAATCTAATTGAATGTAAGGGGAGATTAGTTTTAATTTTGTGGAGTTGTATTAATTTAAAATGTGTTAATTTGGTAAAATGGTCAAACTAATTATTCAAATGAGTTAATATTAATCTTCAGTATATTAATGGGCAGCTTACTTTACATTATTTATTTATATATATTGTAGTTTTCTAATTCTGTTATTATGGATTGCAAATTGTTTGTTATGCTGTTGTATCCCAAAATCAAACATTTCAAAGACAGGAGAACACTTTGGTTGGTACGTCCCCAGATTTCAGTGAGAATGGCGGTGCCTAGAACTGTCTTTATCCTGGGACCAGCATATTGTCATTTCATTATTATTGTTATCCAAAGGACACATGTTGGTAAGTTTAAGTACAGTCTCATTAATCAGTTTAAGGTCAAACGGAAAAGGACAATTCACAAATAAAGCATTCAATTATGACAAATCTGCCCTTAAAAGCCATATTAATAGCTATTGGGGAGAAGAAAATATATGTGTATTCTCCAGGGATAGAGAAATTCTGTGAAGTGGTAAACATATACCACCCAGACTTTTTAAGGGCTGGCACTTTCTGCCCAATTATACTGTATGAGTTTATTGTAGCATGACTATCAGCTCTCAGTTTCCAATTAAAAAAACAATGCTTGCTTTAATTTGCCTTCATATCCTCAGACATTACATGTGTACTGTAGCTTTATCCAAAAGCAAATGTACCCATATAAACTGCAGATTAACTGTATTAATGTCAGTGTGAAATTCTGTGAGGCTTATTAACTACTAATACACCGTGTTGAGATGACCTTGATGTCTAGATTAATAGCTTTAGACCTTACAGATTGTTCTAACCTACAGTTGCCTAAAAAAGTATATTGTCTAGGGCACCATCAGATATTCATCTGGCACAACCCGTGTGCCCTCATAAGTCTGTCTCCAGCCTTGCCTACACTGTGATAAAGTCCCACCTACAAGACTTTTCCCACCCATGGACTTTACTGATCCATGAAATGAAGATCTGTCTGGTCAATGGCCTTCATGTCTTTAAGTATCCTCTGAACACCACTTTGAATACAGTGCACTCAAGTCATAAAGCAAGATGAAGATTCAGGAGAAACTCTGCAGTTATGATTATTGAAATGGTAACATTTTAAGATGTCCACATCTGCAGAATATTCACAATGTTGACATGAAACGTGGATATTCTGCAGGTACCGAAGGGCTAGAACTAGGCTAAAGGAAGGGAGGGTTAGGGTTGGGCTGCAGTATGGTAGAGTTAGGCACTAGGGGAATGGTTATGCTGTAGCAGAAGAGGACTATGCACTAAGGAGATGGTTAGAGTTAGGCCATGGGGCAGAGGGTTAGTTAGGTGGCATAAGAGGACGGTTGAGTACTAGGGAGAAGGATAGGTAGCAGGAGGGGGGGGGGTTAATCTCTGGGGGGTTAGGCTACGCAGGGTTAGGGTTAGGCAGGAGGATAACATTAAGCTGCATGAAGGAAGGTTAGGAGTAGGCACTAGTGGTAAAGTTTGGGATGTACAATACCACAGAACTGCCACAGGAACACCCTGAAGTCAGGGTCAGCTCTCTATAATAACCAAAAGACACAGCTGGAGCTGCTAGTTCTGCCTTATAAAGTAAGTCACCACTGGACCACCAGGGATGTTTTGTTGACATTCTAACTGTTGACATTTAATTGGTGACAGCATGATGAATTTTGACACGATCAATGTCAACATGATACATTTTAACAAAATCTAGTGCATCATTGGATACTTACATGGGTATACCCTCATTGCTTTCCCAAGCCAATAAGCCACACTTGCTTCGCTTGTCTCAGCTTTGACATATTCCCACCCAGCAGTGTGGACCAATATTGCCGGGCCTTCCCCTTCAATTTTTGCTATGGAACCCGGCAATGCCTCGTTCTGCCCTCCCATTAACAGATTTGTCAAAACCCAGTGCTGCAGAAGCTGTGTAAGGGTATGTGGCTTCCCAGGAGGCTGTGCGCACAGCATCAGTGTGGATTATGCAGCCTGGTTGAGCTGTGACTGCACATTCCATTTAAATTTGAATTGCTCACTCACTTTCACCTATTGTTTGGCACAGATGGGGCTACAGCCACCTGCCACCACTTTAATATGCCACCACCTGGTCCCCAATGGAAGTCACTGTGCTGTTTACCGCTCTGTTTGAAGGCCACAGCTCAGCCAGGCCAGATTAAAAAGTGTCCCTAACGCACAAAGCATACTAGGACAAATACATACATGCACCCAGATAATATCATTTTTCTGTGTCATATTTTACATTTAAAGGTGAAAAATACTTCACAATGAAATGCAACTTCAATGAAGCAAAGAATCAAATAGCTGATGAATAAATTAACCAAATACACCATACAGACAGCAGCTGGCCTCATGGTTGGTCATAAATCCTAAGTATTACAATTGCATTCCTATTTATAACATTTATGCCATTTTTGTTCTTTTAAATACTTAAGAAGACATTGGGGGTTTATAGGGTATAAGTTCTACATGCCTACAGGGCATTGGTCTGACCTCCATTTCTCATAATAGGCATTTGAACATTCTCAGCTCCAGGTCCTTTCGGCCCTTAATCTGGCCCTGGCTGAGAGAAGTGACGGCTGCCCCAAAGACCAGTGGCATAACTGTAAATTTTGCTCCCCCCCTGCCAAAAAGTTTGTGGTCCCCCCCCCCTTGGGCTCCTCTCCAGCGTGTTGCCCCAGCATGTAACATGATGATGTCACATGCATCAGCACGCCCATCCTGTACACAGTAGCCAATAGCCGGCTCTGTGTACAGTCAATTGAATCAGTGGGGGGGATTTGTCGTCTCTGCCATAGCCGCACCCGCGCTGCAGCTGACTCGCCTCCGGTGCTCAGCCAGTGGCAGGCAGCAGCATGTCAGTGCGTCCAGCAGGTGGTGGCGCCCACATAGACCCCACTGTGACTTGCTCCCCCAAGCGGCAGCTGGGGCTGCCTTACAGTAGTTACGCCACTGCCAAAGACGTCAGCACAGCTGTAATAACACTGGTTCCGAGTAGACTCTGTCTTCATCCATTGGCAATACTAGAACAACCATTGCTGAATATCTCAGACAGTAGATAAACCCAGCAAATTCATGTGGTGGGACTTTGTTTAAATGAACAGTCAACATACTGTTCATATACAAATACCAGTTCTAATAAACAGAAGACTGAATGAATATTCCGATTTTGCAAATTCAGCCGGTACTTTAGATGCTGGTTTAATATATACACCTGTGACAAGCTGGAAGACAGTGGTGTAAAAATAGCAGAGGTCACAGTATATGCAGATTTTGTGGAGAAATGGCCGTAAACCAAGCCCCAAGTGGAAAAACCTCCTAAAGTGCTTATATAAGCAAAAGGTCATTGCTTGGACTCATTTTCCTTGCTTTAGAACAAGTAAAACACGAATGTCATTTTAATATTTGTCCATCTATCCAAATATTTGCATAGTTTTGACAGAGACAGATAATGTTTTAATTTAACATTGCCAAGTTCTCCTCCCCGTGCAGACTTCTTTGTCTGAGAAACCATGGTGATCTCTGTAGTTAAAGGCACTTATTTGTGACTAAATTATTCATACCAATTCTGCTGTAAAAAAAAGGAAAGAAAATCGACTATTAAACAGTTTTCCAGTTTGGAAATATTCTTGCTATTTTAGACGCAGCGTTGGGTTCTAAATGTAACTCATGACATCCATTTCCTCAAAAGACTTGGCCTCTGGCCCTATTCCTCCCCAATGTACTCACTTACTTCACACCAACCCCTCCTTCTGTCCTTATCCTTAATTATACTTATATATCTTCTTCCCCGTTTACACATACGCTCAGGCTATAATTACGAAATGACAGGACCAACCCAAGGTGCTCTAGAAAGAATAATTAAGTGATGTACAAATACTGGGCACAGGGTGACTGCTGCCCCCCAGTGAGCCTGCCATTTTCTAGATATTTAGCATGCATTAGCTAAAGGGCAGACATTATTAGCCAGCCGTGCTGATAATTTTTCCTTTTTTTTTTTCTTTAAGAAAAGCGCTTTAGATTTTATACCTTGTAGAGAAACATTTTACTGCAGAAAGTGATATTATACTTTTTAATCTGCCTTTAGTTTTTTTCATTGCCGAATAAAATGTAGCAATATGTAACTTAACTGACCTGTGACCCTCTTTTCTGCCGCATCATAGTTGCCATGTTTGTGACATCAGGTTTTTGGTGCAAGGGAAGTCTGTATACTATAATGTTATGTATTTGAGGCTGCGAATATTGCTCTGATATTTTGTTCTATTTTTACATTACTTTTTAATGTCTGTATTTCTCCTCTTACTTTTTCTCAGAGGATTTAGATGAGAGGGATGTGGGGGGAAGTGGAGGAGGGTGAAATTATCACTGCCCTACCACCATGTAAAAATTCTAAGCGAATCATGTCATGAAACTGCCCACTTCCCAATTGGCAGTGAGCAGCATTCAGGAGAATGTCCTTCTCTTGCCGGAGTCCAAAATATATAACATTTAGGGAGAGCAGGTTAATATGATGTAATTGCATTTTGTTCCTTGTTGTTGAACTTTTGCTCACCTGCATAGTGACCCCAGCCACTATCTTGAACACAGCTTGTGACCTTGAATTTCACCTTGTCCAATCATTGATCTCAACCAGTTTGCCATTCTACTGTGTGGAATTACTTAATAGGTCTTTGGGCAGGATACAGCCCCCAGGTCATTGTCAGTTATTTTATTTTCTACATATGCCAAGTGGTCCTTCGCCTGTCTGATACAAGCTACAGTATGTATAGCTGGAGAGTCTGCAAAATTATATTCAATGTTGTCTACTGCCATCCAATGTGGAGTCACCAGTAGTTTAGTTGATATATCTCTTTACCCAACCTCTGCATGTACTTTAAGTGATCATATGCAAGATGGCCTGCAGCACATCACAGGAAATCCCTGGATCTCATCCCACTCCAGCCACAAATTTTTAAAGGCCTAAACTTTTTGACAATCAAGATGGGCGTTGTTCCTTCAATTTAGTCAATGGGGCATATGCACTTATACTTGATAAAGTGGAGAGTGTTAAAGTATTAGCCAATTAGCTCCTAACTTCCATGTTACAGGCTGTGTTTGAAAACCGACAGGAGCTGATTGGTTGATAGTTTATCTCTCTCTGGTGTTGTCATTTTACAAGGCTTAGTACATCTGCTCCTATACTATCTTTGTCTGAGAATTCCAGCTTCCACTGAACTCTAATATCTGGTTCACTCTTGTGACTTATCCCAATGATCTTTACACCACTCCTGCCACTGGAATATTAGAGTTTAAATATCTACTTCCATGCTGCCACAGATATGACAGAGTACTGATAAGACATCCCTAGATGGTAAATACCATTTATTACTATTGTTTCCAATGTTACAATGTATCATTCAATAGCAAACATATAACAAACATGAATCGAAATGGTGCATATAAAAAGCCATCCAACAATTATTTATGATATTCTTATATCTTACATTATATACAATATATACATATGTATTCGTCAATAGTACAGTTTGGAATATGGCATTGTTCGTACATTAATCGGGGTACTGCATCTGTTGCCTGTGTGAGTCAGGTTATAATGATTGTAGTCATAAAATACTAGCACAAAGGAAAATTATAATTGATACAAGACTATTCAATATTATATTTACTTTGGGTAATAAGTTTGCATATAATCAACTTTAACTGTAGGGATCCTAGTTGTACCAACAGTCCTGCAGGTATAACACACATCGCTTTTAGGCATATGTAATCTTCAAATTGTACGGACAGGGGCAAAATGTCTCGGTACTTATGTAATATCTGGGCTCCCGTTTTTCTTATGAGACCGCATCCCCTTGCGGGGCTCGCTGCGCTCGCCACGCTTCGGGCACGGTGGCTCGCTGCGCTCGCCACACTATATAAAATCAACTCCATGCGTAGTTGGATAGTAGGGGTATGAAAAAATGGGGTGCATTTAACATGGGAGCCCAGATAATACATAAGTACCAATGTCTCTTCTTCCACAGAGATTGCAATAAACTTTTCACCTCGCTATTTTATATAGCTTCTTAATTACCATAAGAGACATTAAGATACTAACGTTAGAAAGTAGAGTAGTATTAATCTAGTATTTTATTAGTGTTTTTTTTTTATTTCTACGAAATCTGAAAGCTTTCACTTAGCTCTATATTGTATTTAATGTTTGCACAAAAGTTCTCTCCAGGATCTTTCAACAATTTACATTTACTAAAGGGCCATACACACTATCACTAGACGATATTGGTCACAATATTGTTCATAAAGGGCTTTCTGAGCAATATTGTGAACAATATAGTGCAGTGTGTGCGCTGTGCATCGTTCCCAATGCGCGCTCCCGCACATTGTCAATGTCTGCCGCCCTTCTCCAAGCACGTTTGGATGAGTGAGCACATTGTCAACGACGGTCTTTCCCCCTGCCGCCACCCACCTTCGGCTTCCTCGTGTGGCATCATCATCAACGGGATCATCCTAATGTGTATGGGGCTTAAGACTCCTGTTTGGTCCGAGTTTAAATGTGATGAGTATCGTTGGGCTTCAAGAGTTTTTTTAAGGATCAAATACCCAAATCTGCTAAAGATCTTGTTTGACAGAACCGTGTCTCCATCAGTCTATGCATTTAACAGTGAGCAGCATGTTTGGAGAACGCTGCACAGATTAGTTTGATGTTTGCAGTGTTTCTCCTTGCGTATAAATAAATAGTTAAAAATCAGAGTAGAAAGTGGATGTTTATTGTTCTATATAAAATAGAAAGTTTGGTGAAATTTAAACCTTTTGCAGTCCTAATTTTTTTTCTCAATTCAATATTGTCTGGTTTAAATGCTTAAATTAATTGTAATTTATTTATTTTAATAAAAAATGGTCTACATTGAATGTTGAACGATGTTAATGTTCTTATTTTGAAGTGGCTCAACATTGGATATGCTACTGTACCTAGCACTAGGGCTGTTGAGCCTGACTAGACGTTGGACTTGAAAGGGTTAAAACATAAGGAGGGATATATATATATATATATATATATATATATATATATATAGAAGGTAGAAAACAAACAGCAGCACTCATAGGATTTTTCAAACTGTATTAAAAAAAACGTGACGATAAACCAACGTTTCGGGGATTAGCCCCTTTGTCAAGGTGTAGGTAAAAACCTACACCTTGACAAAGGGGCTAGTTTGAAAAATCCTATGAGTGTCGCTGTTTGTTTTCTACCTTCTACTAACATTTATCCGGAAGGCACCAAGGTGATTGAACCACTGGAGCTGGAGTGCCAGGCCGCAACCACAGTTTTATATATATATATATATATATATCTGTTTGCGCTGGCCGGCACTCTGAGCGCTGTGCTGCGTTACTTGCCCGGTGCCTTCCGAAATTTCCCCTCAAGCAAGGGGGGAGAGAATACAGTGTGGTGTAGTCGGCGGCACTCCCGGACTGGGAAATAAGGAACAACAATTGCCCAAATGTGGATCAACGTTTCAGTGCCCGTGCACTTTTATCAAGATCAGCAGAGTGAATAAAAAACAGTGAGACTTACCACTCTAAATAGACAGTGAATACATCAAGGGGAGTCAGCTGCTTCCGGACGCCTTCACAAGATCCGGCGCTCGGTTACTGCGTCATCGCCAATACAAACACACGTTGCTAAGCAACCACATCATAGTAATTTATAGCACATCTAAAGGGAAAAGATACAAAAAAATATAAAATATGCAATGATACAAATACGATCTCATACATAGAATATTCAATGAGACATGTGAGAGAAAGACAAATATATGCGGTATGTGAGATTGTGAGGGATATCATCTCCCTTGGCGCAACCTTCTCAGCTAAGTCCCCAAGTCAGTAAACCCACTTAAAGTACGTATCAGGAAAACAGTATTATGGTTATATGTCTGAATCCACTAGCCTGTTATTGCCTCATGGCTTATAAGTCAGCGTTTTCAACAAAAAGCATGCAAACCCAGTGATTCATTTAACCCACGGGGTGCCAAAGTCCCCAATCTCTCAATCCACCGGGTCTCAAGTTGTAATAGCTTGGTCTGTCTATCACCTCCTCTTTTAAGAGGTGGAACCTGATCAATGATCATATATCTTATGGCCGTGACACTGTGCTTTGCCTTAGCAAAGTGTCTGGCCACCGGTTGCTCACTGTTGCCCTTGGCGACTGCTGCCTTAATGGCCGACCTATGGTTGGCCATTCTTTCTTTGAACATGGTTTCAGTTTTACCCACATAGAAGAGGGAACAGGGACAAGTGATAAGATAAATTACGAACCTTGAGGTACATGTCAACCGATAATGTATGTCGATTTTTTTGCCGGTAAATGGGTGATTAAAACTTGAACCAGTTTGTAAGAAACCGCATGTGGTGCAATTTGGACATCTCACACATCCCGCCCGCGGTTTACCCAGAAATGTATTAGTTGGATTTTTAACCATTTCTGTGATATCATTATGTACCAAATAATTTTTAAGATTTTTATTTCTTCTGTAAGCGGGCATGAGCTTTTTGTTAGAGAGGTGGAGGTCTGTGTCGGATTGTACGATGGGCCACAGTTTTTTTGCTTTTTTAATCAGATTAGGTGTTTGGTGATTGTAGGTATTTGTCCATACCATTGTCTCATTAGTTGTTTTTTTGGAATTTCGTGTGGGGTTTTTTAATTCACTGAGGGGGATTGCCAATGCTTTCTGTTTCATTTGTTGTATCGTTTTTTTATCATAACCTCTCATGAGGAATTTATTGGCCATAATGTCCAATTCTATCAGGGCCTGGCTACGTTCACTGTTGATACGTAGTACCCGTAAGAATTGACTATAGGGTAAAGCTTTTTTAAGGCTGGTAGGATGAGCACTTGATGATAGGAGTATGTTATTCCTATCTGTAGGCTTATGGTATAAGGATGTTATGATCTTATTATTGGCCAGTGTCAGGGTGACGTCTAGAAAATTAGTCGATTGGTCACTGATGGAATAAGTATATTTTACCGGACTTGAGGTGGAATTATGGTTTTCAATAATTTGAGAGAATGTCTCTCTCGTACCACTCCAGAATATTAAGACGTCATCAATAAACCTAAAATAGGCAAATACATGTTTAGCAATTTCAGGATCTGCAAAGAAGGTTTCATTTTCAATCATTATCATAAAAGCATTAGAATATGATGGAGCTACACATGATCCCATTGCTACCCCAGCTGTTTGCAGGTAGTAATTACCATTAAAATAAAAATAATTTTTGGTAAGGATAGTCTCCAATAGGGTCATGTATAGGTTAAGGTCAGGACCGTTGTAAAGGGGATTATTCGTTAATAGCATTCTTGTGGCTTGTAACCCCAAATTATGTGGTATGCAAGTGTATAGGTTACATACATCAACGGTACACAACAAGCAATTTTCAGGCAGAGATGTAAAAGCATTAATAGCTGTTAATAAAGCTGCTGTATCCTTCAGACAAGTGGGTTTGGCCTGAATTATCGGCTGGAGATATCCATCAAGGTACACCGAAATTGGTGAAAAGATGGATCCCCTCGCCGATATTATCGGCCTGCCCGGTGGTTTATCAAGATTTTTATGAATCTTAGGTAATGAATATAAAAGGGGCCTTACTGGGTGTTCAGTCGTCAGGCAACTCTTGATGGCTGATGAAATGAGTCCTTCTTTGTAAGCATGTGAGATCAGACAGTCCAATTCTTTTTTAAAAGTCATAGTAGGATCCCCATTGAGTAGACGATAAGTGTTTGTGTCGGCAAGTTGCCGGTCAAGTTCCAGTTGGTAATCGGTTAAATTCTGGACCACAATCGATCCACCTTTGTCCGATTGTCGGATGATTATATCCTTGTAATCCGAAAGAGCACGGAGTGCTGTTCCTTCCTGGATGGATAAATTCCAATGTGACGGTATCAAACTCTCAGTTGTTTTCGGTGTCTCCTTCTCCAGTAATCGACTGAACGTTTTCAAGGAGGCATTCGTGCTTACTGGATCAAAGTTGGACTTGTGTTTCAGGGGGAGGAGATGTTTAGGCAGTGGTTCTGAGATGGGGATAATGGGATTTTTCCCATAATGTTCTTGTCGACGGATTGATCTATTTAGTTTATATGTGTCGACTCTCCATTGTAGGGGATCAAATGCAGCCGTCGGTACAAATGACAGTCCTTTTTGGAGGATAGACATCTCAATGGTAGATAAGGTTCTAGAGGATAAATTAAAAACAAGGCTCTGATCATCTCTTATTTGCCCCGCTTTCTCCTTCCTCCTTTTGTTTTGCCCGCCGCGGCGGGTGGCGTTGTGTCGGCACTTGCTAGTTGGGCTCTGGTCCGTACCCCTAAAGGGCGGGAACCAGGGCCAGATCTTACGTCACTGTCGCTGCCAGTGGAATATTGGTCTGTATGGACAGGTTGTTTAAGTTTTCTCCGAAATAAAGGTCGCCTTTCCTCTCTGGGATATGCGCCCGTCAGCCATGGGTAGATCCGCAGTTGTTCATAATCCTGATCAACTTTGATTTTCTTCTCCTTTTTGAACTTTATAAGTTCTTGGGAATATTTGTCCATGTCGGTGGTCAGCTGAGTTAGCCAGTTGGTACCTGTGTCATCAGTGAGCTGTTTCATATTTGTCGACTCAAACGCGTTGATTTTAGCTTTGTATTTGTCCATTTCTTTCCTGGATTCTTCGATCACCAGTAGAAGGAGATCGAATGAACATTTGTTCAATATGGAAGTCCATTTGATACAAAAGTCCCCATTATAGCGTCCAATCGTGGGCGTGTTTTTAACGCGAAATCCGCGTGGAATTTTTTTCTCTCTATAATAGTTGGAAAGGGT
Organism: Crinia signifera; assembly: GCF_055691185.1. Classification (NCBI taxonomy): domain Eukaryota; kingdom Metazoa; phylum Chordata; class Amphibia; order Anura; family Myobatrachidae; genus Crinia; species Crinia signifera. The sequence continues at coordinate 436,174,443 of NC_139217.1, read as the reverse complement.
TAATCCATGTTGGTAAAAATCCAGTTCTTTCTTTTTCAACCGGAGTAGTTCTTTGTAAATATCAGGACAGGTATCATTGTTTTGTGGTGTATCTGGTTCATCGGAGAACAATATAATTTCTGCCTCGGATTCAGAATAGCTGTGTGAGGCTCCTGGAATTAGGGTAACACGTTCTTGCGTCTTTTCCACTGGGGTCACTTTGGGTTGAGACATGGGGCTGGTAGCCGGTGCGGTAAGGGGGAGTGAGGTTCAGAGGGAATGATCCCAGTTATAAGGGCTGATGCCCGGTGCGGTGTCAGTGATGATTCACTGCTGTTCCGACGTGGTTCAGATAGACCAATAGCTTTGGTGCCTTGCCAGAAATCCTTCACTCAGTACTCACAGTTTGCCGTGTCTACATGAGCGAGGGTCCATATATCTGTTTGCGCTGGCCGGCACTCTGAGCGCTGTGCTGCGTTACTTGCCCGGTGCCTTCCGAAATTTCCCCTCAAGCAAGGGGGGAGAGAATACAGTGTGGTGTAGTCGGCGGCACTCCCAGACTGGGAAATAAGGAACAACAATTGCCCAAATGTGGATCAACGTTTCAGTGCCCGTGCACTTTTATCAAGATCAGCAGAGTGAATAAAAAACAGTGAGACTTACCACTCTAAATAGACAGTGAATACATCAAGGGGAGTCAGCTGCTTCCGGACGCCTTCACAAGATCCGGCGCTCGGTTATCGCCAATACAAACACACGTTGCTAAGCAACCACATCATAGTAATTTATAGCACATCTAAAGGGAAAAGATACAAAAAAATATAAAATATGCAATGATACAAATACGATCTCATACATAGAATATTCAATGAGACATGTGAGAGAAAGACAAATATATGCGGTATGTGAGATTGTGAGGGATATCATCTCCCTTGGCGCAACCTTCTCAGCTAAGTCCCCAAGTCAGTAAACCCACTTAAAGTACGTGTCAGGAAAACAGTATTATGGTTATATGTCTGAATCCACTAGCCTGTTATTGCCTCATGGCTTATAAGTCAGCGTTTTCAACAAAAAGCATGCAAACCCAGTGATTCATTTAACCCACGGGGTGCCAAAGTCCCCAATCTCTCAATCCACCGGGTCTCAAGTTGTAATAGCTTGGTCTGTCTATCACCTCCTCTTTTAAGAGGTGGAACCTGATCAATGATCATATATCTTATGGCCGTGACACTGTGCTTTGCCTTAGCAAAGTGTCTGGCCACCGGTTGCTCACTGTTGCCCTTGGCGACTGCTGCCTTAATGGCCGACCTATGGTTGGCCATTCTTTCTTTGAACATGGTTTCAGTTTTACCCACATAGAAGAGGGAACAGGGACAAGTGATAAGATAAATTACGAACCTTGAGGTACATGTCAACCGATAATGTATGTCGATTTTTTTGCCGGTAAATGGGTGATTAAAACTTGAACCATTTTGTAAGAAACTGCATGTGGTGCAATTTGGACATCTCACACATCCCGCCCGCGGTTTACCCAGAAATGTATTAGTTGGATTTTTAACCATTTCTGTGATATCATTATGTACCAAATAATTTTTAAGATTTTTATTTCTTCTGTAAGCGGGCATGAGCTTTTTGTGGGTTTACTGACTTGGGGACTTAGCTGAGAAGGTTGCGCCAAGGGAGATGATATCCCTCACAATCTCACATACCGCATATATTTGTCTTTCTCTCACATGTCTCATTGAATATTCTATGTATGAGATCGTATTTGTATCATTGCATATTTTATATTTTTTTGTATCTTTTCCCTTTAGATGTGCTATAAATTACTATGATGTGGTTGCTTAGCAACGTGTGTTTGTATTGGCGATGACGCAGTAACCGAGCGCCGGATCTTGTGAAGGCGTCCGGAAGCAGCTGACTCCCCTTGATGTATTCACTGTCTATTTAGAGTGGTAAGTCTCACTGTTTTTTATTCACTCTGCTGATCTTGATAAAAGTGCACGGGCACTGAAACGTTGATCCACATTTGGGCAATTGTTGTTCCTTATTTCCCAGTCTGGGAGTGCCGCCGACTACACCACACTGTATTCTCTCCCCCCTTGCTTGAGGGGAAATTTCGGAAGGCACCGGGCAAGTAACGCAGCACAGCGCTCAGAGTGCCGGCCAGCGCAAACAGATATATGGACCCTCGCTCATGTAGACACGGCAAACTGTGAGTACTGAGTGAAGGATTTCTGGCAAGGCACCAAAGCTATTGGTCTATCTGAACCACGTCGGAACAGCAGTGAATCATCACTGACACCGCACCGGGCATCAGCCCTTATAACTGGGATCATTCCCTCTGAACCTCACTCCCCCTTACCGCACCGGCTACCAGCCCCATGTCTCAACCCAAAGTGACCCCAGTGGAAAAGACGCAAGAACGTGTTACCCTAATTCCAGGAGCCTCACACAGCTATTCTGAATCCGAGGCAGAAATTATATTGTTCTCCGATGAACCAGATACACCACAAAACAATGATACCTGTCCTGATATTTACAAAGAACTACTCCGGTTGAAAAAGAAAGAACTGGATTTTTACCAACATGGATTAACCCTTTCCAACTATTATAGAGAGAAAAAAATTCCACGCGGATTTCGCGTTAAAAACACGCCCACGATTGGACGCTATAATGGGGACTTTTGTATCAAATGGACTTCCATATTGAACAAATGTTCATTCGATCTCCTTCTACTGGTGATCGAAGAATCCAGGAAAGAAATGGACAAATACAAAGCTAAAATCAACGCGTTTGAGTCGACAAATATGAAACAGCTCACTGATGACACAGGTACCAACTGGCTAACTCAGCTGACCACCGACATGGACAAATATTCCCAAGAACTTATAAAGTTCAAAAAGGAGAAGAAAATCAAAGTTGATCAGGATTATGAACAACTGCGGATCTACCCATGGCTGACGGGCGCATATCCCAGAGAGGAAAGGCGACCTTTATTTCGGAGAAAACTTAAACAACCTGTCCATACAGACCAATATTCCACTGGCAGCGACAGTGACGTAAGATCTGGCCCTGGTTCCCGCCCTTTAGGGGTACGGACCAGAGCCCAACTAGCAAGTGCCGACACAACGCCACCCGCCGCGGCGGGCAAAACAAAAGGAGGAAGGAGAAAGCGGGGCAAATAAGAGATGATCAGAGCCTTGTTTTTAATTTATCCTCTAGAACCTTATCTACCATTGAGATGTCTATCCTCCAAAAAGGACTGTCATTTGTACCGACGGCTGCATTTGATCCCCTACAATGGAGAGTCGACACATATAAACTAAATAGATCAATCCGTCGACAAGAACATTATGGGAAAAATCCCATTATCCCCATCTCAGAACCACTGCCTAAACATCTCCTCCCCCTGAAACACAAGTCCAACTTTGATCCAGTAAGCACGAATGCCTCCTTGAAAACGTTCAGTCGATTACTGGAGAAGGAGACACCGAAAACAACTGAGAGTTTGATACCGTCACATTGGAATTTATCCATCCAGGAAAGAACAGCACTCCGTGCTCTTTCGGATTACAAGGATATAATCATCCGACAATCGGACAAAGGTGGATCGATTGTGGTCCAGAATTTAACCGATTACCAACTGGAACTTGACCGGCAACTTGCCGACACAAACACTTATCGTCTACTCAATGGGGATCCTACTATGACTTTTAAAAAAGAATTGGACTGTCTGATCTCACATGCTTACAAAGAAGGACTCATTTCATCAGCCATCAAGAGTTGCCTGACGACTGAACACCCAGTAAGGCCCCTTTTATATTCATTACCTAAGATTCATAAAAATCTTGATAAACCACCGGGCAGGCCGATAATATCGGCGAGGGGATCCATCTTTTCACCAATTTCGGTGTACCTTGATGGATATCTCCAGCCGATAATTCAGGCCAAACCCACTTGTCTGAAGGATACAGCAGCTTTATTAACAGCTATTAATGCTTTTACATCTCTGCCTGAAAATTGCTTGTTGTGTACCGTTGATGTATGTAACCTATACACTTGCATACCACATAATTTGGGGTTACAAGCCACAAGAATGCTATTAACGAATAATCCCCTTTACAACGGTCCTGACCTTAACCTATACATGACCCTATTGGAGACTATCCTTACCAAAAATTATTTTTATTTTAATGGTAATTACTACCTGCAAACAGCTGGGGTAGCAATGGGATCATGTGTAGCTCCGTCATATTCTAATGCTTTTATGATAATGATTGAAAATGAAACCTTCTTTGCAGATCCTGAAATTGCTAAACATGTATTTGCCTATTTTAGGTTTATTGATGACGTCTTAATATTCTGGAGTGGTACGAGAGAGACATTCTCTCAAATTATTGAAAACCATAATTCCACCTCAAGTCCGGTAAAATATACTTATTCCATCAGTGACCAATCGACTAATTTTCTAGACGTCACCCTGACACTGGCCAATAATAAGATCATAACATCCTTATACCATAAGCCTACAGATAGGAATAACATACTCCTATCATCAAGTGCTCATCCTACCAGCCTTAAAAAAGCTTTACCCTATAGTCAATTCTTACGGGTACTACGTATCAACAGTGAACGTAGCCAGGCCCTGATAGAATTGGACATTATGGCCAATAAATTCCTCATGAGAGGTTATGATAAAAAAACGATACAACAAATGAAACAGAAAGCATTGGCAATCCCCCTCAGTGAATTAAAAAACCCCACACGAAATTCCAAAAAAACAACTAATGAGACAATGGTATGGACAAATACCTACAATCACCAAACACCTAATCTGATTAAAAAAGCAAAAAAACTGTGGCCCATCGTACAATCCGACACAGACCTCCACCTCTCTAACAAAAAGCTCATGCCCGCTTACAGAAGAAATAAAAAGCTTAAAAATTATTTGGTACATAATGATATCACAGAAATGGTTAAAAATCCAACTAATACATTTCTGGGTAAACCGCGGGCGGGATGTGTGAGATGTCCAAATTGCACCACATGCGGTTTCTTACAAACTGGTTCAAGTTTTAATCACCCATTTACCGGCAAAAAAATCGACATACATTATCGGTTGACATGTACCTCAAGGTTCGTAATTTATCTTATCACTTGTCCCTGTTCCCTCTTCTATGTGGGTAAAACTGAAACCATGTTCAAAGAAAGAATGGCCAACCATAGGTCGGCCATTAAGGCAGCAGTCGCCAAGGGCAACAGTGAGCAACCGGTGGCCAGACACTTTGCTAAGGCAAAGCACAGTGTCACGGCCATAAGATATATGATCATTGATCAGGTTCCACCTCTTAAAAGAGGAGGTGATAGACAGACCAAGCTATTACAACTTGAGACCCGGTGGATTGAGAGATTGGGGACTTTGGCACCCCGTGGGTTAAATGAATCACTGGGTTTGCATGCTTTTTGTTGAAAACGCTGACTTATAAGCCATGAGGCAATAACAGGCTAGTGGATTCAGACATATAACCATAATACTGTTTTCCTGATACGTACTTTAAGTGGGTTTACTGACTTGGGGACTTAGCTGAGAAGGTTGCACCAAGGGAGATGATATCCCTCACAATCTCACATACCGCATATATTTGTCTTTCTCTCACATGTCTCATTGAATATTCTATGTATGAGATCGTATTTGTATCATTGCATATTTTATATTTTTTTGTATCTTTTCCCTTTAGATGTGCTATAAATTACTATGATGTGGTTGCTTAGCAACGTGTGTTTGTATTGGCGATGACGCAGTAACCGAGCGCCGGATCTTGTGAAGGCGTCCGGAAGCAGCTGACTCCCCTTGATGTATTCACTGTCTATTTAGAGTGGTAAGTCTCACTGTTTTTTATTCACTCTGCTGATCTTGATAAAAGTGCACGGGCACTGAAACGTTGATCCACATTTGGGCAATTGTTGTTCCTTATTTCCCAGTCTGGGAGTGCCGCCGACTACACCACACTATATATATATATATATATATATATATATATATATATATATATATATATATTAGAAAAACTCACGGCGCTCCAGGGAAACTGTTCAAACCTATGTATTCAAAAAAGAAACAAACCAATGTTTCGGAGCACTGACGCTCCTTTGTCAAGGTGAAATAGTGTAACAAGGTTTGAAAAAGGTACCGGAGTTGAGGGAGGACACTCATCTTGATAGAATGAATCTTCCTATCCAAGAAATTAAAAAATTACACCACTCACAGAGATCAGTTTTAACGTTGTCTAAAAAGCCAATTAACTTTGCACTGTTTTTTTTTTTTAAATAATTTTTAATGATTCTAAAAGAAGCTTGATTCGTTTATGCAGCTTTTGTTGCCACACCCAGTTAAGCTCCGCCCATATTACACGTGGTCCATGGCTCCACCCACATCTGACCACCCGAAGGGTTCCTGAACCTATTTTTCATCAAATATAGTACTATATATATTTGTCTATTTGTTGATACCATGGTTACCATCATTTCTTTAATACAATACATTTGTCAATTCACATGGACAGTATATGCCCCAATGACAGTATTGTAATAATATTGAAACATTGTTAATTACGGTGAAATGGGAATTACCTATCTATCCTTCCATCATTTGAATGGAAGGTTTACGATAGATAGACATTTCTGTGCAGATACCCTTTAAAGGCAATTTCACAAGGTTGTTTCCCTCATTACAGTTATTTTTTAGACTTTTCATTTCTAATTTTACATTTTTAAGAAATAATGTGATATTAGCCTGGCACATATGTAGTCGCATTGTGGGGTTCTCAGTCAGAGTAATGGTTCCTGTGGTGATAATCAAGTTTGGTAAAGAACAGTCCACTCATTCTTGTTGATTTAACACTATTTTCAGGCTGTTGTGTTATTAGACTAGAAAATCAATGCTGGAAAGAGCGGGGCCTTTCCTCAAGTTAATTGCAAATGTGAAGGCTTATTCTGAGGACTTTATAAAGCCTTGTGAAGTGTATTCCTCATGCTGAGTTTCAGGAATGAATGCATTGTATTTAATGCTAATTGATATTGACAGCAGGATATGCTTGTAAAAAACATAACATTTAACCTCAATGTGTTTACATTGCAAGAAAAAAACCCTTTAGCAATTAGCAAATGTTACAGTGTCGCTCAGTGTATTACTACGGCGAGGGGAAAACGAGATGGTGTAACTGAAAGGTGTCAGGGGGCAAAAGTGAAAGAAGCCTTATGAGATAATCTATTTGTAAATAAGGAACAAATGTATGTATTGTTTATATGTTATGTCTAGGTTTTCAGTTCCAAATGGACATCTAACTCACACTTGCCTACTTGTGAAAACTGGAATCAGGGAGATTACAGTAGGACGTGCAATACGAAGGAGCCATTGAGGGGGGGGGGGGCGTGTCAAATTCTGGCCAAAAAGCGTGTATAGATGGGTGTGTCTATGACTAATGCTTTTTGTAGCAAGATATTTCTATATAACATCAGTAACATTGGGGCAGATGTATTGCACCTTAACAAGATATAAAGTACAGGGTGATAAATTAGGAAAATGACAGTTAAGAGCTGATTGGCTGGTCCTTTATAATTCTTTACCACCCTCCACGGAATCGGGACATCTGTCAGAATGAACTTAGGTCTACAGTCATTAGGTCGACCCCACTAGGTCGACTGGCAGGAAGGTCGACCTGACTTAAGGTCGACATGAACCAAGGTCGACATGACTCGAATTTGCATAAAGGTCGACATGAGGAAGGTCGACTAGTCATAAGGTCGACATGGGTTTTTCACTGTTTTTTGATCCGAGTGTCGACACAGTCGACATGGACACAGTTGGCAATGAGAATCGGACCCTCGCATCGCTCGCTTCGCTCGCAATGCTTCGGGCACGGTGCCTCGCTGCGCTCGGCACACTATTTTATTCTCCCACCACGCCCTAGTGGATGGTAGGGCATGAAATACCGCCTGTCGGCACATGTCGGCTCAAAAAACAGTGAAAAACCCATGTCGACCTTATGACCAGTCGACCTTCCTCATGTCGACCTTTATGCAAATTTGACCTTAAGTCATGTCGACCTTGGCCCATGTCGACCTTAAGTCAGGTCGACCTTCCTGCCAGTCGACCTAGTGGGGTCTACCTAATGACTGTAGACCTAAATTCATTCTAATAGATGACCGCTTCCCCTGCAATATGGGATTTCCTGTTTGCAACTATAAATACACTGCCATATTTCTGTTGTTCTCACTCAGCACAGTAAACATGATTATTTGTGATGTGGTCAGCATCCCAGCAGTCAGGATACTGGTGTTCAGTATACCAACGCAAGCATCCTGGCTGCCTTCAGAAGAGCGGTAACGGAACCTCAAAAAGGATCAGGATGCCGACACCGGTATACCGACAGCCAGCATCCCGATCAGTGAGTATGTGGAGCAGAATAGAATGCGGATGGGGAAGGGGGGATAAGATGTATGCGCCAGTGGGACTTAGGGTTAGGCTGCGGGAAGGTGGGGGGTAGATTTTGGCACTTAGATGGGAGGATTAGTGTTAGGCTGCGGTGTGCGGGTTCATTTTATGAGCAGGGTACAGGTGTAAGGGTTAGGGTAAAGAAGGGTAAAGGTGCATACACACTAGACGTTTATGCCGAGCGATGATGGGGAAAATTGCTGGGCTGAAAATTGCTCAGTGCATTCACACTAGGGATGAGCGGGTTCGGATCCTAGAGATCCGAACCCCCACGAACTTACCTTATCCAAGGACAGATCCGAGGAGTTCGCCGGGTCCCGCCATTTCCAAATCGAGGCCAAAACGTCATCATCCTGCATCGGAGGTCCGGCTCCGGCGCCATCTTCATTCTGCATGTAGAAGTCAGACAGCACGGATGTTGCCGTGCTGTCTGCACAGAAGAAAAACCTATGGGGGACAAAAAAAAACACTGTGGGGGGATATACTAAGGAGGGGCAACTAATGGGGGACCAAATAGAGGCTGCATAAAATAATTGGGGCTGCTCAAGGGGGACAACTGTAAAAGTCGGGAATCTAAAGGTACATTTACTAAGGGGGAACTAATGGTGCAGGAACTACTAAAGGGGAACTACTAAGTGGAAAACTATTCAGGTTACAGCTACTAAGGGGGCATTACTAAGGCTACTACTAAAGGGGGGCTGTTATATGGGACTACTGTGGGGGACATTTAAGGGGGGCTCTCTGAAAAAAAAGTTTTTAGTTTTTTATTTAAATAAAAAAAGGTGTTTTAACCTGCAAGGGGTGTTAAGTGTGCCATATCAGTGCAGCTGTGCTGCCCAGTGTCCCGTATCAGTCCAGGGGTGCCCGCATGTGTGCCGTATAATTCCAGGGGTGCCCAGTGTCCCATATCAGTCCAGGGGTGCCCACATGTGTGCCTTATAATTATATAGGTGCCCCCATGTGTCCTGTATCAGTCCAGGGGTGCCCCCATGTGTCCTGTATCAGACCAGGGGAGCTGCCCTTTTTTATGAAAATAAAAAAGGTTTTTTTTTTTTTTTTTTACTCCAAGGGCTGTTAAATGTGCTGTATCAGTCCAGGGGTGAGCCAAGAGTGCCGTATAATTCAAGTGGTGTTACTAAAGTCTGCCGTATTATTCCAGGTGTGCTGCTCTTTTTTTAAAATTAAAATAATAAAAGTTTTTCTTTTTTTTTACTGCAGGAGTGTCGCCATGTCTGCCGTATAATTCCATGCCTGCCGCCATGTGTGCCGTATCAGTCTAGGGTTGCCGCCATCTGTGCCGTATAATTCCATGTGTGCTGTATCAGGTCAGGGGTGCCCGCATGTGTGACGTGTAGTTTCTGGGGTGAGCCAAATGTGTCATATAATACATGGGTTGCTGCCAAGTCTTCTGTATAATTCATGGGGTGCTGCCAAGTGTGCTGTATTAGTCCAGGGGTGATGCTGTGTGCCATATCAGTCCAGGGGTGATGCTGTGTGCCATATCAGTCTAGGGGTGATGCTGTGTGCCGTATCAGTCCAGGGGTGCTATTAAGTGTGCCGTATCAGTCCAGGGGCGATGCTAAATGTGCCGTATCAGTCCAAGGGTGATGCTACCTGTGCCATATCAGTCCAGGGGTAATTCTAGGTGTGCAGTATCAGCCTAGAGGGGATGCTAAGTGTGCCATATCAGTCTAGTGTTTGTGCCGCACACTTGTGTGGCTTATCATAGTTATCCAGCTACCTTGGTGCAACCTTTTGCCCTAAAAACAATATTGTAAGGTGTGAGCTGTTCAGAATTGACTGGAAATGAGTGGAAATGAATGTTATTGAGGTAAATATAACGTAGGAGCAAAAAATAAAAAACAAAATTCTGCGATTTTAGCCGTTTTTATGCTTTTTTAACAAAAAATCAGAACCCAAAACCCCCAAAATCCAAACACAAAACACGGTACTTATGTAATATCTGGACTCCCGTTTTTCTTATGAGACCGCGTCCCCTCGCGGGGCTCGCTGCGCTCACCACGCTTCGGGCACGGTGGCTCGCTGCGCTCGCCACACTATATAAAATCAACTCCATGCGTAGTTGGATAGTAGGGGTATGAAAAAATGGGGTGCATTTAACATGGGAGTTCAGATAATACATAAGTACCCAAAACACTTAGGAGGTGTTTTGCCAAAACCCATTAGAACCCAAAACCTCAAGGTAATCAGAACCCAAAACCCGAAAAGTGGCCGGTGCACATCCCTAATTCACACTGAGCGATTTTCACCCCTCCGATCGATTTTGCCAAGGGTGGACGACTTTCCATAGCAGGACGCTATGGAAAGCTGTCCATCCCTTTGTTCATTTACTGATAATACCATCAGACAGTGGCCGGCGATGATGCGGGAGCTCGCATCAGTGTTCACCGCTCAGTGTTGGGCAGTAGATATTGTGCAGCTTTTGAGCTGAAAGCAGCTCGAATGGCAAAGCTGAGCTGCTTTCAGCTCAAAATTGCTCAGTGTGTATGGTCCTTTAGGCTTAAACAGTTAGGCTACAGCAATGGAGGGTTAGGGTAAGGGGGGTGGGAAGAAGGTTAGCTTACTAACAGAGCTCCTGTCAGGATTCTGTTAGTGCCCCTTACTCATAATACCTACAGTAGAGCCCCTTATACACTTTATACCCACAGTAATAGTGCCATGTATACACATAATGCCCACAGTAGTATTGCTGCTTATACACATAATGCCCACAGCAGTGCCCCTTATACAAATATCTGCCTCTGTCACTCTAGCATCTCACCGCTTATATTCCATGGGCAACTCCAGCCCTCTCTCACCTTGTCTTCAGCAAGCATAGAGCCTGCTCACCTAACGGCTCTACTTCACTACAGCAGTAGTGCTGGCATTACATACGCCATGCCAGAAAAGGAGGCTACTGGGACAGACTTTTCTGTTGGAATTACTGTGCAGGGTTGTGGTGGAGGTGGAACTAGGTCCTCCGTCCCCCCTTCACCTCACTTGAACCAGACACAGATATTCTAATTAAACAAATACTATGGATGAGTACACACTGATTCAATCAGCAAAACCATGCTATGGATGAGTACACACCAGCACAGATAAGGCTGCCTCTCCTGTCATGGGTTCCCACAAGGGTGGTGGTGGTGGTGGTGGTGGGGGGGGGGGGGGGGTAATAAGAATTGTCAGCAGAGACTTTTGAGCAAATCATAATGATTAAGGCAAATCACTGTCCTTACACAGAAACTAAGAATCTGGGAGATGGGACTGTCAATGCAGGAGCAGGGAAGCAGGAGATTTATGAATGAAACTGGAGTCTTCCGAAGGTAGGCAACTATTATCTATCTATCATTACTATTATTATTATTAACAGTTATTTATATGGCGCACACATATTCCGCAGCGCTTTACAGAAAATATCCTGCCATTCACTTCAGTCCCTGCCACAGTGGAGCTTACAATCTATATTCCCTACCACATGTACACGCACACACAGACATTCTAGGGTTAATTTTGTTGGGAGCCAATTAACCACCAGTATATTTTAGGGTTGTGAGAGAAAACTGTACCCGGAGGAAATCCACACAAACACAGGGAGAATATACAAACTCTGCACAGTTAGGGCCTTGGTGGGAATAGAACCCATGACCTCAGCGCTGTGAGGCAGTAATGCTAACCATTAAATCTATCTATCTACCTACAGATGTGCAGACTGTAGCTTGACCACAATGGGAACACAGAATGGCATGCCACGCTCATTAGCATTGCTGGGTCCTATTGAAGTGAATGGAGGAGGGTGCATACGCATGTCAGCACCCGTTCACTTCAATAGCATAGCGGTAACATGCAAACACCTGCACCCCACTATGCTGCAACATCCTTACAAAAGGACACATCTGTATCTATCTATCTATCTATCTATCTATCTATCTATCTATCTCTTTACTATTGAAAATATAGGTATAATATAGTTCCCCATACACCGCAGGGACATGCTGGCACCCACCCGCTGCCCGTCCTGCTGCCTGGCACCCACCGCCACCACCGCAGCAGTGAGTTGGCGGGGTGAGGGCCCTAGAATGTGTGGGGGCCCCGGGGCGACCGCCCCGTGGGTAATCCGCCTATGAAGCCATGGTGGGAATCGAACCCATGACCTCAATGCTGTGAGGCAATAATGCTAACCATTACACCATCTGTAATAGAAAAATAGACCAAATCTAACCGTGTGTACACCGCATAACCATCATAAATAGTACCTGAACTTATACACAGGGTTGGACCCAGAGGGAAGGGGGAGCAATAGGGGGCGATCAGTGCACCCCCGCCCCCCCCCCCCTGTAACACTTCTCACTTGCCCACTGTGGCTGTACAGCAGCGCAGTCTCCTCTCTCTCCCTGCATGATCTGACCCATAAAAAAATGTATGCTTTGATTTTCCAAGACCGCACTTTAGTAAATCCCCCCCCCCCCCTCCTCCCACTACACTTGTGTTTAATGCCTTAGTAAAGAACAAATGCTAAACTCTGGATTACTATTATTTCTGTCCCTTATTGTTCTGTTTCCATTCCGAAAAAAAGATTTCAGTATATACTGTTCTCCATTTATTCCGCTGCGTTATGTTGTTTACTAAGCAGTGTGGTTTCTCCTGTAAGAGAACAGGTGCAGGGTATAGCTTGCACAGCCTGAATTGAAAAGATTCTGTATTAATGTAGCATATCTTTGAACATAAGAGCCAGTGTTCCTGGTATTCGGAGTAGCTAATCCCAGCACATGTTTATTCCAACAAACAGCGGGACAACGGTTTTCATCCATACAGGAAAACACACCAGTGAATTGTAGAACTATTTGCCTATAAATAGTTTTTTGTCTCCGTGAATGCCCTATTCTTTATACTTGCTGTGAAATGTTTTTCTTTTTTAAAGTAATAACAGTGATATTTAATCTACCTCATTTACACCTTAATTACACTTTGAACATTGCGGGCGGAAAATTGTCCTTTGCTCGTCTGTGTGATGGTGTCTATTTAGCTGGAATAATTAAATATGATCGGTGTGCGTGGATATAAGCTGTTACATTTGCAGTTTGCCAATATCGCAGTAAGGCGTTTCATGATTGCACTAGATACAGACGTGGCGGCTTGAGATTTGCAGTGTATGGTACATAAACCTCTCTTACCTTGTGGTAGCAGGCCAAATAGAGTTCATTGTACTGGTTCTTTAGATGTAGAATGTTTGTAGGCTCAGCATGGGTCACCACCTGCCACCCTGAGGAACGATCCCCCCCCCCCCCGCGCCACCACCGCCACCCACATGGAATGGTTTCTCTCCCCTTCGTAAAAATAAGTCAGTGAAAACTGACATATATTTCCTACGCTGTTCGCCGACCCCAGTCCACTCTCCTTGCGGAGTTCGAGTCTAGCTGCGGTAGTATCTTCTGACGTAACGCCATGTCTCTGACGTTATGCTCATGTTATATAAACCCTTTGATGCATGCTTGGTTGCAAAAAAATTTGTTTCCTAGAAATGGTTTACCAACGTATTAATGTGAAAACTGGTCAGGTCATGAGGGCATTAAATATATTTGGTCAGAAATTGGTTATTACTTCAATAGCTGCTTGGAACGGTTGAATGGTTTAATGCATCATTGCATCCAATGATGAAGAACCAAGAATTACAGAAGTTCAATGTACTGATGTTGCAATGAATTCTGGTCGAAGGAACGAGTTAACCAGGGGCCAGCAAATACCAGGAGGGTATTTGTATAAATCATTTTTGTGTTATTTTTTTTTAAATTAATTATATACTTTTTTATTTTCTCTTACACCTTTGTCTCCCCTTCTTTGTCAGTTTCACTTTTTGGGTTTATCCTTGTCTTTTACTATACAACAGCAGTCTGATCACTTTATAGTGTGCAGTGTTGAACAAGTGTATGAAGGGCCTATTGGAGGAATGCATCGGTTGAATGCTTTAGGGGTGTGGTCAGCCACCAGAGGGAGTGTAGCCAGTCACAGAGGCTTTGCTTATCATGATTAGAGAGTACTTGGCCTGCCGCCTGGGCCCCTTTTTAAATATATATATATATATATAGCGGGAGATCGGCGGCGGCACTCGGTAAATAAATGCAGACAACACAATGCCATGTTGGGCGTCTACATGGCGTTGTGTTGTCTGCATTTATTTACCGAGTGCCGCCGCCGATCTCCCGCTATCTAATAGTATGTATGTACATACTGCGGAGGGCAACGGAACAGTTATCTACAGTATGCAGTGAGTGCCGGAGCTATTACAAACTCTATATATATATATATATTTATATATATATATATATATATATATATATATATATATATAGAGATATATAGATATAGTATATACTGATAGTGTATACATTATACAGTTGGGAGTCCCCCAACTCTCATCGCTCTTCTGATAAGCAGAGCAGCAGTCAATAGACATTGTGCGCATGCATAGAATGCCACCCGCCCTGTCTTTGTCCTGTCGGCCTCAAATATAAGTCTGTCTCAACTGACTTATATTTGCAAAGGCAGGAGAAATCCTTCGAATGATATCTCCTGCAGCGGTGGTATGTAAGGGGATGTGTCTTTGTAACACATTCCCTCGCATGGGGGCGGCAGTTCGGCAGGGTGGGCTTTCTGGTGCTTGGTGTCTGCAATTGCGACTGAGCTTGGGATGGGTTCAGTGGGTATTTCTTTAAATTCCTGCTGGCATTCACAGCCGCTTCACTCGCTAACATTATCAGCTCCGTAGCCTAGAAAATCACAATTGCATTTGCTTACTGACATGAATTAGGCCCTTTATTCCGTATATTTTCCCTACCTGCCTGTACTTTTTTTTCTTTTGTTGAACTATGAGAAAGAAGCCGAACAATATCACACAGTACTTCACACCGGGAGTTCTAGGAGGTGTCATCAAGCAATGACTTATAGTAAGCCAACACAAAGTCGAGTCAGGTAACCCCAGGCAATCTATAAACAATACCCACATACAATGCAATCTCCATTATGGAATTGAACACGGAACACTGAAATGGCTCCAAAATAACGAAACATCCAGAAAGTAAGAGCTATTCCACAAAGTCAATGTGTAATGTGAAACTCTGACCCGCAAGTTCATCTAGATTATTAACTTCGTAGTTACACAAGGCCCTTGTCATTTATCCATACTAACATATAGTAGTTTCCTGAAAAGATATTGAAGTCTATTCATTTTCTACCACTGCCTTTCAAATCTCATTTTATTTCTACTATAAAAGGAGACCAAAGGGGCACGAACTTCAAAGCAGGTAATACATTTCCAGAGACAAACATTAGAAAACTTGTGCATTCGGTAGCAGTAAACACTGTGTTTAGCAGAGTTGTATAATATACTGAGAATTTTAGCTTTCCAATAATTGCAAATAATAATTCTGAATATGAGAGAACAACGTCACCACAGCAATGCTCAGCATAATTATACCGCATGAACATTGGAAGCGGAAATTGCTTATTTTGTTGTCCTGCAGGAGCAGAGTCATGGACTTGAGTAACTCAAATGAAGATGTTGGTTATGTTGTTTCCCCCCCCCTCATGTTGATTATGTTGTTTTTTCCCCCCTCATACCGTTTTTTTTTTCCCCCCTCATACCTTTTTTTTTTCCCCCTCATACCGGTTGCTTGTACATGGCTACCGGAACAGTCTGCGACCTCAGAAAACTGTACTGCAGATGGAAACACATGACTGTAAAATGTGGACTGTTCATACTGTATATCAGATTTCTCCACGATAAAACATTTCTAGTTTCGCAATGGAACAATTGTTCGAATCCTACTTCTACCACCAGAGTTATGGCAATATTAAACAGGAAGATATTTTGGGTGCAAGAGATCACAAAAAAATCCTTTAGCCTTTAACAAGATAAGTTAAGGCCCCCATACACTACGCAATTTGGTCCCGATTTCACCCAATTCTGAAGGATCGGGCTGAGAAATCGGGTGAAATAGGGCCAAATTGCGTGGTCCCGTGTGCATCGGATCGGATCTCGAGGTCGGATGGTCTGCACATAAGATAAATCTTATGTGCAGCCATCAATGCGACAGGGAGCAAGGTACGGGGGAGCAGGGCCCTTGTGCTGAGAGCTCAGGCAATCAGCAGCCGCCCAGTATTTTGTAAAAAAACTAAATCAAGTGCCAAATCATATCAAGCTCTCCCAGGGAGCTGCCAGAGGAGCTCGGGGGAAGTTGGGGCTTATAGTATGTGGGCCTTTCGACATGCATCAGTGGAAGATACATGATGATTTGAAATAGGACATTACGAAAATATTTTCCACACAAATACAATGTTTATATGTCATCCAATTTGTAATTGGTAGAAGTCATCTACTGTATATTAAATGAGAATATTTGTATAATTTCACCTCATCATAGCCTGGGCATTTTACAATACAGCAAACAGTGATTTTGTGCTGCCCATCCCTCCTATCCCTGCTCACAGCCGCTCAGTGTAATGAGTGCATGCCCCCACTGCAGGGCCGGCGCCACCACTAGGCAGCTCTAGGCGTTTGCCTAGGGCGCCGGCCACTGGAGGGCGGTAGTCCGGAGCTGAGAACCCCCCTGGATGTAGGTGAGCGGCTAAGCGGCTCCCCCGCCACCCCCAGCAACCTAGTCGGCTGCCGATGCATCTCCCCCTGACAACCCACCCACCCAACGCCGCTGTGGAGAGACGCGGCACCCGGCAGGTGAGCAGCTTCCCCCCCACCCCCATCAAACTCAGCGGCTGCCGCATCACTACCCAGCCCCTGCCAGACGCCGCTGTGGATCGACGTGGCAGGCACCCGGCAGGGGAATGTACTAAAAGGAATGACAGTGGAATGACAATGGAATGACACTGCTGATAAGGAATGCCAATTGACTATAATGGGAGAAAATGACTTTTATATTAATATTTCTGAAATTATTGCACATATCAACTATATTTTAGGTATACTTCTTGCTAAGACCATTACACATATTTTACATGCAGAATGACGCGGAATGACGGCTTCCTCCTATGGAATGACTTGAAGCCAAAATAGCATTAAAATAGCTCCATTATGCGATATTAAGACCCCGATGTTACGGTGATCCCCATAGCGCACGCGCTCATCCTTTTCCAAATATGTCCGCCTACACTCCTACTCTCGTAAACATGTCACCTGACGTGGAATGACGGCTTCCTCCTATGGAATGACGGCCTTTTAATTCGCCATTCTGAAGCATTAAATTAGCACAGTGGAATGACAGTGTTGTCTGCAGATAAGGAATGCCAATTGACTATAATGGGAGAAAATGACTTTTATATTAATATTTCTGAAATTATTGCACATATCAACTATATTTTAGGTATACTTCTTGCTAAGACCATTACACATATTTTACATGCAGAATGACGTGGAATGACGGCTTCCTCCTATGGAATGACGGCCTTTTAATTCGCCATCCTGAAGCCAAAATAGCATTAAAATAGCTCCATTATGCGATATTAAGACCCCGATGTTACGGTGATCCCCATAGTGCACGCGCTCATCCTTTTCCAAATATGCCCGCCTACACCCCTACTCTCGTAAACATGTCACGTGACGCGGAATGACGGCTGCCTCCTATGGAATGACAGCCTTTTAATTCGCCATCCTGAAGCCAAAATAGCATTAAAATAGCTCCATTATGCGATATTAAGACCCCGATGTTACAGTGATCCCCATAGCGCACGCGCTCATCCTTTTCCAAATATGTCCGCCTACACTCCTACTCTCGTAAACATGTCACCTGACGTGGAATGACGGCTTCCTCCTATGGAATGACGGCCTTTTAATTCGCCATCCTGAAGCCAAAATAGCATTAAAGCAGCTCCATTATGCGATATTAAGACCCCGATGTTACGGTGATCCCCATAGCGCACGCGCTCATCCTTTTCCAAATATGCCCGCCTACACCCCTACTCTCGTAAACATGTCACCTGACGTGGAATGACGGCTTCCTCCTATGGAATGACGGCCTTTTAATTTGCCATCCTGAAGCCAAAATAGCATTAAAGCAGCTCCATTATGCGATATTAAGACCCCGATGTTACGGTGATCCCCATAGCGCACGCGCTCATCCTTTTCCAAATATGCCCGCCTACACCCCTACTCTCGTAAACATGTCACGTAACGCGGAATGACGGCTGCCTCCTATGGAATGACGGCCTTTTAATTCGCCATCTTGAAGCCAAAATAGCATTAAAGCAGCTCCATTATGCGATATTAAGACCCCGATGTTACGGTGATCCCCATAGCGCATGCGCTCATCCTTTTCCAAATATGTCCGCCTACACTCCTACTCTCGTAAACATGTCACCTGACGTGGAATGACGGCTTCCTCCTATGGAATGACGGCCTTTTAATTCGCCATCCTGAAGCCAAAATAGCATTAAAATAGCACAGTGGAATGACAGTGGAATGACAGTGTTGTCTGCAGATAAGGAATGCCAATTGACTATAATGGGAGAAAATGACTTTTATATTAATATTTCTGAAATTATTCCACATATCAACTATATTTTAGGTATACTTCTTGCTAAGACCATTACACATATTTTACATGCAGAATGACGCGGAATGACGGCTTCCTCCTATGGAATGACGGCCTTTTAATTCGCCATCCTGAAGCCAAAATAGCATTAAAATAGCTCCATTATGCGATATTAAGACCCCGATGTTACGGTGATCCCCATAGCGCACGCGCTCATCCTTTTCCAAATATGTCCGCCTACACCCCTACTCTCGTAAACATGTCACCTGACGCGGAATGACGGCTGCACCCTATGGAATGACGGCCTTTTAATTCGCCATCCTGAAGCCAAAATAGCATTAAAGCAGCTCTATTATGCGATATTAAGACCCCGATGTTACGGTGATCCCCATAGCGCACGCGCTCATCCTTTTCCAAATATGCCCGCCTACACCCCTGCTCTCGTAAACATGTCACGTGACGCGGAATGACGGCTGCCTCCTATGGAATGACAGCCTTTTAATTCGCCATCTTGAAGCCAAAATAGCATTAAAATAGCTCCATTATGCGATATTAAGACCCCGATGTTACGGTGATCCCCATAGCGCACGCGCTCATCCTTTTCCAAATATGTCCGCCTACACTTCTACTCTCGTAAACATGTCACCTGACGTGGAATGACGGCTTCCTCCTATGGAATGACGGCCTTTTAATTCGCCATCCTGAAGCCAAAATAGCATTAAAATAGCACAGTGGAATGACAGTGGAATGACAGTATTGTCTGCAGATAAGGAATGACAATTGACTATAATGGGAGAAAATGACTTTTATATTAATATTTCTGAAATTATTGCACATATCAACTATATTTTAGGTATACTTCTTGCTAAGACCATTACACATATTTTACATGCAGAATGACGCGGAATGACGGCTTCCTCCTATGGAATGACGGCCTTTTAATTCGCCATCCTGAAGCCAAAATAGCATTAAAATAGCTCCATTATGCGATATTAAGACCCCGATGTTACGGTGATCCCCATAGCGCACGCGCTCATCCTTTTCCAAATATGTCCGCCTACACCCCTACTCTCGTAAACATGTCACCTGACGCGGAATGACGGCTGCACCCTATGGAATGACGGCCTTTTAATTCGCCATCCTGAAGCCAAAATAGCATTAAAGCAGCTCCATTATGCGATATTAAGACCCCGATGTTACGGTGATCCCCATAGCGCACGTGCTCATCCTTTTCCAAATATGCCCGCCTACACCCCTACTCTCGTAAACATGTCACGTGACGCGGAATGACGGCTGCCTCCTATGGAATGACAGCCTTTTAATTCGCCATCTTGAAGCCAAAATAGCATTAAAATAGCTCCATTATGCGATATTAAGACCCCGATGTTACGGTGATCCCCATAGCGCACGCGCTCATCCTTTTCCAAATATGCCCGCCTACACCCCTACTCTCGTAAACATGTCACGTGACGCGGAATGACGGCTGCCTCCTATGGAATGACAGCCTTTTAATTCGCCATCTTGAAGCCAAAATAGCATTAAAATAGCTCCATTATGCGATATTAAGACCCCGATGTTACGGTGATCCCCATAGCGCA
Source organism: Crinia signifera (assembly GCF_055691185.1). Classification (NCBI taxonomy): domain Eukaryota; kingdom Metazoa; phylum Chordata; class Amphibia; order Anura; family Myobatrachidae; genus Crinia; species Crinia signifera. Next base: position 436,153,828 of record NC_139217.1, on the reverse strand, counting down.
CGCGCTCATCCTTTTCCAAATATGTCCGCCTACACTCCTACTCTCCTAAACATGTCACCTGACGTGGAATGACGGCCTTTTAATTCGCCATCCTGAAGCCAAAATAGCATTAAAATAGCACAGTGGAATGACAGTGGAATGACAGTGTTGTCTGCAGATAAGGAATGCCAATTGACTATAATGGGAGAAAATGACTTTTATATTAATATTTCTGAAATTATTGCACATATCAACTATATTTTAGGTATACTTCTTGCTAAGACCATTACACATATTTTACATGCAGAATGACGCGGAATGACGGCTTCCTCCTATGGAATGACGGCCTTTTAATTCGCCATCCTGAAGCCAAAATAGCATTAAAATAGCTCCATAATGCGATATTAAGACCCCGATGTTACGGTGATCCCCATAGCGCACGCGCTCATCCTTTTCCAAATATGTCCGCCTACACCCCTACTCTCGTAAACATGTCACCTGACGCGGAATGACGGCTGCACCCTATGGAATGACGGCCTTTTAATTCGCCATCCTGAAGCCAAAATAGCATTAAAGCAGCTCCATTATGCGATATTAAGACCCCGATGTTACGGTGATCCCCATAGCGCACGCGCTCATCCTGTTCCAAATATGCCCGCCTACACCCCTACTCTCGTAAACATGTCACGTGATGCGGAATGACGGCTGCCTCCTATGGAATGACAGCCTTTTAATTCGCCATCTTGAAGCCAAAATAGCATTAAAATAGCTCCATTATGCGATATTAAGACCCCGATGTTACGGTGATCCCCATAGCGCACGCGCTCATCCTTTTCCAAATATGTCCGCCTACACTTCTACTCTCGTAAACATGTCACCTGACGTGGAATGACGGCTTCCTCCTATGGAATGACGGCCTTTTAATTCGCCATCCTGAAGCCAAAATAGCATTAAAATAGCACAGTGGAATGACAGTGGAATGACAGTGTTGTCTGCAGATAAGGAATGCCAATTGACTATAATGGGAGAAAATGACTTTTATATTAATATTTCTGAAATTATTGCACATATCAACTATATTTTAGGTATACTTCTTGCTAAGACCATTACACATATTTTACATGCAGAATGACGCGGAATGACGGCTTCCTCCTATGGAATGACGGCCTTTTAATTCGCCATCCTGAAGCCAAAATAGCATTAAAATAGCTCCATTATGCGATATTAAGACCCCGATGTTACGGTGATCCCCATAGCGCACGCGCTCATCCTTTTCCAAATATGTCCGCCTACACTCCTACTCTCGTAAACATGTCACCTGACGTGGAATGACGGCTTCCTCCTATGGAATGACGGCCTTTTAATTCGCCATCCTGAAGCCAAAATAGCATTAAAATAGCACAGTGGAATGACAGTGGAATGACAGTGTTGTCTGCAGATAAGGAATGCCAATTGACTATAATGGGAGAAAATGACTTTTATATTAATATTTCTGAAATTATTGCACATATCAACTATATTTTAGGTATACTTCTTGCTAAGACCATTACACATATTTTACATGCAGAATGACGCGGAATGACGACTTCCTCCTATGGAATGACAGCCTTTTAATTCGCCATCCTGAAGCCAAAATAGCATTAAAGCAGCTCCATTATGCGATATTAAGACCCCGATGTTACGGTGATCCCCATAGCGCACGCGCTCATCCTTTTCCAAATATGCCCGCCTACACCCCTACTCTCGTAAACATGTCACGTGACGCGGAATGACGGCTGCCTCCTATGGAATGACAGCCTTTTAATTCGCCATCCTGAAGCCAAAATAGCATTAAAATAGCTCCATTATGCGATATTAAGACCCCGATGTTACAGTGATCCCCATAGCGCACGCGCTCATCCTTTTCCAAATATGTCCGCCTTCACTCCTACTCTCGTAAACATGTCACCTGACGTGGAATGACGGCTTCCTCCTATGGAATGACGGCCTTTTAATTCGCCATCCTGAAGCCAAAATAGCATTAAAGCAGCTCCATTATGCGATATTAAGACCCCGATGTTACGTTGATCCCCATAGCGCACGCACTCATCGTTTTCCAAATATGCCCGCCTACACCCCTACTCTCGTAAACATGTCACCTGACGTGGAATGACGGCTTCCTCCTATGGAATGACGGCCTTTTAATTTGCCATCCTGAAGCCAAAATAGCATTAAAGCAGCTCCATTATGCGATATTAAGACCCCGATGTTACGGTGATCCCCATAGCGCACGCGCTCATCCTTTTCCAAATATGCCCGCCTACACCCCTACTCTCGTAAACATGTCACGTGACGCGGAATGACGGCTGCCTCCTATGGAATGACAGCCTTTTAATTTGCCATCCTGAAGCCAAAATTGCATTAAAATAGCTCCATTATGCGATATTAAGACCCCGATGTTACGGTGATCCCCATAGCGCACGCTCTCATCCTTTTCCAAATATGCCCGCCTACACCCCTACTCTCGCAAACATGTCACATGACGCGGAATGACGGCTGCACCCTATGGAATGACGGCCTTTTAATTCGCCATCCTGAAGCCAAAATAGCATTAAAATAGCTCCATTATGCGATATTAAGACCCCGATGTTACGGTGATCCCCATAACGCACGCGCTCATCCTTTTCCAAATATGTCCGCCTACACTCCTACTCTCGTAAACATGTCACCTGACGCGGAATGACGGCTTCCTCCTATGGAATGACGGCCTTTTAATTCGCCATCCTGAAGCAAAAATAGCATTAAAGCAGCTCCATTATGCTATATTAAGATCCCGATTTTACTATGATCCAATAAGAGCACACACTAACCTCTTTCCGTATACGCCTGCCTACACCCCTACTCTTATTAATATGTCAAATTACTTTGTTGTTTTTTTTTGGTACTTGTGTGTTATTGCGGTGCCCGTCACGTAGCGTCCCTGTCAAAATAGGCGTAGTGTTCCCGTGGCCAGCGTAGTTTAGTGTTCCCGTAGTTAGCGTAGTCAGTCAGTGTTATGCAGTTAGTGTAGTCAGTGATCGCATATTATATTGTGTGGGAACCATTGACCATTTTAACCTGCCTGACATGACAGGTGTGAATGTGTTCCTGAAACACCCCCACTATCCACGCCAGCCCAAAGCGTGGTGAGTGCAGCGTCAAGCATCCTCCTGACCTTTTCATACCCCCACTATTGCCGCGCTTCGGAATCGGTGGCTCGCTGCGCTTGCCAAACTTTTCTAAAATCAACTCCCCGCTGACGTGGATAGTGGGTGTATGAAAAGGTCGGGAGGACACGTAACGCATCAACGCGTCCCCTTTGCGGGGCTTGCTACGCTCGCCACGCTTCAGGCTGACGTGGATAGTGGGGGTTTTAAATGGAGGCATTTGCCAGTATGTAACATGGAGCACTGGCAAATGACTCCTTTATTGTGCATAAGACGCACTTGCTGCCAAACCCCCCCCCCCTTTGCGCAGGAGACGCACGTGCTACCGAACCCCTAACCCTGCCGTACCCTGCCGCAATAATTACTGAGACGTCTCAGACCCGCATGATCCCCTCTCCGCTGGTGTCTGCCAGCGCAGGGGATCTGGCAGTTACCAGCGCTGTGTGAGAGGCACTCACTAGGCTGGCCAGGGATGCTGGGGACAGAGCCGCAGCTCTCCTGGAGACAGTACGCTGGCTAGCTGCCTGATGGGGACACTGCGCTGACTACGCAGGGCTGCCGCGGAGTCACTACGCTGACTACGCTAGGCAGCTGTTGGGCTACGCTAACGTAGCTTAGCCTGCGCTGAAAAGGTAGCATAGCCAGGCACTGTGATAATACACAATTACCAGGGTTTTTTTTTTCACAAAAGTGCTTGAAGTGTGGCAGTAAACAACTTTATGACATACCGCCAGATCTGGCCACCATTTTGATCTTGCCGGAGAAAGAAAAATAGCAGCCTTGGGATTGAGTATGGCATCCCAGCTCTGGAAAAGTAGCATCATTATGTGTAAAGGTGTCCCTCTGTGGACAGGTGTCCATCAGCATTGGCCAAGCTGGTATGTACTGTAGGTTGAGCATGGTCCTGGCTGTAACTTTTTAGTTAGCACTGGGGCGGTGGGTATGCTGGCATTCACAATACTCACCCCTGCATACCGACTACCACCAGGAGTCCTGCCCCAGAATACCAAGATCATTGGAAATGCCTACGTCGGAATGTTGAATGCAAGTATGTGCGTTAGGAATGGCTGGGGGGGTTAAGGTTTAGGCACTAGGGATGACATAGGTCAATTCTGGGTAGGTGGGAGTTAGGGTTATGCACTTAGAAATGTTTTTTTTTTTTTTTTCAATAATAACTTTTTATTGAGTCTTGAACACTTATAACAATAGAATCGGTAACCAATGTTTGGTTTCGATTGTGCAAAATATCTGAATAAATTGTAAAAAGACATTACAATTACATAGGTGTGAAACATACATGACAGGTTTTAAATTTATGAGCTAAGAAGAGAAAAGGAGGAAAGAGCGGAGAGAAAAATAAGAAGATAAAAGATGAAAAGAGGGAAAGAAAGGGGTGAAAAGGAAAGGAAAAGGTCCCGGGGTGAGTTATGAGGCGGAGAGGTCCAATAGGCAGGGGTCCATAAAGGGACAACTAGCTCCTAAGTAGAGCCGTCATCCACAGAGTGCGGAGGGGATAGAAGGGTTGCTGGGTCTGCAGTGTCTGTGTGAGACAGTGGAAGGCCATGGGACTCCCTATATTCACTCCATTTAAACCACTTGAGGTGTATTGACGAAGCTGAAGATGTATATTTAACGTTGGATGTCTCGAATAGAAAATGCTTATGAATACTAGAAATTATATGTGGCATGGAAGGGACATCTAAGGATTTCCAAAGTTGACCTATGGCAGCTTTGGTGGCTATCAGAATATGGCAGCTTTGGTGGCTATCAGAATGTGTCGAAGAATGTATAGGTCTCCCTTGGGAAGCTGCATACACTGATGTAGGAGAGCTATTATTGGGTCCAAAGGGATACTAACTCTCAAAACATCACTAATAAGAGAGAACACTTCACCCCACAGCGGACGTATTAACGCACATTCCCAGAAGATGTGGTACAGGGAACCCACACTGCCACAGCTCCTCCAGAAAAGTTTGGAGACGGTGGGCCAGATCCCGTGGAGCCGCTGGGGGGTGAAGTACGCTCTGTGGCACAACCTGTAAAACATCTCAGAGTGGTGGAGGCATCTAGACATTTTAAAGCCAGAGTAGAGAATAGCGTTCCACTCCTCCTCCGTGAAGGTAGTGGACAGATCCACCTCCCACTTCAGCTGGGCCGGTAATTTACCTTTTTTCCCTTTAGTAACCAAGTATCTATACCATCTTGAAATACCCCCTCTATGGTTCTGTTAAGTCAAATAAGAGAGTACGTAATTAGGGAAGGAGGGGCTAGCCGTGGTACTTTTAAATGAGGATGACAACCAGTGCCGTATTTGAAGGTATTTATAAAAGTCCTGCTTAAGTACCCCGTATCTCTCCTGTAAAGAAGAGAACTGTAAAAGATTACCCTTGTGGTACATCTGTCTAAGGGACACTATTCCTGCCTCTATCCAAGAATCTAGCTTCAGGTTGGGAATGAGTCTCGACATAGCTTTAAGTGACAGGTCGGGTCCAGGCAGGGAAACTCCCTCCGCGCCAGTGATAGCTTTATGCCAAACCGTTACCGTAGCTTTGATAGATGTCCCAGGGCCAGACCATTTAAGGGAGACCTGAGGGGGAATCCAAAATAGGTAGTTTAGGCCCAGTCTTGGGGAGAAAGAGCGTTCTATCACCACCCAAGGCTTAGGGGAGTGCGGCGCGAACCAGTCTCTAGCTTGACTAAGCCGACAAGCCAATTGATATCTCTCGATATCCGGATAGGCCACTCCCCCCCTGTCCTTAGGCAGCGAGAGCACTCCTCTGGAGATCCTGGGCCTGGAACCCTTCCAAATGTATTTAGAAAATAAGGCATTGAATTTACAAATAAGAGAAGTAGGGAGGGTCCGAGGGATAGCTCTGAACAAATACATGAGCTTAGGTAGCAAGACCATCTTTGACGCTGCTACTCTACCTAACCAGGAGATCTCGTGTATGGACCATTCCAGGTTCGCAAAAACGCGCTATAGCGCGTATTTTACCCTAAAACGGTCCCCGGGGACTCAGTTTTTAAAACTAAAGGGGTCCCCGAGGACGCGCTGTACTAAACCTGTCAGCCGCCGCTGCGAGCCAATCACTGTGACTGCAGCGGCCGCCGGGACCCAATCACTGAACAGTGGCCGCCGGCAGCCAATCACTGTAGGTTTTATACAGTTTGCTGCCGCTGCGCACCTTAAAGCAACGCACCCTGCATGAGAGCAGGTTACCGTTTCATAGTAACTCTGCATCCCAAGTCCACTCCGCTGCTGAGAGGGGGATGCTATAACAGCCGCTCTCAGCAGAGTAGATGAGCGCGCTGTCAGGGTGGCAGGGGACGGGATGTGGCTAAAGCAACTCAGAGCAGCGTGTCAGCTATTCCAGCCACATCCAGTCCCCCGCCGCGCTGATAGCCCGTTCACCTACTCTGCTGAGCAGCATGTCGGCATGTTTTCCAGCCCGCCCCCCCCCCCCCCACTGTGGCAACAAACCTAATATGCGCTCTCCCCCCCCCCCCCCCCAATGGCAACCAGCATAAAACGCCCCCTCCCCTGTGGCAACCAGCATAAAATGCCCCCATCCCCCCCAGCATGTGACCCCTGCAAGGAGCATGTAACCCCTAGCAACAAGCATGTAAGTAAGCAGCACTTATGTGCTATAATATATACTGGGCATTACAGTGTGTGCTATGATGTGTACTGGGCATATCAGTGTGTGCTATGATGTGTACTGGGCATATCGGTGTGTGCTATAATATATACTGGGCATTACTGTGTGTGCTATAATGTGTACTGGGGTGTACTGGGCATATCGGTGTGTGCTATAATGTGTACTGGGCATTACGGTGTGTGCTGTAATGTGTACTGGGCATATCGGTGTGTGCTGTAATGTGTACTGGGCATTACGGGGTGTGCTGTAATGTGTACTGGGCATTACGGGGTGTGCTGTAATGTGTACTGGGCATTACGGGGTGTGCTGTAATGTGTGCTGGGCATTACGGGGTGTGCTGTAATGTGTGCTGGGCATTACGGGGTGTGCTGTAATGTGTACTGGGCATTACGGGGTGTGCTGTAATGTGTACTGGGCATTACGGGGTGTGCTGTAATGTGTACTGGGCATTACGGGGTGTGCTGTAATGTGTGCTGGGCATTACGGGGTGTGCTGTAATGTGTGCTGGGCATTACGGGGTGTGCTGTAATGTGTGCTGGGCATTACGGGGTGTGCTGTAATGTGTACTGGGCATTACGGGGTGTGCTGTAATGTGTACTGGGCATTACGGGGTGTGCTGTAATGTGTGCTGGGCATTACGGGGTGTGCTGTAATGTGTGCTGGGCATTACGGGGTGTGCTGTAATGTGTGCTGGGCATTACGGGGTGTGCTGTAATGTGTACTGGGCATTACGGGGTGTACTGTAATGTGTACTGGGCATTACGGGATGTGCTGTAATGTGTACTGGGCATTACGGGGTGTGCTGTAATGTGTACAGGGCATTACGGGGTGTGCTGTAATGTGTACTGGGCATTACGGGGTGTGCTGTAATGTGTACTGGGCATTACGGGGTGTGCTGTAATGTGTACTGGGCATTACGGGGTGTGCTGTAATGTGTACTGGGCATTACGGGGTGTGCTGTAATGTGTACTACTATGTGACAACACCACTTCCCCCCCCCCCCCAAAAAACACATGCCATAAATTTTTAGCGCGCGCCTTTGGTGCGCACTGTCCCTGTTTTCAGGTTTAGTTAGTTTCTAGTATATATGTACCTTCATGAGAGTGGGCCAATTGATACTCTCCCCCCCCCCTCCTGACCCACATGTGCTATGCTAGGGAGAAGGGGAGAGGATCTATAATATTGAGATCCCAAGCTACATGCACCCCCAGATATTTAATCGATTTGTTCTGCCAGGCATATTGGTATTTGTCTTTTAATACTGTAGTTACCGCGGGAGGGATATGCAGTGGGAGGGCTTCAGTCTTAGAGGTATTAAGCTTATAAAAGGATACTTTGGAATATTCCTCCAGAGTCTCGTGTAGAGCAGGGAGGGAGCTCTCAGGATCCAGAAGACATAAAAGTATGTCATCTGCAAACATACAAATTTTATGGGGAATCTCACCCACAACTGGGCCCACTATTTGGCTGTTTGTCCTCATTTTTTCCGCCAAAGGTTCAATAGCCAGAACGAAAATTAGTGGGGACAGGGGGCAACCCCGTCGTCTGGTCCCGTTGGTAATATTAAAGCTAGAGGACAGGCAGCCGTTCACGAAGACCCTTGCGGAAGGACAGGAATACAGGGCAAGTATGGAATTCAAAAAGATAACCACAATGGAGCCTATCGAACGCTTTCTCAGCGTCAAGAGAAAGCAACAATAAGGGCTCTAGATTCATATTACAGTACTCCACAATATCAAAAACCCTTCTTGTATTATCCGGTGCCTGCCTCCCTGGGACAAATCCCACCTGATCGGCTGCCACCAAAGCAGGAAGCAGAGGAGCCAAACGATTGGCGACTAATTTAGCGTATAGTTTAAGGTCAGTGTTTAAAAGGGCTATAAGGCGAAAGTTCTGGGCCGAGGTTGCAGGTTTACCAGGTTTGGGGATCGCCACTATTCTCGCCTCAAGCATTTCCCTAGGGAAGCCCTTGGATTCCGAGGCTTCACTAAAGACAGTTAACAGTACAGGGATAAGTTCTGACTTGAAGCATTTATAGAAGGTGGAGGGATATCCATCCGGGCCAGGGGCTTTATCTCGTGGCAAAGAGTCGATGGCAGCCTCTATTTCGGAAGTGGACCAGGGAGAGCATAGAGACAGCGATGTCTCGGTCCAATTTTGGGAGATTGATGCTGTTCAGAAAGTTATCTATGTCGGCTGTCGTGGGTTGGTAAGTAAGTGGGTCTGAGTTGAGATTATATAGCTGTGAGTAGTAATCAGCGAAGGTATTCACAATGCTAAAAGGGTCCACCACTCTCGAGCCCTGGGAGTTAATTAGAAGGTTAATTTTTGCCCTGGCTCTATGGCCTCTTAATTTCCTCGCCAAAAGGCGCCCCGCTTTATTCCCAAAAATGTAAAACCGCTGATTTAATTTGGCTAGATTCTTTTGTACTTCTTGCATAGAAAATGAATTAACTTTATCTCTAGCTTGAACCAGTTCTTTATGTAGAGCCCTATCTGAGGGGTTCGCTTTATGGGCAGACTCCAATCTAGTTAATTCTTCTTCAGCTAGTAAGCGCTCTTTGATTTGAGCCTTTTTTAACCTGGAGGCTGCCTGAATGGCAGAACCTCGGATTACCGCTTTGAGCGAACACCAATGATTGAATATGGAGGTGTCGTTGGGGTGATTAGTAGAGATATAGGAAGTAAGAGCGTCCTTAATAAACTGAAGGGATTCAGGGTGGGACAAGGCCGATTTACCCAGTCTCCAGGGGCCCGGGGGAGCTCTATAGCGAGATTGATCCCAGGAGATAAACAAGGGGGCATGGTCCGACCAAGTAATGGGTAGTATTTCAATTTTACGTAGAGACTCTAAAATCCATTTATCTGTTAGCGCTAAGTCTATCCTAGAATAAGTTTGGTGAGGGTGAGAGAAGAACGTATAATCTCGCTTCCCTGGGTGCTTAGCACGCCAAGCATCATGTAGGTCAAATTCATTAATGATCTGCCTAAACCTGGAGGAGTCGTCTGCTGCTTGGGTCCCCCTTCTAGAGCAATGGCCCGATCTATCAATATTGGGGTCCAAGACCATATTGAAGTCTCCCAGAACAATGAGGGCTCCCCTTGTATGCTTCTGCACCAATGCACAGAGTCTCCTTACGAACTTTACCTGCCCAGTATTTGGAGCATAGCAGGCAACCAGGGTTACCTCCACTTCATCCAATTTACCCACTAAAATTATAAATCTGCCCTCCGAATCAGAGTGTTGAAAAGAGAGTGTGAAAGGACAGTGAACAGAAAACAGAATTGCAACACCATCTTTCTTAAGGGGACCATTGGCTGAATAATACTGGGGATATCTAGCATCTGAGAACTTAGGAGGGGATGATTTCTTAAAGTGTGTTTCTTGTAGTGCAACTATATGAGCCTTCAATTTATGGAAGGTGGCCAGAGCAACTCTGTGTTTATGGGGGGAATTGAGCCCCTTCACATTCAGCGATATAATGTTAACCATAATCTAACTTGGGTAAAAGTTTAACTCTATCTAGGCAGAGTACAATCTCATAATAACTCACCCACACCGGGACCCCGAGAGGAGGGATAGTAAGAAGAAAGGATAGGTTAAGCAGGGAGACTAGAGACAGAGATGTAAAGACAGCGACTCTCAGAAGAGTCGAGAAGAGGCACCAAGCAAAAAATACCTCACACATAGTTCAAAAAGGGGGGTAGTGGCCTAACACCCCAAGGTAGTTAAATCCAAACTAGTATTAAAACAGGCTTAAACAGACTATACTAAACTCTACCGATCTCCTTAATGCCAATATCAAACATTGCAGGAATAAGATAATAGAAATGCAACAGGGACACAGAGCCCTTGCTCATAGGTTGAAACATAACGGGGATCAGGAGGCCCCCTGCGGAGGTCCCCACGGTAGTTTTAATATTACAAAATATTTATATATTTAAACAACATTAGACCAAGTGCTGAGGCCCGCCACAGACAGCAGGCCCTCCGCTCACTCCTCGGCACGTCCCCCAAGTCGGCATAGACTAGTGAACAGATACAGTGCGCCAACAGGAGGTATAGGGCTCATCTTAGAGGACACCTGGAGCGCTCCAAGGAGAGACCGGGGCCGGTCCGCCACATGCAGTGCAATTAACGGTTTGCTACATCAGACATGGCTAATAACATAAGTACGTTGTAAAACAATTATGCTCTATATGCTTAATTCAACAGGATAATTAGGGCTATGTGGGCACTATTAATAAAAGACGTATCACAGGGTATCCACTTTCCAAATAATTTGGGAATACCACCAGCGAGAAGGCGCCATTGGGCGCGTCCTTCCCCACCGGTGTGGACTTACTCCACCGTCGACCAGTCCTGCTGAAGCCGGCGGTTTGGAGAGTCCCCTGGGTGAGTTACCGGGATGTTCCATTTCTGCAATATTTTCAAACTGTCCTCCATTGAGGAGATAGAGATGGTTGACCCCTCACGTACAATCAGTAGTCGAGTCGGGAAACCCCAACGGTAAAGGACATTGGCCTTCCTGAGCGATAAGGTAATAAGTTGTAGCGCTCTCCTCTTAGATAAGGTTGCCTGCGACAGGTCCCCAAACAACTGATAGGAGCCCAAGGCAGCAGCCGTCTCAGAGGAGGGTCTCGCCGCTTTTAGGAGAGCCTCTTTAATGTGGTAGAAATGTACACGCATGAGGACGTCTCTGGGTGCACCCTCAGGGGCGTTCCTGGCTCGTGGAAGCCTATGAATCCGGTCTATCAACAGGTCGGAAGCCGAGGCCGATGGAAGGAGCTTCTTGAAAATATCCAAAGTCACATCATGAAGGCTACTGTTAGAGACGTTGTCAGGAATGCCCCTTAGCTTAAGGTTATTCCTGCGGGAGCGATCCTCCAAGTCTGCAACTTTATCCCGTAACAAGGCGACTTCCGTCTCCAGATTAGCATGAGAGTCAATCAAATCGTTATGGGAAGCAACCACCTCCCCCATTTTCAACTCCAAAGCTGTCACGGCTAAAGGGCTGGGTGGAGTCGTGTGGTGCACAGAAGCCGGAGACGGACCAGGAGGAGTAGGATTGAAACGTGCAGGTTTAATAACAGATTTCATAAATGATAAACTTCACTCAAATACTTCTTTAAGTGACAGTTGGGATAAATTAAATAGAGTCCAGCACAATATTAATAACGAGCAGGTAAATCTGGAAACGTGTACATGATGAGCCAGAGTACATAGAGGAAGATCCGGAAAGATGATGGAATGAATGAGTTGTATGAAGGAGGGCAGCGGAATGCTGTGCAGGGTAATTCTGGGACACAAGCAGGAACAAGCACTAGGTAGGACTTGCAGCATTGGTGTCAGGAGAAAACTTCCTTGCGAGCAAGGCACCAGAGTCAGGGGAGAAAGAGCCAGGATCCGGGAATCAGCTAGGAGTTGTGAATGACTTCAAAGACTCATTGCACTGACACTGAACAGCCTAGGCAGATCCCTTATATCCCCAGGGGACGGCTGCCATTGGCTGTCAGCGCAGGATGAGGAGGGAACCTCCACTCTGGGCCAATCTGTCTCCTGCCCTCAACCAAGATGGTGACGCCGGCCTCCCGGCACCACTATCTGCAAAGACACCGCTACCCGACGCTCCCCTGCTGCCATCCCTACCCAGAGCTGCCGCTACCCGCACACCGCAGACCGGAGCCTGCACACGCTAGCCGGCGGCGGGCGCGGACGGGTGAGTACTGTACCCGCCGCGCTCCGTCGCGGCTACGTGTGACAAAAGCATCCATACATTCTCCCAGTTCGTTTATGGAACGCTGGCACGACTGTAGGGATGTACGTATTTCCGCGGATACTTCATCTTTCAGTTGTGTAAGTAGAAATTTCAAGGTGCCAACTGTCAGCGCCTCATCATCAGGAAGCTCCCTGCGGGTTGGGGTCTCCAGAGGAGAAGACAGGGAAGGGGCTGACGTAGGGAATAGTGAAGTGGGAGACGAGGTGGATGTGGAAGGTGGAGCATTTTCAGATTTAGAGGATCTGGGAGACGATTGAAAAAAGCCACCTGGGACACTGTCTTAGACACCTTGTTTTTGCGCGATCTCATAATGGCGAAGGCAGGAACATAGACTTCTCTTAAATCAATTCCTTAATAGGGTCAAGGGGGTCGGTAGCAATTTCACATAAACAGAACTGTCAGGCTGCACTCATGCAGAAAGAGGACAGTCTCACAGCATCCGCCTTGACATAATGGGGTGTATGGGAGGCCGTCACATCAAATGTACACAAGACCCATTCCTGAGCACACTGACTCCCCAATGGGCTGAATGATAAGGTAGGGATTCACAGCTAGCAGGAGGGGGGTGAGATCACTGTGTCCCGATCAATTCTGGTTGTAGCAGTATAGTGAAGTAAGGAGCAGTAGTGTAGATTCAGAGTAGGTGGCGCACAGGAGACACTTATTTTGTGTACCCACTATCTCATGCCCAGGCTGAGCTTACCCTGCAGTACAGTACAGAGGGGCTTGCCACCCAGTATGTGAGTGAAGGCAGTGCAGTACAGTAATATGCCCTGTGAGGTGTTATATTAATGTAGGCTAGGGTAGCTGTAAAGAAGGCACTGAGTGCCACTTACTGCAGCTTGCTGGGGGCAGCTGGGGGTCTGCAGGAATCCGTGTGGAGCACAGTATGCCGGGGAAGAGCAGCAGAGGTCTTAGGCTGCAGCTCCGGATCCAAGATGGCCGCCATCTCCCTGAAGCAGAGGGGATCACCGCAGGGAGGACTCCTCGGGCGACAGCAGCAGATCCTCAGCCCGCTGCCAGCCTCCTCCCGCTCCTGCGTGGGCTGCACGGGCTGCTGGGGGTCTCTGCTTCACTCCTGCCACTCCGGGCGCGGCGGGCTGGACCCGGAACCGCGTCGCGGGCAGCCGCAAAACTCAAGGCCCCGGCTCCACCACCGCGAGTAGGCCGCAACCCGCGGGGACTCCGGGAATGTCCCCCGGCTCTGCGGCACTAGTCAGCTGTGCGAGGGGGCCCCGGGCAAGTGATCTGTGGCAGTTGTGGGTAGGGATGAGGCTCTGGGCACCAGGTTTTGGCCTTGATAGTGGGAGCTCCAGCAGCCCACGTCTGCTCAGCTCAGCGTCCTGGCCACGCCCCCCCCCCAGAAATGTGTTTAAGGCTAGGCTTTGGGGTGGGAGGGTTCGGTTGGTACTTATGTAGTATCTGGGCTGCCGATTTCTAAATCGGGTACATCGCATCGCATCGCATGCGACCATCGGATGCGATGCGATGCGATGACCCGATTTTTCCATAGGAATCAATGTTAAAATGGACTGAGTCCATTTTAACATGGAATTCAATGGGAAAAAGGGTTCCTTTTCATACCCCTACTATCCAAGTGGGCATGGAGTTGGATATAAACCTGTGGCGAGCGTAGCGAGCCACCGAGCCCGAAGCGTGGCGAGCGTAGCGAGCCCCGCGAGGGGACACAGAATACCGTCCCCTCGCGGGACTCGCTTCGCTCGCCACGCTTCGTGCTCGGTGGCTCGCTACGCTCGCCACAGGTTTATATCCAACTCCATGCCCACTTGGATAGTAGGGGTATGAAAAGGACCCCTTTTTCCCATTGAATTCCATGTTAAAATGGACTCAGTCCATTTTAACATTGATTCCTATGGAAAAATCGGGTCATCGCATCCGATGGTCGCATGCGATGCGATATCGCATCTGATTGTATGCCTTAACTTAAGGCATACAATCAAAAAATCGGCAGCCCAGATACTACATAAGTACCGTTCGGGTAAGTGAGCAGAGTACTAGGGTTAGTCTGTGTGGTTGGGGGAAGGTTAGGGATAGGAAGGGGCTGTAAAGTATACTTACAAGACCCCTTTCAGGATTCCGTCTTACAGGATGCCGGTGTTGGTTTTCTGACTGTCAGCATCCTCACTGCCACTCATTCATGTGTATTTCATCTCTTAAGGCCCCCATACACTACACGATTTGGGCCCGATTTCACCCGATTCTGGAGGATCGGGCCAAGAAATCGGGTGAAATTGCCCAAATCGCGTAGGGTATGACATCCAATCTCTTCCGATGCGTGGTCCCGTGCGCATCGGATCAGATCTGGATGTCGGACGGTCTGCACATAAGATAAATCTTATGTGCAGCCGGCATTGAGCTGGTCTGGGGGAGTGGGGACCAGAGACCGGAGAGCAGGGTCCGGTCCGTGGGTGATGCAGAGGGAGTAGTCAGCTAGTGGCAGGAGAGGTGGCGGGGAGCGGGGTCCGGTCCAGCTGCAGGAGGGGTAGTGGGCTAGCGGGTGGACTGGAGAGGTAGCGACAGGCGGGGAGTGCATTGTACAAAGTAGAGTCCATGTATCGGCAAGCGGGAGAATAGGAAACAACCTATTCAATAGACTGTGTGGGCAGGGCAGTCGCTGATTGGCTGAGCTCTCGGGCAATCAGCGTCCGCCCAGTCTCTCCGGTCTCTAGTCCCCGCTCCCCCAGACGGACCCTGACCCCCCCCCCGCCGCAAGCTCCCCCTAGACCCTGCTCTCCTGCAGCTCCCCCGGATTTGAATCGATCCGATTTATCATATGCAAAAAAATGGCACATCAAGTGCCAAATCATATCAGGAGCTGCCGGGGGGAGCTCAGTGGAAGTCGGGGCCGACATTAGGCCGACTTGTCCTAATGTCCCGGCAAAGTGTAAAAAATCACACACATCATCTATAGGGATGTGGAACCATTTGTAGGCAACAAGTAGATGGTTCCCACACAATACAATATGCGATCACTGACTACACTAACTGCATAACACTGACTGACTACGCTAACTACGTAAGCTCCGGCTCGACGGGCGGGAACATTAAACTACGCTGGCCGCGGGAACACTACGCCTATTTTGACAGGGACGCTACGTAACGGGCACCGCAATAACACACAAGTACCAAAAAAAAACCAAAGTAATTTGACATATTAATAAGAGTAGGGGTGTAGGCAGGCGTATACGGAAAGAGGTTAGTGTGTGCTCTTATTGGATCATAGTAAAATCGGGGTCTTAATATAGCATAATGGAGCTGCTTTAATGCTATTTTGGCTTCAGAATGGCGAATTAAAAGGCCGTCATTCCATAGGAGACAGCCGTCATTCCGCGTCATGTGACATGTTTACGAGAGCAGGGGTGTAGGCGGGCATATTTGGAAAAGGATGAGCGCGTGCGCTATGGGGATCACCGTAACATCGGGGTCTTAATATCGCATAATGGAGCTGCTTTAATGCTATTTTGGCTTCAGGATGGCGAATTAAAAGGCCGTCATTCCATAGGATGCAGCCGTCATTCCGCGTCAGGTGACATGTTTACGAGAGTAGGAGTGTAGGATAACATATTTGGAAAAGGATGAGCGCGTGCGCTATAGGGATCACCGTAACATCGGGGTCTTAATAACGCATAATGGAGCTGCTTTAATGCTATTTTGGCTTCAGGATGGCGAATTAAAAGGCCGTTATTCCATAGGAGGAAGCCGTCATTCCATGTCAGGTGACATGTTTACGAGAGTAGGAGTGTAGGCGGACATATTTGGAAAAGGATGAGCGCGTGCGCTATGGGGATCACCGTAACATCGGGGTCTTAATATCGCATAATGGAGCTATTTTAATGCTATTTTGGCTTCAGGATGGCGAATTAAAAGGCCGTCATTCCATAGGAGGCAGCCGTCATTCCACGTCAGGTGACATGTTTACGAGAGTAGGAGTGTAGGCGGACATATTTGGAAAAGGATGAGCGCGTGCGCTATGGGGATCACCGTAACATCGGGGTCTTAATATCGCATAATGGAGCTGCTTTAATGCTATTTTGGCTTCAGGATGGCGAATTAAAAGGCTGTCATTCCATAGGGTGCAGCCGTCATTCCGCGTCAGGTGACATGTTTACGAGAGTAGGGGTGTAGGGGGACATATTTGGAAAAGGATGAGCGCGTGCGCTATGGGGATCACCGTAACATCGGGGTCTTAATATCGCATAATGGAGCTATTTTAATGCTATTTTGGCTTCAGGATGGCGAATTAAAAGGCCGTCATTCCATAGGAGGCAGCCGTCATTCCACGTCAGGTGACATGTTTGCGAGAGTAGGAGTGTAGGCGGACATATTTGGAAAAGGATGAGCGCGTGCGCTATGGGGATCACCGTAACATCGGGGTCTTAATATCGCATAATGGAGCTATTTTAATGCTATTTTGGCTTCAGGATGGCGAATTAAAAGGCCGTCATTCCATAGGAGGCAGCCGTCATTCCGCGTCACGTGACATGTTTACGAGAGTAGGGGTGTAGGCGGGCATATTTGGAAAAGGATGAGCGCGTGCGCTATGGGGATCACCGTAACATCGGGGTCTTAATATCGCATAATGGAGCTACTTTAATGCTATTTTGGCTTCAGGATGGCAAATTAAAAGGCCGTCATTCCATAGGAGGAAGCCGTCATTCCACGTCAGGTGACATGTTTACGAGAGTAGGGGTGTAGGCGGGCATATTTGGAAAAGGATGAGCGCGTGCGCTATGGGGATCACCGTAACATCGGGGTCTTAATATCGCATAATGGAGCTGCTTTAATGCTATTTTGGCTTCAGGATGGCGAATTAAAAGGCTGTCATTCCATAGGGTGCAGCCGTCATTAAGCGTCAGGTGACATGTTTACCAGAGTAGGGGTGTAGGCGGACATATTTCGAAAAGGATGAGTCCGTGCGCTATGGGGATCACCGTAACATCGGGGTCTTAATATCGCATAATGGAGCTGCTTTAATGCTATTTTGGCTTCAGGATGGCGAATTAAAAGGCCGTCATTCCATAGGGTGCAGCCGTCATTCCGCGTCAGGTGACATGTTTACGAGAGTAGGGGTGTAGGCGGACATATTTGGAAAAGGATGAGCGCGTGCGCTATGGGGATCACCGTAACATCGGGGTCTTAATATCGCATAATGGAGCTGCTTTAATGCTATTTTGGCTTCAGGATGGCGAATTAAAAGGCCGTTATTCCATAGGAGGAAGCCGTCATTCCACGTCAGGTGACATGTTTACGAGAGTAGGAGTGTAGGCGGACATATTTGGAAAAGGATGAGCGCGTGCGCTATGGGGATCACCGTAACATCGGGGTCTTAATAACGCATAATGGAGCTGCTTTAATGCTATTTTGGCTTCAGGATGGCGAATTAAAAGGCCGTTATTCCATAGGAGGAAGCCGTCATTCCACGTCAGGTGACATGTTTACGAGAGTAGGAGTGTAGGCGGACATATTTGGAAAAGGATGAGCGCGTGCGCTATGGGGATCACCGTAACATCGGGGTCTTAATATCGCATAATGGAGCTATTTTAATGCTATTTTGGCTTCAGGATGGCGAATTAAAAGGCCGTCATTCCATAG
The DNA here is from genome assembly GCF_055691185.1 of Crinia signifera. Lineage (NCBI taxonomy): Eukaryota > Metazoa > Chordata > Amphibia > Anura > Myobatrachidae > Crinia > Crinia signifera. The sequence continues at coordinate 436,135,612 of NC_139217.1, read as the reverse complement.
GAGGCAGCCGTCATTCCGCGTCACGTGACATGTTTACGAGAATAGGGGTGTAGGCGGGCATATTTGGAAAAGGATGAGCGCGTGCGCTATGGGGATCACCGTAACATCGGGGTCTTAATATCGCATAATGGAGCTGCTTCAATGCTATTTTGGCTTCAGGATGGCGAATTAAAAGGCCGTCATTCCATAGGGTGCAGCCGTCATTCCGCGTCAGGTGACATGTTTACGAGAGTAGGGGTGTAGGCGGACATATTTGGAAAAGGATGAGCGCGTGCGCTATGGGGATCACCGTAACATCGGGGTCTTAATATCGCATAATGGAGCTATTTTAATGCTATTTTGGCTTCAGGATGGCGAATTAAAAGGCCGTCATTCCATAGGAGGAAGCCGTCATTCCGCATCATTCTGCATGTAAAATATGTGTAATGGTCTTAGCAAGAAGTATACCTAAAATATAGTTGATACTGTATGTGCAATAATTTCAGAAATATTAATATAAAAGTCATTTTCTCCCATTATAGTCAATTGGCATTCCTTATCTGCAGACAACACTGTCATTCCACTGTCATTCCACTGTGCTATTTTAATGCTATTTTGGCTTCAGGATGGCGAATTAAAAGGCCGTCATTCCATAGGAGGAAGCCGTCATTCCACGTCAGGTGACATGTTTACGAGAGTAGGAGTGTAGGCAGACATATTTGGAAAAGGATGAGCGCGTGCGCTATGGGGATCACTGTAACATCGGGGTCTTAATATCGCATAATGGAGCTGCTTTAATGCTATTTTGGCTTCAGGATGGCGAATTAAAAGGCCGTCATTCCATAGGGTGCAGCCGTCATTCCGCGTCAGGTGACATGTTTACGAGAGTAGGGGTGTAGGCGGACATATTTGGAAAAGGATGAGCGCGTGCGCTATGGGGATCACCGTAACATCGGGGTCTTAATAACGCATAATGGAGCTGCTTTAATGCTATTTTGGCTTCAGGATGGCGAATTAAAAGGCCGTTATTCCATAGGAGGAAGCCGTCATTCCACGTCAGGTGACATGTTTACGAGAGTAGGAGTGTAGGCGGACATATTTGGAAAAGGATGAGCGCGTGCGCTATGGGGATCACCGTAACATCGGGGTCTTAATATCGCATAATGGAGCTATTTTAATGCTATTTTGGCTTCAGGATGGCGAATTAAAAGGCCGTCATTCCATAGGAGGCAGCCGTCATTCCGCGTCACGTGACATGTTTACGAGAGTAGGGGTGTAGGCGGGCATATTTGGAAAAGGATGAGCGCGTGCGCTATGGGGATCACCGTAACATCGGGGTCTTAATATCGCATAATGGAGCTGCTTTAATGCTATTTTGGCTTCAGGATGGCGAATTAAAAGGCCGTCATTCCATAGGGTGCAGCCGTCATTCCGCGTCAGGTGACATGTTTACGAGAGTAGGGGTGTAGGCGGACATATTTGGAAAAGGATGAGCGCGTGCGCTATGGGGATCACCGTAACATCGGGGTCTTAATATCGCATAATGGAGCTATTTTAATGCTATTTTGGCTTCAGGATGGCGAATTAAAAGGCCGTCATTCCATAGGAGGAAGCCGTCATTCCGCGTCATTCTGCATGTAAAATATGTGTAATGGTCTTAGCAAGAAGTATACCTAAAATATAGTTGATATGTGCAATAATTTCAGAAATATTAATATAAAAGTCATTTTATCCCATTATAGTCAATTGGCATTCCTTATCAGCAGTGTCATTCCACTGTCATTCCACTGTCATTCCTTTTAGTATGTCCCCCCGGCGGGTGAGCGGGTTCCCCCCTACCCCCAGTAAACTCGGCGGCTGCCGCCGCACAGCTCCCGCTCTGCCCCCTGGAGCGACTGCATCCTCCATCCCCCCTTCCGCAGCGGCCGCATCATCCCCCCCCCGTAACAGCGCCCCGGTGGGCGCCGGGGCGACCCCCCCGCCTGGGGCGCTCCGGTGCCTAGCACCGGCCCTGCCCCACTGAAGTTCCCCATAACCAGCACACACATTTACCTGCCATGGTCTTCTCCCAGGCACCAATATTGCCAGTAGCCCATGGGGATCCCAGTCTATCCCAGTCCAGAGGATGGCATATAGTGTTTGTATATTAGTTTTTGCATCCCAAGGCTGAAGGCACATGGATGATGAAGCTGGAGAGACACGGGGTAGCCTGAGGCTGAAGAGACACGGGACATGACACTGAAGAGATACAATGGGCATGACACTGGAGAGGCACAGGAGGTATTGAGGCTGGAGTAATATGGGACATAGAGCTGGAAAAACACAGGGGCATGAGGATGGATAGATACAGGGAGTATGGAGAAGGAAAGAAAAGTTGTAGGATGAGGCTGGAGAGACACAAAGGAGAATGAGGCGGACACAATAGCTAGCGATCCAGTGAATGGCAAATTCAACATATTAGTATTTATTTGGGAGACTAGTGCCTGTAAAAATAGAGTCCAATCTCTGGGGGAGATTCTCTAAGCAGAAAATACGGTAAAAACCCCGTTATTGGGGTTTTTACCACATTTTGGGATGCTCTAAGCATCCCCCGCCGGGTTACCCACCTATGGGCATCTAACGCAAACCCCCCGCTGCCCCGCACCGACCTACCGCCGCCCCACATGGACCCCCCCTTACCTGTGTCTGGGCAGCACAGAGCTGTGCTGCCCGGACCTGTGACCTCCTCCTCCCTGCACTAAAATCGGTACTTGTGAGTTATCCGGGCTCCCGATTTTGGGTACTTGCGATTTGCATGCGATATCGCATGCGATATCGCATGCGATTTGCTATCCGTTTCATTATTCATCATTACCCCCACTATCCCCTTAGCGTGAAGCGTGGCAATCAACGTGAACCCGAAGCGAGGGGCGGCGGTACGCGTCCTCCGACCTTTTCATGCCCTACTATCCACTAGAGCGTGGAGTGAGAATAGAATAGTGTGGCGAGCGCAGCGAGCGCAGCGAGCCCCGCGAGGGGACGCGGACGCCTTCACAGGTATCCGCGTGCCCTTGCGGGCTTCACAGGTATCCGCGTGGCGAGGGGACGCGGACACCTTCACAGGTATCCGCGTGCCCTTGCGGGCTTCACAGGTATCCGCGTCCCCTCGCGGGGCTCGCTGCGCTCGCCACGCTTCGGGCTCGGTGGCTCGCTGCGCTCGCCACACTATTCTATTCTCACTCCACGCCCTAGTGGATAGTAGGGCATGAAAAGGTCGGAGGACGCGTAGCGCTGCGCTCGCCACGCTTCGGGTTCACGTTGATAGACACACTTTGGGGATAGTGGGGTAATGAAATGAATAGCAAATCTTATGCAAATCGCATGCTAAATCGCATGCAAATCGCAAATCGCATACGATATCGCATGCGATATCGCATGCGATCTAGTACCAAAATCGGACGCCCAGATAACTCACAAGTACCCTAAAATCCTCTTCCGGGTGCAGGGAGGAGGAGAGCCCGGCGCAGCAGCAGCAGCAGCAGCGCCGGGTAAGGGTAGGGAGGGGGGAGCCGCCGGGACCCAATGGGACCTGGCGACTCTCACTGCAAAGGACAGCTCTTAACGCAAGAGCTGTCCTTTGCTATAATTATCGCATATGTTAGAACATATGCGATAATTATGTATGCGATGGGCGGCGAAGGGGGGAGGAGCTGAGCCGCGATTTTTAGAGAATCTCCCCCACAGTCTTTACAGCTCCTTTTCTCCATATGGGTGTGGATCAGTTGGTCACCAGCAAGTTGTTAGACAGTCATTAGGTCGACATGCATTTAGGTCAACATGAGTCTATGTCGACAGGGGTTAGGTCGACAGGGTCATAAGGTCGACAGGGTCATTAGGTCGGCAGTCAAAAGGTTGACATGGGATTTTTCACAGTTTTTTTACCCGAATGTCGACACATGGAGCAGTGGCGTAGCTACAAATCTTGCTCCCCCCTGCAAAAATAGATTCTGGCGCCCCCCCCCCCCCCCCAACCCCTTATACATTATGCCACACACCATAATGCCTATTACACCACACACCATAATGCCTATTACACCACACAACATTACGCCACTTACACATTACGTCACACACTGTAATGCCCCTTACGCATTACGCCACACATCGGACAGTTGACCCCTCCACACCCAACACTACATCACTAACCATATTGTAGGTAAAACACACATATTGGTACAGATTGAAAAATAATAACGCACATATGCCACCAGAAAAAGCACATAGGCCCCAACAGGAAAATAATAAAACACATCAGCACTGATAGAAAATAATACGTAATAGGCCACCAATGGAAAATAATCAAAACATTGGCGCCGATAGTAAAATCTAAATTTACAATCACAGTGATGACACTGTGTCTAATGTGCATACTCAAGAAGCAATTCAAGGGCTATTTCTAAGCAATGAGTAGTTTGCTTAGAAATAAAGCACGGATTGCTCTGTGTGTATACCCCTGAGCAACGGCGATGTGCGGCCCCATGCGTCGCCATCGCCTGACTAGTTAGATACATTGTGCAGTATAATCTAGTTACATTGCCAGGGTTCTCACCAGAGAACACTGGTCAGCCCAGATCGCTCCTGAAAGGGGGAGCCCCAGCCAGCGGGAGAGCGATATACAGTAATGGGCACAGCCGCCGTACTGGTGAAAAGGGGAACTGAGAAAAAAAAACAGTGCTTTAACCCCTTCACGACATTTGACGTATATATACGTCATGGTCGGGAAGTACTTCCCGACCGTTGACGTATATATACGTCATGACTTCTAACTGTCACTGCGTCTAGAGACGCAGTGACAGTGAGGTGATGTCTGCTGTCCCTGACAGCAGACATCCCCCCTCGTCGCCCAGGGGGGGCAGGGGTGCCCCCCCCGGTCGGCGATCGCTGTGATTGGCTGTTCAAATCTGAACAGTCAATCACAGCGTTTCCTGTGTTACCGGCGGCTAAGCCGCTCGGTAACACAGAAAACGGTGGTGATCGGTGCAGCACCGATCACCACCGATGTGCAGCCCCCCCCCTCCCACCCGCCGGGCACTCACCCGGCGGCAGCAGCAGCAGCAGCTCCCGCGGCTCCCCCGGTGCGCACGCAGCGCTGCCCTCCTCCCCCCTCCCTCCCGCAGCAGCAGCAGCAGCATCATGCTGCTAGAAAAGTTAAAATAAAAAATAAGTATTGCAAATGTATATATATATATATATATATATATATATATATATATATATATACACACACATATATATATATATATATATATATACTCCAAATGAAGGCACTCCACACGATTCAATGCAGTTAAGATGCTGTATTTCAGATGCTCATTTCGCCGAAATGAGCATCTGAAATACAGCATCTTAACTGCATTGAATCGTGTGGAGTGCCTTCATTTGGAGTATAGATGAAAGGATTTTAAGTGCACCCACCAAGCTGCATCACTTACTACATGGAGTGCCGGCATATTGCAAGTATATATATATATATATATATATATATATATATATATATATGTGTGTGTATATATATATATGTATATATACAGATGGGGCCGGGCTCATCTTTGCAGGGGATGGCGATGGCGTCGCCATCGCCATTCCCTGCTCCCGCGCCATCTGTGTGTCGGAAGGGGACGCGCGCGCACGAGGTGCGCGCCCTCGGTCGCCCGGTGCCCACACCGGGCGCCCGCACCCCCCCACAGCCTCCTCGGGTCCCCCCAGCCCCCCTCGAGCGGGAGGCGGACAGTATTGTGTCCGCCTCGCCGCCCGGCCGCCCGGATACTGAGACGCGCGTGCGTGGGGGACGCACGCGCGTCTCAGTCAGATGGCGCGCCGTGTTGCTGGCGGATCGCCAGCAGCATGCTGCTGGCGATTCGCCAGCAAGCATAAGGCCTGCGCTATCTGTATATATATATATATATACACACACATATATATATATATATATATATATATATATGTGTGTGTGTGTGTGTATACCGCACCGATCACCAACGATCGCCAGCCCCCCCCCCTCCCACCCGGCAGCCCCCCTCCCTCCCACCCACCCGGCTGCCGCAGCGCCAGCACCCCTCCCACCCCCCCGCCAGCCGCAGCGCCAGCCCCCCTCCCAAAGCTGGTGACCAAAATGGGGTCACTTGTGGGGGGGTTCCACTGTATTGGTGCTTCGGGGGTCTTGCTAATGCGACATAGCACCCACCATTCATTCCACCACCAAAAATCACTCCTTCGCTTCTGAGTCCTGCCATGCACCCAACTGGTAATTTTTGGTCACATGTGAGGCATTGCCGTACTCGGGAGAAATTGGGGCACAGATTTTGGGGTGCTTTGTCTCCTTCATTCCTTGTGAAAATTAAAAATTTTGAGCCAGAACTGCATTTTTGTGTAAAAAATTAAATTTTTTTTACACAAAAATGCAGATCTGGCTCAAAATTTTTCATTTTCACAAGGAATGAAGGAGACAAAGCACCCCAAAATCTGTGCCCCAATTTCTCCCGGGTACGGCAATGCCTCACATGTGACCAAAAAATACCAGTTGGGTGCATGGCAGGACTCAGAAGGGAAGGAGTGATTTTTGGATTTTGCAGCACAGATTCTGGTTGAATGACCCCCGAAACACCCATACAGTGGAACCCCGCCACAAGTGACCCCATTTTGTAAACTACACCCCTCAGGGAATTCATCTAGGGGTATAGAGTACATTTCAAACCCCCCGAGGTTTCACCAATTTTGATACAACTGAGCTGTGAAAATGAAAAATTATTTTTTTTTCATTTTCACTGCCCAGTTGTACCACAATTGGTGAAACCCCTGGGGGTTTGAAATGTACTCTATACCCCTAGATGAATTCCCTGAGGGGTGTAGTTTGCAAAATGGGGTCACTTGTGGGGGGGTTCCTAACTTTTAGCATCTTATGGTGCCTAGAAACCTACATGGTGCCTAAAAAATAATCTCATAAAAAGGAGGCTCCAAAATCAAGTAGGTGCTCCTTCTATTATGAAGCCTGTGGTTTGGTCACCGTGCACACTAGGGCCACATATAGGATATTTATGAAAACCAAAGAATTGGGGGAATCAATTTTTAGTCACATTTCTCTAGTAAAATGTACTGTGTTCCTTAGAAAAATGTATTAAAATTGCAAATCTGCAAAAAAAAAGAAATTTTGAAATTTCACCTACACTTTGTTTTAATTCCTGTGAAACACCTAAAGGGTTAACAAACTTCCAAAATGCTGTTTTGAATACTGTGAGGGGTGCAGTTTTTGAAATGGCATCATTTATGGGGGTGTCTCACATACAAGTCCCTCAAAGTCACATCAAAACTGACCTGGTCCCTAAAAAAATCAGAGTTTGAAATTTTCTTGAAAATTTGAGAATTTGCTATTCATATTTTAAGCCTCCTAGTGTCCAAAAAAATGAAAAGGAGGTTGAAATAATGATGGCAACATAAAGTATACATATGGTCTATGTTAGTTATTAACTATTTTGAGTGGTAAGATTATTTGTCTCACAAGCAGAAAATTTAACATTTTGAAAATTGCTAAATTTTCAATTTTTTTACGATATTTTGGTATTTTTCAAAAAAAACACAGACTGTATCGACCAAAATTTACCACTAACTTGAAGTACAATGTGTCACGAGAAAACAATCTCAAAATCACTGGGATAAGTAAAAGCAAAAAAAAGTTATCCCCACTTAAGTGAGACATGTCAGATTTGAAAAAAAGGGCTCTGTCATGAAGGCACAAACTGGCTCTGTCATGAAGGGGTTAAGTGCCTGCTGCATAAATAATAATTATATATATACATATCCACAAGGTGCTAAGATGGCACCCTGGAGACCTTCCAGTGATGAAAATGGAACACTTTTCATTTTCATCACTCTCGAGTGCCATCTTAGCACCTTAGTGTGAATATGCAGAGGCTTACCCCTCAAGTGGTCACCGGACAAGTACACCCACATATATAATATGCAAAATAAATAGATTGAGACATTGAAGCATTTATGATATTTGAGCCACCTCTGAATGCCACACAAACAGGTTGCATAATTTATTTATTTAAAAAAATATATATAAATATATATATATATATATATATAACACACACACACACACACATATATATATATATATATATATATATATATATTAAAATGAAAAAGTTATATAAGTACAGTTTTTGTAAATAAATAAATAATAAAATAAAGTAAGAAGACTGCCGCCTACCTGTGTCCACTCAGGCTGAGGGCAAGCAGCAGCAGATGTACAGGTTGCAGTCACTGGAAGCCTGCTATCATAGGGGAGAGCTGGGTCCCTGTGTGCAGGAAGTGGGGGGGAGTGAGGCTGATGTTCCCTGGTGCTGGATGGTGGGCTTACAGCACACAGGGAGAGAGCACTGGTGGCGCCATTTTTAACATGAGGGGAGCCGCTGTCTCCTGCGCTGCGCTGTCAGCGGCTCCCCTCATTGTTAACATGAGGGGAGCCGCTGTCTCCTGCGCTGCGCCTGTCAGCGCAGCGCAGCAAGTATTAGTAGCTGACAGCACTGCAGCAGGGTCGGCAGAGCAGGGAGTGCTCAGCCGGCAGCTTTCAATCCTAGCAGCAGGGACCCGGCGGCAGTTCAGTGCCGCTCTGCCTCCCTGCAGCAGCCGCACGCAGAGCCAGAAGTGAGGCAGGGATTTGGTTGTCTGACATGACTGCCTGCGGCCGCCTGCCTCCCGTGATCAGCCAGCGTGGGGGTAGTGGCAGGCGGCACTGTGGTAGCATGTCAGTCACAGTCAGACTGTCAGCACGCCGGGCGGGTGCCAGTTCCTGGCGCCCACACAGTCCTCGCTGCCGCTCGCTCCCCCAAGCGGCAGCGGGGGCTGCCTTACACAAGTTACGCCCCTGACATGGAGAGTGATAAGCCACCAGCCAATCAGCTCCTAATTGCCGTGTTACAGGTTGTGTTTGAAAAATGACATATAGGAGCTGATTGGCTGGTGGGTCATCACTTTCCATTTAATCACTTTTCGAGGCTTAGTACATCTCGCCCTAGAGGAGGGAGGAAGTGTTGTGGGCTGGTTCCACAGTAGCAGTGGCTTTAGGACCCAGATGGCAGAGGAAGGGGCGAAAGTGGTGACAGCACTGGGCCACCAGTGCTGTATCTAGTATCAGTCATGTACAAATAAGGACAACAGCATTTCAAATATGGCTCCGGCTGTGAGACAATTGGAGCTGGTGGACTGGCAGCCAATTAGTAGTCGCCGGCACATGATTCATTGCCAGTCCTTGTGCTGTATCTAGTGCTACAGCAATTGGCTTACCGTCCATTGCCACATAACATTTGAGATGCCGCGGTGTCTATCTTTACATGGCTGCTGCCTGCTGGTGTGCTAAGCAGGCATATATTACGAAAAATGTTTACAAACTCCACAGACACCTAATGCTAATCACTTTATAGGCTTCTAATGATGTGATGTGACTGTAAATGCCGACACAGCTGCAGGACATGCAAGTAGTCTTTGAAAGACCTTCTAGAGTGCACGTCTCCCTGTAACTTTCTCCCTCATTTCCTCATTTGACCTAACCCATTCATTATGGCTGGAATGTATTCATAATCTTTTGGCATCAGCAAGGGAACATATGTCCAACTTTTTGTTGTATTTGGGTAGTTGCAGCCTAATAATGGCATATGTGCACAACCCTGACTATTAAAATCCCTGTAGAAAGACAAAGACAAGTTTACTTGCGTTATAATCTCCTAATGCATTATTATACAAATTACATTGTATTCATATGAAATGAATATTTTTTTTTTGTAATACAAAAGATTTAGCAGCTGATGGAAATGCAGGTACATATATTTCAAATTTAAGAATTTTATCGATTGTCAGAATAAATTGAAAGTTTAAAATGCAAAATATATAATACCGGTCATGTGTTATTTGTTGCTCTTATACAAGAGTATAATCACATTTTTTTTTGTATTGTATCACAGTACTATACTACAGATTGGGGTGAATTCAATGTGGCCGGCGAGGGGGTTTTAATGGTGAGGATCGCTTGTTTTCGGGGAGGATCACCAAAAACAAGCCATCCTCGCCTTTAACCACCGCACTGGCCGCTCACCCTATTCTACATTCCGGGGCAATCCTCGCTGTTAGAGGACGGTGAGGATTCCCCCAGACGGTGAAGTTTGTGACTAATGCAGGAAACTGCTAGCCTCGCCGTTTTGGCAGCCGCACACACCGTTTCCACTTCTCTGTAAAAACCCAGCAAGGTAGAAACAGCGGGTGGAAAGCAGACTAGGCAGAGTGGCTTCTTTCATGTATTTCGCACCAAGAATAGTGCATATTAGTTAAAATGATGGGTATCAAATTTAGATACCAGAGAAGACATATATGTACAAAACGGCTAATGGTCTAATTCCACTTTGTTCTGTATACGCAATGCAGGAGTGATTACAGGTGTGTCCTTAAACATCTTGCATCAATAGGCCAACCAGCAAGAGATGCCTGATGTGAGATAACATGACTTGTGCGACATTCGTTATCTTTATAGTGTCTTATTCACATTGCTATGGAACTAAGGGCCTTATTCTGATCGGTGCGGATATTCCCGCATGCGGACGGACCGCCGATGTTGATCGTCTGCGCATGTGCAGAGGTCACTCTGCGCATGTGCAGGCGATTTCGCCGCACGGATTCTTTATACGCCGCACAGGGGGCGTAGAGGGGCGTGAGGGGCTACTTAGCCTCATTACCCTATGCATACGCCCCGCGTTTCATGGGCGTTCCCATGCAAACGCGGGGCGTATGCATGGTAATGAGGCCGTGACGCGTGGGTACGGGGCGGGCATCTGACATCGCCGGATGTCAGCTGCCCGCCCCCATACATGATTTCACACGGACAAGTGTCCGTGTGGTCTTGTGTTGCGGGACCTGGTGGAGCGTGCGGCCCTGCATTCGATGTTCGGCGACCATTGAATGCAGGGGCTGCTCCCAAGACGGAGGAGGCGTATCGCCGTCCAATTTCATGCGGATCGCCACATATCCGCGTACGGACGGCAGGTGGCGATCCGTATGGAAGGCGGGGATTCGCCTGCACGGTTGCGGCCGCATATTCTGATCGGGCCGCACCGATCAGAATAAGGCCCTAAGACACACAAGCAGGCCCTGCTGATTAAAATGATAGGCGAAATGCCTTTATTCTGTGTGTGACTGTGGCTGTATCTGAATGCAAAATGGAACATGGACAGCATGTACATACAGGGCAGATTGCAATTTTCATCGAGCTATGCCTGGGCGAGGCCATAAACAACACATTTGGGGTTTCCATGTTTGGACCCCGCATATGGGGCGCCTTTGCCCTGTACTTGGCACCCCCCCCCCAAAACCACAACCCAAACTGAATTAGGCTCTATATACTAAAAAGCCACTGTACTACAGATGGTGCCACCATCATCTTTACTGCTCTTGGCGCTCTATTCAACAAGGTGCGTGTGCGAGACGCTCACACGCCCAATTAGCGGCAATGGACGTGCAATCGTGTGAGATCCTTGCGTGTCCCTGTCTCTGCGAACAGCACTGCGAGATGGGTCTCTCTGGTGCACCGGCGGTACAGATGATGGCGGCTACATCTGTAGGTGATTAACAATTTATGATGCTAAACAATTATGAATAGTGATTAATATGAATGTAATGTACCTACCGTACTACACTACCATATTATTAAAATAACAAACTATTATTTATTGTATTAAGCACTTCCTCATTCAGTAAGTCAGTAGCGGTAAAGTTTAGAATCAGTTTTAAACACATAAAATGTATAATGAAATTCTGGCAGGCAAAGGGTGTGAATATCTTAATTCTGGCTGAACATCTCCCCTAAGACTCTTGCAGAGACCTATTAATTACTGTACAAAACATGATAAAACTGGATTTGTCATGAATGTCGCCATCTGTTCATTTTGATACCATCTATTGACTATCCTCATTAAAAGAGTTTTTCGTAACCTTTGTTAGAGTGATCAAACATAAAAAATGATTATTCCTCTGGCAGAAATATTTCATCGAATGCTGTCAGTAATTTATTGAATAAAGTAAAATATAATTATATGAATTATCACTTCACTGTTTTAAATGAACCTACCAAACAATAACAGATATCTGATATTGTGGCATGTTGTGTGTTATTTTTTTTAAAATAATTACTATTATAATGAAAGCAATCAAATAATAAGTAATAAGAATAAACACGCATGCTGGTTATTCCTTCGTTTCTACAATCAATCTATTTATTATATCCCATCAAAATATTGAACTGTGCTTTATACTGGCCAAAGACACATATAAAGCAAGGCCTTTGTTCAGCCAACTAATACCTCTTTCAGACCGCAAATGCAGTGTCGCACCGGGACTTTGAAACGGTTCAGTCCTGGTGCGACCCTGCAGTCTGTTCAGATCGCAGCAGCGAACCGGCAATATTATCGATTCACTAACATCATGTGGGGGCACGTTGGAGCGTCATCGGGGGCGATGGAGGAGGCAGCGATTAGAGCCTGTGCTGCTCCAAGCACTGCCTCCTCCATAGTGTGAACTGGAAACAGGTCGCTCGACCAGATTCACCCATTCAAACTGCACAGCAACAGGGCAACAAACCAGTAAGAACCCTTCTTTTTATCAGGTTCATATTGCCGTGTTGCTACCGGTTAGCTGTAACCGGTAGCCCCTTTCAAATCACACCAATTACCTGGTTGAGCCGGCAAGAAACCGGCATGAACCCGGTAATTAGGTGCGATGTTAAAGGGGCATTACTGATACATCCTATACTAATGATGGGCATCAAATTGTGTACACTGATGATCACTAATGATGGCATGGATGGCAAGAAACAAATTTATGGAAAACCATTGATGTTTTTAACAATATTAACAATTGATGTAACACTGCAGGAAATGAGCCAATCAGAGAAGAGGGTGGTATGTAATGGAATGCCATTGGTGGAGTTTAGCACTGGGCTCCTTGTGTCATAGGGGAGTAAATCAGTGCAGTCGTTTCCGCCATTGATGGTGGAGAAACATTGGGTCTTCACCATTAATGGCATAACCATTGACTATACCTGGTAAACATGGGCAGGGCCACCATCAGCATGATACAGGCAGTACTAATGTAACAGGCCAGGGCTCCCAGGAGATGCCTCCAATCCATGTATGAACTTGCCTTCAAATCGCTTCTTATTTCAATAACCATTGTCATTTGCTGATGGAATTAGCAGTGTGATTGGGCCCGTCCTATCAAATAAATGTATTGCACCTCTTGCATTATAATTTGGCTTGTCAGAAGTTAAGTTACTTTTTTTTAAAAAATTTGCTCCACACTCAGAATTGGCCCCACATTGAGCAAACAACAAAGCAGAAAAGCAGGATTTAGGGCCACATGGGACTGGGGAAATCATTAAGGGCCTAGAATGACGAGGAGTTGAGCTGTGACATGTTTGGTGTGAGTGTGGCCAGTCATGTGGGCATGTGCATTATCAGTCCCGATGTCTCCCTAAAGATGGATAAGCAGAAATATTGGACCATTTGTCAAGGAAATAGAAATGTAAAATCAAATATTTTGATTGATAGCCAACTGTGAGTCAAGCTGGGTCTATCAAGCTATCAAGACAATTGGGCAGATGTATTAACCCTTTGAGTGCCAATGTTGCTGGGAGAGTTGTGCAAAATATCTGCTAAAAATGCCAGCGTCGGTCAGGTTTTTTTTGGCTGCAATATTTAACTTAACTCCGATTAATTGACTTCAGATCATTTGCCGGCATTAACTAAAGTGATTCATATTCCTCGACTATGGCCCGGGCATTTTTATCAGATATCTAGGATTTAAACTTCCACTTACAGTCACAGGTAGAATTAGCCTGCCCAGCCTAAATTATTACATGTGCTACAGCACTCCCCAATCTATGATCCACTTAAGATATTTAGATGTATAGATGGTCTGCTCTTTGGTCCAGTCAAAGAGTTTGCATTAAACTTGATGGGGGCATGGCGCTACCCTCTTTCAGACTCTACTACTACGCAGCTCAACTGGCCCACTTGATTGATTGGATCTGTGAGGATAGGGGTAATAATGTACCATCCCTACTGGTGTCTCAATTGTTGCCAGGATTATCACCTTTGAATGTTATATTAAGTGGCAATGATAAACGAATACATCTACCAATATTTTAGCAAGCAATACAAATTTGGGTGCAGGGAGGCAAAATATTACAAACACATGGGTGGGATCCAGATACTCCATTAGACGGTGCGTCAGGCCTCCCAGAACTGACCGGTTTACGAGTATTCTGCAGTCAGTGGGGGCATAACTACGATCAGGCAAATATATACGGGATCACTCTTTAAAACACTTCAACAGCTACAAATAGACTACATTATACCAAATGTACACTTCTTTAGATACCTACAACTTAGACATGCTTGTATGGCACAGTTCCCCTCTGATCCCCCTGTCATACAAGATTCACCTACTAAACGCTTGTTATTATCAATTGGTGATACTAAACTGCTCTCTACAATATACTCTGATCTAACCACATATTATGGTGATAAACTGCCTCACCTTAGTGAACTATGGGAGACTGACTTAGGTCCTCATATCTCTTCCACATCATGATTCTGAATGTCTGAAATGTGCTTCACTAGACCTGCACCTGTCCTGTGGTCAGTGAGTTTTGGCAGGAGACGACTCACATTATGGTAGGAACGGATATTCCATTAGATATCTTCACCCCGATATTTGAAGAAGATGTGTTAGACAAACCCACCCAATGGTATGTCATTAACTTATGTACTTTGTAAAAAGTATGTACTGCAAGAACTTGGTTGACCTCTTCGGGACCTACGATTGCAGAATGGTTGTCCCTGACAAACGACATAGGGCCTTATTCTGGTCGATGCGTAATTTTCCGAATTCTTTCGGATGGCGTTTTTTAGCCGTCTGCGCATGCGTGGGCACCGTATTCACTTGGCGGAATATGGGCGTCATTCGGAAGTACACAGGGGCGTAGTTTCAAAGTGGGCTAAACTGTGCGTAAACATGGACGTACACAAGGGAGTGCACTAATTCTGGTAGGCGTGCATTTGGACAGCACACCAACTGCACACGAACAAAAAGGCAGGAAATATGCGGTCTTCATTAGCAAGTATTGCTTTGCGGACACCACTCGGTCATGCGCTAGGCATTCGGAACACCCAATCAGTACGGCCGCACCTGAACCAATGTCAGCTGAACACAATACAATCCACTCCTTTACTCATTACTCATTAATTACACTCTTTTCATTGCTTCAATTGGAACCATTGCATCTTAAATGGACCATTACAAAACACACAAATATATGCTGAAAGCACGGCTGCATTTTTTACACACATTTATACTGTAAGCAATGGACAGAACTTGCTATCACTAATATAAATGTATATGTCACTTTTACATTCACTAATAACAGCTCACATTTGGGTATAAAAAGAAAAATTTATTACAGGAAGATTTAAAACATAACATTTTAAAAGCATGTTCTTTGGCACATGCCAAAATTTAAAGTTACCATAACAGGAATTTTAAACCAAAAAAAAAAAAAAAAAAAAATTTATTCTTTGCATACATAACCACAGCAGAATCATTAGGAACACATCAGGTAGCTTCTCAACAAAAGTATACCACCAACACTTCAAGTACATTCGAACCAAGGGCAAATGTGGGTACCCTGTGCACGGGATTGGGTTGCACACAGGAAGCTGACACACACAGCTAAATGAAAGATTTGGGAAGACATAAGGGTGGAGATTAATGCGGACACAAGTTCATTTGCTGAAAGAGAAACTTACAATTACAACACATTCCTTGAAAATTTGGACAAACTTCTTATGCCATGCAAACAAATTACCTTCTAAATCAGCAGCAACAACATCCACTGGGGCCTCACTATCCATGTTGCTCACCCCCCGGACCTCCTAAATTGCTATACAGTCCTCAGCCATCTCCTCCAGGGGGGTGAGCTTCAGGCGGCCTGGCATGGGGCCAGCCCCAGAGGTGTGGCTGTGTTCCCACCGTTTGGTCAGTTTCTTCTTGAGGTTGGTTTTGAAGTCATGCCACCTGCAACCAAAGTTTACATATTACTACGTCACTCCTGACGTTTGATGTAGCATCCATTGCAATCTGCTACAGATTACAACATGTGCTTCATTCCACATAACTTACATTATGTTAAACTATAAAACCAACCCTAGAAGATACATTCACACTCACCCTACAATAAATATAGACTAAGTGACATGGCAATCATGTCTGTTGCTCCTAGCAACGTGACCAACCATTTACCGACTCCATCTAACATCTAATAAAAACATTACTGGTCTTGTTCTGCTCAAATGTAACACACTTGAACTTGCCTCTTCTTCACATGCTCCGCCTCACGATCTTGTGGAGCTACCGCATTAATCTCCACAGTTATGTCCTCCCAAATCTTCCATCTCCTTGTGTGTGTCAACCTCTCCTGTGGACACTCTATCCAATCCCGTGCACGGGGTACCAGTATGGCAAGCTCCTGCGGTTCGAGTGCCATGTTCCTGCTGCTTGGTTCCTCTGTTGGCCCCTTTCGGCCATGGCCACCAGTTGCTGTACTTGAAGTGCTGGCCAGGCTACTCTCTTGGGAA
The DNA here is from genome assembly GCF_055691185.1 of Crinia signifera. Classification (NCBI taxonomy): domain Eukaryota; kingdom Metazoa; phylum Chordata; class Amphibia; order Anura; family Myobatrachidae; genus Crinia; species Crinia signifera. The sequence goes on along the minus strand of NC_139217.1, from coordinate 436,118,915 downwards.
GCCACCTGCTGTGTTCCCAATGATTCTGCTGAGGCAGAAGATGGCCCAGCTGCAGATTGGGCATCTGTTGATTGGGCTGCTGTTGATGGCCCAGCTGCCTGCTCACCTCCCAATGGCTGGTCTCTGGTGAGGGGCACGTAGGAGGTGCTGGAGTCCAGACAAGCTAGGAGGCCCTGATACTCCTGTTCTCCCTCTGAGTGAGAACCAGACATGTTTGCAACACCATTTTGTTTTTCTAGCACACCTTTATATACACATTTCTGTCATTGGCGTACATCAGCCACACCCTGCATTCTTTGTGGCAGCGTTCCGTACGGCTACGTACACCGTGCGGCGCTTAGGCCACGCCCATACCAGCGGACAAACAAAAGTACAAAACCAGGCATACTTTCAAAGTCTGATTTTGTACTTATTGGCAGATTTGAACACCAATAAACACCTACAACTTTGGCCAGACATAAAATCTATATGTGAATGTTCATTTGTACTGTGCACTTGTTTGGTATGTACAACAAATGACACTAACCCATTCCATATGTTAATCCAGTCCACAACTCATGCATTAGTAATCACTGCTTGCATCCAAATCACATGTGATAGGCCTATAAATATTGCCTTGATGCTAGGTACATAAATGCACCATGGGAAAGGGAAAAGGTAAAGCGCTGTTTTGTATGTTAGTGGTGTATTGCTTTCTGACCACTAAGGCTGACTAATGTAGTACCTTGTACAGATATGTGTAACTGTATATTGTGGCACACTATTTCACCTGTTGTTTTCTGCCATGTTTGGTGATTACATTGGTTTTCAAACTTCTTTCACCCTGTCTGTTTTGAATATACTAAGTACTGCCAAGGTTAGCTCAGCGATGCCAACCTACAGCAAGTGTTGTTTGGCTATGCGATGTTTAAGCCGTTTGTTGTGGCGCATACACGCTGTTAATGTTAAAATGATCAATAAAGTTATTAACAAATTTCACTGTGAACCACCAATTACAGGACATGATTGGTTGTATTGTGCCATTGCTAAGATGGCGGCCTATGGCAGAGCAGCCCCATTTTCGCCTGCGGAGCTCAGGACATTGGTCTCCGTTATGGAGAGAAGGTTGGGCCGTGCGGGGCCTTTTATAACAAATCGGCAGAAGCGTAATGCTTATGCAGCGGCCCGCCGCCGAATATTCGCCCGCACCCAGGTGCGGAGGAGCATCGCCCAGCTGGAGCGGCGATGGTCAGACTTCCGGAGGTGACAGCCAGATTTGCTCCAGCAAATCAGGGGCAGGATTGCTCAATGTGAGTGTTTACACAATAAATGGACATTTTTACATGATTGCTTACATGAACTTTTTAAAGTCAATAAGGTAAACTGGCTGATCATGAGTTTAACATGCCATACACTATATGTGTGCTACTTCCTCTTTGACCTGCAGTCATGTGGATATAATATGTAATTCTATAGGATTATTAATTGTGATGCATACAATGGGCCAGATGTATTAAGCTTTAACAAGAGATAAATGCAAGGGTGATAAGGAGAGATAAACGTCCATCCAATCACATCATAACTGCCATGTTACAGGCTGTGTTTGAAAAAAGTCAGCAAGGAGCTGATTGGCTGGACATTTATCTCTACTTATCACCCTCGCATTTATCGCTTGTTAAGGCTTAATACATCTGCCCCAATGACCCTTAATTGGCACTTATGTTTCTTTTCTCCAACACAGAACGGGATCGAGCACGACAGGCCCGGGAGGAGGCAGAGGCGGGGCAGGCCCGGGAGGAGGTGCCGGAGGAGATGGAGGAGGAGGTGGTGCCGGAGGAAGTGGAGGAAGTGGAGGAGGAGGTGGTGGCGGAGGAAGTGGAGGAAGTGTAGGAGGAGGTGGTGGCGGTGGAGGAGGCCAGGGATGAAGTGGAGGAGGTCGAGCCGGAGGAGGAGGAGGCCTGTGAGGTGGTGCAGGCGGATGAAAGTGGTATGTATACATAATGCATCATTATTCATTTTTTGGACTACTATTTGTTATGTAGCACTGGTGATTCAATTGTGTTTTACAATAGTATAAAGTCATAAAACAAACTGGGTACCAACAGACACACGTAGGGGTTAGATAGGGTGACCAAGTCATCCCTTTCATCCTGGACACATCTTAATTACACAGGTTCTGGGAATGGCTTTCAGCTCGATTTTAACTGCCACTGAACCTGTGTAGTTAATCTGTATCCTGGATTAAAGGGATGACTTGCTCATCTAAGGGTTACATGTCCCTGCTGCAAGCGTACACCTCATATAGGTGAATAGAGTTTACAGTTGATTGATATTTCTAAACTAGATTAATTATGGAATAAATGGAGTATGGACAGGCGTGGCTTATAATGGAGTCACAAGTGGTCAGTGCCCCTGGGCCCTCCTCTAGCTAGCCACCCCCTGTGGTTGGCATGTATTTTTGCAAACATAATTGTTGGAAGATTTTGTCTTAATAATGATTTTGTGCATGGGAGTGGGTTAGTGCTGCAGCTTCACCTAACTGGCAATATGACAATGATTTATGGAGCAGACCATCAGCAGCCAAGCCATCCATGATTGCACAAATGTACTGTGCATTCCTGAGAGTTGACTAAGTCCCATGCCACGTTGCATCAGAGAACAGACACTGAGCGGTTTTTGATGAGTTGTTAATGGTGGAGCTCATTACATGCTTCTCATAGCTTAGTCATGGGTGGGTTGGGATTCAGAAGGAGCACTATGAGTGTGAGGTCTTCTACAGAGTAAAGGGTAGAGGGACAAAAACAGGCTTTACATTTAGTATGTATGCATGTATGTATAGATGTATGTGTCATATATATTTATATATGTCTCTCTCTCTCTCTCTATATATATATATATATATATATATATATATACACACGTCACCTTGCATTTATTAGATTTATGTATGACTTTGTTAAATGTATTCATGATTATCATTACTAATTTTACCCCCTTTAACATGCCCACAGATGAGCCTACCCAAACAGATGAGGGTGTACGTGGGGCCCTCCTGCGACTCAGGGAACACCTGCACCTGGTCCTGGCAGATCTGCAGGACCTAACTGACCTGCTGCTGTGATTTTTTTTTTTTACATTTTTACTTTTAAATATTTTGTTACAAAAATAAATAGTTGATTACAGTTAGAAGTTGTCTGTGTGTTTTTTTACATTAAACAGTATATGTGTAAATTGTTTAAAATATTTTTAAGTAGCAAAAGGTACATACTGTATATGTAAGTTATTGTAGTGTGCAGATCCTTGCAATACACAAATGTACTATAATTGTAGAGCAATTAACATTATCCAAACAACAAAATACACACACACACACACACACACACACACACACACACACACACACACACACACACACACACACACACACTGTGTTTATAACTGTTGTTAAGTTTCCTTTAGTATGTGTTAGTAATAATTAGCACATTGTAGAATATTACATTTCACGTGCAATTATGATATTATATGCATACATAAAACCTAGATAAAGGGGTGACAATGAATAAATAGCACTTCACATGATGTAAGGGTTAATGTCTGTAATGAATGTGGTAGTAATGTGTTTAAGTATCTATTAGGATTTAATTGATTCCAATTCCAAACAAACACTTTTTAATGAGGTTGCCTAATTGCATAAGTGGGTCATGTGACCGATTTCTGAGTTCAGATAATAGTGGTGAGTTTTGCGAAAATACACCGCATCGGTGCGTAGGGCATGTTCCCGTCCGTTCTGACGCGGTAAGACCGTGCAGAATATGTGTCTGTCCACCGCACACGCAAGGTTTGGATGTCGTCCGTAAACACGCCCTGTTCTTAAAGTGTGAGTCCGTCCGAATGCGGAGGACCGGTGGGCTTTTCTTCGTACGATGTCCGCACAGCGTGGCGTGCGGACCGCTCCGAAAGAATTCGGAAATTTACGCACCAACCAGAATAACCTCCATAGTGAGACATGAAAAATTTGTTTAAATATCCAGATGATCTTAACTGAAATACTATATTATTCAGAATAAATGGGTAGACTTTCCATACATGTGCCACACTGTTGATGGGAGGTAATTCATATGTCTGTTCAGTTGTGGGCATGCTCATACCAGTCAAGAATCTATAAATGTCAGACCTAACTTGTCAACACTGTCATCTACGTTGCTAATGTTATGTGGTGTCTCCTCTTTTTTCCCGGTCAATTCAAAACAACTATTCCCAAACATGTTGGGCGGTTGTGAGAAAGACACAGAAATACAAAAAACAACTCATGCAAGTGTGAATTGATGATTCCAATGTGAATGTTTATTGATCTTCTCCAATACATGTGCACAATTTTGCAGAACTTGTACCTTATTGTTCAATTGCTTTTCTTTTTGTATGCGTGTAGAAATGTCTAATTGCTTCATACAAAAAATTTAAAAAAAAATGATTGAATTCAAATATAAAATAATAGTAGAAAGAGGTAGAAGAAGTTAATGACAACAATAATAATAATAATAATAGTAATAATAATAATAATAATAATAATAATAATAATAATAATAAGTTAATGACAATAAGAATAAAGGTAATAATAAAACTAATAATCATGATAAGAAGTAGTTAATGACAATAATAATAATAATTATAGAAGAAGTTAATGACAAAAGTAATAACAATAGTAATAATAATAGTAAGAAGAAGTTAATGACAAAAATAATAATAATAGTAATAATAATAATAATAATAGTAATAAGTTAATGGCAAAAATAATAATAATAATAATAATAATAATAATAGTAATAATAATAATAATAAGTTAATGGCAATAATAATAATAATAGTAATAATAATAATAAGAAGTCAATGACAACAATAATAGTAATAATAAGAAGTTAATGGCAACAATAAGGCCGGTTTCACACACTCCGGCTCCTGCCGGACGGTGAAATCCAGCACGGCCAGGGAGTGGTGCTGCACACATTAGTTGTGAATAGACACTATTGTGTCCATTCACACGGGACGGCCACGGCCCGGCCGCACGGTTGCAGCCGGATCCCGCCACTGGAAGGGACGGCTGCCTGGCTGTGGCCATCCCCTCCATCATAATCTACTGTGTGCGGCACGGCTTCCTGGCCGTACGGGTTTTCGCCGCCCGGCAGGAGCCGGAGCGTGTGAAATAGCCCTAATAATAATAGTAATAATAATAAGAAGAAGTTAATGACAACAATAATAATAATAGTAATAATAATGCCAATAGTAAAGGGAGAAAAAATATATGTAATTTCAGAATCTGCTTTACACTTTCCACAGCAAACTTTGCTAATGTTCAATATACCTTTATATTGTTTATACAGAGAATGTTCTCTAATGGAATTTTATACTTAGCACAGAAACTTTGGTAAAAATACTCTTATTGAAATGAATGTTAATGGATCACTTATGTACTTTGCTAATGTGGAATTGCTCAATGCTCGGGTGTGGTATAGAAGATCTACGGTAACTAGACAGACCGTCATTAGGGTGACACCATATGATCAACATGCACTAGATCTATAGGGTTAACAGGTTGTCTGTGGAAAAGGTTGACAAGGAAAAGGTAAACAGTAAAAAAAGCTTGATAAATATAAAGAACAACAGGTATAAAAGGTCGTCATGAAAACTACCATCACAAAAAGTGTTTATTTTACGTTTTCTAGGTGATTTAAAAAATATATTTTATAACTTATGATGGCAATTAGTGTAAACGTGTAACATCATGGGCTCGCTTTGTTCACTACTCTTTGGGCAAGATGCCATGTTCCGCTACCGCTGCGCTGGTCACCGGTTACTATTCCCAACTGTTGTCCATGTGGGTGATAAATTAGGAAAAAATTAAATTTAAATGAAATCCCCCTAAAATCTTAGACCATATTTGTGTCGTGCACTGTTGTCTCAACTTTTTGTACCTGTTGCCCTTTAATCACTGTGAAAACTTTACCTGTTGACCTTTTGATCTTGTCGACCTAATGCATGTTGACCATAAGACCATGTCTACCTATTGACTGTTTAACAAGACACTTTGGGATTTATTTACTAAGATGGGAGTTCTATTGAAGATGGGATGTTGCTATGGTCAAGCAATCAGAATATACTTCTTATTTATAAAGCGCCTTCTAGAAGATAATAGATAGAGGGCGAGATTTACTAAAGGGAAAAGGCCGTAAAACCCCCGTTTTACGGCATTTTCCTATGTATCAATCCCCGTCCGCCCCGTTTTCGCAAGGCTGGGTATCGCCACCCCCTGGGTGGCGATACCCTATAGAAGCCTATGGGCTTCTTTCGCCTCCCGCCGTACGACGTCTGCGCGCCCCCCCTCCCTCCCGTCCTCCAAAATCTCCTCCTCCTCCTGGTGTGACAGCCGGGAGGACATCCGGCTTCAGGGGGTAGGAGGAGACGCAGGGAGACGCTGCCAGCCGCTGGGAGGTGATGGAGACCCCCGCAGCCCACATCACAGGTATCGCGGGGGTCTCCGTCACCGCAACCCGATGCTGGCCGCATATGTTAGTACATATGCGGCAGCATCGCGGCGGCTGCAGTGCGAAGGGCGGCGATGTATGTTAATACATCCCGCCCAGAATCTGTTTGGTATCCCATTGAAACATCCCATCTTCAATAAAACTCCCATATTAGTAAATAAACTCCTTTCTATCTATACACTGGGACCCGAATCCTCCACCTATCAAGACTAGAAAAATAAAATATTTAAATATTTGCTGACATGAACTGCTCGGTGATCCATGTGGGCTGGATTAAGAGTTGGAAGTAAATCCAAATGCTGGCTGCAACCGCCCATTTACAGGAAAATAGAGCAGAATTTTTGCTTCCACTTGCTCTTCACGATCCCGATTTTATCCGTATCATCCTGTTTTTCCAGACACTTCTCTTTTTGTCTGTACACTACTCCATGTCCATTGGTAGCACACCTTCAATCTATATTACGATCAATTTATGGAACATACGGGGGTCAGCATTTACATATACTGATCTTGTGCGACTGGCACTCTCTGTCTCTTTTTCTTTTCCAGACACTATCCTACTGTCCCACCACCAGCAGGCCACAGTGTCTCAAGCTGGTCTGGATTAAGCTTTAGGGGAGCCTGAGTCAACTAAGACAATGGGCTCATTTCTCTGTCCCTCTACATTGTGTCACCACTAGGGTGTATATTAAACCAACAGTGTATATTACATTTTGAACACATGGGTTAATAATGCCTTCATACTGTTAGAAGCTTATTATAATAGGGACAGCTATTTTATTAAGTTATCTTACATTGGAATATGACAACTTTAAGAACCGTAAAATACACATAGAAAAATAAAATATATCTTTTCACATGTAGCCCCCAGGAGGAATCTGTGTAAGACTCTCTCTTTCCAGTCCTGAATGCTCTCTCAGATAACAAGTTACAAGGGAAGATAAATTGGGATCCATACCCGGGATTTTTGTCAGTGGAAACGGCTACAAGTAAATTATCCTGGGTAAAGTGAGATTTTTACCTGGTCACAAGCAGGGTTTTTAGCGGGTCTTTCCTGGGTGAGCAGCAGTGGAAACCGCTCTTACTGTACCTGTGAATATCCAAAAAGCTACTGATCTTGGGCTCTGGCAGCTGATATCACTACAGAAGATGATGAGAGACATTGAAGAGTGAGACTCGACAAAATCCTGCGCCAAGCAAGCCCACCAGCTTGATGAAGATGAGGGTATGATGCTAAGTCACATCCCCAAATGTGAGCAACAGGAGTTTTGACCTCCTATCATGAAGCTGCGTCTGTGCACTGGGAATTTTTGACCCATTCCTCCACATAGTTGGGAGGTATCAGTTGCATGTAACTTTCACTTGCAGCCCTGAATGTCTGGAGAGAATACTCACAGAAAGCCATAATTTACATTTGTAAATGTCCTGTATGCCTAAATTGCAGCCCATTTTAAAGCTGGCCATGTGCCAATCATTTGGCTTTATACTTGCTACAGTAGGTCTGAATGTCATGAGTGACGTGGCATAAAACTTCTTCAACGAGTATCTTTGTGAACTCTGTATATGTGTATTATAAGGTGGTCACACCAAATATTGATTTTATTTCAATATTTCTTCTCTTGATTCAGTTTGTTCATTGATAAAACTGTTAACACGATTTATACAGTATACTGTACTTGTAAGCCCGCTCAAAGCTAATGCTACCTTGTGATTGCCTCTGTGTTTGTGCATGTGTGAGAGAGAAAGGGATGGCAGTGTTTCAGAGATACACAGACACTAGACATATACATATATACAGTATATATATATATATATATATGTATATATATATATATATATATATATATATATATATATATATATTACAGTTGTAAGATGTCGCCCCTTGTGTTGACCTTTAAAAGACCAATATAGCCTTAAATTGTTTTTTCAAAGCATATCAAAAGAAGTCCATAATTTAAAATAGTTTATTAAAAAGTCTCTTATTTCAAACAATGGTAGCAGTTATTCCACATTGTGATGAAGTTCATTGAATAATTTCAGAAACTGAGAAACATAGCAAAATGAGAAAACCAACGCGTTTCGTCCCTTCGTGGGACTTCAGCAGGGGTTTGCTATAGGTTAACAACATATTAAAAACACATTAAAAAATCATTCTTTAACAAGAATTGCACATTTTATGACAATGTTGAGACATTCTCAAATAGATTTCACATTTATATGCTGATACTAGAGATGCGCAGGTTCTGATTTACTCTGATTTCAAAGCAGGATCCTATTGGCTATCCCAAATCACATGTTGACAGTTGATAGCCAATAAGATCCTGCTTTGAAATCAGAGTAAATCAGAGTAAATCAGAGCCTGCACATAAAAAAAAACAACTGGATGCATTTATGGACACAAAGAGAATATTATAGTTGTTTGCTAGTCTGATATAAAATTAGATAGCTTGAACTTGAGGGATTAACGTCTTTTTTTTAACCTAAATTACTATGTTACTATCTCTAGCTGATACAATGACTGACTTGGCTCTATTATCATAATTTATTAACATGATAAAAAAGGACTAAAAGAGTGGAGTTGAGAACAGGTGAACAAGAACAGAAAGTAAAATGGTGGATATTTCTTGAAGTACTTATTTGTACATTACATTACATACCGAATAACAAGAATTACTTCAGACAACTTTTCATAAGCAGGTATTCGTAACAATCTGGTTATTGGGTCCTTGTATAATTGAAGTGCCTAATGGAGAGTAACAACGTAAGACATTTTACATACGGTCTCGCAAAACCGACCATTGGGGAAAGGGATGAATTTGACCCGCTACATGCGGGGTCTGAATCGCCCTAAATAAATAATAATGTACAGGATTATACAGGATGAAGACAATGAATATAATAATGAGATTTGTGAAGTTTACTCCTACAGTGATAAAGAGTTACGAGTATTTTTATAATACAAAATATTATACAGTTGCTGCTGGCAGTCAAGTTATTAGTGAATATTATTATTTGAATGAAAATTGAGTGATGAGGTCTAATTGGGACTCAGAAATATAAATCAATAGAACTAGTAAAAGGAATAATGAAATATGTTAAATACGCCGTGAATGGAATCCCACAGTGTGAATAATAACATACTGAGTGACAATGATGAATGCGTGTGAAATTAATATTTATTTCAAATGAAATAATGAAAAATTAAATAGATTCAGCAAGTGAATGAATAGAAATCGATAGTACTGATAAAGAAATGGACATAAGGACATAAATATGGCGCACTATCTCCTGCTGTGACCTCTGCGAAGTTGTTTTACCACTCGTGGCTTCTTCACTAGGTTCTGAGACTCAATATGGGACATTTCTTAGTAAAGAAGTCACGTGGTGATAAATACTGGTGGAAATTTGTCTTTTGGCTGCATATTCCCTCTAATGACTGCGAAATGTATTTTAAAATAAACGAATGCATCAGTGAGTGGAAGGTTGGAAAGATATATCTGCTTTATTGTGCTTTTAATTGTCATTGGGGAGCATTAATGGAACACTTGCACATAAATAAGATGCATTGCCCTCTAGGTAGACAGGAAAGCGTACAAGACAATTTCACTGTATGCATGAACAGCTCATTCGCATGCTCCTTGGCACCTTTCGAGGTATTTTACTTTTGTGACAACCAGAAACACTCCCCCCCCCCACCCCCCCTCCACAAACACACACACACCTCCTTCCCTGTCAGTGAAAGCAAAAGCTATGCTTACATATATGGCAGGGTTGCCGACTTTAAGATTCTCCTCTCCGGGAGAAGCCCGGAGAGGAGAGTTTCAGCAGCCGCTTAGGGGGCGGGGCTTACGAGTGACATCACTAAGCCCGTCCCTATGCTGGTAAAGCAGGGAATTCACGGATCTCCGTGGAGGGGGCGGGGCTAAAATGACGCGATTGTGCCGTTTTAGCTCCGCCCCCTCCTCTGAGACCCGAGGATTGCGGCATTTTAATACCGCGATCCGGGGGACAGCGGGGGTCCCCCCTGAATCTGGGAGGGTTGCCCACCCTTCCGGGGGGCCGGGAGGGGGTCCCGATTTTCGGGAGACTCACGGAAATTCCGGGAGGGTTGGCAACCCTGATATATGGGTATTGCAATGCAAACCGTTTCTAGGGCATGTTGAATTAGAATGGAAAGCATAGTACAGAAATATTTGTAGATTTATACGTTTGTTATTTTTACTGTATATTATTTATTTATGAACAGTTTCTTATATAGCGCACACATATTCCGAAGTGCTTTACAGAGAATATTTAAACATTCACATCAGTCCCTGCCCCAGTGGAGCTTACAATCTATATTCCCTACCACATGTGCATGTACACACAGACATTCTAGGGTTAATTTTTTTGTTGGGAGCCAATTAGCCTACCAGTATATTTTTGGATTGTGGGAGGAAACCGGAGTACCCGGAGGAAACCCACACAAGTACGGGGAGAATATACAAACTCTGCACAGTTAGAGCCATGGTGGGAATCGAACCCACGACCTCAGCGATGTGAGGCAGTAATGCTAACCATTACACCGTCCATACTGCGCCATGTATATAGCACAGCTTTTTTTCTATAGCTACAAAATTATGTGTACTCTACTGTTGCCATATTGGAAAGGTACTGATGTCTGTGTCATTTTATAATAAAGTTGCTTTAATTCAAATGAATTGACATGAGTTGGAGCTGAGGGGATAGAAGAGTGTCTGGACTTATGGTGCCACATAGTAAGCCAAGCTGAACATCCTGTCCAATTGTTTATTGTGTCTACCTCTTGAAAAGGGAAGTCACATCTTAAATAAAGTACTCTGAATTGGGGAGAAGAACCCGTTATTACCCACAACTTATATACTGTATATGATATAGAGACGGAGTTTATTTTTTTTTTCAGTTGCATATACACTTTAAGGGGTCAAATGTGTGACCATCAAGTTAAATGTAACCCAGTTTATCACTGATATGTCATTATTATAAGGTTATTGGGACATTCTACTTTTTAGTATTGTAATTTATGTGATTTATAGTGTGTTTATTGAACTAAACCTATATTCTATAGCAGTGACCCACTGCAGTCCTTTTGGGTGACTAAAAAATAATATAGATTGCTTTTGCATAAGTTTTGTCTCCTATTGTGTCTGGTTGGGGAACCCTTACCTCTCTGCCGGCTAGCCTGAATTAGGAATTACTGCCAGTTTTCACCTGCGCCACACCATCTGTACCCTATCCAATGAGGTATTACAACTGTAAACATGTGGTGCCATTATTTATTTGTCTACTTCCTCATCCTCTTGGGGAAGAGAAGTGATCTTCAAGTTTGTGAGCCCTCAATCCCAAGTCTTGTAGACTGCAGAATTCCGCAGTGAGTGGAGTCTGTCTTTACCTGATTTGAGTTAGTCCTGCAACCTGCAACCGCAGCCTGGTCACAAACAGCAGCATTGCCCAAAACAAATATGGTTGCCGCATATATGCATATATTATATGCACATATGCGGCAGGCATATTTGTTGTGGGCTATGCTGCACTGTGTGACCAGCTGCGGCCGCTGAGTAGTGCCCCCCCCCCTGGGCTGTATTGTCAGCAACCCCCCCCCCCTGGGCTGTAGCGACAGCACTAACCCCCCCCCCCCCGCTGTAGCATCAGCACCCCCTCCCCCGTTTCCCGGGCCGGATTTCTATCCCAATCCGCCCCTGTGTAGAAGCATACCTCCCAACTGTCCTGAATTTAGCAGGACCATCCTGTTTTTTGGGACGGACCCGCATCCCGCCCGGGGCCGGCAGTGTCGCACAGTGGGCGGGGGTGGCAGTTGGGACTCCCCCTCCTTTCCATTGCTCTAAGCAGAGCAGCGGTGAATAGATAAAAAGACAGGGGGCATGGCCAGCAGCACCCATGGAGATCGCAATGCCCCAACAGCGTCAAAAACGGGAGTGCGGCTTCACGATCTCGGACATCCCATGAAGCCATGCCACTTTTGCCCAAAGCCATGCCCATTTTCGGGGCTGCGCTTTATTTTCCTGCGCTATAGCATCCTGACTGGGGTCCCCTCAATGTTGGGATGCATAGAAGTAGACCAGTGAAGAAGTTTCCCGTGCCAACCAATCAGCTTCTAGTTATCTTTTTATAGAGTTTACTTGATAAATGATACCTCAAAGCTGATTTACTGCACTGGGCCACTCCTCCACTCTTTCCACTGCTTGATATATCAGCCCCTCAATCTCAGATGTTGTTCTAGATGCGTATCCATGAAGCACAGCAATAGTTAAACCACTGTCTTTTAAACAACGCTTGATTCATACAATATTTGTTCAACATTTCAAATATAATAATGATGGCCATTGCCCAGTGTTGTCACTGACAATTGTTCCCCTCGTTATTACTGAACCGACAAGTGGTTGGAAGAGGCTGAAGCCGCGTTCTTTGTCTGCTCCCTTTTTGCTTACTAATATCTTTATCTCTGTTGTCCTATATTAACAGCGACACGCATTCTCGCTGGTCCGTTAGACGTTCCTTCTCTCTGCTCTCATTAAAAAACACAATTATAGCCAACACACTTATGCGTTTGTAGGATTTTGTGACAAAAATGATAATGCAGTGGTCTCATTAAACACTCCGTCAGAAGGCTGAGAGTTACCCATTAGGGGCTACCTTATCTCCATAGCAAGAGATAAAATCTAATAATTTAAGAAAAATAACTGATGCAGCAAATTAGTGTATTATAAGCATGGAATAAAATGACTTGCTCAGGAAAGATTAAGGGAAAACTTTTTGATCTCCCGGGCATTTCATGTACAAGAGAAGACTTTGAAGAGAACAGAAAAAAAAAAGAAGTCTTTTATTTCTTCCAGCTTCAATGAAAGAGAAATACTGGGAGCTCGGATAGAACCAAAATGAGATGGGTAAAGAAAGAAGTACGCTTGTCTTCTATACCCAATCAATTATTATCATATCAATTGTCATCATCGTTATTTTTTTTTTTTAAGCCATGTTAGATTGTTTCATTGTTTAGGTTTTTATGAATTTGTTTCATGCCTTTTTTTACAGATAAAGGGCCAGACACACTAAGCTTTAAAAGTGATAAAATGGAGAGTAATAAACAGACAGCCAATCAGCTCCTGCCTGATATTTTCAAACACAGCCTGTGACATAGCAGGTCGGAGCTGATTGGCTGGCTGTTTACACAGTCCTTTCCTATCGCAATCAAGTTGAAGCACAGTAAACCATGCAGCGGTTCCTTGTTATTCGTGAGCGTGTTGGTGATTGGCAGCACTTGTACTATCATTTCATTCTAGATTCAAAGACATATCATGAGCTCAGATGTAGACTGGTTGATGGCGGTGAGATGGGGTTCTAGTGTAGACAGTCAGCAATTACAGCAATCTAACAAGAAAAGTTAGCACGGGTATCTAAGTGGGGATGCATCCGAAATCCTAGCGGTCATAATACTGATTACGGCATCCCGATAGTGAAAATGCTGACAGGGGCAGGAAAGGCAACTTACCCTCTGCCGTCCCCAACAACCCTTCCTTGTAGCAATAAAACCCTAACCCTCCTTCGCTGCAGCCTGACCCTAGCCCTCCCCGCTAGTGCCTAAGCCTAACCCATGCCGCCTTAAACATTTCCCACAGTCTAACCCTAACCTTCTTCTCCCCACAGCCTAATCCTAGAACCTCCTACTATTGTCTAAACCTACCCCCCCCCCCCGTCTTCCTGGCAACCGCTAGCTCGGGATAATTACTGATCAGGATCCCGGCTGTCAGCATTCCGGCGTTGAATAATGGTGTATTCGGGTTCTGATGCCCGTCTTGTGAAGGCAGTTGGGATGCCAGTGTAGATATACTGAATGCCAAAATCCTGACCATCGGGATGGTTACTGCATCCCACTGAGTAGAACTCATTGTATGACCACTGACCGAAAGAAAGAAGGAAAGAAAGAGTTGTTTATATAATAATTCTATTTTGTCTGTCCTTTCTCCAATGCATATATGCAGTAGAAGCTAGGGCAGATCTAGCCAGAGATGAGGTCGCTGACCCACTGGAAATGGGGAAAGATTGGGAAAAGAATGGAGCAGAGGGGGCAGCGGAGAGGGGAACAAAGCAGGATTTAACAGACAGAGTGGGATGCGGATCAGTAGATAGAGTGGGACAGTGACGATGAGGGTGAAACAGTAGACAGACAGCCATGACCCATCATATGCCAGGTCACTTTACTCATTTTTATTTGTCAAAGGAAAAATGGAAAAATGGCTTTAGCGTAATAATATAGCATTTGTCCTGACCAGTGCCTTTGCTATTGCTATCCTGAGCTAATGATAGGACAGTAGGTTCCCCTAATAACTATTATCGGGCAAGAATCTTCTATTGGGCAAATTTAACAATCTTGAAGAGAGATAAATTGAAGAGAGATAAATGGGGAGATGTACTAAACCTATGAGAGTGGAGGGATAAATTGTACCAACCAATTGGCCCCTAACTGCCATGTTACAGGCTTTGTTTGAAAGATGACAGGATCTGATTGGTTGGCACTTTACCTTTCTCCACCTTTGCGTTTTGTAAACGTTGATAAATCTCCCCATATATTGGGGGTTATTTTGGTTCACTCTTTCTGACAAATTCCTTCTTAGATGTACAAAACCATGTGCACTGCAGATGGGGCAGATGTAAAATGTGCAGAGAGAATTAGATTTGGGTGAGTTGTTTTGTTTCTGTGCAGGGAAAATACTGACTGCTTTATTTTTACACTGCAATATAAATCTCACTTTGAAGTAAAACCCCACCTAAATCTAACCCTCTCTGCACAAGTAACATCTGCCCCACCTGCAGTGCACATGGTTTTGTCTATCTAAGAAGCAATTTGTCAGAAAGAGTGAACCAAAATAACCCCCATAGTGAGAAACCGCATCTATGAGTAACCAATGTTGAGAAATGTATGATCTCTCTCTAAACTCCAGTGCTAAGCTAGTAACCAGGAAGACATTATTATAAAGTAAATTTTAAATAAATTAAATTGTCCTACACATTAAAAATGTAAAAACCAATAAAGCTGCTGAGCTCGAGTCTTACTAACAAATTGCCGAGTGATAGAAAATCTAATAACCTCTGTTTTATGTAGTCAGGCATCCGGGAGAGTTTTGCTTTATTCATGAAATTGTTCGGAACATAACTTTAGAACATACAAAATAAAATTCTTTAGAAGTTGGAAATTGATGCAAGATAAAGAGACATCTTATGGACACCTCTGTGCTCAGAAAGTGCAGCAGAAAAGAATATACTGTACTTCCCACCATTATTCTAGTCCAATGAACATCAGGAGGAGGGATACAGTACCTAGAGTGAGGGGCCTGCACTGCACTTTTAGGTGGCAATGCGGCTTTAAATGATGATCAGGGGCAGAGGTAGTGGCACGGCAAGGCCTGGAATAAAGGAGGCGCGGAAATGCTTTTTAGAGAATCCAATTCAGTCATTGCAATAGCAATGGAGAACAGAGCAGGGACCTCAATAGACAAAGACCAGCATTGTTCGAAATTTTGCAATGGTACCGTGTCCTGTTCTCCCAATGTAAAGTATTGTTGTTTTGATATATAGAATAGTAGATGCTCGAAACTAGATACTAGACTAGACTAAAAAAAACTAATTCTCCAGCACACCCCATTGAACCAGCAAAAATGACATATTTATACAACATGATAATAGTAATAGGTCATTCCATAAAAATGTTTTTTTTTTTTTTGTTACCAGTATTCAAAATGAATCATATCACCTACCACACAAACAACATTAACTTTACACAAAATATTCAAAACACATGATCAAAAAATATATTTCACATGATCTTTTTAGCCAAACTGTAACATTTGTTATCATGGAATGACCCTCCTGCAGATCTCATTTACATACATTTGCAAACATGTTAAGCCACCAGCCACAGCAAGGCGCCTCTGTGCTGGGGGTCCTCTGCTACATAATGATAACCCCTACTTTGGGTCATGCATTTAAGTATTTCTACATTGGGAGCCAACTCAACTGGAGGCAGCCCAAAATTCCTCCAATTGGAGACATGCTGAATATGTCAAAATTCAGACTGTTAGATTTGTGTGAGTTATTTTGTTTCTGTGCAGGGTAAATACTGGCTGCATTATTTTAACACTGCAATTTAGATTTCAGTTTCAACCCACTCAAATTTAACTCTATCTGTACATGTTACATCTACCCCACCTGCAGTGCACATGGTTTTGCCCATTTTGAGAACAAATTTGTACTGCGCTCAGATCTGAATAAGGGCCCTTATCGGTTATGTGAGACATGAGAGATCAGTGTAGCTGTTATATCACCTGTGTGAAGGGTCATGCAGTAATGCCAGGATTGTCAGCCAAGTTCCCTGATAACACCACATTTGTGCCCCAACACAACCGCAGTGCCCGATAAGAATCTGATAGAAGTTTTTCATTACCATGTCAATAATTTCTATTGGTAGATGACAGCAGTAACTGGGCTCCATGTCACCCCCAGCTGGGTCAGCCAGAAAGATCTTGTCCAATTTGGCATTGATACAAATCACTTAACTGAAACGAGTTTCTGCTGCGTGGCAGGATGGAATACGTTTCTTGATATAAACGTACTGAAGAGGAGTCCTGTTTTATTTGGAACGAGCTGTTAAGTTAACACATAGCTCTACTTTTGAACTACCATCAGGCAGGTAGCTGTGGATTCTGGGGTGGGCATCTGGGGTGGGCACCACCAAGTCCTGAAGGGTAAAAAAAGGGGCAGACTAGATGAGCCAAATGGTTCTTATCTGCCGTCAAATTCTATGTTTCTAAGTCTGCCTATCACAAAATATATGACATCTATGAGGAAAATATCCTTGTTGTACATAATAAAATTGACAGCTGTGGAACTTCTAAGACACCACCCACTCACTTTCACTTGTGGGGCTAAAAAGTAGGTATTGGTGGCAGTGTGTGTGTGTGTGTGTGTGTGTGTGTGTGTGTGTGTGTGTGTGTGTGTGTGTGTGTGTGGGGCACTAGGTGGAAGTTTTGCCTAAGGTGTCGAGACACCTTACACCGGCCGTTTTTATGATGCATAGGAAATACACAACCCTGTGGAAGCAAACTATCTGTGCAAGAGAGATGAAACTTGAAAAACCATTAGTCCAAGGTCAATGTTCCCCCATTCCCTTTTAAACCATACAGTGGGGGAAATTTAGAAAGCTGAAATGGCTACGAATACACCTATTACACGGCCATAAATTCGTATTTTTCGAATTTACTATGGCCGATATATGGCCATCCGTATTCCTATTCAGGAATACGAATGGATACACCATCAAAAGAATACGAATACAAATATTGTGAGTCCAAATGTACTAATTGACCCCGAAAAATTTGGCTGGAAAACACTCCTCATTTCCCAGCTGTATTTGGCAGAAGCCTGCATGGATCAGTCAGATCTGTGCAGGCTTCATTGTGTAAAAATAGAACAAATAAATAATTTACAACAAAAAAAAGGCCCCAGCCCCAACCAGCCCCAGGCTCAAAGAGCCGGTTCTGGTTGTAGAAATTCATGGTTCAAACTTAATAGGGGATCCCCAGAATTTCTAAAACCAGCACCAGGCTCAAGGGCCAGTCCTGGTTCCCAAAATATGGGGGACAAAAGAAGTAGGGGTCCCCTGTATTTAAGAACCAGCATCAGGCGCAACCAGCCAGCAGGGTAATGCACTTATTATATAAGGTCCTTCGGCTAAAGCATTTACCCCTGACTAGTCAGCCTGGGAAGGGACCCTGGGGGTTTGGATCCCTCCAATAAAGGCCCCCCCTCCAGAATTAATTCTACCAGGGCTTAAGCCCGGGGCTGTCTCCGGTGACCCAAGGCGGTGGGCACCAGGTTAATGCTTTAAGTGTAAAAATAAGATCAAACCTATTGTACATTGTTGCGGAACTAAAAGTCTCAGCAAGGCTGCCCCGCACGCAGGGACTTGGTGACCCACAAGTCCCAGCATGCAGGGCATTAAAGGGCCCATTGATCTGTGCAGGCTGACGATTCATATTTGTATTGGCAGCCGTATATACAAAAAATACAGCCACCATTACACCATTTTGCAATTATACCTCTTATTTACTACAAACTTGGACAATGCCTCCAAAATATCATATATCACTCATGGTTGCTGGAAGACAAAAAAACACCATACGCTGTGGTTCATTTTACTGGAGGACTCAAACTCTCCATAACTTGTGTACACATATTCAAACTGTACATTTGTTTTATTCTCTTATGTGTTATCCCTTTAAACATATTACCTTTGAAACGGTTTGAATATATTTTATACTTTCTTTTTTTTTTCTTTTTTTTTTCTTGGAATTTCTAATATATCCGTTAAGAGGTTTTTCTCTGTAATTTTTATTTTATTTTTCAGTATTTTGTTTCTTTGTTGACAACAGTTATATTTTTCCTATTAAAAGAAAAATAATGAAATATTCATAGCCTAGTGAGAATATTTTCACACACAATTATTTTTGCATCTGCAAATGTTTGAATTGAACGTGGTTTTTAGTTTATTTTTTTTCAAAAAAAATATTTGTATCTTATGTGTGCTCAGTCTTCTTCTTGCATAAGATGTCAGATTTATGTCATTTATACTAAAAACCATAGTTCAAATTCAATATAATATTATTCATCAAATCTATCTATCACCAGTAAAAATAGGGAGAATATATGGCAGGGAAGCCACCCCATGTCCTAAATGTAAACAGAGAGGGGGCGACTTCTGGCATTTGCTTTGGCAATGTGAGGAAGTTCAAAAATTTTGGACGGAGGTAAGAGGAATACTGGCAGAATTGGGTATACCAAAACAGGACATTGATCCTACGTCCCTGATTTTAGGTGATTGGACAAGAGGTCAGCTTCCTGTACAAAAAAGACAGTTAGCTCTGATTCTGAGTGCATTAGCTAAAGTGTGTATCGCCCGGTCATGGATGGCAAAAAATGTACCGGTAGGATCACAATGGCTGAATCTGGTTAATGAGGTTCTTAAGCATGAGAGGGAGATTTATTTCACGAGAAATAATATTGGTAAATTTTATGAAATTTGGGATAGCTGGATCCACTCAAGATTTTATTAGCACAGTTAAGGTTGGTTAGGGAAGGGAAGAGAGGGAAGAAATATTAATATGGAAACTTAAATAGAAATGGAAATATTTTTTTGCACTTTGTAAACACAGTAAAATGTCTTTTTGGTTGGAATGTATGCTCTTTTTGCTTTTAGAGCTTTTGAAGTAAAGACACATGGATATTGGAACTAATTTACACACGTCTACACTAATGTTGGGTTATATTTTAAGAAATATATGTATAAAAGGAAAACTAAACACTTTGGGGGTTGTTTCCCTATGATGCTTAAGGAGAATAGAGAGGCATTATAAAAATCGATAGATTGGGAGTTAATATTTTCAATATGTTTAATCTGAACCAGATGCACATAAATGGATCTATAAAAGAAATATTAGTGGCACTTGCGGAGTCCTAGTAATTTCAAGGCATGTTGTTGTATTGTGTAATTGTTTTTTATATGTATTTGTATCGTTTAATTATGTATATCTGTGACTATGAAAACAATAAAGAATATTCAAAGTCAAAAACCATAGTTTGAAGTTACTTTGTAAGAAGTGATCCCCATATATTCCTGTGTTTTGCCATTAATGACAGATACACATTTAGAAGACATAAATTTATCATTGAGTATAAAGCAGGATTAGCCTTACTATTATCTGTTCCATGAAGAAGGATCCAGGCAACATGTGTCTATGCCACGCTGTGGACAGGAGAGCCGGGATCAGATGCTGCAGCAAGGGAGACGAGACCCCGGTCCGGAGGTGATGATACAGGCTGCAGGGGGCAGGCACTCCTCCAGTCTCCCCAGTGCCACACATCGCAGGGTCCCTTCGGGGAATGTGAAATGAGCGGCGGGGTCCCTGCGGCGGATGGGAACTAGCGCCGCAGGGACCCGCCGCTCATTTCACATTCCCCAAAGGGACCCTGCACAGTGTGGCACTTGGGGAGACTGGATCCGCCGCAGGGACCCCGCCGCTCATTTCACATTCCCCGAAGGGACCCGCACTGTGTGGCACTGGGGAGACTGGAGGAGTGCCTGCCCCGTGCATCCCGTATCATCACCCCCGGACCGGGGTCTCGTCTCCCCTGCTGCAGCATCTGATCCCCGCTCCCCTGTCCACAGCGAGGCATGGAGACATGTTGCCTGGATTATAGGCAGGCTGTCCAGGGGGGGTGGGGGGGAACAAGTTTGTTCTTCTTCTGTCGGGGGTGGGGGGCTGCCTAAGACCGCACTGGCTTTGACCCTGTATTGGAAAAGTTTCCAAAAACGGATCTGCCAGGTACACTGAAACGGGATTATGTAAATAAAAACGGCATTTACCGTTTAAGAGATGCGGTGTGAAACGGGTTGTACCTGGCAGACCCGTTTTTGGAAACGTTTTCAAATACAGGGTCAAAGCCAGTTATGCGGTCTGAAAGCAGCATTAGCCAGTTTTATATCTCCTGCATTGTCATGCATTTAAAGTCAATAAGTAAACGTAAAATATTATTCACACTATTGAGCGCCTAAACGGATCAATATTTAAATCTAGTGGTCCCCAGTGCACACAATGCTTGAATTCTGTTACCCTTTTATTATAAAGGGCCACAAGTAAACCATATATGCCTACTTTATCCCCTTGTTCAGTTTTTTCAACCACTGTACCTTGGCACACTAGTGCCCTTCAGCTGTTCTGAAGTATGCCACCAGATCTAAAGATGTCGACACCAGTTTTTCAGCCACCACTACCTCTGGTTTTTATTTGAGGACTAATGTGTTCTATTTTTGTTACCTGTGAAGACCAGTGTGATTGTTTTTTTTTATATGGAGGCCAATGGGTTTGTTTTTATTCCTGTGGGGGTCAATGGGTTTTATCCTGTGTGTAGGACTGATGGTGTGCCTTGGCAATTTTAAAATCTTTTTTGGTGTACCCCTGGTTCGAAAAAGTTGAAAATCACTGCCCTTGCAAAAAAAACATAATTTCTTGCCTAGAAACACCATGGATAATATTTACTAGAGGATGATTTGTTTCGTTTTTAAATCTATGAAAATCAAACCAAATTGATATTGAGTTTCAGAAGCTATAAAACACTTGTACTTACTGGGGTTTTATTGCTTTCATTTTAAATTTTAATAAATGTGTGTTTGAGCCCCAGAAACACAACATTGATTTATATTGATTTCCATCTATTTAAAATTGATTAAAAATCTAAATATACCCCTGGAGCTGTTCTAACTTCCCTGGGCTTAGGGTGTCTGGTTAATAATATAATATGCTATAACAGAAATAATAGTTTACCGGCACACAACAGGTCCCAGCAATTCCTGTTGCACCCAAATTTAATGGTTGCCACAGCATGCTAGCACTTGGATAACCACAGGGGCCCGCATTCCATGGGTCCACTGGCACTGTATAAAATAATACAGGACACAAATACCAAATCAGTTTGTAAAAGAAAAAGAAAATTCCACTTTTAATATTTATTCAAGACTAGATGTATGAAGCAATAAATGAGAGAACTTGTCCCAGGCAACCAATCAGCTTCTACTTTTAATTGTATACAATACACTTGATAAATGCGATCTCAAAGCTTATTGGTCAACATTGGCAACTCTTCTGCTGACACAGTTCTCCATTCTTTTCATGGCTTCATACATTTCTCTGTTAGAACTTGGGGCCTGATTCAGCCCTGTTTGCTAGGCTGTGTATGTTTGCAGGCTAGCAAACAGGCAAATGCAGCCCGGCCGAACACCGCCCCCCAGCCACCACGCAAATCCCCACACTAGCATGCGAGGGGATGTGTTTGCTAACGGGAGAGAAATCATTCGATGGTTGCACTGACTTTTATTTTGGCCGCTAGTCGCTGAATCTGGGGCAAGTGCCGATGTCAGCTGCCCGCCTTGAGCAGGCATCGCCACGCCTGAAATTCATAGGGGAATGCCCAGCCCCCTGCCTGCTCCCGGCCTTCCCTTCCCGGAGCGAATAACTTTGCAGTGTGTAATTTGCCAAAGCCGTTCGCTCCCGGGGTTTGCACATGCGAATAATCGAATCGGCCCCTTGGTCCATGTAGGGCAGGGGTAGCCAAACCTGTCCTCAAGATCTACCAACAGTTCATGTTTTTCAGGCAACCTGTGGATCTAGTATAAATGAATGCAGCATGGCTGACAATGTGACAGTTAGTAATGACTACAGCTGTGCACCAGCTAGGTGGTCTGGGTCATGTGACAGTTAGTAATGACTACAGCTGTGCACCAGCTAGGTGATCTGGAAAACATGGACCGTTGGTAGATCTCGAGGACCGGTTTGGCCACCCCTGATGTAGGGTGACATTTTACAGTGAAAAAGCGGGGAGGGGACTTCCCCCCCCCCCCCCCTAATAATCATGTATTTCAGAAGAAAACTCACCATTCAAATCTTGAGCTATTAAATATCATAATTTGAAAAAAAGAGAGAGAAGCACATTGGATTGTGGCGATATATCAGTTGCCAAAAATAGTGCAAAAAAAAAAAAAAAAAAGGACATCATAGAATTAGAAAAAGTCCAAAGGCGAGCAACAAAGCTTATTAGGGGAATGGAGAATTTAAGCTATGGGGAGAGATTAAGCAATTTGGGACTATTTACATTAGAAAAGAGACGTTTAAGGGGGGACATGCTCAACATGTACAAGTATATCAAGGGCCAATATAAGGAACTGTCACGCACCCTCTTTTCTACTAGAACGGAATCTAGGACGCGAGGGCATGAGTATAGATTAGAAGAATAAAGATTTCATTCAACTAGTAGAAAGAATTTCTTTACGGTCAGAACAGTCAAACTCTGGAACTCTCTTCCCAGAGAGGTGGTAACGGCTGGCTCATTAAATGCGTTCAAGGCAAAGTTGGACAAACATTTACTGGAGAAAAACATCCATGGGTACAAATAAGAAATATAATTTGTCTGTAAAATACCAGAACCTACCAAATCAGCAATGGATATCTATACCAGGTTGAACTAGATGGACGCAAGTCTTTTTTCAGCCTTACCTACTATGTAACTATATATGCATTAAATTTCCACGTGATCTCTTTGGATCATTTTAACTCCCCCCCCTCCTTTCCTAACTGTAGTTGCTATTACCCATGTTTAAATTCTATGACAGTAATTTTTCTAACGACACTAATGTACATTAGAATGATAATGAGAACCTACAGTACGGGAAAAAAAGAGGATGTGATAAAGTATTGCTTCCTGATTTGCTTTTCGGAGAACCAATCTACAATATTACGCTTCGCTCTGATTAGCCTCATTTGCATACGAGCAAACTTGTATCATGCATGCTTAAACCGTACATCAGAGGTAGCAGTGATATTGGTTTTTACAGTTACAGTATTGCAGCCAAAACAGGGCGCACCTCCTCGATACAACATATATTTCTTAATTGCCTTTCACTGCAGCTGGAAACTGGTTGCTGTCTAGGGATTATGGATTCTGTTTTCCCCGATGTAAGTAGTGTATCATTGTTAACTTTTCATTGACAATTTGATGGATATCAATAAAGGGAAAAGATCTACACTCAAAGTCTCTACTGGGAATTCCTTCCTCCTCATCAGCCAATTACAATCTAATTCATTTTTTTTCTCTGAATTATAAATTATCTCCTCTCCCGCGTCCTCCATACATTTTCCCAATCAGGTCTGGCTATCATCAACTAAACCCTCTGGATTGCACTTAGAATCCATCATTGTTACAATGTAATAGGGCTTGCATCGCCGTGAGGACATCTTCATGGTGTCTGTAGAAGACCGTTCTGATAAATGTAGGAACATCGGAAATAATTTATGAAGCACAAAACAACTGCTCTATAGTGCAAAAGCTACGCACCTCTTTGCTACAGTCCCCAGGGCTGCTGAGAGCTTAATGAGGCCCGGGTACTGTGGGGGCGTCCCCAGGACAGCTGAGAGCTTAATGAGGCCCGGGTACTGTGGAGCGTAGCCAAACAGGCTTACGCAATAAAAACTAAAAAAAAAACCCAGTAAAAATGCTATGTACACTGCAGCTACTTTTCTCTCAGTGGCTATAATGGGTGTAGTCTGCATGGTGCACATTGGCCCCTAAGTCCCAGGGGGCTCACACCTTGCACAGTGCACCCGTTTTGCAATATGTACCCTATGGAGTCCAGCGGCACAAGCATTGCAGACATTGTTCCGGCATGCGCAGTGGAGGCTGAGCGCTGTGGACGAGGTGAGGCCGATGTTATGTAAGCATGTAGAACCCATACACTATATACACCAATGTCTCCCTAAATATTTAACAGTACAAACATTGCATACATGTGAAAAATAGAATATGCAGGTTTAATAATTTTGTATTATTGCCAACCATGTGACCAGCTGGTGTCTGTCTGGTGATCATCATGCTGTCATGGTGATGGGCCTATTTTAATGTGGAGGCCTGGAGCTGGTCTTTAGCATATTTTTCAAATACACGGAGTATGACACAGACTCATAGTCGCAAGTTAATGGACCTCCTGTACAGTACATTGCTCCCAGGGGCGGATCCAGGAGAAAAATACAGGGGGGGGGGGGGTACATACCCGTGTGCCCGCCCCCCTAAATCTGCCACTGATTGCTCCACAGAAGTGTGCACATAAACTATGCGCTGGCAAGAAGTCCCTTAAAATAACTGTACCCAGCACAGGCAGCCTCACCCAGTGGTGCACGCAGGGGGGGTTTCTGAGTACCCATAAACCCCCCCGGAGTCTAAGGGCCCTAGACTGAAAGCTGAGGGTCCCCTCTTTCCATGGGTACAAGAATTTTAAAAATTGGCCCTTGGGAACCGGAGATATCTGACTTCAAATCAGTAGTCCCCATCCAAGCCTGTTAATTGCTCTTCCGAGTCAGATATTTCAGGTTCTGTCTGACTTAAGGCCCCCATACATTAGGCCGACTTGTCCTTAGGACAAGTCGGACCCAATTCTCCTGTGAGCTGCCCGGCAGCTCCCCGGGAGGCTCACATGCAATTTGTCACTTGATGTGCCAAATTTACATGTGATAAATCGCTTGCGATTTACCACATGTTACGGGGAGCTGCGGGCGGTGAGGAGCAGGGGGCAGGAGGTGAGGGGCAGGGGGGGCGCCGGTGATCCTGGGGCACAGGGAGCCGTGTAAGAAGCCACTGCCGTCAGCGGGAGCAGTGGGGGCAGCGCAGAGTACGAGGGAGCCAGGCCGGGCAGGAGAAGACGCTGCCGGGCAGCGGCGGGACTCAGGAGCAGCAGAACACTTAAAAAAAAAAAAGCCCATACAAACGCATAGGAAGCCATTGATTGGCTGAGACCTCTCTCAGCCAATTAGCGATTGGCTGAGAGGGGTCTCAGCCAATCAATGGCTTCCTATGTGTTTGTATGGGCTTTTTTTTTTTTGAAGTGTTCTGCTCCCGGCGCCACTCGCGCTGCCTGGCAGCGTCTTCTCCTGCCCGGCTCTCTGGTACTCTGCACCGCCCCCCTGCTCCCGCTGATGGCAGCTTCTTCACCTCCTCTGCCGGGCTCCCTGCGCCGCTCCCCTGATCCCTCCGCCTGGCTCTGGTAGGTCCCCCCGCCAGCTGCAGTCCCCGCACGGCTCCGGGCAGTACATAAGATTTAGAAAATCTTATGTGCAGCCCGTCCGACCTGCCGACTCCGATCCGATGCCCACGGCGCCGCGCATCGGGTCGGAGGTCATCTCTCCATATGCGATTTGGGCCGATTTTACGGCCTAATTCATCCGAATCGGGCAAAATCGTGCCCAAATCTCATAGTGTATGGGGGCCCTTAGAGTTTTTCTGAGGATATATGCCAAAAGCTGGGACTCTCCCCTTTGATTGACACTAGTAGCTTGTCTCTACTGTGCCCAGAACCAGAGATATCAGCCTTCCAGCAGCTGGTTGCTGCTCTAGCTCCACACACCTGGTATGTAGTTTTATATCCTCATTGACAGATTGCTCTGCCTCCTGAACTGTGATCCCCTAGTACCCAATAGCATTTGGTAGGTGGGATTCTCTAGTTTTTAATTCCATTAAAATCTAAGAAATCTATTTCCGGGAACTGGAGATATCTGCAGTCAAGCAAGCTGTCCTCCCACCAAAAAATGATGAATAATAAGCCCACTCCACTATACACCCCTCCTATGCATATTAAACATCCTCTACCACCCTGGAAGTTATGTATCAGGGCCCCTTCATTCAGCCCAATGCCCCCTTCTCCCATCTCATCTCCCACCATCTGTGCAGTAAAGGGGTAATTAGTGGGAATTACTGATCCAGGCCCTACATACTGAGCGGTTGATATAATACCCCCTACTACCCGCGGGACATCAAAGCCTCCCCCACCCCTACCGCTGGAGGATCGGTAGGGGCCCCAATACATTGCTATGCCCAAGGGTGTACCTTACTGTTGACGCCCCTGTATGTATATATATGTATGTATGTATATATATATATATATATATATATATGTGTATGTATATATATATATATATATATATATATATATATATATATATATACACTTAACATCGGCACTCACCTTTCCTAGTTTTGGGGTGCCCTATGGCTTGCGACCACATTGTTTAAACAGACATTGGATGGGCTCTGCACACACTAAATTAACTGATAATAAATAGTGGAGATTTGGTTCATGAATTGATCAATGCATTTAAGCCTGCAGCCCCCGTCAAGGGACCCCACTGTTCTGCAGGTCCTACCACTATCGCTGAAAATGGCTGCAATACACATAGCTATCACATCAATGTTTGATACCAGGCATGCTATCTGGTCTGAAGCTCACAGCAGACTTTGCTTTTATAGGTGAGCAGCTACCAACACACCTGTCACTAATCATCTAGGGAAATGGCTAACACAAGCTCTGGAATCTTAGTTAAAAACAGGGTGCATGAGAGAATGTGACCACAATAAGACTAATTAAAAAAAATTAATCTAATAAACAATATATACACTTAACATCGGCACTCACCTTTCCTAGTTTTGGGG
Source organism: Crinia signifera (assembly GCF_055691185.1). Taxonomy (NCBI): domain Eukaryota; kingdom Metazoa; phylum Chordata; class Amphibia; order Anura; family Myobatrachidae; genus Crinia; species Crinia signifera. The sequence continues at coordinate 436,091,280 of NC_139217.1, read as the reverse complement.
TGCCCTATGGCTTGCGACCACATTGTTTAAACAGACATTGGATGGGCTCTGCACACACTAAATTAACTGATAATAAATAGTGGAGATTTGGTTCATGAATTGATCAATGCATTTAAGCCTGCAGCCCCCGTCAAGGGACCCCACTGTTCTGCAGGTCCTACCACTATCGCTGAAAATGGCTGCAATACACATAGCTATCACATCAATGTTTGATACCAGGCATGCTATCAGGTCTGAAGCTCACAGCAGACTTTGCTTTTATAGGTGAGCAGCTACCAACACACCTGTCACTAATCATCTAGGGAAATGGCTAACACAAGCTCTGGAATCTTAGTTAAAAACAGGGTGCATGAGAGAATGTGACCACAATAAGACTAATTAAAAAAAATTAATCTAATAAACAATATATACACTTAACATCGGCACTCACCTTTCCTAGTTTTGGGGTGCCCTATGGCTTGCGACCACATTGTTTAAACAGACATTGGATGGGCTCTGCACACACTAAATTAACTGATAATAAATAGTGGAGATTTGGTTCATGAATTGATCAATGCATTTAAGCCTGCAGCCCCCGTCAAGGGACCCCACTGTTCTGCAGGTCCTACCACTATCGCTGAAAATGGCTGCAATACACATAGCTATCACATCAATCACACTAGCTATCACACTAATGCATTGATCAATTCATGAACCAAATCTCCACTATTTATTATCAGTTAATTTAGTGTGTGCAGAGCCCATCCAATGTCTGTTTAAACAATGTGGTCGCAAGCCATAGGGCACCCCAAAACTAGGAAAGGTGAGTGCCGATGTTAAGTGTATATATTGTTTATTAGATTAATTTTTTTTAATTAGTCTTATTGTGGTCACATTCTCTCATGCACCCTGTTTTTAACTAAGATTCCAGAGCTTGTGTTAGCCATTTCCCTAGATGATTAGTGACAGGTGTGTTGGTAGCTGCTCACCTATAAAAGCAAAGTCTGCTGTGAGCTTCAGACCTGATAGCATGCCTGGTATCAAACATTGATGTGATAGCTATGTGTATTGCAGCCATTTTCAGCGATAGTGGTAGGACCTGCAGAACAGTGGGGTCCCTTGACGGGGGCTGCAGGCTTAAATGCATTGATCAATTCATGAACCAAATCTCCACTATTTATTATCAGTTAATTTAGTGTGTGCAGAGCCCATCCAATGTCTGTTTAAACAATGTGGTCGCAAGCCATAGGGCACCCCAAAACTAGGAAAGGTGAGTGCCGATGTTAAGTGTATATATTGTTTATTAGATTAATTTTTTTTAATTAGTCTTATTGTGGTCACATTCTCTCATGCACCCTGTTTTTAACTAAGATTCCAGAGCTTGTGTTAGCCATTTCCCTAGATGATTAGTGACAGGTGTGTTGGTAGCTGCTCACCTATAAAAGCAAAGTCTGCTGTGAGCTTCAGACCTGATAGCATGCCTGGTATCAAACATTGATGTGATAGCTATGTGTATTGCAGCCATTTTCAGCGATAGTGGTAGGACCTGCAGAACAGTGGGGTCCCTTGACGGGGGCTGCAGGCTTAAATGCATTGATCAATTCATGAACCAAATCTCCACTATTTATTATCAGTTAATTTAGTGTGTGCAGAGCCCATCCAATGTCTGTTTAAACAATGTGGTCGCAAGCCATAGGGCACCCCAAAACTAGGAAAGGTGAGTGCCGATGTTAAGTGTATATATTGTTTATTAGATAAATTTTTTTTAATTAGTCTTATTGTGGTCACATTCTCTCATGCACCCTGTTTTTAACTAAGATTCCAGAGCTTGTGTTAGCCATTTCCCTAGATGATTAGTGACAGGTGTGTTGGTAGCTGCTCACCTATAAAAGCAAAGTCTGCTGTGAGCTTCAGACCTGATAGCATGCCTGGTATCAAACATTGATGTGATAGCTATGTGTATTGCAGCCATTTTCAGCGATAGTGGTAGGACCTGCAGAACAGTGGGGTCCCTTGACGGGGGCTGCAGGCTTAAATGCATTGATCAATTCATGAACCAAATCTCCACTATTTATTATCAGTTAATTTAGTGTGTGCAGAGCCCATCCAATGTCTATATATATATATATATATTATTTATATAAATTTGGTCTATCTATAATACTTTAACTGACCCGGCATATACTGGGTCACCTTAGTGTCCATCTCCGTGCTTTGCTCCGCCCTTCTGGAAACCCCCTTCTGAAAATCCTGCGTTTGCCCCTGTCACCACTAAAATTACAGCTGCAGACAATTTTTATTTTCAATAGGAGTACCCTCTTCATTAACCCCCATCGGTTGGTGAGAGTCCCACCTTCCTCACTATGGCCCTTATTGTGATCGGTGCGTACTTTCCCGAATTCTTACGTAGCGGTCCGCACGCCACGCTGTGCGGACATCGTCCGTAGAAACGCCCACGAGCCTCCGCATTTGGACGGACTCACTCTTTAAGAAGAGGGCGTGTGTACGGACGACATACAAAACATGCGTGTGCGGTGGACACACTCAGATTCTGCACGGTGTTACAGCGTATGCACGGTCTTACCGCGTATGCACGGTCTTACCGCGTCAGAATGGACGGGAACCTGCCTGTACGCACCGATGCGGTGTATTTACGCACAAATCACCACCACTCTTATCTGAATCCCCAAATCGATCACATGACACACTTAGGCAATTAGCCAACCTCATTGAAAAGGGATTGTTTATCCTGGTCATCTATTATTTATCTAATTGATAATTAAACACTTAAAACCACTTTACATTAACCCTAACATTCCCTTTCAATCACTGCTATGCAATAAAAACATCTATGTACTGTATATACCTTTTGCACCTTACATAACTAAACATCAACATTTTTACTTATTTCCGTATATTTATACTTAAACTGTAAAATAATAAAATAACACACAGACCACTTCGTACTTAAACTGAAAAATTTATTTACATAAAACAAAACAAAAAATGAAATTACTGCAGCAGGAGGTTGCACAGGTCCTGTACGTGGGCCGACATCCGCATTAGGTCCTGCTGCAGCCTCATGAGGGCCCCTCTTATACCCTGGCCTTCTTCCGGGTCATCTGTGGGCATGTGAAAGGGGGTTCAACATTAATTATGCTACTCAGGTACACCTTGTACAGTCAATCCTAAGTACCTACAGCATGAGAAATCATACATACAAACAATTACATAGCCAATACTGTATCTAAAGGCAGAAAATATATGATGCTGCCACACACACACACACACACACACACTGGCTTACACAACAGAATATGTGACTCATAAACTTCACAATGTATCTATCAAAATCACAACACCACTTGAGCCTCACTCACACTTCTCCTGCCAAAACACTCACCAATCTACTCGAAAGCTACACCCACTACAACATGCCACATTTAGCCATACATATATACCTGCATGTCACTGCTTAATAGCAAACTGCATGATAGATAGATAGATAGATAGATAGATAGATAGATAGATAGATACATATATAGATGGATGGATGGATACCACATTTAAAGGCTAGCCTAGTCCCTCTACCCCTTACTTCCTGAATCATTGTCACATTGCCAGATAGGTGAAACTGCTGCACTAATCCGCTTCCTTACACCAAACAATTTATAAAGTCAATCCATCCTACAAAATTGCTTTGCAAAATACATGGCAGCAACACGTGTCAACTGGCTAGAGGGGGGCCCAGGGGAAATGGCCACTTGTCACTCCATTATAAATCACGCCTTACCATACTCCATTTATGTTTTATTTGTGCTTGTATAGAAAGGCCCTCCATAAATAAACACTCCTGATTCAAGGTTTTTTGCTTGTCCCTATAACCCCTAAGTGTGTCTGTTGTAACCCACTTTTGTTTATTAATTAATAATAGAGTAAAGCACACTAGATTCAGCAGTGGTACCTAACAAATAGTACTAACAACAATTATTAATGATGCCTTATGTTTACCTACCAATTACTTCTTCCTCCACCACCTCACATGCCTCCTCCTCGTCCATTCCCTCCGAGGCCACTTCTTCAATGGCCTCCTCAAGGCCCACTTCTTGGGCGGCCTCCTCCTCCGCCACTTCTTGGGCGGCCTCCTCCTCCGCCACTTCTTGGGCGGCCTCCTACCCCTCCGCCACTTCTTCAGGGGCCTCCTCCTCCTGGCCCTGCTCACGGGCCCGTCTTGCACGGTCACGTGCTGTAAGGAAAATCAAAATGCAGAGTGTTAAATAAAGCACATGATTTGTTCATTCATCATGCATCCAAAAAAATTACATATTAGACCCACATTACAGCATGTCAAACATGAAGTACCACACAGATAGTGTATGCCATGTTTAACTCATGATCAACCAGGTTACCATATTGCCAAAAAAAAGGTCATGGAAGCATTAATGTAAAATTGCCCATTTAATGTGTAAACACTTACATCGTGCTATGCTGGCCCTTATTTCCTGGAGCTTTTCTGGCTGTCTCCGCCTCAGATCAGACCATCGCCGCTCCAGCTGAGCGATGGTCCTGCGCACCTGGGTGCGCGTGAATATGCGCCTGCGGGCTGCGGCATAGGCATGACGCTTCTGCCTATTTGTAATTAAAGGGCCCCGCACGCCCCAGCCTGGTCTCCATAACGGAGACCAGTGCCCTCAGCTCCACGGGAGAGAAGGGTGCTGCTCTCCCATAGGCCACCGTCTTAGCAATGGCACAATTCAAGCAATCATGTCCTGTAATTGGTTGTTCAGAGTGATATTTGGTATTAACTTTATTGTTCATTTTGTCATTAACAGCATGTATGCGCCACAACAGACGGCTAACCAATTGCATCGCCAAACCACACTTGCTGTACCTTTGCATAGTTGAGCAGACCATGCCATTACTTAGTATCTCCTAAACAGACAGGGTGAAAGAAGTTTGCAACCCATTATATATAATCTATTACATTCACCAAACATGGGTGAAAACAACAGGTGAAATAGTCTGCATCACTAGCCATTTACACCTAACTCTACAAGGTACTAAACAGCTTTATTATAGTGAAAGCTATACAGCAGAAACATAGCAAATAGTGCAAGACCTTTTCCCAATATTAGGCCATGGTGCCATGTGTACACTTACCTTCTACTGGCCCACACTAGATATGTGGAATGCAATGTAGCTAGCATTAAGCCAGTATTTGGACACCTTTCCCATGTGATTTGGATGCAAGCACTGATTACTATTGCCTGAGTGGTGGACTGGATTTACATATGGAATGGTTAGTGTCATTTGCAGTACATACCAAACAAGTGCACAGTACAAATGTACATTCACATTTACATTTCATGTGTGACCACAGTTTTAGTTGGTCATTGGAGTACAAATCTGCAATTAGCTACTAAATCAGACTTAATAAGTTTGCCAGGTTTTGGTTTTTATTTTTCCGCTGGTAGGGGCGTGGCCTATGCGCCGCACGGTCTACGCTGCCGTACGGAACGCTGCCGTACGGAACGCAGGGTGTCGCTGATGTACGCCAATTACAGAAATAGGATATAAAGGTGTGCTCGAAAACTGCAATGTTGTTGCAAACATGGCTGGCTCACAATCTGAGGAAGAGCAGGTGTGCCAAGACCTGTTTGCCCGCATGGACTCCAACACCAGCTATGTCCCCCTCAACCCAGACCAGCCAGTGGGAGAAGAGCAGCCAGATGGGCCATCTACATCAGGCCAATCGGCAGCTGGCCCATCTTCAGCCTCAGCAGAATCATTGGGAAGACAACAGGTGGCTTCCCAACAGAGTAGCCAGGCCAGCACTTCAAGTACAGTGACAGGTGGCCGTGGCCGTGCCCGTGGGCGTGGCCGAAATAGGGCAACAGAGGAACCAAGCAGCAGAAACATGGCATTCGAAGCGCAGGAGCTTGCCATCCTGGTACCCCATGCACGGGATTGGATCGAGTGTCCACAGGACAGGTTGACACACACAAGGAGATGGAAGATTTAGGAGGACATAACGGCAGAGATTAATGCTCCACAAGTTCGTGAGACGGAGCACGTTAAGAAGAGGCAAGTTCATGTGTGTTACATTTGAGCAGTACAAGACCAGTAATGTTTACATTAGATGTTAGATGGAGTTGGTCAATGGCCGGTCACGTTGCTTGGAGCCACAGACATGTTTGCCATGTCATTTAATCGATAGTTAATGTAGGGTGAGTGTGAATGTATCTTCTAAGGGTTGTTTTTATATTTTCATTGAATGTAAGTTGTGTGTAATGAAGCACATGTTGTAATCTGTTGCAGATTGCAATGGGTGGTACAGCAAACATGAGGAGTGACATGTAGTAATATGTAAACTTTCATTGCAGGTGGCACGACTTCAAAACCAACCTCAAGAAGAAATTGACCCAGCGGTGGGAACACAGCCACACCTCTGGGGCTGGCCCCATGCCAGGAAAACTGAAGCTCACCCCCAAGGAGGAGATGGCAGAGTGCTGCATTGCAGTAGAGGAGGTCCGGGGGGTGAGCACCATCGATAGCGAGGCCCCAGCGGAAGTCTTTGCTTCTTTTCTTGAAGGTGATTATTTGCCATGCCATAAGTAGCTGGTCCTAATTTTGCATGGAATGTGTTGTAATTGTAATTTTCACTTTCACCAGCATCCCCACCGCTTGGTCCAGAATCTCTTGAGGTTGAGGAGTCTGTGCCACCTGCCACCAGTGCCAGGCACGTGCAGCAGCAGCAGCCACCGGCCGAGGCCCAATACGACAGGTGGGTGCAGGTGCTTTCCCATATTCAGCAGCAGGGAGACTTTGCATCAGAGCGGATGCGTAGGACCGAGGAGGTAATGCAGGGTTTGGTCAGTACCCAGCAGACTATCGCTGGGAGCCTGCAGGCTATGGCTGCCACCCAGCAATCAATTGCTGCAAGCCTGCAGGTGCTGACTGATCAAGCCCTGCGCCAAAATGACCTCCTCCTCCACCATAATGAGCTTATGGTGGAGCTAGTTGCCAGCAATAGGGTCCTATTGTCATCCGTTTCTGGTGCATTACCACCAGCAGCACTCCCTGCTGCCAGAGGGGGAACACCATCCCCCCCCTCACCAGCATCTGCTCCACCTGGGCCAACATCCCAACGTGGCCGTGGTCGAAGAGCTGCTGCACGTGTCAAGGAGCCTACCAGGGCCAAACGTTCCCGCAAATGAACTTGTGTCCGCATTAATCTCCACCCTTATGTCTTGCCAAATCTTTAATTGAGCTGTGTGTGTCAGCTTCCTTTGTCCAATCCCGTGCAGAGGGTACCCACATTTGCCCTCGTTTCGAATGTCATGTTTGGTTCCCCTGTTGCCCTCTTTCGGCTAGCATTACTGTCTGCTGTACTTGAAGTGTTGGTGCTATACTTTTGTTGTGAAGCCACCTGATGTTTTCCTAATGATTCTGCTGTGGTTCTGTATATCCCAAATTCATTGATTTATTATATATTATTTTTGTACAGTCCTGGCATGGTACCTTTTATTTTGTTACGGTTTTCTTTTTTTTTTTTTATTGTAATAAATGATTATTTGTATCCCCAAATGTGTGGTTTAATAGTTACATGTAGAAGTGACATGTCTATTTCTATTATTGATAGTAAGTTCTGTCCATTGTTTGCAGTGTAAAAGTGTGTGAAAAGTGCAGCATATATGTGTGTGTTTAGTAATGGTCCATTTAAGCTGCAATGGTTCCAATTGAAGCAGTGACAAGCGTGTAATTAATGAGTAATGAGTAAAGGAGTGGATTGTATTGTGTTCAGCTGACATTGGTTGTATTGATTAGGCGTTCCGCTTGCCTAGCGCATGAACGAGTGGTGTCCGCAAAGCAATACTTGCTTATGGACACCGCTTATTTCTTGCCTTTTTGTTCGCGTGCATTCGGTGTGCTGTCCGAATGCACGCCTACCAAAATGAGTGCACTCCCTCGTGTCCGCCCATGTTTCCGCCCAGTTTAGCCCACTTTGAAAGTACGCCCCTGTGTAGTTCTGAATGATGCCCATAATAGGCCCATATTTCACGAGTGATTGCGGTGCACATTTCTGTACGGTATTGGGGAGTACAAGTACGGAGACCATACGTGGCACATGCGCATAGCGTTCCCCACGCATGTGCAGACGGCTAAAAAACGCCATCCGAAAGTATTTGGAAATTTACGCATCGACCAGAATAAGGCCCTATATATCTGCAAAAATCACCATGCACCTCGACCATCGCCTGAACAGTGCACAGTGATGGTACTGGCGGCCAGACCCTTGGGATGGATAGGGCCCAGATCGATTGGGCTGTGTATGTATGGGTTTCTAGGTCAACAGTGTCTAGGTCGACAGTCAAAAGGTTGACTACTAATGGTAAACAGTCAATAGGTTGACACATGAAAAACATCCACATGGTCAAAAGGTCGACGTGAGTTGTTCATGTTTTTTGTTGTCTATGTCGACAAAGGTCAACATGGACATCATATTAGTGTGCTTCAGGCATACGGCCAGATGCACTAAGATTTAAAAGTGATACATTGGAGAGTGATAAACAGCCAGCCAATCAGCTCCTGTCTGACATTTTTCAAACACAGTCTGTGACATGACAGGTAGGAGCTGATTGGCTGGCTGTTTATCACTCGCCATTTGATCACTTTTGGAGCTTAGTGCATCTAGCCCATGGTGAGCTACATAGCTGAGTGGGGGCTGTGGCCAGGTGACTGATCGGGGGGGAAAGGGGTTGAGCGGTGAAGCGAAGGTGCTGGATGGCTGAGAGGGTAGTGTTAGAGGTGTAGGGGGAGAGGATTAGGGTGCCTACGGAGCCCCTGTCGGGATTCTCCATATCAGAATGCCTTTTGACTGTCTACATTCCCACTGCCAGAATATCATATGTATCCCTGGATCTGGTCTGAGATCTGCTGCACCATTGTTACGCCACTGCACACCCTCCCACCACCCACCCTCACCTTGACGCTCACACTGATCATGGAAGGGCCACTGGTGACCATATTTTGAAGACCATTGAAGCCATGGCCAGGACAACATGCAGTCAGCTGGGTATACAGAAGAACAGCATGACTTTCCACAGGCAAAACGAGCACATAGCTCTGGATGTGAGGTGCACTGCAGAGCATGCCAGGAGTTGTAGACTCTGTGGAGCACCTCACATCCAGAGCTATGTGCTTGTGTTGCCTGTGGAAAGTCAAATGTGGTGGCTGAGAAACAGAATTTCGCAGAGACCCCGCTGACTGGATATGACAGACAGCAATTAGGATCACTTACACAAAATATTCTACTGGGTAACCCAGAGGCATAAAAAAGCAGCGCTGCACACTTTAAATGGTACAAATTTAATGTAAAATACACAATTTATAAAACAATGGCACACAATAATTCATTACAATTGGATTGGGGGGGGGGGATGGGGTGAGGAGTGTCCTCACCAGTATATAGTGGGTTAGGGACAGTTTGTAGCCAGTCCTTCAAATAAGTATGGAGGGATAGGGGGGTAACTCCGGAGGTATGTATATTTACCAGGCTGATCGCCAAAAGTTGGTTGGAAGTCCGTTTTTGATGACCGTTCCAATGGATCTTGTGAAAATGAGCAAACCGCTTCACTGGCTTTGGCAGTTCCTCTTTACGGAGTTCAGTCCACCTTTGCGAGATGAATGCAAGCAATCCTCCTGATGATATGGAATACTTCAGCAGAAAAAGGAAAAGAGGAATGTCCTTTTTGGTTGGGTGCACCTATATACGTTTAAAATATAACTTTTAATGAGAATATATAAGAATTTTTGCGAAGTGTTAAAATTAATACACACAGAGATTAGACATACAAAGAATAAAGTCGGAAATAACAATTAATTAAAATTAAAGGTGGCAGACAGAAAGCTCTCTCTTAATGTTCTTCTCTAGATTGTGGATGGATTGGTGTAAGGGCACCTAGTTTTTTATTTTATATGCAGACCTTTTATATATATGCTGCTTATTGGTTGTGCCCGCTCTGCGGATACCCACAGTGTCTCTGCTGATAGTCCTCACCCACCAGGTCAATGGCCCGTTTACCCAGATTGTAACTGGGACAGAAAGTGGGCTGTTACCATGTGTGGTATGAGATTTTAATACATGAGGTTAATTGAGAACCTGGCGATGGGTCTCAAAAAATATATGTCAATTTACAGGACTTGCTACCAGGATCTATCAGACTACCGCGTTATAGTACTGGTCTGAGATCACTGATAACAAATAAGTGGTGTGTGTAGGTTGGCTCACCGCATGTCCCTTGAGGAAGCGGCTAACTGTCCCTTTTAATTGTGTCATGGATACAAGCTCAATGGCTGGGCACATAGGGATAGAAGGCACCAGTGAAATCACCAATGGTGCCCCGCTATTTATTAGAGGGACTGCTCTGGATTAAATATTGATGCACATATATTGTAGAGCATTCACATACCCTGTTCATGGATATGCCCACACACCTAATAAATGCAGACTCTTTCTAAGCCAGAAATTAATTAGCGTTGAGTCAATGCCCATTTACCCTGCATGTAGCAGGGACAATTCATATGGGTCGGTAATTATACACAAAACTGGTCACAAATAATTGGGACTGACATTTTTCCACTGCGAGCCCGCAAGTGGAAATTAAAGTCTCCAGTGATTCAGAGCCATAAATGTCATCACCGTCTGCGCTGTCAGTATGTACCGACGTAGCAGCGGTTTAGTGTGGGCAAAGTGATTAGAGACATATATATTAGGGATTACGCAAGATCACTGTGGTGTAGTATCCACACAGTGCTGCAGGACCTGTATATCAGATCTAAGCAGCCGGTTCGTCCCTCCCACTGACCCACAGTGTACGCTCAGTGGCTGGGTACAAGAGGGTTAGAGACGCCGGTATGAGTGACTGTCTGGCCCCGCTACCCTTACAAGGGCTGTGGGGTGACACTGAGTGTTACACACAATCAAAATACATCCTATTAATGAAAATAATAAAGAGGAGAGAGAGCTGGTTCTGTCTGCGCACCGCTAGCCGGCACGCGCTTCGCAGAACAGCTTTTTCAAGCTGACTGGATATGACAGACAGCAATTAGGATCACTTACACAAAATATGCTACTGGGTAACCCAGAGGCATAAAAAAGCAGCGCTGCACACTTTAAATGGTACAAATTTAATGTAAAATACACAATTTATAAAACAATGGCACACAATAATTCATTACAATTGGATTGGGGGGGGGGATGGGGTGAGGAGTGTCCTCACCAGTATATAGTGGGTTAGGGACAGTTTGTAGCCAGTCCTTCAAATAAGTATGGAGGGATAGGGGGGTAACTCCGGAGGTATGTATATTTACCAGGCTGATCGCCAAAAGTTGGTTGGAAGTCCGTTTTTGATGACCGTTCCAATGGATCTTGTGAAAATGAGCAAACCGCTTCACTGGCTTTGGCAGTTCCTCTTTACGGAGTTCAGTCCACCTTTGCGAGATGAATGCAAGCAATCCTCCTGATGATATGGAATACTTGGCTGGCTGGTCCCCAAGGGTACTCTCCTCAATCCCCAGTAAACATCTGACGCGTTTCTCTGCTCTGAATAGCAGCTTTATCACAACACAATTAGGATCACAACACATGATTCAACACTGGGCAGATGAGGTTTTGCCTTGTTTACAGATCCGGATCTGAGTCCCGGGAACAAGTTTGGATGTTCGGATGCTGGAACTGCACATCTCCACTTACAACCTTCAGAGTTCCACCGATGTAGGAATGACCGTCTGAATCTGAACTGTGTGAGCGTCATACCAAACCCGCAGAAATGGAGACAGTTTGGATGTATAGAGGATGCACTGGATCCGTACCTTTCCTGGGAACAAAACTATAAGTTGTGTACTGTAGGAACCAAATATGTATTTTATGTAAGAACCAAAGCTGTATTTCTGTGCTTTTTAGTGATGTATGCAAATGTCTTTAGCTGTGATTTAGGGCCTGATCCACCATGGGTGGCTAATCAGAGAAAATGCAGCTGATTTCATGCAGAAAGCCACTGCATTCACAGATCCATTCTCAAATCCCAGAACATCGAAGAGTACCTTCCATCTGTGCAAACTGTGAGCAAGTCCGAGGCTTCCACTAATCTGCAACTGAGATGGGCTGGAAGTGGTCAGCGCTGACTTCAGGGACCCACTTCAAAATGCCTGGGCACGTCTGTACTTTTTCAAGCACACCCAGAAAATGCCATGTATCACTCATAAAAGCCCAGGTTCCTGTCAATCAAACTGACTACTATGAGATTACTAAGCATTCACATTTTCAGTCACTACTTCAATGCGGCCCTTAGTACGTAGTGGCTGTACACCGTTAGGTACATTTTGTAGCTTTTGGGATTTGTACTGACACTCTGATCCGCCTCTTGTGTACAAAGACGCCATCATGTGTGGGATATTAGTTGAACAATGGCCTTCTCAGAACCCTATGGTGGTCCAATATGGCTGTCGGCAAGCAGTCGGAGCCATTTTAACTTAAAAGAGGATTGCCCTTGCAAGCTGTGACATGCCCCCAAAATGTTTATGACCCGTCTGCATTTCTGTTTCCGCTCCTGTTAACTCCCAAAAACTGTCCCTGAACTGTGCCTCCTCCAAACACAGGCTACCTGTCAGCCTGCATACGGCCAGCAATGAAAAACCATCACTGGCTTTCATCGCAGGATGGCCTTGCACATGCGCCTGTGTGCTTGTGCAGTGAGTGGATCAATAATCGATTGGGCTGAGAATTCACAGCTCAGCTATTGGGTCTAAATCAGGCCTAATATGTTTTTTCAATTTGACCAGAAACGTCGTATTGTGCCGCCATCATTGAGGTGTATATCCACCGTTAGAATCCAAACTGTACCTTGTGTAGGAACCAATTCTGCTAATAATGAGGCTAAAGTGAAAGAAGATAAAGCACCATCCAATTAACTTTGTTTGAAAATGATAGGTGGGAGTTGACCACCAAATGTTAATGAAAGGGATGAGTCTCTACTGTTAAACCAAATAAAAAAATCGTCAGATCAGGGGCAGGTACTAATTATGGGGGATTTTAACTATCCAGACATTGACTGGACAAATGAGACACTGTAAGTCAGAAAAAAGCAGAGGGTTCATAAACTTACTCAAGGACCATTTACTCACACAATTGGTAGAAACTCCAACTCAAAACGATGCACTATTGGATTTAATATTAACAAACAACATAGATCTAGTTTCAAATACCAAAGTAATAGAACACCTAGGGAACATTGATCACAACATGATCTCACTTGAAATCAACTTCTGCAAACTTCAACATACAGGACCGGCTAAAATATTAAGTTTTAGAAAAGCTAACTTCGAATTATTCAGGGAATCTTTAAAAGAAATTGAGTGGGAGGCGTTATTTGAGGGGAAGAATGCAGAGGAAATGTGGGAAACACTAAAAAATGTGCTTGAATCATTAACGATTAAATACATCCCAAAAGGCAATCAAGTTAAATTCAATAAGAAAAAGCCATCATGGATGGATAAAAAAGTAAGGCCAGCAATCAACAATAAGACAAAAGCATTTAAATTTTATAAGGATAACGTGAATGACGAGGCATTCAGCAAATACAAAGAATTAAATAAAATCTGTAAAGGGGTAATCAAAGTAGCTAAAAGGGAAAATTAGGAGTGCATAGCCTCCGAGAGCAAAACCAATCCCAATTTTTTTCAAACACATCAATAGTAAACGAATAATTAAAGAGAACATAGGCCCATTAACTGATATTAATGGTAAAAGCATTAAAGCATTACAGAGGATAAGGGAAAAGCTGAACTGTTAAATTAATTTTTCTCATCAGTGTTCACCATGGGAGAACAGACAGTGGAACCTACAGGTACTACAAATGGGACGAGCAATCCAGATCTTAATATTATTTTCACGACAGACGAGATTAAATTGCGTCTCAGCAAAATCAAAACAAGCAAATCACCAGGCCCAGATGGGATTCATCCTAGGGTACTCATGTAACTAAGGGAGGAATTAGTAACCCCTCTGTATCATATTTTTTGATAACTCACTTACATTGGGTAAGGTACCAAAAGACTGGAGATTAGCTGAGGTAGTGCCAATATTCAAAAAAGGAAAAAGGGATGACCCAGCTAATTATAGGCCTGTGAGCTTAACATCAATAGTGGGTAAATTATTTTAGGGATTTTTAAGGGATGGTATCCAGAAATATTTGGATGTTCATAGTTTAATTAGTACTAACCAACATGGGTTTGTTAAAAATCGTTAATGCCAAACAAATTTACTAGGCTTCTATGAGGATGTCAGCAAAAATCTGGATAATGGAAATGCTGTAGACGTGGTCTTCCTAGATTTTGCTAAGGCCTTTGATACAGTGCCGCACAAGAGGTTGATAAACAAAATGGAGGACCTGGGACTAGGGGTAAGAATTTGTAGATAGGTAGGGAACTGGCTGTGTAATAGAGAACAGAGAGTGGTTGTGAATGGCGCAGTATCAAATATGATACCAGTACTAAGTGGAGTGCCACAGGGGTCGGTGCTAGGGCCAATTTTATTTAACATATTTATTAACGATATTGGGGAGGGAATACTCGGCAATGTTTCCATCTTTGCTGATGACACAAAACTGAGCAGAGTAATTAAATCAACCGAGGATGTCTCCACGCTTCAGAACGATCTAAATAAACTTGATAAGTGGGCAAAAAAGTAGAAAATGAGGTTCAATGTAGATAAATGCAAGGTTAGGGCACCTTGGGAGACATAACCAATGTGCTACTTATAACTTAAGCGGGGAGGCATTGGGTAATTCAGAACTTGAAAAGGATCTAGGAGTCCAAAAAGATAACAAATTGAGGTGTAGTGCTCAATGTCATATAGCAACAACTAAGGCAAACAGAATACTAGCATGCATAAAACGGGGTATGGAGACTAGGAACGCAAATGTAATTATGCCACTGTACAAAGCATTGGTTAGACCACACCTAGAATATTGAGTACAATTCTGGGCCCCGCACTATAAAAAAGACATCATAGAACTGGAAAAAATCCAAAGAAGAACGACAAAGCTAATAAAGGGATTGGAGAATTTAAGCTATGAGGACAGATTGAACAAATTGGGATGCTTAACATGTACAAATATATTAGGGGCCAATATATGGAACTGTCAAGTGCCCTTTTTACTGCAAGGAAGGACTCTAGGACATGCGGGCACGAGTTTAGATTAGAAGAAAAAAGATTTTGTTCCCTTAGAAGGAAAAAATTTTTTACGGTCAGGGCAGCAAAACTATGGAACTCTCTTCCTGGTGAGGTGGTGTCGGCAGACACAATAAATACATTCAAAATAAGGTTGGACAAACATTTATTGGTTAAAAACAATCTGACTTTAAAAGTATAAAATATCAGTATTCACTCCATATGGCAAGGGTTAAGCTATTAAACCAAGGTTGAACTTGATGGATGCAAGTCTTTCTTCAGCCTTAACTACTATGTAACTATTGGCCTTATTCTAATTCACTCTTTCTGACTAAATCCTTCTTAGATGGACAAAACCATGTGCACTGCAGGTGAGGCAGATGTAACATGTGCAGAGAGAATTAGATTTGGGTGAGTTATTTTGTTTCTGTGCGGGGTAAATACTGGCTGCTTTATTTTTACACTACAATATAGATCTCACTTTGAAGTAAAACCCCACCCAAATCTAATTCTCTGTGCACATGTTACATCTGCCTCACCTGCAATGCACATGGTTTTGTCCATCTAAGAAGGATTTTGTCAGAAAGAGTGAACTAGAATAAGGCTCTATGTAACTATGATTGGCTGGTGCGTTATCTCCTTTTACCTTATCTCCACTTTAACCCCAGTTTATCTCTTCTCCAGGCTTAATACATCTGCCCCAATGTGTGCTATAGGGACAATACGGGCTCATAATTGAGCGCACAGAGAAAGCGGTCCCAAGTTTTAGAGTATTTTTGCGTCAAACGTTCAAATAACCTCTTTCTATATTTTCACAAATCATAAATGATTAAATTACTCTTATATCTATTCATGGTATATTGTGTGAGGTATGAAAAAGTCTCTAAATTGTGGAATGACTATGCACACAATATGCATGTGGACTACATATTATACACACATTTATAAGATGCACAAAAAAACCCCCAAATAATCCAAGGTCCTTACAAGCGTTTCTTTTGTCCCGTTCATTAAATGGCAGCAATTCAGTTTGGGTTCTGGAAATATGCATCTTCCTATGTAGAGAGGAGCAGATGGCAGGCACCCCACCACACTCTGCAATGCCATGGCACTGCAGGGAACTCACAGCACTCTAGTGATGGATGCGCTCTCTGAAGGGAGGAGATAGGGAGCATTCCCACTAGAGAACATAAATAAATATCTAGATAATAGGATAATATCTAGAAATGAATATTGGAATATAAAACTGAACACAAGTAAGTGTAAAACCTGACTCAATTTATTATTAATAATAATAATAATAATAATAATAATAATAATAATAATAAGTCCCTATTCATATTAAACTATAAGGTGGGTGATAAGGGAGGTTATTCTGGTTGACACGCAGCGCTGCATGTCTTTTAAATCCCGCCGGCAGAAATGTCCGCCTCCCTTCACACGCAGGTATCCCCACACGGTTTCAGCCTTTGGGCGATGGACCACATCATTGGATGGTTGCCGACCATCGAATGATGTGAAAGGAGCACGCAAATCAAAGGCATTCTCTGGAGTCTTAGGTGTGCGTGCATCCTGTGCGTTGACAGGGCGGGCAGCCGACATCACCCCGCAACCGCACCACGGACGCATTAGCATGGGAACGCCCAGCGTTTTCATGGGAACACCCAGCATTTGCACATGCGCAGAAATGTGCATGTGAAGATGACAGATATCTGTGTGCATGAACCAGAATAAGGTCCAATATATCTATATAATAACTCTAAATATTGCGATTGCATTGCTATTATGTGAGCGCTTTGCTACACAGCACATCACCGGCAAGCCCTGGCTGATGCTAGGTGTACGAACACCATGTTTCGGGTCACAGTGGCTGCATGAGACATCATTAAACCATCACGCCCCCCCCCCCTTCCCTCCTGGAACGGTCCAGACACTACTCCGTTGTCCACAAAACTCCCTCACATTATGACAGTGAACTATACCTCCTAAAGTTCTGCGGAAGCCAATATTCCTTATTACAGAAGAAGAAATTTGTGGATCAAAACTTCCATCCCATCTTCAGGTGAGGAGAAATCTATTTTATAGAACGTTAAAAATCAATTTAAAGAAAAAGTTGAAACCATTAACAGACCACTGGGACCATCACAACGAGAGGAACAAAGTCTTTGTGACTTCTGTCTTTTCATTGTTGCAATGTGCGTTAAAGCCTGGTTCCCTGCACCGCCTGCTATCGCTGCTCCTTACCACGATTTTCTATTCTTTCAAATGTTGGATGCTTATGGTGTAGTTCACCAGAATGTATCGCAAGTAGCTGTGAAGAAGCTTAGCAATCATCTCTGGTACCTAACTCATGAATGGGCAGCACTGGCTTTGCTGAATTATCCTGTCCCTCTAGATATACAAAGAAGAATGGTGGAAACAATATGTGGTGAAGAGATGAAGACTGACCCTTCACCATTCTACAAAAATCACCAGGAATTGCGCATAAGGATAGGCCCAAAAGATTTACCTCAGGATTTCTCCGGAAATATGAGTGACTTCGTGGACCTTTCAAAAGGTACAATTTGCCACTGGACTTTCTAAACAGCAATCCAAGCAAGTGGGATGAGACTGCGTCCTTCAAACCATCTCAAATTTTTTTCCAAGACTTCTTGGTTGTGAACAACACTGCAGACCGAGGTGTTGCCCTGACTCAGGAGTACCTCAGTCAAGTAAACAAGGAAAAAGACTTCCAAGACCTTATTTTGGTTGCCCAATACACACGACGAGCGAAAATAACCAATACCAAAGAAGCATTATCGGTAGACTTGTTTAAGTGATTTTAACAATTTTTCAGCATATCGTAGCTCAAACATATTAGCTTTCAATTGTAATATTTTATCATTCTGGTCTGATTATGTATTTCCACCCTTGTCCTTTATGTTATAAGACACATTTTGGGATGGCTAATACCCCAAATGCGTCAAACTTCAGATTATTTGTATTTTTCAAAAGTAATAAAATTCTTGTGAATAATTCCGATTAACTTCATATTTTACATAGGCTCTCAGAATAGCAAAAGGAAAAAAATAGAGGGCATCTCACCTTCAAATTTAAAAATTTACCCAAAATAAGTGACACCCTAGCTAAGAGGCCACGGCACACAGTTTGTGAACCACTGCTGTATCATTTTCCGTCACTAAATGTAAGAGGCTCATACCCAAAAATGAATCCCCAGACGATTATTCTTTCCTTACCAATCTTTACAGTCTGGAGAACAAGGTCTGCCAGGAAATGGTTTACTAGCGTTGCCAGGCACAGATTAGTTTACCAGGTTTCCCATTGGTGAATCGGGATTAATCACTCTATAGAACATGTTCCCATGTGCTCTATAGTCCATTGGCGATGTGCTTTGCACCACTCCAACCATTAATTGGCTTTGCACATGGAGATCTGTACGGCTGCTCAGCCACGGGAAACCAATCCATATACTGCCATTACTTCCAGAGACAATTTGGAAATTAGTAGTCAGTACAGCTGGTTATTATACAATATGTGCTTCAGAACACATTTGTGCTCTTCTATGATACTCTATAGTTTTCTGTAATAACTGATGTGTCCTTTCCGACCATGATTTAAGTGAAGACAATTAGCCCCTTGCCAGGTCCCATGCAATTTGACTGCCCAAATGTCTTTCTCGCTCAAAATGTGTCTTATTCACATACATAAAACTAGGAGTGACAAAACTACTTTTTCTAGCTAGCACTAACCATTGTGTGACATTTGTATATCTGTGTGTCAATCTGTCTAAAAAGGGCTCTGAAGCCAATGTCTGTGGCTTATCTCACACCAAGTTCTGTTGTGTTTCACCTGTGGTTACAGGCGTGGAGTTGATTTTACAAAGTGTGGCGAGTGCAGCGAGCCACTGAGCCCGAATCGTGGTGAGCTCCGCAAGGGGACACAGATTCCATGACGTGTATTCCGTGTCCCCTAGCGCTGCCACGATTCTGGCTCGCCACACTTTATAAAATCAAATCCACGCCGACGTGGATAGTGGGGTATTAACAGGTCAGAAGGACGCATAACGAAAATTTTCACACCTGCCATATCCTACATCTGAAACAGTAATGACGACATGTGTTAACTGGCAACTGGATTTCAGTGAACAATAAAGAAGAAAAAAAAACATTCAACGATGTTCAATAATAGCAAATAACAAGTCCAAGAAACGCTAAAAAACAGTCATTCGTCACTTTCTGCAATCCTTTCAAATGCAGCTGATGTTGACGTAGCTGCATCGACATTTGTCTCGGATGGTTTGTCAGCCATTGGGACCAGAGTTAGCGCGTGTAATATGTGCAGGAAAGTGTTCTCTGCACCAAGGGTTTTGCGCCAAATAAACCCCTGCAGGTAGGAGTCAAGGTATTGAAGTGCAGTGCCCCTTTGTCTCTTGTTCCTCCACTTGCATGAGCCCCATAGCCTTTCAATATTTGGGGTATGAACCCCAGTGTCTGGGTCCACGAAATCGTAGCAGTTGTTGACGCGAGCATGATGGTACCCCGCCTGCTCGAGTTGTGTGTTGTACGCGTGCCAATAGTCTGAGTATATGGTTCAATATGCATCTGGATGGTGGACATCAGGGTGCTGGCGTCACGACTGGCCACTGGTGATGAAACATTCACCTGTCTCACGGGATAGGCCACCAAAGAGCCACTGCTGAGGCAGGATGCGTCCCACATGATTTTTGCGCTTGACAAAAAGACTTTCATCTACCTCAACAATTTTGCCAGGTCCGCCAATCTGGCATTGGGGCTGCGACATCAAATCGAGGGTACACGCATCCCGCATAAGGCTGTTTTCTTGGAAATCATGAGGTGGCGCTCACAAAATGTAATGCTTGTCAGCTCCTTCGCCCAAGAAAATATGAAGCGCAGAAGGTTCATAAATGTCAGGTGACATCCATGAAACCATTGTGCGGCCTGGAGACTGACCTTCTTGCCACAGCTTCTTATGTGGCAGCGCCACATACTCTCCTTTACATTAAGCCTCAAAAGGATGCCTATTGACCCAGGTCTGTGTCTCTGGCAGCAAGTGGTGGCATTGTTAAAACTCCACCGACTCCTCCTCCGTCTGTGGCAGTTTAAAGATGGTTAATGCTTTGGCAGCCATAACTGACACAATCTAATAAGTGGTGAGACAATGCTGACTGACTTCGCTAACTACGTAAGCTCCGCTGACTACACTGGCCACGGTAACACTACACTGATTTTGACAGGGACGCTAACTACGCTGGCTGCTGGAACACAACAATGATTCTGACAGGGATGCTGACTACGCTGGCCGCGGGAACACAGCGCTGATTCTGACAGGAATGCTGACTACGCTGGCCGTGTGAACACTATGCTGATTCTGACAGGAACGCTACGCTGACTACGTAACTGCCGCCATGAAACTACACAAGTACCCAAGCTTTTGAGTGGCTTATTAAGAAAATCCACTATTCTACTCCTGTTGGAGCATCTCACTCCCACCTGGTGTCTTCTGCCGGATGTACAGACAACCAGTGAGGACAAATCTATATTGTTGCTCCTAGATATTAACACTTTAGACTTACAAATGAATGGGGCAGTTCAAGCAGGGCAGGAATGTGATGAACTGATGCGTGTGTCCTGTGAAAGTGGGATGCCATTGTTGGCATGCTAGTAAGTATTTGTATTTTTACAGGTTGGGTAGGAAATGCCGACCATCAGGATGCCAACCATGGCATCCCGCTAGTCAAAATCCTGACAGATCCTTATAAGTATATTAACCCTACCCCTAACCATCCCCTCCCACAGTCGAACCTTCACTGTCCCCTAACCATCCCCCAACCCCCTTACCCCACAATTTAGCCCTAACCACCTTCCAACTCTCCCACCATGCAGCCTAAACCTAACCATACATCCCACTCCTCCCACACAGCCTAATCCTAACCAACCCCTAATGTCTAGCCCTAACCCCAGTACCTAACGTCAAGATCCATCGGGATTCTCAACGTTAGGATTCCGCTATTGGTCCACCGACTGCCAGGATGCTGACCGCATTACTATATGTACACCGTACACCATCTATGTAGCCCTACATACTGATGCCTTGGTTTCCATTGCTTTAAAGAGAAGGAAGTGAAGACCTATAGATCTCTGAATGTATTAAAGCATGACCATTATATACCACTACCATATAATGTATATATTATTTTGCTAGAAAAAAAAAACATTATAATAATAAACTATATGAAATCTCACTCCTTTATGGCAAGCTTAATATGGAACACTTGGTACTGCACATAGGCTAATAAAGTAATATGGGCAGCCCGAGGGTCGAAATGCTTCAGTTACATTGTGAAACGTCTGCTACACTGTCCGAGCCAGACAGAGCAAGACGTTGTTCTAGCAGTTATGTAGCAAGCTTGCGGTTGCAGAGAAAGCAGATTTCTTTCTTAGTTCCTTTGTAACCGGGGTCATAGCCACAAGAATCAGAGGGGACAGATTCACATAGAACGTCCTCCAGTCCCGCAGGAGATGGATACATTAATACATGTCCACTGTAATTAAATGTGGTTGGCCTTTCGCGGTATCATGTTTTCCTAAGTCTATACAGCATGGCAAATGATCAACCTTATCTTAATTTGCAGATAGAGATGTTCCGAAGGCATGATTTATGATGGCTTCAGGTTCTTTTCCATGGTAAGTTCTGTGGAAGGTTTATCTCTCACTTTGTACAATAGGCTCAATTTGTCCTATTCCCAAATGTGGCTAGAAAAGAATTGGTAAATTCTGCTAACAGCTATTTTAGTTATTAAAAGAAATGAATAAAATTTTCGAGCTGTTGCAGAAAGTACTAAAAGTCTCTCATTCTACATTTGGAAGTACAGATTTACCGATTTTATTGTGTAAGCTTGGATTTATGTTTTGCCAGTCCTTGCTCATCCATGGGAAACAGTAGAATCCCCTTCATGCTAATTTATTGATCTAATGAGGAATGGAAGAGAAATGAATGGATTGCGTTGCTGGAACTTTACTTATGTGTTCCCCAAAGGGTTGACCTTGGCTTCTGTTTTCCCTCTACACCTCGTCCATTGAAAACCTCATTGGCTTCTTAGGCCTGCAGTAGCATCTGTACACTGAGGACACTCTCCTTCCTGGACCCTACTGCCCAATATTCTCACCTGCAGTCTTCTCTGCCAGGAAGGGGGGAGGGCTCGCAAGTCCCTGCTCCTCATGAGAGTGTATGGATATCCATCACTTCCCATTGAAGGTGGCAGGATGGGGAGATTATACTGTAATCGCTGCTCCGTACAGAGGGAACTGTGGCTAAAACATCAGAAATGCATAAATTTAGCGCTCCACGATTCTCAGATAATTTATTGCACAACAGGACGGGGTATAATAATGTGAGAGCCTGGCACCACTACCAAAAATGGCCAGCAACATCTCCTGTAACAGAATGTTGAAAAGTCCAGCTAAGAGTGCAACTTAACACCTAGGCAGAGGATTTGTTTCCTACATGCAGGGAAAATATTGGCTGCTTTTGCATGTAGCCCACAAATACTGAGCAACAAACTGCAGTTAAGAATTGAGTCCTACTACTATCTCATCTTTAGGCCTGCTGCAGAGATTGGGTGCCTGTTGCACTAAAGAGGCATGTACACAAAAAAAAAATCGGTATATTCACCCATATGCAGTGTTGTACAGTCCCTCAATCTCTCCACACACATTGGGCGTGATGTACTAAAGAAAAATGCGATAAAACCACATTCGGGGGTTTTACCGCATTTTCAAATGTATTAAGACTCGGCCGCCGTGGCTGCAGGGAGGAGGCGCCCAGGACATATGCTTCCCAGGGAGGGAGAGCCCGGGGAAGTGACGGAGACCCCCGCACACCACATAACAGGTATCACAGGTATCGCGGGGGCCTCCGTCACCGCACTGCAATGTTGATTGCATATGTTAGTACATATGTGATCAAAATCAGCGCGATGGGCGGCAATGTATTTTAGTACATCCCACCCATAAACTTCTCTTCCCCTGTGGTGCAACATGTCTTTACCAAGGTGTAAAATAACGCACCTTCTTACTTGATTTACTACTGAGACTTATCAGTATCATGTGACCCAATAGAACTGTCATACAGTAAATGCTCATTGTTGGAGCCAATCACCTCTAGCCATGAAGAATAAGCATTGTATATTTCTATATATTTTATTTCATTACACAAACTGCTCAAGGTCATTGGCCCTGTAAGCAGATTGTGCCTGATTTACAAAACCTTAATCTATTAAACGGAATATTTTCCATGTAATCAGTCTCTGCCGTACAGAGTCTATCCCTGGTGATATATGTATACTAATGAGGTATTTATCAGTGTCAGACAGAGATATCCTTAAGTCTTTGCCATCTGAACCTCCAGACTGATTACACAAAAGGGTAACGGCTGAGAGTGGAGAAATACTCATTGTTGTTTGACTACTTATTATAATTGCCTCTTATTATAAAAACACTCTTTTTTGGGGTCTCATTTCTGAATTGTGTTTTTCTTGTAGAGATGGATTATTTTGTACATACTGTGGTTCTCCACTTGCACATACTGGAGCAAATCTGGACATTTTCAGTGTGTAAATGAATTCACAGTCTTTTTTTTTTTATATATATATATCATATAATTTCCATTAGTTTAGTTCTGCAAGCAAATGAAACTGAATTTAAGGCAAGGGGGTACTTATATGTTAGTTGGGTGAACTAAGCTATTTGCTTAGTTCTCCGTATCCCCTCGCGGGACTCGCTACGCTTGCCACGCTTCGGGCTCGGTGGCTCGCTGCGCTCGCCACACTATATAATATAACCTCCATGCCGACATGCAGAGGCGTAACTAGATATTCATAGGCCCCATAGCAAAAGTTTGTAAGGGCCCCCTATTTAGCAACTGATGGTGATAAATGTATGCAAAACATATTAGTTTGACAGCAAAGATGGGCCCTCTTCAGCTCTGGGCCCCATAGCAGCTGCACCCCCTACACCTATGGTAGTTACGCCCCTGCCGACATGGATAGTGGGGGTATGAGCGTACTAACTATAGTGGGCACCCAACTAACATATAAGTACCAAAGGGGGTAGGTATTTTTTTAAAGGAGTGCACTGTCACGCAAACTTCAGTGTTTCTGTTCTCCAGGGAAGCTTAATGCCATATCCCAAGATGGCCACCAGTACATCTCATGAGTATGTGCAGAGCCTTTTTGGAACAGCGAAAGACACTGTGTTAGAGCATCACAGTGAAAGGCAACTGTCTTTCCATTTAGCTCCTGAGAAACCTGTGATTACCTTAAATCCACAACAATTGCACCACTACCCAGTGCCTACATACACTCACTGGCTGGTTAGCTGTATGAAATTCCATTCAAGATATGCTCCATCACCAGTGTACATGTAACAGTGAGTACGACAGCACCTGCTATCGATCAATAAACCAACACCTTTGAATAAGTAAATAGGCTGTTCATAGTTTGAGTCATCTGCTGGTATGTGCACGTCTAATGCAGCAATATCAACACCTGTACACACATCCAACATCTATTCCTAATCAGGTTGGCAAGTAGGACTTAGGTCTGCTATCCAGAATGCTGAGGCCTATTGTTGGAATCTGGTCATTTGGCGCTACTGATGAATGAACACATCAATGACAATTTTTGGATTGACCTCAATATAAAGCATCCCTTTGCACTTTCGGATCAAGTGATGACATCATACTACCTTTTTGCCATATCCAATCAAATCCAACTTATCATTGTGGAGCTCACAAGCAGAACAACAAATAAAATGGCCGACTGCAGTCACAGTAGTTGTGGGATGCAGTGTACTGTAGTTTTTCCATAAGCTACATAGATGTGAATAATGCATTTAAGCCTCATGTTGTAAGTATATGTTACAGCAGTATGTGGTGCTATTTGTCAGCAGTATATTTTTATTTCAAAACCAATTATATCAACAAAATGTATTGTGGCAGGCAAGACAATTGATTTTTTACACTATGATAAGTCATTTTGGTCTCTGGTTGGACGTAATTTGCAGTTGGGCCAGAAAAACTGTCTTGAAAGACAAAATCAATTTGACAGCAGTTTTGGCAAACAAATATGATACAGAAGTTAAATTGCAGTGTAACACAAAACCAGTTTTGTAACATAATTATATACATAAACATAAAATAATCTAAATAATTCCCTCATAAATAATTCCCTCTGCAGTGCTGTCACTGTGGAGGGGGGTTAGAGCATACAGAAATGCGGTAAAAACCCCCAGATACCGTTTTTTTTACCGCATTTCTGTCTTAGAGAATCGCCCCTAAAGAGAGATAAACATCCAGCCAATCATATCCCAACTGCCATGTTACAGGCTGTGTTTGAAAAAAGTCAGTAAGGAGCAGAGGCGTAGCTAGGGCGGAGCCGGCGGAGCACCAGCTCCGGGCGCAGACATGTCACCTGGCGCCGGAGCTCTGCCGCCGGCTCCACGCCCTGCTCGCCCGCTCCCCTCTGTGCCGTAGATCCCGTTGTGCCTGTGTGGTGGGCGAAACAAGGAGCCCACATTAGGAGAGGAAGAGATAGCCCGGGGTCGGGGGTCAGCGCGACGAGGAGGAGAAGGAGAGTGAAGCTGCGTGGCGATGGGGCAGGAGGAGGAAGAGCAGCCAGCAGCGTTGCCAGCAGCGCGTGGGAGCAGAGAGAGGACGGAGCGGAGATTGACAGCTCTAGTCCCCGGCACCTGACAGCAGCGCTCGATACCCGGCAGCCGCATCATCGCACCAGCCCACGGCACCTGGCTGCCGGGTATCGGGCGCTGCTGTCGGGTGCCGGGGACTGGAGCTGTCAATCTCCACTCCGTCCTCTCTCTGCTCTGCTCCCACGCGCTGCTGGCAACGCTGCTGGCTGCTCTTCCTCCTCCTGCCCCATCGCCACGCAGCTTCACTCTCCTTCTCCTCCTCGTCGCGCTGACCCCCGACCCCGGGCAATCTCTTCCTCTCCTAATGTGGGCCTCTCCGTCCTCTCTCTGCTCCCATGCGCTGCCGGGTATCGGGCGCTGCTGTCGGGTGCCGGTGACTGGAGCTGTCAATCTCCGCTCCGTCCTCTCTCTGCTCTGCTCCCACGCACTGCTGGCAACGCTGCTGGCTGCTTTTCCTCCTCCTGCCCCTCGCCATGCAGCTTCACTCTCCTCCTCCTCGTCGCACTGACCCCTGACCTCGGGCTTCCTCTCCAGGGACCAGGCACTTCTCCTCTCCATGGCCAATGTGTCATCCTTGATCCGCAAGTCCTGGTGGCCACAGGAGAGAATGAGAGCCCAGGCCTCGCACCCAGCAACTGGCCGCGGTACACAGTGTCACCTGGGCAACAGCCAGAGCGTCAGGGAGCCAGCACCTACCTGACCACAGCAACTGACCCCCCCACATCAGGCAGCGACCAGTGATGGCCCCCAGCATCCGGTGGCACTGAATAGGAAGGTCTCAGACCACCCCAGACACCAGCCCAGGGCACGTGAGTGGGCCAGTGTGGCCCTATCTCCAAAGGTACCCAGAGGTTCAACGGGCAGGACTAATCCTTAACCCCCAACTGTGCGTTTTACTAGCAGAGGAGAGGGGGGGGGGGGCGCAAAACATGCCCTTGCTCCGGGTACCGTGGAACCAAGCTACACCACTGGTAAGGAGCTGATTGGCTGGATGTTTATCTCTCTTTATCACCCTTTATCTCTTGTTAAGGCTTAATACATCTGCCCCAATGCCCCATCACACTTCATTGCCCCTAAGCAGCTCACTCTCCCTTCAGATCACATTGCCCCCATAACACCTCACTGCCCCCCAACTCACTCTGCTTCCATCACACCTTGATGCTCATTCTGCAGCTCATTGCCCCTGGCTGTCCCACCCCTGGACCATGTGGGCATTTTCCATAGCAGGCCTAAGCTGTAGCTCCACCCACCCCATTATCAATCTGGGTCAGACCTCTGGGACCAAGGCCAGCATATTATGTTGATCCTCCTAACAGAACCCCTACATAACATGCATATTGGCCATGTATTACTCCTGTCATTCTAGTGGCTGAACTGTACCTGCAGTTACCTGATTACTGTACCCCCACATCAATGAGGTACACACGTCGTGGCCCCCAGCTGCTCTGGAACTACATGCCCCACCCAGCTTATAGACCAGCCAGCATGTCTTGCAGCTCCTTGTAGATCCAGGCCAGCTCAAGATCGACAGTGTTCCTGAGCATCCTAAGCTTGTGCTACCGAGGGTCCACGTCGAAGATTTATTTACCCTGACATAGGAAATGAAAGGGAAGAAAATGCAGCATGAGCCCGACAACCACTCCGCTGCCAATGTACCTAATATGAAATGGAAAAATGATTCACTTCTCCGGGATTCTCCATTCTATGCTTTAATAAGGGATCAGGTAGACATACCCTAGCTGTCATCTTAATGTCAATCGTAACTCTTGTCTCTTTCCCTGGCATTGGCAATACACTTGGCGAATCCCTGTAACGTTGTCTATTTTTATATCCATAATCATGTCCTGACACAGCATTATGCAGCCCAAGCACAAAACCTGCTCCGCACTCCCAGGTTACAAATGTCAAAATCTGGGTAATGCAGAGTAAACAGGTCTCACATCTTTATGGACCTAAGGCAAGAACGTCAGGTCTTACAAAGATAACCATGAAATATTTATGACGAGTCAAAAGTGCATTGACTGTTTCAAACATTCCGCGATGTCACTTGGCCCTGGCTTGCCTTTTGGATTACATATTGATATGATGGTGGCAGGCAACCGTGCCAGTCTAGGAATAAGAATCAGGAAATAAATCTTGCCTCTGTCTGCAGTGCCAGAGGACACCGTGTCCTACAGATGCTAATGTTGATCATTAACTGCAGTGACACTGTATGGAATTTCTCCCTTAGCTGCACTCCATAAAGCAGGTACATCTAGCCTAAGCATGTTTACTGAGAACACCGTTCCTGGCTTGCGCTGCTCGCGGCTTCATTTTAGATAATGAGAATACGTTTCCCTTAGGTTAATATTCATCAGGTACCATTCTGGGGTCTCTGCTCACAATGGAACAATGCCATCTAGTTCCAAAACTGTAAAACATGTTTTGTAGAATGTTTGTTTACCATTACTAACATGCCAGCAATTATTCCTTCACTGGCGTATTTATAATGGGTGTAGTGTTTGCGGTGCACATGGGCACCTGGGGTCCAGGAGGGCCCACACTGCACACCGTGCACCCATTTTTGTTAATATTTACCCCCTGAAAGCTTGCGTCAGCAGCAGCCGCAGAAATCACGAGGAAACTGCTGCAAAGTTCATCTATGCGGCATTTCACTGGGAAAATGTCCACCGCACCATTTTCCCAGAGACCTGTACATGCACAGTAGACTCTTGGACAGCGCGGGGTCTGGTAGTGACTCTAGTGCCCAGAGTCTAGAACGCTGTCAGCCAGGGAGGAGGGGGTCAGAATGTGGAGGCAATTACAGTACCTCTACATGCCGATAGAGGGGGTGGGTGTTAGGAACAGGGAGATCTCGCCTACCCTAACTCCGTTGTCACCCCTTGGAATTGGCGGATGCGTGCTAAGCTAACCTTCACCAATAATAGCCGCGTTCGTGGGAGCCCGTTAGTCAGGCTCCCACCCCGATGCCACCTGGTCTTACTGGAGACAACGCAGCCGCCAAGGCCGGAGGTAAACAAGGGGAAATCTACCTAAAAAACCAAGGAGGCGAGAACCACCCTGCCCCACAGAGGGGGATGTCAGTGGATAGCGGACTGGGCTGGGACCTGCGGTGCTAATGCTGTGGGCAGCAGGCCAGACAAAGTACCGTGGCCAAATGACGGGTATCACAATACACAAGGTGTACCCAGGTGCTGAGCACACGGTATGCTGACACAATCCAAGGTGTTGACGGGTGTAACAATACACAATATGTTGACACAATAAGAACTGCTGACGGGTGTAACAATACACAATATGCTGACACAATATAAACTGCTGACGGGTGTAACAATACACAATATGTTGACACAATCAGAACTGCTGACGGGTGTAACAATACACAATATGCTGACACAATATAAACTGCTGACGGGTGTAACAATACACAATATGTTGACACAATAAGAACTGCTGACGGGTGTAACAATACACAATATGCTGACACAATATAACTGACAATAAGGGAGGAAAGGAGTGAGAGTCTCCCAACTTATCTGACACCAAGATATCAGCAGGCAGACGCAAGCAAGGTTTCTGGAGGCAGCCAGGAACAGGGACTGGAAACCAGGAACCACGGGTGAGCAGGAGCCTGGAACCGGAAACACTCAGGACGCCAAATCAGGAGCTATAGCCGGCGTCTGAGTGTCCCAATGTCCAAGTTTAAATAGCGCGCCAAGCGCTACCCTGACGCTGCGTGCGGCGTCATGCACACCCCTTCCTCCCTGCGGCCGCCAGGCGTCCTCCGTCGCCTTGGCAACCGCTGCGGCAGGGGAGGAAGGGGTTGTACGCCGGCAGCCTGACTGTCTGCCGGAAGCTCCCGGCTGATGACGCGACGGCGTCGCGGTAACCCGGCAACCGCCGGAAGAACAGAGGAGACTGCCGGGCGAGCGGAGGCGCTGCCCGTGCAGCTCCTAACAGTACCCCCCCCTTGAGGAGGGGTCACCGAACCCTTACAACCAGGTTTGAATGGGAAGGTCTTAAAGAACTCTGCTTTGAGCCTGGGCGCATGTAACAATCGCTCAGGCACCCAAGACCTCTCCTCTTCTCCGAACCCCTTCCAATGGACTAAAAATTTCAGTTGACCCCGAACAACCTTGGAGTCCAATATCTGTTCTACTATGAATTCTTTGTGCCCTTGAACGAGGACTGGTTCGCGGTTGGAAGCAGGCCCTGATTGGGAAGCCATCGAGGCTGGTTTAAGAAGAGAGCAATGAAAGACATTATTGATCCGCAGTGTTCTGGGGAGCTGCAACCTAAATGCCACCGGATTGACTTGAGCAGTGATCAAAAATGGACCGATGAACCTGGGCCCTAATTTGGGACATCTCTGGCGAAGCTTAATGTGGCGAGTAGACAACCACACCTTTTGCCCCACTTGGAAAAAACATGGTCTCCTATGTTTGTCAAAAAAATTTTTTGAACGTGCTGAAGATTGCCTCAGAGCCAAATGAACCTTTTGCCACGACTTCCTAAGGAAGGACACTGTGGAGAAGGGCGGCCGAGAGGAATCCCTCGGAACAAAGAAGGAGTTGCACTTGGGATGGAACCCGAAATTACACAAAAAAGGCGAGCTTTTGGAGGCCGCATGATACGAGTTGTTATAAGCAAATTCTGCTAAAGGTACCAGTTCGGCCCAATTGCTCTGACATTTGGAGACGAAGCAGCGTAAATATTGCTCCAATGCTTGGTTGACCCTTTCGGTCTGCCCGTTGGACTGTGGGTGATGCCCGGAGGAAAGACTGACCTGTATTCCTAAACCGGAACAAAAACTTCTCCAGAACCTGGCCACAAACTGAGATCCCCTGTCAGAAACAATATCCAACGGCAGGCCATGGAGTCTGAAAATATGCGAGATAAAGAGTTGTGCCAACTCTTTAGCAGTAGGAAGTTTACGCAAGGGAATAAAATGTGCCATCTTGCTAAAGCGGTCGACCGTGACCCAAATGGTGGTAAAACGAGAAGAAGAAGGAAGGTCGACAATGAAGTCCATAGAAATATGGGACCATGGCCTTTCGGGAATGAACAATGGCAGAAGAGTACCCACTGGTGATGACCTGGGAGATTTCTGTCGAGCACATACCGGACAAGAAGAGATAAAAAGAGCAACATCCTGTTTTATGGTGGGCCACCAAACCGCCCTAGACAAGTGCTCAAGGGTCTTGGTAACGCCAGGGTGTCCAGTGACCCTACTGGAATGAAAATCCTTGAGGACCAAATTTCTGAGGTGTTTGGGAATAAACAGTCTATTATGTGGAGTCCCCTGAGGAGCAGAAGGCTGAGAAGCCAGGACACGGGAGGCCAAGTCCTGAGTCAGACCCGCAAAAATGACAGAAGACGGGACAATGGGCGTATCTTTGAGTCCAGTGCTCTGACAAGTCTGGAAACTACGAGATAAAGCATCAGCTTTGACATTTTTGGGGCCGGGTCTGAACGTAATGATAAATTGAAACCTGGTAAAGAACAACGCCCACCGGGCTTGTCGTGGGTTTAATCGCTTAGCAGATTCGATGTAGGCTAAGTTTTTATGGTCGGTAATCACAGTGATGATGTGTTTGGCCCCTTCTAACCAATGACGCCACTCCTCAAAGGCCCACTTAATGGCCAACAATTCACGATTCCCGACATCATAGTTCCTTTCAGCTGAGGAGAACTTACGGGAGAAGAAGGCGCAAGGATGAATCTTCTGATCACGAATGTCCTTCTGAGAAAGGACAGCTCCAGCCCCTACATCCGAGGCGTCAACCTCCACAATAAAAGGAATTCTGGGATCCGGG
Source organism: Crinia signifera (assembly GCF_055691185.1). NCBI lineage: Eukaryota > Metazoa > Chordata > Amphibia > Anura > Myobatrachidae > Crinia > Crinia signifera. Next base: position 436,059,529 of record NC_139217.1, on the reverse strand, counting down.
TGATGTAAGACAGGAGCTGAACAGAAGGCCTTCTTTAATTGATGAAAGGACTCAACGGCCTGTGGGGACCAAATTTCAGGATTGGCTCCCTTGCGAGTCAGTTCCACAATGGGGGCAACAATGTCAGAAAAGGACCGGATGAATCTCCGATAATAATTGGAGAATCCTAAGAATCTTTGGATGGCCTTGAGATTGTTAGGAAGAGCCCAGGACATGATGGCTTGAACCTTGCTGGGGTCCATGGAAAAACCCTTAGGAGAGATGACATAACCCAGAAAAGAGACTTGAGCAATTTCGAATTCACACTTTTCGAGTTTGGCATATAATTGATTTTCACGCAACTTCTGAAGAATCAGGCGGACGTGTTGCCGATGTTCAGAAAGTGACTTGGAAAAAATCAAAATGTCGTCTAAGTAAACCACAGCAAATACTCCCAGGAACGGCCGAAGTACTTCATTGATGAAATCCTGAAAAACTGCAGGAGCGTTGGCCAAGCCGAACGGCATTACAAGATATTCGTAGTGACCTGAATGTGTGTTAAAGGCTGTCTTCCACTCATCTCCCTTTCTAATCCTGATGAGGTTATATGCTCCTCTAAGATCAATCTTGGAAAACACCACCGCTTCCCGGATTTGATCAAACAACACAGAGATGAGTGGTAACGGATAGGAATTTTTTACAGTAATTTTGTTCAAGGCCCTATAGTCTATGCAGGGGCGCAAAGATCCATCTTTCTTTTCAACAAAAAAAAACCCTGCACCTACAGGAGATTTAGAAGGACGGATGAATCCCTTTTCGAGACTCTCTTTTATGTATGAATCCATGGCCTGGGATTCAGGTTCTGAGAGGGCATATAGACGTCCCTTGGGCAATCTGGCATTGGGAACTAAGTCTATAGTACAATCAAAGGGATGGTGAGGGGGCAACGTATCAGCTTCCTTCTTGGAAAACACATCGGCAAAGTCTCTGTAGGGTATGGGTAAAGAAGAAAAAACGGGAAGGACAAGACGAAGAGGAAGAGAGAGACAGTGATCAGAACAGGAAGAGCCCCAACGTACAATTTCTCCTGTGGACCAGTCGATACTGGGATTGTGCTTTCCAAGACATGGTAACCCTAGGACGAGTGGCGTGAGCGGACAGTGAAACAACAAAAAAGAAATCTCTTCAGAATGAAGAGCCCCCACCGAAAGCTGGAGAGAAGGGGTGCACGCGGTAACACTGCCGTTGGCGAGTGGCTGACCATCCAGGCCACAAACCGACAATGAATTGACCAGGGAAATGGGCTTGAGCCCCAAAGAACAAACCAACCCCCCGTCAATAAAATTGCCGGCTGCACCGCAATCAACAAAGGCAGTGGTAGCGACAGTGCAGTTTTTATAAGTGACAGAAACCTGAATAATGATCGAGTCTAGGGGAGAAAAACAAGATAGGCCCAAGTGAGTTTCCCCACACCCACCTAGGCCCTGTCTTTTCCCGCCTTCAACGGACAGACCACTGCACGGTGACCCTGACCACCACAATACAGACAGAGACCCTTCAGCCTCCTACGATTCTTTTCTGCGGCAGATAAACATGTGGCCCCAATTTGCATGGGTTCGTCACAGACAACCTCCGAGGTCTCCCCCAGTGATGTGGAAGGATATACCCCGGAAACCCTCTCCCTCTGGCGTTCCCGGAACCTCCGATCTACCTTTATGGCTAACTCCATAATTTCATCCAGGGAGGTCGGAGTTGGGTAGTGGACCAATGCATCTTTTAACGTTTCAGATAACCCAATGCGAAATTGGCTACGGAGTGCTGGGTCATTCCAACCAGAATCAATGGCCCACCTCCTGAATTGGGTACAATAAGCCTCTGCGTTACTCTGACCCTGTCGTAGTGCCCTCAGGTTGGCTTCGGCTGAGGCAGCACGGTCTGGGTCGTCGTAAAGCAACCCCATGGCAGAAAAAAAAGCATTCACAGAGGTAAGGGCCTCGGACCCTGCGGGAAGGCCAAACGCCCAGGTCTGGGGGTCTCCTTGTAGCAGGGAGATGACCATTCCCACACGCTGGGATTCTACGCCGGAGGAGGCCGGGCGGAGTTTGAAATAAAGTTTACACGACTCTCTAAAGTTAAAAAACTGGGAACGTTCCCCGGAAAACCGGTCCGGGAGACTCAACTTGGGTTCGGGGTTTCTAGAAGAGGATAAGACCCCTTGTACCCGTTCCTCTTGTGAGTTTACCCGGAGGGTCAATTTCTGAAGTTCTTGAGTAAGAGTATGCATCTGCCCCGCCAGAGCGTGATTAGCAGCCTGCTGGGCCGGATCCATAATGGCTGACTGAAGGTTCGGGTGAAGTATTGGCCGGCTATAATGTTAGGAACAGGGAGATCTCGCCTACCCTAACTCCGTTGTCACCCCTTGGAATTGGCGGATGCGTGCTAAGCTAACCTTCACCAATAATAGCCGCGTTCGTGGGAGCCCGTTAGTCAGGCTCCCACCCCGATGCCACCTGGTCTTACTGGAGACAACGCAGCCGCCAAGGCCGGAGGTAAACAAGGGGAAATCTACCTAAAAAACCAAGGAGGCGAGAACCACCCTGCCCCACAGAGGGGGATGTCAGTGGATAGCGGACTGGGCTGGGACCTGCGGTGCTAATGCTGTGGGCAGCAGGCCAGACAAAGTACCGTGGCCAAATGACGGGTATCACAATACACAAGGTGTACCCAGGTGCTGAGCACACGGTATGCTGACACAATCCAAGGTGTTGACGGGTGTAACAATACACAATATGTTGACACAATAAGAACTGCTGACGGGTGTAACAATACACAATATGCTGACACAATATAAACTGCTGACGGGTGTAACAATACACAATATGTTGACACAATCAGAACTGCTGACGGGTGTAACAATACACAATATGCTGACACAATATAAACTGCTGACGGGTGTAACAATACACAATATGTTGACACAATAAGAACTGCTGACGGGTGTAACAATACACAATATGCTGACACAATATAACTGACAATAAGGGAGGAAAGGAGTGAGAGTCTCCCAACTTATCTGACACCAAGATATCAGCAGGCAGACGCAAGCAAGGTTTCTGGAGGCAGCCAGGAACAGGGACTGGAAACCAGGAACCACGGGTGAGCAGGAGCCTGGAACCGGAAACACTCAGGACGCCAAATCAGGAGCTATAGCCGGCGTCTGAGTGTCCCAATGTCCAAGTTTAAATAGCGCGCCAAGCGCTACCCTGACGCTGCGTGCGGCGTCATGCACACCCCTTCCTCCCTGCGGCCGCCAGGCGTCCTCCGTCGCCTTGGCAACCGCTGCGGCAGGGGAGGAAGGGGTTGTACGCCGGCAGCCTGACTGTCTGCCGGAAGCTCCCGGCTGATGACGCGACGGCGTCGCGGTAACCCGGCAACCGCCGGAAGAACAGAGGAGACTGCCGGGCGAGCGGAGGCGCTGCCCGTGCAGCTCCTAACAGTGGGGCTTAATTATGCGATTATGTGCTATTTTTTGCCAGTTGCAGCATGGTAAGGTGCGACTGGTAAGGTGCCCACACACTAGAAAGATTTGCGATCTTCAGATGTGCACATAAATTAGCCTTGAAATCTTTTGTTCATCCTTGACAAAAGATTCCAGGCAAGCGCACATCTTCACCAAAAATGTATCTTCAGATCCAATGTGCATTCCTATTGATCTTTTGCTAAATCTTCTGATCGGGATGCAGTTTAAATCCCGGCGGTCGGGATCCCGGCGTTCAAAATCCCGACGCCGGAATCCCGAATGCCGAAATCACGACACTTTCTCCCCCCGTGGGTTTCCACGACACCCTCGGAGGGAGAATAAATTAGTGTGCCAAGCGCAGCGAGGCACCGGGCCCGCTGCGTGGCAAGCGCAGCGAGCCCGCAAGGGGCGGCGATCCACGTCCCCCCCTTGTCGGGATTTCGGCGTTCGGGATTCCGGCGTCGGGATTTTGAACGCCGGGATCCCGACCGCCGGCTTTTCATGCCGAATCCCTTCTGATCTTTCATGCAGCATGATCTGGAAACGCACATCCAATCGGCCAATTTTCGTCCGATCGGTCAGAAATCGTCTGATCGTCAAAAAAAATCATTGTAGTGTGTGGGCACCTTTAGAAATAAAATGCAGCTCTCTCTCTCTAAGATGTGCTGTTCTACCAAGACCTGGGAACCCCCTGTACCACCTACAAGGAGACCAGAGGCGTCATTAGCCTCTATGACACCCGGTGCATCTGCAGTGTGGGAAATGGGGCTTGGCCTCACTGGAGAGGTGTAGCCATACCTTCCAAATGTCCCAATTTTTGCAATACAGTCACAGTTTTTTGGGACTGTTCCACATCCCACCTGGGGCCAGCAGTGCCCCACGGCGGGGGGTGAGATGGGATACTTACCGGTTAGTGCGAGTAATAGATGCTGTGTATCTATTCACACAGACAAAGGGGTTAGAGGCATGGCCTCAGAGCGCTGGCCATGCTCACAATATTTTCAAAAATGGGGGCATGGCTTTTGCGACCATGTCATCTTGCAAAGCCACGGTCCTTTTATAAAAGGCCATGCCCCTTTTCAGGGGTGCGTAGCAAAAGCCATTTACAGGAGTCCCAATCAATGCTGCTCTAATGTTGGGAGGTATGCCTTGCTGAGAGGGGACACAACCTCTCTGCCTGACCCCCATTTTTGTCTGTCGGGAGTCCAGGAGACTGCTGTGGCTGCAGTGCTGTCACCTACACTGTGACAGGAGCTGGATGCTGCACACAATGTTATAGTGCAGCAACCAGCACCTGTCACTGAGCAGCATAGGCGTGCGCAGCCCATTGTTTTAGGGGGTGCACCATTGGAGGGGTGTGTCCATCACCGCCTTCTGGGCGTGTCTATAAACTCTTATTGGGCATCAATGCACACAAAATACAAGGTGACTTATTTATGTATATGCGCTGTAGAAAGAATCATACCCCTTAAATACACTAGAAATCTGGACAGTACGTGCCAAAGGCGCGCTGCAAAAATTTACACTGCAATGCCCATTCCACATAATGCCAAATACCATAATGCCCATCACACATTAAAGCCCATCTCACATAATGCCACACACCAAAATGCTCATTCCACATAATGCCGCAAATTGTAATGCCCATTCCACATATTGACACACACTTTAATGCCCATCAAGCATAACCACCAACCATAATGGGAGACCCAGCGGGCGGGAGGTGGGATAAAGCAGGTAGGAGTCGGAGACCAGACAGGTGGGTTGTGGGACGGAGCGGGTGTGCGCGCTGTGCGCCGTAACGTCTAAATGTCAGAGCGGGGCCGGGGGGCTGACATTATGGAGCTGAGCGATGCAGCGCCGCAGGTCCATCCACGCAGCAGCACCCATTATGTCCCCAGCCGCCGTGATCTGTTTGGCGTGCTGGAGACCGGCGGCGTCAGGCAAGTCATGCAGCAGTCCTGACCTCCGCAGGTGCTGCTGAAAATCTATTTTGCGTGCAATCCTGTGGGGGGTGTCTGGTCATTAGGAGGTGCCTGTGCACACCTGGCACCCCCCGTGCGCACGCCTATGCTGAGCAGGAGCCGTCAGTTTGTTGTCAACCTTCAGTGTTTGGCAACAAGGTACACCCCCCTTTTGATGCCACTGGAGGCGAAAACATGAAGCTTATCTTTATTCTTGAAACATAAAAGAAAGTTAAAAAAATAAATAAAAAAAATGAAGTCTTTACAACTACCTTCCCAAGGAAAATGAAATCATTCAAGAGAAAATGATTATCCTGCACAGACAGGTGTCATAAATTGTAGCATTTGAAGCATATCAGAATATTTTAAAGGAATAGTAACCAAAATGATTTTTGAACAAAATATGTTCTCTGTATATGTGCTATTACCTTGTAATACAACAGGTAATCTACAGAGGACGGGTAACAGGTCCTCTAACATTTTTTTTTTTTTTAATGTGATCTCTGAATTTGAAATAAATTGTCTTTGATTTCTATTGTTAGAGCAAGCAGGAATGCCTCTCAGCAATAGAGAAGTGTCGTTCTTGGGCTGATTTACTTGCAATGCCGAATGTAGATGGATCTTGTGTCATTGTAGCAAGCCGAATATGTGTTGCGACATACCTAGAGTGATTACTAGCATACTTGCCTACCTGACCCTCTCCGGAGAAAATGCTCTGTTCCTGGACTTCCCTGGTAATGTATGATTACCATCACCTGTGGTGAAACATCTTTACCTAGCTCCCCACAGGTGATGGTAAGCATACATTACCAGGGAAGTCCAGGAACAGAGCATTTTCTCTCGCATGGAGAGGGTCAAGTAGGCAAGTGTGATTACTAGTGATTCTGAGTCTCAGTCATCTCTCAGATATATACTGAGCAATAATTAACCGAAGTTAATTTTAGAGCGCCTCTAAATGGGTTGTCTCCTTAATAAGCTGCTGCTTATGGGCGTGGTCAATCCCCCGAATAAAATTGGAAAGCAAAAACAACAGAAAGCAGCGCTAGAACACAAATATCATAAAAGTGTATGCATCAATATTAAAAAATATATTTTAATAGCACATAAAAAATATACATATAAAAAATACATATGAATGGGACCAAATTGGAGCATTATAATCACCACTATGAGGTTGATAAACCTGCACTGATCTTGAGCTTGCGTCCGGATAAGTTCATGAGAAGTCCGTCTTATATATTTGGATGTCCGGAGGATGCTTGGTTGATCGCCTGTTGGCAAAGAAGATCGTATAGCCAATCCAGGGAACCTTTTTTAGAATACGCAATCCAGTATCAGGAATTGTGAACGGTTCACGAACTCAGAAGGAATTTTGTAGGAGGGGATCAGATGAATCAGCAGGTGGTCAGAAACACTTTCCAAGTGGGATTAGATTTCTTCTCCAATTGATGGCCCAGAATCACCAACGCGTTTCGCTGTGCTAACTCACAGCTTTATCAAGGTGTATTCTGCTAGTGGAAGTCCACATCTTATATACCTAACTTCCTGTATGGATAATTTGCATAAGTTATTGATGCATACACATTAATTCATATAAAACACATTATTACTTCCTCGGAGAAAACATTAAATAATAAACATTATGTAGAAATAAATATTAATTTAATAAATTCATAAAACAAATCAGAAATTAAATGTATGTTCATTGTTATTCATACCACTTCCGGGTCACCAGTGTATATTATTTCCTGTTCACCGGTGTCATTTAGGTAACATAACTTTTGTAATAAAATTAGTGCCCCTTCTATTTTATTTTAGGATATAATCCTTTTTCCCGCACTCGGGGTATCTAATGAGGCTTCTCGGATGATATATATCCTTCACCAATCGTCTAGAATCAGTGTTCTAGTATTCACGGCTATTCTGCTTCAAACCAGAAGTGACGTTACAACATATTTCAGCCTATCAGCAACTGTTTGATTGGTTAGTTGCTATGGTTACGCGTCGCTTTTGGCTTATATAGACTACTCGGTTCTTATATCTCATATGGATTAGAGATGGGCAAAACGGATCATTAAGCTGAGCCGGGACCCGCCGGTGCTCTCAGTGAAAAGATACGTATCTTTTAGATGAATCCTCAGCTCACTTTTAAAAAAAGGTGGCATATACATGACCGAGTAAAAACACTGATCGATGGCTGGGTGCAGAATCGCCATCGATGGCAACCAATGATGGGGTCTGCACCGATGGCCATCCCTGGCAGCAGCAGCTAATCTTTCTATCACTTGTAGTCAGAGCACTGTACTCAGTTCTCCAGAGGTAGTACATCTCAGCTGCCACAGGTGGCAGCACTGAGATCAGGAAAATGCATTGTAAACTGAAACAGATCACCTTTTTGGGATCGGCGGCTCATTCGTTCTTGAATGGGATCCGTTCAAAAGATCCGGTTCGTTCACGAACGACCCATCTCTAATATGGATAGTACATTACAGTACATAGCGCCACAGGGTTATGACCCTCTAATTCGAACTCTGTACTGGTGCAAAGCTCCCGAACTTCTACATGATGTAGATGTGCCGGAGCCGGACACGACCAGTCTCACTGATGGTGTGACTCCAGCCTGTCCGGTCTTTCTGAACCTGCATCACGTCACATCTGGCAATCCGCAATTCCGGCAATTGGAACGCTAAGGTTTCTCTCTATAGGGAAGTTTCCTGGATGTATGGCACGCATTTAAGGGAAAACCAACCAATATAGAACACAGTACAGTATGTCTTAGGGGACGGATTGAAAAAATCATCATAGTAATAGCTGAAATGGAATCATATACAATTACTCTCTATTGTATTAGATATAAGGGATAACTATTCTCACAATCAATAATACAGCATTATACATAGTGTCTGAAAATGTTATATATCGAATATACACTAATTTTTTTTATCAAATCTCCTGATCTTAGGCTTATAATATAAAATCTCCCAAAGTGAACTTAACTAATCTTTTGATTCATATAAAGCAGGGGGAAGATCACCATTAAATGGTAATAAAAACATACCTTAATTTGGGTCTTGCTTTAAGATTTCTCGATGTCTGCACCACTCTGAAATGTTTTTTAAACTGATACACAGAGCTTACCTCACCCCGGAGAGGCTTCATAAGATCTGGCCGACAGTTTCGAACTTATGTTGGAGAAAGTGTGGACATGTTGGAAATATCTTCCACATTTTCTGGGAATGCCCGGCGTTGCAGCCCCTCTGGGCGGACGTGTTTCAGCGGTTGAGCTCTATCTTAAAGTTTCCCATTACCTTAGACCCTGCCCTAGCACTACTGCATATTTTCCCACCGTCTATGTCTGTTGCTGACAAATATTTTGTAGGTCATGTGCTGATTGCAACTAAAGCCGCCATAGCTAAACTTTGGAAATCTGACGCTACCCCAACTATAGACTCCATCCTCAAGAAAGTTCACAAACATTACATATTCGAAACCTCTGGCGCTAAATATTCTAGCGCTCCAAATTCAATACATATAAAATGGTTCGGCTGGTCCCTTTATTGTGATGTGGTGGGCAGATCGAACCTGATTAGTGATGTCACGGATCTACTCTAGCCTCTTAGACTTATAGCTAGGGCTATACAGCCCTGTTCAATATTAGCACTTGTTATACCTTCCAGCAGTCAGACAGCTTTTATATTGGTTCAGTCACTGGCATACTATATTCAGAGACACTTGTTCATGCCCTTCAGATTGTTAATGTGTATGTGATTTGATGCAATTGTATTGGCAATTTTGCCCCCTTTACCCCCCCCTCCCCTCTATCTTCTTTTTGAATCCCCCCCCCCCCCCCCTCCCAAAAAACAAAAAATTGTCTATTGGACAAACTTTTCTCTCAATAAAAATCTAATGTTAAAAAAAAAAAAAACATACCTTAAGACATAGAAAATACCAAAAATACAAAAAATACCAAAAAAAGGCTTTTTTTTTTTACAGACAATAATAATGAATAAAAAGTTTCCAAAAAGGAGATCACAAAATTAGAGAACCACATTCAATTAAATTTGTTCATTTAGACCAGGCATGTCCAACGTTGGCCCTCCAGATGTTGTGAAACTACACATCCCAGTATGCTTTGCCACAGTTTTGCTATTAGAGAATGCTAAAACTATTGAAAGCATGCTGGGATGTGTAGTTTCACAACATCTGGAGGGCCAACGTTGGACATGCCTGATTTAGACCATTGGGATAAAGAGAATTGTGTTTAAAAATCTAAAAGATCTCTTGACTACAGAGGGTTTTAAACCTATTTCCTCCACGTTTCGTAGTTTTAATGTATTCTAATCCGGTACTTGTGACTTATCTGGGCTCCCGATTTTCTTCATCGCACCTAAAAATCGCGTCAAATCGCATCGCATACAATCAGATTGCAAGCGTTGCGATTTGACACGATTTTAATATGTGAAGGCACCCAGATGCCTGTTTCATATGTGTAATGGCCCCCCAGACCCCATTTTTAATTGTATACCCACCCTGATGGCTAAATGCCCCCCATTGTTAATGCCACCCCACTATCAACGCCAATCCGAAGCGTGGCGAGCGTAGCGAGCCCGCATCATCCGACCTTTTCATACCCCCACCATCCACGTCGGCGTGGAGTTGATTTTATATAGTGTGGAGAGCGCAGCGAGCCACCGAGCCCGAAGCGTGGCGAGCGCAGCGAGCCCCGCGTGGGGACGCGGATACCTGTGAAGCCCGCGAGGGGACGCGTATAGCTGTGAAGGTATCCATGTCCGCTCGCCGCGCTTCGGGCTCGCTATATAAAAATCAACTCCGCGCCGACGTACCGCCGCCCCTCGTGGGCTCGCTGCGCTCGCCACGCTTCGGGTTGGCGTTGATAGTGGGGTGGCTTTAACATTGGGGGTCATTTAGCCATCAGGGTGGGTATACAATTAAAAATGGGGTCTGGGGGGCCATTTCACATATGAAACAGGCATCTGGGTGTCTGTACATATTAAAATCGCATCAAATCGCATCAAATCGCATCGCATGCAATACAATAGCATACAATGCAACGCGATTTTCTCTTCAAGGGAATTTCAAGGGAAATAGCGTCAAATCGCATCAAATCGTATGCTTAGGGTACTGGCATACAATTTCAACATCGGGCGCCCAGATAAGTCACAAGTACCTCTAATCCCAATAATTTTAAATCCTTAGGATTGCTGTCATGACAACTCTACAAAGTGCCTAGACACACTATGGAGCAAATTTTTGTTTAGAATATTCCTACGATGTTCCAAAAATCTTACTCGAAGGGGTCTAGTAGTGCGACCCACGTATTTAAGCCTGCATCTACAGGTAAGGAGATAAATTACATACTCTGTATTGCAATCAACAAATCCTCTAATATTCATAGGTTTCTGATCTTTCTCACATAATACTGTTTTGATCTTATTCTGAATAAAATTGCAAGTAATACATGAGTCTCTCCCACACATTTAAAGCATCCATTTGGTTTAGAGGTTAGCCACATGTTAGAAGATACACCTATGGGGTTTTCCTCATTAATATTTTCAATTCACTTGGTGCAAGAAGGGTTTTTAGTGACTTATTATTTTTAAAGATAAATGTTGGCTTTTCAGGTATTATACTCCTTAGTGTGTTGTCTTGTCTTAGGATGTTATAATTTTTCTGTATATATTAATAACTTCTCTGTACTGGGAATTGAAAGTGGAAATAAAAGGTAAAGTTTCCCCCCCCTCTCCTTTTCCAGGTTATTTTTCTTATTTTTTACCAATAGTAAATTTCGGTCACATTTCCTTACTTCCTCTATGGCCCCCTTTACTAAATGATCTGGGTAACCTCTTGTAATAAAGGATTTGCCCAGATCTAGGGCCTGGGTCTCCAATGCATTTATATCAGAACAATTTCATCTTAACCGAAGCATTTGTCCTTTTGGGGATATTTCTCTTCCTTGAAGGATGATGTGCACTGTTGTAGTGTAAGTATGAATTAGTATTCACTTCTTTAATGTTTTCTCCGAGCAAGTAATAATGTGTTGTATATGAATTAATGTGTATGCATCAATAACTTATGCAAATTATCCATACAGGAAGTTAGGTATATAAGATGTGAGCTTCCACTAGCAGAATACACCTTGATAAAGCTGTGAGTTAGCACAGCGAAACGCGTTGGTGATTCTGGGACATCAATTGGAGAAGAAATCTAATCCCACTTGGAAAGCGTTTCTGATCACCTGCTGATGCATCTGATCCCCTCCTACAAAATTCCTTCTGAGTTCGTGAACCGTCCACAATTCCTGATACTGGATTGAGTATTCTAAAAAAGGTTCCCTGGGCTGGCTACACCATCTTCTTTGCCAACAGGCGATCAACCAAGCATCCTCAGGACATCCAAATATATAAGACGGACTTCTCATGAACTTATCCGGATGCAAGCTCAAGATCAGTGCAGGTTTATCAACCTCCTAGTGGTGATTATAATACTCCAATTTGGTCCCATTCATATGTATTTTTTATGTGCTATTAAAATATATTTTTTAATATTGATGCATACACTTTTATGGTATTTGTGTTCTAGCGCTGCTTTCTGTTGTTTTTACCTCTCAGATATAGCAGGGCCATCAAGAGCAGTGAAGGGCCTGGGTACTTGGGGGAGTGGTCAAATGGGGAAGGTGTGACCAGGGAAGGCATGCCACACTGTTGTAGATAAGGGGGGGATCCTTGAGCAATGCTGAGCACCTTGGATGTATCATGTGACCAATCCAGGAAGTGCACTTCTCAAATACTGGAGCTCAGCTGCAGCACTCTGGGTCATGGTTCCATGGGATAGTGGAGATAAGACCTGAAGTGCCAGATGGTGAGGGAAAGGTGGGCACCACCAGCAGAATGAATAATAAGGTGAGCAGCACACTAGTTTTCTCCAACAGAACCATGCAAAACTGACCTGGCTATTTATTAAGTATGTTCTCCCTGAGTTTGCATGGGTGTAGTGTAGTGTAGTGAGCTGAGTTACTGTACACTGAGTAGGGGGTAAGTTCACCTGAAATATAGATGCAGTATACATATACAGTACTGTAAGACAATGATTTCACACCGCTACTTAAAATAAAACATAATAAAGTGGACACTCCTAGAAGAATTGTCAATGGGACTTACATTTCAACCACAAAATATAAAAACCAATCAGAGTACATACTGTATATACTGTATACCTACCTGCTCTCCTGGAACATCCGGGGAATCCACTATTTTTAGGTAGGCCCAAGGAATAGTATTACTCCCTAGTGGTGAATCTAATCCCTTCTAGGAGATCTCACCCTTTCATGGACCCACAATGCACAGTAATGTGATGTGTGTGCCGGATGACGGCCTGACAGGTCGGATCCCGACTGATGGGGGCTATTCTCCCTTGTGGGGGTCCACGCAAGGGGCTTCTTTGCACTCCCCCCGCTGGAGTATGGGCAGGATTTCGATGTCGGTATACTGACCGTCATAATCCGGCCTGTCATGCACTCATACCACACCCATGTGGGGGTGGAGGCTAATGACAGTACGTGCCTGCCTTTGCCTACCCCTATATTCATTTTTGTTGCTGCTTGTTTATTTTTATTTATTTAGTTTTAAGAGCCAGATGGCACAAACTCCTAGAGAAAACAAATATAATTATAAAAATTACACAAAGATACTTATCTGTGAATATTTAAGAATATCATAAGGGAGTCTAGCATTGTTTTACCAGATATACAGTAATACCATGTAAATTACTATAATTGCACCCAATGTCTAGAGATCAGTGAGCAATATAAGTAACATAATTAACCCCACATAGGGCTGAATTTAAACAATTCCATTTTAAATGGAAACAAATTTATATAAACGGAACAAGCCTTAAATAATTTGTCAGAGCCTTAATAAGATACAAGATACTTTGGTGAACATTAAACATTAAATGCATCTACACCCCCCTAACCCCCTCCTTAATGCTTACCTTTGAAGAATGGTGCCAGGTGCCACCCCTGCTCTGCCCCACCAAGCACCACATAATGCCAGTCATGCTGCAGCTGACAGTAAGTTCTAAGCGATATTGAAGACCTGTCCTGCACATAACAGAATGGGCATTGCATCTGCACAGGGCCCCAAACATCGCATTTGGAAACCATAGGGTTTGCATGCAGATTTCTGGCCCTGAGTAACTTCAACAAGATAGACAAATCTGGTTGGTGCAATAGCTTAAAATGCGCAGACACCAGTATGATATGGCCTTTTTTTTATAAGATTTAGACCCATCAGGCTAATGAAGTGTATGAAAAGTGTCATATTGTATCCTGTGGCAGTGAATGGCGTCACATGCAATACATCGTATGCAAAAGCACTGCATTTGATGTATCCTTACTGCAGTGGCCAGGTGGGTAGTTGTCAAGGTATTGCATGCAAGGCTGCATGTGGGGTTGCATGAGTGTATTTACTCTAAAATAACCCCCCCCCCCCAAAAAAAAAAAAACACCTATGCAGAAAAAAACTCCCTGATCGACAGATGTATCGAGTTTCAAATAGTGATAAAGCGGAGAGTGAGAAACAACCAGCCAATCAGTTCTAACCTATCATTTTTCAAACCCAACCTGTGACATGGCAGGTACAGTAGGAGCTGATTGGCTGGCTGTTTACCACTCTCCATTCGATCACATTATGAAGCTTGATAATGTACGTCTGGCCCATACCCTCATCGTAATGAGCTGGGAGCCTATATATTATATTTATCAGATGGGAAACTTTGTAGCCAGAAGATACATTTGTCAATATGTATAACTGTCCGCTGCCAGGAGACGTATAGGTTGAAGAAGAGAGAAAATACTTAAATGAAAATGAGAGTCTCTGTTCGAATCTTGCCAGCTGTATGAAAGATATAACATTCGCATTGTATCACCCAGCATGAGCTACACTGGAAGCACTCAGTCGTGTCTGAGCACAGACGCACTGTTTTGTTTCTCGCTACGGCAAAACCAGCTATTGCCCTGGTTTGCTGCACAGCGTATTCTCATTTGTTTTGTTTACTGGGTAAATTATATAAATGGAGATGCAGTAATGATATGTGCATGTTCCCTGCGGCTGTTTTGCCAACAGCTCTCCCCCATACATCATACAGAAAGGGGGAATTGGCCTATACTAACCTAGCGGAGACTGAGGCAATGCAGGTTTTGTGAAATTGCTGGTGAGATGCAATAAATGTTTTGTTAGAACTTATTAGGGGGACTTGGAAAACAAATGAAACAAAATCTTGCTTCCACGTTATATAGAAATGAGTATGTTTGCAGTGTGTTTGACAGACATCTATCCGCGTACTACTGTATATTATTATTCTATGAAACCGGGACGTTGACGGATATTTGATAACATTGGGGGTTATTCTAGTTCACTCGCAAAGGCACAATCACAATCTAATGGAGAAAACCATGTGCACTGCAGGTGGGGCCGATTCAACACGTGCAGAGAGATTTAGATTTGGGAGGGGTTTGTACTTCAAACTGATATCTAAGTTGCAGTGTAAAAATAAAGCAGCCAGTATTTACCCTGTACAGAAACCATAAAACACCTAAATCTAACTCTCTCTGTACATGTTACATCAGCCCCACCTGCAGTGCATATGGTTTTGTCCATTAGAGAGTGATTGTGCTTTTGCGAGTGAACCAGAATAACCCCCTTTGTTCTGAAGTCATACAAACGCATCCGGCGTGCTTCTCAGTGTCCCTCCTCCGCCTGCATAGAAGTTGGGAGGTATGCATACCTCCCAACATGACCCTCTCCAGGAGGGACACTAAGACTGCCCATACACTAGTAAGATATATCTTCAGATCTGGGTGGTTGGAACAAAAACATGGTTATGGATCAGTGACAGTTTGTCAGTTTTCCAGCATTTCCAAGCAAATGGTCAACATTCATTTTCTCTCATCCATTACCAGATTTTTGTTCCAACCAGCCAGATCTGAAGATAAATCTACGTGTGTATGGCCATCTTTATGCTGTGTTTCTGGACTTAACGTATGATTACCATCACCTGTGTTAAAACACCTTTTATATCAATTAGCCTGTTTAAAACAGGTAATGGCAATCATACATTAAGAGGGAAGTCCAGAAACAGAGCATTGTGTCCCTCCTGAAGAGGGTCATGTTGGGAGGTATGCCAATGTGTGTGCTACTTCCCAAATGATAAGGTGCAATCATGACTTGGCAAAATCAAATACTACTAGCTTATGTGCCAGGTTTCAACGAGGCAAAGGGCAGTATTCAATGCTCCCGATTCACCGTTTTTTCGGCGAATCGGCTGTTTTCACTCCTTGCGGTGAATCTTTTTCACTGAAAATCTGAGTCACCCTATTCAATGTTCACCGAAAGCGAACAGTGAATGCCGGCCAGTTCTCCATTTCATGCTCGCTGCAATTCGCTGGTGTATTTCAATGGGGTTTTCACTGGGATTCGCCAAGAGTGTATTCAATGCTAGGATGGAGAACTGATTTCAGCATGATTTTTGACATGATTCACCGTTTTGCATTCGACATCTTTATAAGGTGACCTGGAAAGTGATCTTTTAAAATAAAGGTTTTTTATTTTATTTTTTTGGTATAAAAAAAATCTGAATTTTTTTCCTGTGAAGGGGCATGCTATTTTTATTCATGTGCTTGAAGCACATTAATATATACTTAATTTTTTATTTTTTATTAAAAAAAATATATATATTTTACACATTCACCAGCAGGGGGATGGGAGCCGCTCATTACATATTTATATATTCACTTCACACTGCTCCCGCTCATTACATACAGTATGCACGAGCGGGAGCAGTGCAGCGGCTCCATGCCCACACCTCCCACAACGTGAATCGAGGGGATGCGGTGCACTTCAAACTGTGTCCATATCAACTGTGTTGACATTCGGGTAAAAAAACTGTGAAAAACCCCCATGTCGACCTTTTAACCTAATGCTTGTGTCGACCTAATGTCATGTCAACCTAGACCCATGTCGACCTTGACCCATGTCGACCTTGACCCAACGATCCCAACCCGTTCCAAGCATCTCTCTCTGCCCCTCTCACTAATTCTCTGCCCCCCCCCCCCCCCACTCTGTAAAACCCCATCCTCGGTCTGTCCCGCCAGCTATCACTCACACACTGTCTATCCTCCTCTTACCCCAGCACGGTCTGTCACATCTCCCTTGCTGTGGTTGCCAATGGAGACAGGACAGACAATGCAGAATTATTATATAGATTATCTTATGTTGCCTCTCACATTACACCAGCATTATACCAACCTAAACCCAATATGCTCTACCTGCGGGTGAAATTCGCCATAAAACCAATTATACCCCTTTCATACAGAAAAGCTAATTACCGGGTTAAAAATTTCTACCCATTCAACATGGGTCCCTTTTCTGTTTGGAATGGTCAACCTGTGTCATAAATTCCAGGTCACCGACCGAGAAATTTACCAGTATTGAGAACCTGGGACTTTCGATGTGGGTTGACCCTTTCACACAAAAGAAATACCCGTGTTTTTCAGCAAATTTCAGGGTAGAAATTTTTAACCCAGTTATTTGCTTTCCTATGTGAAGGGAGGGGTAAGGCTGGAACCGGCACATCCTGTCATCTACTGCTATCCCCCTGCCAACCTATGCCTGCCCTGACACCTTCTGTCTTTCCTTAGTCATCCTTTTCCATCCACCTCTCACCCTCTGCCTTTCACATCCCTCACTGACATCCTGGTCACCCACTGCCTCTCCCTAGTCATGCTTCTTCATGCAGCCACTGCCTCAATCTTTCTCCCACTGCCACACTCTGTATCTCCCCTCCACCCACTGCCACCCCATGTCAGCCTATACAAGCCTCATCACCCACTGTTTTCCCATGCCACCCTTTTCCTCTGCATCATCCTAAGCCTCCCTCTACATCTCCCTAGTCAACCTCTGCAATCAACCCTGTCACCCTCTGCCTCTCCCTAGTCACCCCCGAGAGAGAAGACCATTTCATCAGTAGATATGTATTTGTGTCATTTGTATGGATGTAACTAGGTAGTCTATTTGTATTCTGGCAGTTTAACTTTCCTGTGCTTATGAATCATCCCTGCTTTCGTAAACATCCTCTTGGACGCTGTGAATAATAAATCCAAATATTTAAAGTCCATTTAGCATTAGACTCGTGTCATAAGTAAACTGCAAAGTCTATTTATATTATGTTGGCTAAATCTTCGCACCAAATTATCGCTGGGTCACATCTAGTACAGGCTGAGACTCCTCTTTCTCTGCTTAATATGACGAGAATATAAATATGATTTAAATATGAGTTGGGAAAGGATTTCACCATGTACATACTGTGAAACACGTGTATTATACAAAAAGCAAAATAAATGTAAAACCATTCTAATACACCAGGTAAAATTGTCAATGAGGATGAGTACTCACCCCTGATTTCGGTTGAACAGTGCTTCCACCTGAGTTGTCAATCTCCTGGGACACAATGGAAAATGACATCTGCTTTGTGTAGATATACTGCTATTCCACCAAACTTTTTATTGCTGAGGCAACCAGGGTCCTAGTTTGGTGGGAAAGGATCTACCTGGTTCACATTACCCAGTATTCCGGCCTTGGTAGCTAAAAGGGTCGAATCTCGTACCAACCTGGCAACCCAAGGTGTGAATGATGTGACCTAGATTATCTCAAAAATCCAGCAAATTGAAGAGCTGGCAATAACCCAGGACTGGGGTGCAGTGTGTAAGAGGCCTGACCTGGCTGTTACAATCCTGGGATAATCTAGCATTTTGGTGGAGAAGGGAGAAGACAGGAAACCTGTTAATTCCATACCAAAACTGTTAAATCACTCAACAAATCACATAAACTCTATAAGCCACTTGGCACATTAATTCCCATGGGTATATGTTTGTGATAGCTGAGCAATGAGCCCCCTAGTATACACATACTTAAATTAAATAAACCTGAAATGGCTTACCAAGGTAGCAGCTGGACAATGGCCTTTATTCAGATCTGATCGCAGTTCAAATTTGATTAGAAAATGGGCAAAACCATGTGCACTGCTGGTGGGGCAGATGTTACATGTGCAGAGAGAGTTAGATTTGTGTGAGTTATTTTGTTTCTGTGCAGGGTAAATACTGGCTGCATTATTTTTACACTGCAATTTAGATTTCAGTTTCAACACACCCCACCTGGTGGCACGCCCCCAAATGCCCGCTGGATGTCAATCACCCTGCGCTGTCGTTTGAAAATTGGATGGGCTGCAAATTCGCAGCCCATCTGACTGGGTCTGGATCGCCCACTCTGCTCCAGCCGCCATATTACTGTAGCACATGAGCGCCATCATCTTGTTGGGGTCTGACCTCTGCACTTCATTCATCTGTAGCACAGCAGGTGGCAGGTATTACATAAAAATAATGACATACAACCTGAAAAGAGATACAATTATCTGTAGGCTGAAGTTCTGTTGGAGTTTGGGGGACAGACTCAAGGTCAGCTCATACTGGAGATGTACTGTAACAAACCTTTTAAAGATTGGAGAAGAAGCTGATCATGGGAACCATCATTTTATAAAACATATTAGATAAATTACAGGTAGAATCTAACCGGTTGCTACGGGCAACTTCTCAACATCTCCTCTCTCTAAAGCGTATATGTCACATATGTCAGGGATATGTTCTCGTACACATCCCCTTGCATGCTAGCAAGAGGATGTGGGCAGTGTGTGTGTGTGTGTGTGGGGGGGGGGGGGGTAATCGTTCAGTGGGGCGGCTCTGACTGTTCGCTAGATTGCGAGTATATACAGGCCCTATGGGAGCTGAGCATACTGAGTGACAGTTGAAGCAGCCAATCATTTGTGTTTGTCATTTAAGATGGGCAATCTTACAAAAACAACAATATCAGTGCTGCAGTGAGTCCCAGATAGAGTTTAGAGGCTCAGGCAAGTTTCTTCACTTCCTAAACGTTTGTTTGCTAAAAATAGACAACACTCGGGCGACCTAAAGAAACCTTTTTCTTAACCACTCATAAAGCATTATAAATAGACATCAAAGTCTCAAAGTGACTGGTGCCATTATTTCCTTTTTCAAAATAGGCCAGTATTCAATGCTCCCAATTCACCGTTTTGTTTTTGGCTAATTGGGCTGTTTTCACTTCTTGCGGTGAATCTTTTTCACTGAAAATGTGATTCACCCTATTCAATGTTCACTGTTCGCCGAAAGCGAACAGTGAATGCCGACCAGTTCTCCATTTCATGCTTGCTGCAATTCACTGGTGTATTTCAATGGGGTTTCCACTAGGATTTGCCGAGAGTGTATTCAATTCTAGGATGGCGAATTGCTTTCTCCCTGATTTTTGCCTTGATTCACCGTTTTGCATTCGACATCTTTTTTAGGTGAACTGGAAAGTGATCTTTTAAAATAAAGGTTTTTTTTGTTTTTTTTTTGTAAAAAAAATCAGAATTTTTTTCCTGTGAAGGGGCATGCTATTTTTATTCATGTGCTTGAAGCAAATTAATATATATTTAAAAAAAAAAATTTACACATTCACCAGCAGGGAGCCGGGAGCCGCTCATTAGATATTCATATATTTACTGCTCCCGCTCATTACATATGCCGAGCGGGAGCAGTGCAGCGGCTCCCTACCCCAGTCCCCTGCCAGCTCTCTGGGGGGGGGGGGGGGGGGGGGCAGCTTCTGCTGCCTGTGTCCCAAGGAGCCCTGCTTGTGCCCCACCGTGTCCGGCGCAAGCAGGGAGGCTTCCATCTCCCTGCCTGCCGCCGTCCCCTGGCTCCATGCGGTGGTTAAAATTTGCCCCTGCGGCATTGAATACAGAGACAGGGAGGGCTGGCAGCAAATGCTCCAGCCCTCCAGAACATGGCGACTGTGCAGCGAATCCTAAACAGGATTCGCTACACATGCTGAAAAACCTCATTGAATACTTACCTTAGTATTTGGCTGAACACACTGATAGCTGTTGTTCAGCACTTCCTACAGTGGTGTCACTTTGTGAGTGTGGTGGGTGCAGGTGGCAACCGCTGAGGAGTGACACCTCAGTGTCAGGAGCCGAGTGCTGCGCTGTAAACATTAAGAGCAGCACTCAGCTCCTGTAAACGTGTAGGAGCCAGGACTCCCTCGGAATGTTAACTGTTAAATGTTAGCTTGTCAAAATGTTGACATTAGATTAAAGGTGCCCATACACACATTCGATTTAGCCACCGGATTCCGATGGATCTGACCAAATCGGTGTTTGACATCAGGTCAGATAAGGTCAGATCCGATTCGTGTTCTCTTGCACATTGGATCGGAACCTGGGGATTAATCAGAATTGGACCATTACCTGCAATTTATTTATTATTTATTACCAGTTTCTTATATAGCGCACACATATTCCGCAGCGCTTTACAGAGAATATTTGAACATTCACATCAGTCCCTGCCCCAGTAGGATATTCCCTACCACATGTACACACACACACACATTCATTCTAGTGGTAATTTGTTGGGAGCCAGTTAGCCTACCTGTATATTTTTGGATTGTGGGAGGAAACCAGAGTTAGGGTCATGGTGAAGATAGAACCCATGATCTCAGCGCTGTGAGGCAGTAATGCTAACCATTACACTGTCTGTACTGCCCTAAATGCGAACTGCTTGCCACCAAGGATGGTATGTCGACATTGTAACATGTCAACAGTTAATCAGTGTCTGCATAATGAATGCCGACATTGCTATGGTGTGATATGATATATCAATATTATGACGTGATATTATATCATATCACACCGCATAAAAACTACTGTACTAGACCACTTACATACAGAGCTGGATTAATAACAGGGCAGCTGGGGTGGCTCAGTGGCCTCCCACACACAGGATGAGAGAGATCCATGCATTGGGGGTTATTCCTTCTTAGATGGGCAAAACCATGTGCACTGCAGGGGGCAGATATAAAATGTGCAGAGAGAATTAGATTTGGGTGAATTATTTTGTTTCTGTGCAGGGAAAAGACTGGCTGCTTTATTCTTACACTGCAATATTGATCTCACTGTGAAGTAAAACCCCACTCAAATCTAATTCTATCTGCACAAGTAACATCTGCCCCACCTGCAGTGCACATGGTTTTGTCCATCTAAGAAGGAATTTGTCAGAAAGAGTGAACCAAAATAACCCCCATAGTGCAATCACCAACATGGGGGACACTACAGTATATAACAACTAGGGTTTCACTGTGGCCTAATGTGAACTTGGGGCACTGCAGTATGTGTAACACATTTGTGGTGCTGGGAGTATTTATACATTATACTTTCTAATAACATCACCGATATATCATTTTAACACTTTTTCAGGGTTGGGTGGCGCCACACACCTTAATCCGCTTATGTTTTAAAAATAGCTCCAGATGTGACATTTACAATGACCTATCACATTCCCTTGGAGTACTAGTAAAGGGGTGCACTGTCTTTGTTTTGCATACTTAGAAATGAACACATTTTCCTAAAAATATTAAATCGTTAGATTGTTAAATAATAATAATATTCTCTGGATTTTTAAGTTTACGAGAAGAAAAAGAAACGGCTTCCTCGGGGAAGCACATTATACCTCCGTTGGTAGCTATGGAGACATATTAATCACTATTGGCCAGTACTATCTCATTTCCAGTAACCATGAATAAAAAAAGGCTGCCCCAGCTCCAGCAGGCAGGATTTCCTGCTTATATCTGTGCTATTAGAGGAAGTCTGCTGCAATCAGCCTTCCTGGACTCTTGCAGTTCATCACCCAGTTCATGGTTTACACAAGGAGAAGGTTGTAGACCAGCAAGCTTTGTACGGCCATGAACTTCTACAGCTTCCTCTGCAGATACTCGCTGTCCACAGCCTGTGATTGAGGCTAATAAGCTAACTGATGTGTGCCAAAGGCACGAGGCAAATCTTAGGTTGTTTATTCCGTTTCGTGTTTTTTTTTTAAAGTTATTTTAAAGTCTATATATAGATACATATCTTACATTGCCCAGTGGTCTTATTACTCCATCAAATAAACATAATACCTTCACAAAGCTGAAGAAATGTTTTATTCTGTCAGGCTTGACTGACCTAGACTTGTGGCACCTTGGTCCGAGAACGGTACGGGTATACAAGTCGCTGAAGGCGCACAGCAGCCCTGCAAATGCGCATGCACAGTGTGAAAACATCGGTCCCTGGTGCGAACATGCGGGCAACCGAGTGAATCAGAATGACCCACAAAGTCATGAAAACCCCTTATGATGCCTCCTTTCCCCTGACTGTACACACACACACACACACACACACACACACATACACACACACACACACTACTGTTACATACAGAGGCGCTGGCATTAGAGCATGTAGGGTTTCTGGGCGGACTGTAGTGTTTGCAGCCTGTAGTGTTTGCAAAAATAAAACTGTCTCATGGGCCAATGGTGAACAACAGACATTAATACTGGTCATCTCAGCGCTTGAACTCCCCCTCGTGTGCTGTGGTGCACAAAGGGAAGGCTGTCATCAGACGTGCATATTACGGATGGTGTAATGGCTAGCATTACTGCCTCACAACACTGAGATCATGGGTTTGATTCCCACCATGGCCCTAACTGTCTGCATTTTGTATATTCTCCCCGTGCTTGCGTGGATTTCCTCCAGGTACTCCAGTTTCCTCCCACAATCCAAAAATATACCGGTAGGTTCATTGGTTCCCAACAAATTAACCCTTCAATGTCTGTGTGTGCGTGTACATGTAGTAGGGAATATAGATTGTAAGCTCCACTGGGGCAGGGACTGATGTAAATGTTCAAATATTCTCTGTAAAGCGCTGCAGAATATGTGTGCACTATATAAATAACTGGTAATAAATAGATATTAGTGCTCCCTGTATTCTGATGGTGCCCACTACAGTTAAGCATTCACCTTGAAATCCAGCCCTTATAAAATGATCAATGTTTATTTGTGCCATTCTCTTGCATATTACTGGGGAAGTGTAACAGCCTAGAACTGAAAGTTTTTCTGAGTAGTTGGAAAGCTGCTTTCTAAGCATGTGATCCACCATCGTCACTCTGCACTATATTGTGAAATAAGCGTGAATTAGACAGCACAGAAGAAATGTCCGTGAACCGGACAGACCAAACACATCTGTGTCTGCAGACAAGGGCAGACCGCACATTAGTGACACCACGTCTACTTTTGTTCAGTGCTGACCCATATCCACCCAACAATAACACACGCAGCAGGATATAGCTGAATATCCTTACATGTAGAAGACAATACCAGATCTTGTTTTTTCAAATCCTGAAACAATATTTCTGCTGCCTCTAAAAATACATATTTGACCATTTCTCTATCCTGTGGACCATTTCTTGATCTTTTGTGCTTTTTCAAGTCAGGGCCGTTTCTATACAATTTAGCTCCCAGGGCAAAGGAATAAAAATGCGCCCCCCCCCCCCCCCAAAAAAAAAGTTATCGCGACAGAGAAGAAACTTTTTATTTTTAAAAGGCGTGTGGCTTAATATAAGGGCGTGGTCTAGCAGGAAAACAATTACCTTACATCTCACCTTTGCAACCTGCATGTCCGCAGGAATTGTTATTGTACTCCCGCACTTTAGGCTACTACTTAAATCATTAAACACTATTTATCCGTGATGACAATTACACATTACGCCGCACACCGTGATGACAATTACACATTGTCGCACACCGTGATGACAATTACACATTATGTCGCACACCGTGATGACAATTACACATTACGCCGCACACTGTGATGACAATTACACATTACGTTGCACACTGTGATGACAATTACACATTACGCCACACACCGTGATGACAATTACACATTGTCGCACACCGTGATGACAATCACACATTATGGCCCTTATTCTGATCGGTGCGGATATTCCCGCATTCTTACGGTGCGGTCCGCACGCCACGGTGTTTTGCCGCGTGCGGCCATCGTCCGTAGAAACGCCCACGGGTCCTCCGCATTCGGACGGACTCACTCTTTAAGAACAGGGCGTGTTTACGGACGACATACAAACCATGCGTGTGCGGGAGAAACACTCCGATTCGGCACGGTATTACAGAGTATTACAGAGTATGCTCGGGAATACCGCATCCGAACGGGAGCCAAGCGGTGCTACCGCACGTAAGCGGAGTATTTACGCCAAACAACCCACTATGAAGTATCTTCTGCTATACATCACATGACCCACTTATTCAATTACCTATCCACATAAAAAACTGCTTATTTGGAATTGGAATCAATTAGATTCCAATATATCCTTACAAGCATGCCTAACACATGCATTGCACACATTAACCCTTACAGCAATTGAAGTGCAATGGTTTCTATTAAAGCACTGACAAGCGTCCTATTAGTGAGTAATGAGTAAAGGAGTCGATTCTATTGGGTTCAGGTGTTAATGGTTGTAGTCATTAGGCGTACGTTCGCCTACCGCATGAACGAGTGGTGTCCGCAAAGCAATAGTACACTTGTGGACACCGCACATTTCTGCCCTTTTTGATCGCGTGCATTCGGAGTGGTTTCCGAATGTACGCCCCCCAACATAAGTGTACTCCCCCGTGTCCGCCCATGTTTCCGCCCCGTTTTGCCCACTTTGAAACTACGCCCATGTGTCATTCCGCATGACGCCCATAATACGCCCCTATTTCCCGACTGATAGCGGTGAACAGTTTTGGACGGGATTTGGCCGAACTGGTACCGAGTCAAGGCGTGGCACATGCGCGTAGCGTTCTCCACGCATGCGCAGACGCCATAAAGACGCGATCCGTAAGTACGCGGTAAAGTCCGCGTCAATCAGAATAAGGGCCTATGTCTCACACCGTGATGATAATTACACATTACGCCGCACACCGTGATGACAGACACATTACGCCGCACACTGTGATGACAGACACATTACGCCGCACACTGTGATGACAGACACATTACGCTGCACACTGTGATGACAGTTACACATTACGCTGCACACTGTGATGACAATTACACATTACGCCGCACACTGTGATGACAGACACATTACGCCGCACACCGTGATGACAATTACACATTGTCGCACACCGTGATGACAATTACACATTATGTCTCACACCGTGATGACAATTACACATTACGCCGCACACTGTGATGCCAATGACACATTACGCCGCACACTGTGATGCTAATGACACATTACGCCGCACACTGTGATGCCAATTACACATTACACTGCACACTGTGATGACAATTACACATTACGCTGCACAATGTGATGAGCCCACCAATGTTCGATGCCCACCAATGTATATATTTTTATATGCCCACTGCCCAGCAATGTATATATTTGTATATGCCCACTGCCCAGCAATGTATATTTTTATATGCCCACTGATGTATATATTTTTATGCCCACCAATATTTATATGCCCACTGTCACCAATGTATATTTATTTAAACACCACTGCCCACCAATGTTTATTAATAATAGGCAGTAACATATATATTGCTGGCCTGCGCCATTAATTTATACGTTACCACCTATTGTTAATAAACATTGGTGGGCAGTGGTGTTTAAATATACATTGGTAGCAGTGGGCATATAAACATATATACATCAGTGGGCATATAAAAATATCCACATTGGTGGGCAGTGGATATATAAAAATATACACAATAGTGGGCATATAAAAATATATACATTGGTGGGCAGTAGGCATATTAAAATATGTACATTGGTGGGCAGTGGGCATATTAAAATATGTACATTGGTGGGCAGTGGGCATATTAAAAAATGTACATTGGTGGGCAGTGGGCATATTAAAATATATACATTGGTGGGCAGTGGATGTATAAATGTATACACATTGGTGGGCAGTGGGCATATTAAAATATATACATTGGTGGGCAGTGGGCATATTAAAATATATACATTGGTGGGCAGTGGATGTATAAATATATACATTGGTGGGCAGTGGGCACACTTCCCTCCCAATACCTTAAGCGGTCAGGGTGGCTGTCAGGCAGCTCCTCTCTCCATGGCATGCAGCAAGTCTTGCTGCGCTGGCGCTGCTCCTTGTTTTTCGAGCGCGGCGTGACGTCATTACGTCACGCCGCACACATCGGTGGGGGATTGTTTAGACTGCAGCAGAGTCCCGTCGGCCAGCTTGTTGCTGGAGCCAGAACTCCATTGCGCAGTCGCAATATCCCGCCGCGGAGTCGGGCGGCGGGCGCAAGGGATAGGAAGGGGGGAGGCGGCGGCGGCAGCGCTGGAGAAGCTGCCGGGCGCCCCAGCTAATTATCAGAGGCGGACAAGCCGTGCGGCGCCCCGGGCTGCTGCACGGCTTGTCCGCCTCTAAAAACGGCCCTGTTTCAAGTTATGCGTCTCATCTGGCGAATAAGTTGTAACTGGCTTTGGTTTACAGTTAGACCATGTACGCTTTAATTACATATATTACCAATTGGCTCCTGTCAGTTTACAGGCAGTATTTGTCACAATAGGTCTGAAAATTGCCACACAAATCTTTTTATTCATCACAATGACCTGTAATGTTTACCTTATATAGTATTATTATTATTATTATTATTGTTAATAACAGTTTCTTATATAGCGCACACATATTCCGTAGCGCTTTACAGAGTATATTTCAACATTCACATCAGTCCCTGCCCCAGTGGAGCTTACACTCTATATTCCCTACCACATGTACACGCACACAGACATTCTAGGGTTCATTTGTTTGGAGCCAATTAGCCTACCAGTATATTTTTGGATTGTGGGAGGAAACTGGAGTACCTGGAGGAAACCCACGCAAGCATGTGGAGAATATACAAACTCTGCACAGTTGGGGCCATGGTGGGAATCAAACCCATGACCTCAGTACTGTGAGGCAGTAATGCTGCCATTTTTAGCTGATATTTTGCAAATGGCACTCAAATGGTTAAACTCTATCAGAGGGAGGCTTATTTATTTATTTATTTATTAACAGTTTCTTATATAGCGCATACAAATTCCGCAGCGCTGTACAGAGCATAGTTATGAGCAAACACAAAACAAAATTACATTACAAGACAGTTTAGGACAAGTACATGGTTAATACAGATAGTTACATCAGGGGACAGGACACTGAAGCAATTATCAGGGTGGCAGTGGTTTATATATTCTAAGAAAGGCACATGAGGAGAGAGGGCCCTGCCCGTGAGAGCTTACATTCTAAAGATTAAAGTCTATATATATATATATATATAGCTTATCAAACTCTCCAAAGAGGACAAGTGGAGAAATTGCCTATAGCAATGAGCTTATAGATATAATTCATCTAGTAGGATAACAGGTGGCCCTTCAAGTCTTCACTTACTTACTTCCTGCTACCCCCCCCCCCCTTGCTGCTGGTTCCCCTTGGTCACATGCGAGGGATTGTACAACAAAAACACATCCCCTTGCATACCGCTGCTGCAGGAGTAATCATTTCATGTTCGAATGATTTCTCCTACCTTCAGTCAGTGACAACTGATTTTTATTTGCGTGCACATGAATGAAGATGGGGTATGCAGCTGACGTCCCATTACATAAGCTGCCTGACCCTCAGGATGCATTGGCCCGCCTGCGTACCCATGGAAATGCCCAGCAAACTCGCTATATTGCAATTCAACCAGAATCACCCCCTAAGAGTAATGGGCCAGATGTATTAAGCCTGGCAAAGAGATAAACTGGAGTTAATGTGGAAGGAGATAACGCATCAGCCAATTGGCTGTGTTTGAAATATGGCAGTTGGGAGTTGATTGGCTGGTGCGTTATCTCCTTGCAATTTAACTCCAGTTTATCTCTTTGCCAGGCTTAATACATCTGCCCCAATGTGTGTCTAAAGGTAAAGGTTGAATTGCTGCCTATGACTGCTAGAATGGAATACAGAATTTTAGAGGAGATGTATGAAGCAGTGATAAGGGTGGAGAAGTGAGCCAAAGGAGGAGTGGCCCCTGGCAACCAATCAGCTTCCAAGTTCTGTAACATTTCTCGAGTGCATTCCACAAAATGATACATAGCAGCTGATACAATGAAACATATAAACAGAGCAACAACAGGGAAGTATATAAATGCTAAAAGAAACACTTGTAACACTGACTAATATAAAATGCATTAAATGAAACCAACATTTTACATAAAAATCTTCGCCGACTATTTCATTATTCTAAAACAACAATTAGCAAGCAGCAAATACAAGTAAGCATACACATTTTTAATTAAAGAAGCAAATAATACACATGTTTAATTAACTCCTCTGCTAATATAAGTATTTGAATGTGCAGTTATTTCTAATATGAAAATGCTGAAATGCACAATGAGAACACTTAATAAAATTCACATGTAAATATGCAGCTGAAAGACACACATTTAATAAAAAAAATAAAACCCCAGTTAATATGTTTAGGGGCTGAGGCAGAGGGGGGAAGTATAATGGACGCACAGTGATCAAAAGCCAAGTGTATGAAGAAATAGCACATAGCAGCCCACATACAAACCTCAGATGCCCCCACCTCTGTATCAGCAGCATGTGAGCCTAGCTTACTATCTTCTTTATTTTCAAATGTGGTTGGAGCTGCTGTTGCTATTGACGACTACGTGGCCCATGGGGTAAGATGGTTGCGGTAAGTCCTACACAGAGGCCATCCTCTAATGGAAAGCAACCCCTCGCAATGGAAGTGATAAACCTCTGTATGAAAAGGGATATGGTCATTTGTTCTACAGCATGATGGTCGACAGTCATTAGGTCGACACCATTAGGTCGACATAGGAAAAGGTCGACATGGGTCTATGTCGACATAGAAAAAGGTCGAAATGGTTCTAGGTCGAAAGGTCATTAGTTTGACAGGTCATTAGTTCGACAGTCAAAATGTCGACATGGGGTTTTCCACTGTTTTTTGAGCCGACATGTGCAGACAGGTGGTATTTCATGCCCTACCATCCACTAGGGTATGATATGAGAATAATTTTGTGGTGCTGCGCTCCGTTAATGAAAATTCTACAGTCTGTTTTAAAATGAATAAATTGTTGTTCTTTATTTGTAATTAATAGAAAATGTGTATGCGGCAATAGACCTTTTCAATACAAACGCCTGACTTGAAAGACAGAAATATTGTATTCCTTCAAGGTTCTTACAATTGCTCGTGGTGAATAAATACAAGAAAAGAATAAATGAAAAAAATCAATAAAAAAAATGAAAATGAAAAAAAATGCAGAAAAAATCAACACAAGTGTGTCGTCAGTTATCTGTCCAATAAATTGGACGGTGTGTACACAGTTGTCACAATATTTTGCAATAATTGCAGTAAATTCAGGGTTCCTTGGTAAGAAAAAAAGGTGTGTTTGTACTTAGTCTGTGCTTTAGAACAATGTTGGAGGATATACACTACTACCACATCTACACCTGTTAGCAACCAAGCTAGCAGCATCTGGAAGGATCCCACGTCGAAGCGGCCGGTGGGTGCACACACCGCCACGCAGCGGAGACCTGAGCGAGACTGAAGGATACCAAGTGTACCGGCAGTGGTGAGTATCGGAAGGAGGGTGAGCCAGGCAGGTCATACAGGGTCTTGTAAAGGAGACCGAACGGTCACCGTGAAGGATCTCCATCCAGAAACGGTGAGCCGCTCCATCTCCAGACAGGGAGCAGCGTCTGCCTCACTGCAGCCCGGTCAGCCGTGTTACGCACGGACCTGCCGGTGCCACGTAGTAGACGGGCGCAGCACCCAAGTCCAGGACCCTGCGATCCCAAGCCACCTCCCAAACGAGAAAAACCGCGACCGAACACGAACGCCAATCTACAGGTACCAGCATTAACCGGTAACTCAGTGACAGGAGGAATACAAATAGCGGGACGCCGCTTGACATTGTTCTAAAGCACAGACTAAGTACAAACACACCTTTTTTTCTTACCAAGGAACCCTGAATTTACTGCAATTATTGCAAAATATTGTGACAACTGTGTACACACCGTCCAATTTATTGGACAGATAACTGACGACACACTTGTGTTGATTTTTTCTGCATTTTTTTTCATTTTCATTTTTTTTATTGATTTTTTTCATTTATTCTTTTCTTGTATTTATTCACCACGAGCAATTGTAAGAACCTTGAAGGAATACAATATTTCTGTCTTTCAAGTCAGGCGTTTGTATTGAAAAGGTCTATTGCCGCATACACATTTTCTATTAATTACAAATAAAGAACAACAATTTATTCATTTTAAAACAGACTGTAGAATTTTCATTAACGGAGCGCAGCACCACAAAATTATTCTCATATCTTGCCCATTTCTTAAACGGGATTAGTCACCCGTTTAGGTGCAGCTGCTAGTTAAAGATTATCAAAAAGATAGATTCAGTGCGCAGGTACAAACCCCTCATCCACTAGGGTATGGTGGGAGAATAATATAGTGTGCCCGACGCATTGCGAGCGCAGCGAGCGGTGCGAGGGGATGCGGTGCACTTGAAACTGTTGACTGTGTTGACATTCAGGTAAAAAATATGTGAAAAACCCCATGTCGACATTTTGACTGTCGACATAGACATTGTCGAACTAATGACCTTTCGACCTAAAACCATGTCGACCTTTTCCCATGTCGACCTAGACCCATGTCTACCTTTTCTTATGTCGACCTAATGGTGTCGACCTTATGACTGTCGACCATCATGCTGTAGACCAAATGATCCCAACCCGTTTGAAAAAATAGAGGCCATCGCCTCCATTCCCTCCAAAGGGAATGCGGTCAGCAGTAATAAGGTCAACAGTCATAGCTCAACACATGAAAAAGGTCGACATGATTTAAAGGTCGACACGAATAAGAGTTTTTCAAGATTTTTTTGCAAAATTTCATACTTTACCATCCAAGTGGACATATTATAATTATGGTGCGCGTAACGAGGCACCGCGTCCAAAGCATGGCGAGCGAACTAGTATGGTATACATGTTGACATTGACACAAAAAAAGTGAAAACCGTAGGTCGACCTTTTTCATGTCGACATTTCCCACATCAAAATATCGCTTGTGTCGACATTTAGACCAAGTCAACCTAAGGCATATTGAACTTTTCCATGTTTCGACCTATGGCCTGATGATCCTTATTACTGTTGTCTCTCTGACCCATAAACCTCCAAAGATATTATTCTGTCACTCAATGACAGTCTGATGCTGTGTACATGCACAGCACCGATAATCGTACTTTAGCTGAATGAAAAGCAACTACAAATAGAACACTGTGGGCTAGAATCATCTGAAGATGGCGTTAGCTACCAGGGCCATCCTCCGGAATATGAATCTCAAAATCTAGGCGCCAGAATGGCTGCTATTGCGATTACAGTGTGAGACTGCAGCACTTATCTCTCCTATCTGCTGCTGTCCCCTCCCTGATATATTCTGGGGACACCTGAAATTTGTGGATATTCCAAAAATATGATAACTATGCCCCATAGGATCATGACAAAGTGACCTACAAAAGGTGACTTATCCACTGTAAAGGTGCGCACACACGGATAGATTTGTCAAAAGATCTGGGCGTTCCCAACCAATCGCTCAAATCGTTCCGTATGTATGGACGATATAGATGACGATGCGCCGGTCGTTGGTAGAGGTCTATGGTGTTTCCTGCATGCAGAAAGATCATAGACCAATCGTTAGCGATGTGTACCAATCTTTTCATGTGTATGCACGATGAACGATTGTTAAAGCTGATTGACTGGCTCCCTCTCCCCTCCACCAAAAGTTAAAGATCAATTGTTCATGTGTAATCGTTGGTACAATCGTTCACTATTTCTGTGGAAATCATTAACGAGATTGGATCACTTGCTAAATCTTTCAGTGTGTATGCACCTTAAGAGAGGATTGGTGAATGAGAGGGTGTCCTGCTGTATTGTGCTCCAAAGTAATTGCCCCAGGGGAGCCACAAAAAGCAAATTTGGCCTGTGTGAGATGGATGGTAACGACAACATGCAAAAAGTAGGGGCTGTTTCTGAGTGGGACACATCCACGAGCCACAGGTGGGCTTAACCTTTTAGTAAATTGCTTATTTAACCCCTTGAGTGGTGGGCTTTGCTGGGGCAGGGCAAACCTACGGTTTGTCCTGCCCCAGCAAAACCCACCACAGAGTGTAGCGGGCCTTCCATCCACCTGTCCGGGCACCCCCCTCACCTCCGCTACGCGTACGCCGGAGCTCCTATGCCGCTGCCCCAGCTGTCAGTCACAGCAGTGACCACAGGCAGCAGGCTCAGGGATGTTTGGGGCTGCTCGGGAGGACTCGGAAGCCTGAACTCCTGAGCACTCAAGAGTCCCCTGAGGCGCCCCGAACATCCCTGAGCCTGCCGCCTGCTCCCTGCAAATAATGACGGCAGGGGAGCTCCGGCGTATGATCGCCGGAGCAGAGAGGTGAGGGGCAGCAATGGAAGAGGAGGTGCCCGGACATGTGATGCGCCATTGGTGCACAGCTGCAGGCACCACTGGCACACACCTTGATATTAGTGGTATGCCCAGCGCAGCTGAGCCCCGAAAATTTCCGGACATACCACTCAAGTGGCTAAAGGTCGCAGGCTGTTACATTTGGGTAGAAAGTCTGATCAGCTCCAGTTTGAGTATTGCTTACATCTATATTACACGTGTAGTAGCAGCTGGGGAATGACGCTGGGGGAGTTCTTGTGACCCCAAGTCAGTACTGTAATGGAGTGGTGAATAGAATTATTTGTGTTTCTTCCTCCTCCATAGGGAGGTTTTCTCTCTACTTCTAAATTAAACTTTAGTTCCACTTTATATTTAGTTCACGGTTAATTCAGGCTCCAACGCAAACATTTCCCTCTCGCCCTCAATATAGGTATATAGCCATCTGTTTCTACACATCAATTTAATTGTAGAAAAACAGCACCCTCCATTATGCGATTTGCCGGTCCTCACCAACTGGCCCCCAGACTGCAGCGCTCGAAACCACAGAGCGGTACTTCTGTTTCCCAGGGCAGGATCGTATTTTCTGCAGTCCCAAGCTTTTTACACGCAGCAGATATTGGCAGCGGATCATCCGTTTCATAATCATACATATTATACTGAAAGTAATGTACAATTAGTGTGCAGGGCAAGTTAGTTAATTACAAGTGTGGTCTCCCTATTTTCTAAAGTAAACACTTGAAATACTTATTTTTAGACATAAATGTTTAAATGGTCAGAGAGAGTTACCGAGGTTAAATGTAATGCTTCCTAAATAAAACAGAGCAGATTTTACCTCATAAGTATAAGCGGAAGACACAGTATACAGTATGCACAATACTTAACTGTATTTCGATGGTTTCCTTACATCGATGGCAAAGGAGAACCGTTTTTTTTTTTCAATGACACCTGGAAGCCCCGCCCCCACAATTTGAGTGGTCATCGGGCCAGTCAGTCAAAGATAATTGGTAAACGTCGATAGCTTAAACTATCGATGGTTCTCCATTACATAGTTTATGACTATCGATGGCTTGGTACAAAGTTGCCATCCCTGCATTGCGACTGCACCGATGGCCATCCCTACATTGTGTGTTTCACAGCTGCTATTACACCCGAGACTAAAAATTTGATTTCACTTCTCCTCCATCTATAAGCGTGGCCCCAGATTGCTGTAAAACCAGCCACTGGGATTTTGGGGCGGGTTTATAGAGGCAGGAGAAGTGTCCCAAGTGGAGCTGCAGCTATGATACACACAGCTCCAGCGATCCTTGGGGTAAAGGCCCCCATACACTATGCGATTTTCGACCGATTTCATCCGATTTCGTCCCTTTGGGCCAATAAATCGGGTGAAATCGGCCCAAAATTGCATGTGTTTGACATCTGATCTGATGCGCGCTCCCGCGCGCATCGGATCGGATCATGGCGTCGGACCTACAGAACATAAGATATATCGGAATCTGAGCCATCATGGGTGCTTTTTAGCACCCACGATGTTCAGATCCGATATATCTTTATATACAGCCCCCCTGTCTTACTAGCAGTGTCCCCTCCCCCCATTGACGGCTCCCGGCGGAGGTAGTGCAGGCGGGGACCGCAGGCGTCGCAGAGCAGAGAGACCGTCGGTGCCGCAGGAGAATAGGAAGAAATCGCCCAGTCTTTTGAATAAGACTTTTCTATTCTCCCGCCGCGCCGACAGTCTCTGCTCTGCGACGCCTGCGGTCCCCGCCTGCACTACCTCCGCAGGGAGCCCCACCAGCAGCCCTGTTCTGCAGCCCCCCCTGCACACAATCAGTCGCACGATCCGTCGAAATCGTACATTCGGTCATAGATCCATTCTGATGTATGACCAGCTTTACTGTGTACTGGATCCCCTCAAGGCATATATGCCTACACATTGTTTCTTTTCTCCAGGAGAAGCCCAGAGAGGAGATGAAGCTGACCACTTCAATTAGTGGGTCCTGACAATCACATAATTAGGCTCACCCAAATGGTGTAAAAATGCCAAAACTTGAGGAATGGTTGAAACTTAAATTACACAATTGTGGGATGCACTAACATCCGCTGCCCCTCTCCGCCGCACATCGCCGGGTACTGCAAAAATAATTATCGCATATGCACTAACATGTGATAATTATTGCAAAGGACAGTTCTTGCGTTAAGAGCTGTCCTTTGCGTTGTGGCCGGATATGTGCGGTGGTTCCCTCCTCCCTCCCTGGACCCTTACTCGGTTGGTCGGCCAGGGCTCTGCCTCCTCCCTGCTCCTGGAAGAGGTGCAGGGAGGAGGAGGTCACTGGTCCGGGCCGCACAGCAGTAGGTAGAGTAGGTAGATTGAGTGTCCCCTGTTGAACTGCAGCAGGGTGAACAGGCAAGTTAAACATCTGATTAAGCGCTTGGTTATATTGGTTATTTTCTTCTAAATTTCTATTTTGTTCCCAGTATTATTAATCTATTGACTGATTGACACATTTCTTTTCTGAATTTTTCGTTGTCCATATTACAAATTACCTTAAAACATTGAATGTCTTCAATCAAATGTATATAACCAAACCGAACTCGATACAAGGAATTGAGTCTTGTTAGTTTCTGGCCACTGGCAAATAAATCATAGAAAAGTGTGTTCAGGAGACTTTGGATTTTAAATAATATATTGCCGTGTCTCAAAGTTACTCATCTGTCCTTCTTATGTCCAAATCAAGATGGTTAGCAGTCCATCATCCTTGTCTGAATTATAATTCCATTTCCATACACGACAAAGTTCAGTCTCTTGTTATTAGTCAGTGACTTTGGATTTGCAAAAGCAAGGTCATCCAAATTTTAGATTGCCTGGCAATATAAACAACACAGAACGTTATCAGCAGCGGCATGCGCCGGATGAGAACGACGATTGATAAACAGCTAAGAGATCTTTTGTAACCGTCACCACGGCATTGGTCCAACTACGAGATGTCCTCATCTTGCACTCGTCATTTAACATTATGTGCTCCAGCAAATAAAGGCCTAGAACATCACTGATTATAGTTTGACAGTAAGTATATTATAATTTAACCCCTTCTTAACCAACAATCATTTTCTCTTTGTAATTAAAAACATTTTCTCATTTCAATTAGATGGCAATTTTCACAAAAAATTTTTACAATTTTTTTTGCGCTAGATAAGTTAGCTTTTTGCCGCAAGACAAAATTGTTTTTTTGTGATGTACTGGAATCACTTATGGACATGGTAAAATGTGCAAAAAATAATATAAAAATACAATACTTTATGATTCTTCCCTGGGCTTCTTTCATGTATTCCGAAAACCGAAATATTCCGAAAACCGTGGTATTTGTTTTTTTTCCCCCAGCCGCTTTTTTCATACACACCTCACCCCCCGATGTCCACGGTGACCTCCGGTATTATCTTCAGCAGCATCTCCGGTCCCGGGGGTGCATTGTGCGCAATGCACTCCTGAGACCAGGGAAGCAGCTGAAGAGGATCCTGGAGACCACCGTGGATGCCAGGGGACACTGTGGACGTCGGGGGACCATCACGGCACCACCAGGAGACCAGGTAAGTATGGAAAAAAAGTATTCCAAAATTCAAAAAAATCCCTTGGTCCCAAGTATTTCGGATAAGGGATACTCAACCTGTAGTACTTAAAGGTCATTAGTTGGTTCTCCTGATGATAAGGAGAGCAAATACTAAGGGATATAGGTGTCTACTTACTATGCATGGAGAGAGATAAAGTGGGCAGTGACCAATCAGCTCCTGTCACATTTTAAACACAGCCTGAACATGACAGTTAGGAGCTCGCTGGCTGGCACTGTATCTCTATCCATTTTTTCTCTCTTCAAGGTTCAGTAAATAGGGTCCCATATATACTAAAGTGCGGGTTCATAGAAGGTCATGTCACGTCAACGTCTTGTCGGGTTCATAGAAGATCATGTTGCCTCGACATGAATCATATCAACATCTACAGAATAGTGACATGTTAACAAAATGTTAACATCAGAAATGTCAGAAACTTTGGATCAGATGACTCCGCTGGAAATCCCCATGAGCTGGCAATACTAAATGCCGCACCATAAGGATACTCCGGTTTGTCGACATTCTAATAGTCAACATGTCATCTGGGTCAACATGAAGAATCTTGTCATGGTCAATGTCTACATGATGCCTGTCAATATGATAAATGTCAACAAAACATTCTGGGCAGATGTTCTAGCATCTGCTGCCCCACATTGCTCCTCATCGCTCCTGGTACCGCATTTTTACTAAACGCATATGCTCTAACATACGCGATTAGTAGCGCAAGCTCTTGCGATAATAGCTGCCCTTTGTGATATGGCTCTGGCGCTGGACTTGCAGGTCTTGGACCCAGGAGTCCCTGTGCGCATTTTGAGCACACATGCCCACCTTGGTAGCAGATGGGATCCTTGCACGGCGAAGCCGCGCGGTGAAAATGGGGCGTGGTCTCATGGAAAGGAGGCATGGCATCAGAAAAAGGAGGCATTACACATTATAGAACACATCGTGGGCTGCCCCCCCTGCACAATAACAGAACACCACAGGCTGCTCCCCCTGCACAATAACAGAACACCACAGACTGCTCCCCCTGCACAATAACTGGACACCACAGGCTGATCCCCCTGCACAATAACTGGGCACCACAGGCTGCTCCCCCTGCACAATAACAGGACTGAGGGGTCAGGACACCACAGGCTTCTCTCAGAGAAGTTCTCTGGGCGAAACCTGTGGTGTCCTGACTCCTCAGTCCTGTTCTCCCCCTGTACATGTGCTTTTTACCTGAGACTGTGAAGCTGATTTCACCGCCGCTGCCAGATGGACACCGAGGCTGCAAGCCTGCAGCACTAGCTTGGAGAAATGTGCACACAAGCCGGCCGGAAGTAGGAAGTATGGTGCTGTGAGGATCAGCACAGGCAGGCTGCCCTGCTTCATTCCTGGCTTCTCCTCCTGCCCCTCATCCCGCCCAATGCCCCGCCCTCTGTAGCGGCCTCCTGCACTGTCTAGACAGGTCCTCAGTGCAGGAGGCCGGCGGCCATGTTCCCGAAGCCGCGGCCATATTCTTAGAGCTGCGGCCAGCTCCACAGAACGGTGGAGAGTCCCAGCTGGCACCAGCAGTCAGCGGGACTCAAAATTGGCCCACCTGGCCATCGGCCCTTCTGGCATTTGCACATCCGCTCGCATGTGGCCTCACAGAGGAAGAAATCATTCAATGGTTGATCCCCATCAAATAATTTTTTTCACTATTCGTTCTGAAAACTAAGCCAGGACTCTTTAGATGAACAATGAAATGATGGATGGGTACGTCAGAACGCCCCCTGCCTGTCACTCAGGCAGCAAGTGCCCAGGCGAATAAAAAATTTGCTGAAGGCACTCACTGCGGTGGTTTTGCGCATATACAGACCACCATCATCGGGAACGAATTCGGACATGTGCAAACAGGTCTGAATCGGCACATTAGAGTGCACACACAAAGAGAAAAAATATGCAGGTGACTATTGAAACATTACTAATTCAATCAGGGTTGCCTACCCTCCCGAAATGGCCAGGAGACTCCCGAAAATCATCTCCCCCTCCTGGCCCTCCAGAAAAGTTGGCAACCATCCTGGATACCGCCCCCCCCCCCCCCCCCTGCGTAAGCATTAATTTTCCGTGATAAGTGGCTCTCCGGATGAGGGGCGGGGCTAAAGATGCAAATTGTATAATTAGACCCGCCCCTCTTTGAAGACCATAAATTGCAGGATTTACCGTACTGGGGGCGGGGCTTGATGATGTCTACATCAGGCCCTTCCCCCGAAGTGCTGCTGACAGTCTCTTTTAAGTAGGCAACCTTGATTTTAATACACTTTGCAATAAAACAGAGGTTTTTTTGCATAATCCTGGATTTTGCTATGGACAACCAATCAGATTCTAACTATTATTTTCTAGAAGGCGTTAAATAAATAAAAAGTAGATTCTGATTGGTTGCCCATAGGAATTGATTTTGGTTGTGTATTTGACTTGAAACTAGGGATGGCCATCGTTGCCATTGCCATCAATGGTTGCCATCGATGGCAATTCTGCAACTGGCCATCGATAGTGCTAAACTATGCAATGGATGACCATCAAAATTTTTGCATATCGATGGTCATCCATTGTGTTTGATTGATTGACCTGTGGGCCAATCAAAATACGGAGGGGGCAATGGCCATGAACCATCAGTGATTTTGAATCATCGATAGTTGATGGTCATCCCATTTTCATCATATTTTCACATTCTGGCTGTGGGAATATTATTTGTACTGTACCCAGTATTGCGGCAGTGCATTCACATGCTATTACTGTATTACACAATGCAGCACTGAGCTGCGGGTCTGTGTGCGGTATCTGTATACAGTACTCTAGGCACCCTGCTCTCCCAGACCTATTTTTGTTGTACAAATGCCTAGCCAGCTGATGAAACGTGATGAGATAAAACAGGAGGAAGCATAATAGAGGAAGTATAATCCAGGTCAAGATTATTCTCTGCCAGGAGCACATATTTTACAGGCAGAAACGGTTCCAAATCACTAAAAGGGAAAATACAGTCTTTTAGAACTTGCTTTAATAAAAAATATTAATATATTTGCTGCAAATCATATGCCTTGGGGAAGGTCAGAACAATGGATTGCCACAAACACTGGATTTCTGAGGAAACATTCCTCTTTTCCCTTAAAGATTTGCACATTTTTGTATGGTACTGAATATTGCAATAGATGCAGTTAGTATAGGCTGGTGATATATAATTAAAGAGCAATTAAATAAGTGAGGACATTAGGAGAAGGGAGAAGAGTGCATTGGAATTCTGCCTAAGAAATATTTCGACAGCAGCCAGCACTCACGTTCCAATGACAAGGCAGATTGAGGCGCACAGACAGAGGCATTGGTGTCAGCATTGTGATTCCTCCAGCTCTCTGCCTCAGTATGAACTCTATCATGTGTGTGATTCCTCCAGCTCTCTGCCTCAGTATGAACTCTATCATGTGTGTTCTCTCTATATAAAATAAAGCAAACAGACAGTATACATACAGCTTATATATGTATTATATATTTTATAGTGTACTTGTCTGAGTGTATTAGGAAGGAGCCGTTGCAGCAGCAGGACATGAATCCACCACTGCCCGGTACTATACCATGTCAGACTGCTGGCATCTTCAGCCTGCTCGCATTAATGTGGGCACAGCTGTGCCCTGGAGCGTGGCTGAATGCACATACATATACAGTAGACTCATTATTCTACAGTGCATTGAGGCCCTTATATAACCCTGCAAATACATTACATAGATCTCTGTATGTGCATCATTAAAACTGTACATACTTCACTAAAACTTTAAGTCATACATACCTACCCTCTCGGAATGGCCGGGAGGGT
Organism: Crinia signifera; assembly: GCF_055691185.1. Lineage (NCBI taxonomy): Eukaryota > Metazoa > Chordata > Amphibia > Anura > Myobatrachidae > Crinia > Crinia signifera. The sequence continues at coordinate 436,019,172 of NC_139217.1, read as the reverse complement.
CCCGAAAATCCAGTCGTCCCCGTGCATTTAGTGGGACCCCCACATTATCCCCCGCAACCCCTACCTCTACCGGTCAAATACTGCCATTCATGGCTGATTGGGGAGGGGGCGGGGCTAAAACGACATAAATCGCATCATTTAGTACCACCCCTGCCCCAAAGAGAAGCGAATCACGGCATTTACGGGAATGGGGCTGGGCTTGATGATGGCAAGTCCCACCCCTGGAAAAGCTGCTTCTTCCAGAGAGGAGACACTTAATTAAGGTAGGCGTGTATGGATAGAGTATAGAAAAAAGGGTACTTGTTTCCAAGCACGGCCACAATCGCGGGCGTAATTTTTAGTGGTCTGCGACGCGACCGACGCGATGCCCCCGATTTCCCATTGAAATGCATTGAAAAAAGTTAAAATCGCGTCGGTCGCGTCGCAGGCGGCTAAAAAAGGCTTAAATGGTCCAGACGCGATGCCCCCGATTTCCCATAGGAAACAATGTTAAATGCCTCAATTTACCCAAATCATCATAGGGAACAATGGTAAATGGGCCAGAAACCCCCCAAAACACCCCTGAACAGTGAAATGTCCCCCCAAAAGTAGTTTACGCCACCCCACGATCAACGTGAACCCGAAGCGTGGCGAGTCCATACCCCCACTATCCACGTCGGCGTGGAGCTGAGAATAGAATAGTGTGGTGAGCGCAGCGAGCCACCGAGCCCGAAGCGTGGCGAGCGCAGCGAGCCCGGCGAGGGGACGCGGATACCTTCACAGGTAAACGTGTCCCTTTGTGGGCTTCACAGGTATCCGCGCCACACTATTCTATTCTCAACTCCACGTGGATAGTGGGGGTATGAAAAGGTCGGAGGACGCGTACCCCCGCCCCTCGCGTGCTCGCTGCGCTCGCCACGCTTTGGGTTCACGTTGATCGTGGGGTGGCGTAAACTACTTTTGGGGGGACATTTCACTGTTCAGGGGTGTTTTGGGGGGTTTCTGGCCCATTTACCATTGTTCCCTATAATGATTTGGGTAAATTGAGCCATTTAACATTGTTTCCTATGGGAAATCGGGGGCATCGCGGGTAAATTGAGGCATTTAACACTGTTTCCTATGGGAAATCGCGGGCATCGCGTCGGTACCATCGCACCCGATTTTTTAGTGCATGCGATGGCCGCGATGCCCCCGATTTTTACTAACGATGCCCACGATCATGATCGGTGTGGCCGTGCTAGGAAACAAGTACCGAAAAAACTGTAATATGGACTATGGACCAGATTCAGGGTTGCTGTCATTCTGGCTTCCCCCTCTGAGAGAGTGCGGGTGCCGGACACTTTCCCGACAGTCGGGATCCCGACAGTCATTACCCCGACCTCGGGATCCTGTCAGTCAAAACCCAGACACTCGTGGTCCCAACGGCCACCAGCTATTCTCCCTTGTGGGGGTCAACGACCCCCATAGAGGGAGATTAGGTGGCAAGTGTAGCGAGCCACCGTGCCCGCAGCGTGGCGAGCGCAGTGAGCCCGCAAGGGGCTTTGTTGCGCTTGCCCCGCTGTGAGTCCGGCCAGTTGGGATCCCGACATCGGGCTAATGACTGTTGGGATCCCGACTGTCGGGACCATATACCACACCCGAGAGTGTAATCAGCACACCCCAGCAGGGGGCAGTGCGGGTGGACATGAAGTGGTATAGGGGGGTTGGGTGGGGGAGTGGCACAATACTGAAGGCAGCACAGTGGATGTGGTGCTTGCAGTTGCATCATCATCCCCCGCTACATAATACTGATAACAAAGGTGGGGGAGTGCCACTATGACAAATCAGGAGGCTTGCACACCTCTCCTGGCCCCCAGGAAAGGTGTGCAAGCCTCCTGCCCAAAGTGTGGTGAGGGCAGCGAGCCCGCAAGGGGCTTAGTTGTGCTCACCATGCTGTCTGGGTCCGGCCAGTCGGGATCCCGACGTCGGGCTAATGACTGTCGGGATCCGGACTGTCAGACTCCTGTACCACACCCATAAGAATTACCAGACATGTATTACTATTCCTACATTTTATATGACAGCATATTATGTCATTATGATCTAGTACAGGTGACACTATCAGGTACTTATATGTTAGTTGGGCGCCCACTAAGCTATTTGCTTAGTTTTCTGCATCCCCTCGCTGCGCTCGCCACGCTTCGGGCTCGGTGGCTCACTGCGCTCGTCACACTATATAAAATCAACTCCACGCCGACATGGATAGTGGGGGTATGAGCGTACTAACTATAGTGGGTGCCCAACTACCATATAAGTACCCACAATCAATTCCCAGAGTTAAATTATTCTTGAAACTCTGGGAATCACACGTAAGGACATATGTATGGATGGTATGTGTGCAATTGTGTCCCTTGATGCAAGTGTCAGTTCTATTAATGTGCAATGCAGTGTGTAAGTGCTTCTAAGCATGGATTATTGTTATACTGTATGCTCTATCTTCAATACAGTAAATATATATTTCCATAAAACCATAGCTGCCTACCCTCCTGCATTCTGTAGGAGACTCCCTGAAATAGCAGCAATCTCCCTCTCTCCCTCATTAGTCTAGCAATCTCCCTCATTTCACCCAGCCCACATTACACTGTTACATTTTTGGGGAAAAGAGGAATGAGAGACCGATACATTTACATTGAATCATCAGCACCATTTCCAAGCACTTTGGCCCTTGTTCAGATCTGATCGCAGTACAAATTTGTTCTCAAAATGGGCAAAACCATGTGCACTGCAGGTGGGGCAGATGTAACATGTGCAGAGAGAGTTAGATTTGGGTGAATTATTTTGTTTCTGTGCAGGGTAAATACTGGATGCATTATTTTTACACTGCTATTTAGATTTTAGTTTCAACACACCCCGTCCCCCGCCCGTCCACCAGAATGGGGCATGTGCGACAAGACGCTCGCGTACCCCATTCTCCCGGAAGCAATGCCCGTCTCCCCTGCTCGCTGCCCATTCCCTGCATATCTCTCTGAAGGGAAGATGGGCAGGGAAGCACCCTGTCCCCACCATCTTGCTGCGTGGGACACACAAGCGATTGAGACAATCGCATGCCCCATGCCATCCGCCGTGATGCCAGCTCTGCCAGAAACATCGCCATGGCAAGCTGGCAGCATGGCTGAGAGGGGATCCATCTGTAGCTTACAAGGAAAATCACAAGTTTACGAATGGTTCTCCCCAGGGCCGGCGAGTCGGGGTGGGGGCGCTCCGGTGCCAGGGGGGGGGGGGGGGGTGTACCTGTCCTGCGGCTGTGTATATAAAGCTTGCGGCGGCGGCAGCGGGGGGTCCCTGCAGTCAAGAAATAACGAGCGCTATCCGCCTGGCTACACGGAAGCGCTTCTGTTGTGAAGACACTGGCCGCACGGCGCACGCTGATTGGCTGAATCTCAGCCAATCAGCGTGCGGCCAGTGTTTCTACAACAGAAGCGCTTACGCGTAGCCAGGCGGATAGCGCTCGTTATTTCTTGACTGCAGGGACCCCCTGCTGCCGCCGCAAGATTTCTATACACAGCCGCAGTACAGGTACCCCAGCAGCACGGGGGGGGGGGGGGGGCGAAATGCTGCCCTCCAGTGGCCGGCGCCCTAGGCAAATGCCTAGATTTGCCTAGTGGTGGCGCTGGCCCTGGTTCTCCCATTTCAAACAAGGTGAAATGTCAAATGACGATAAGTCTCGTTCCTTCAACCGCCCTAACTGATGAAAATACTTACGTTTCATCAAGTCCTTCTAGAAGATCGCCGGACTATTGTGCACTCAGAATTTGTACTTTTTTATGGAATTTTGCTACCCAATTTGCATACTTCCCAATTGTCCCGCTTAAACTTCGCGTTTTTTGGAGTTCCCGCATCCCTGCCACGGACGGCAATGTCCCGCGGTGTCCAGTTGGGACTCCCCCCCCCCCCGTCGTCCGTGAATAAATGCTGTGCGCATGCGCACAGCGTCTATTCTTGCAGGAAGAAGTACTGGGGCTGGCCAGCAGCTTACAGAGCTACTTTGCATGCACCCACAGCAGTGAAATATGGGGGCATGGCCTCGCAGCAGCACCACGAGTATAGACATGCCCCTTTCCATCAGGCCACACCCCCAAAATTTGCCACGCGAACCCTGTCCCGAGACCATCAACTCAGGTGTTGGGAGGTATGAATTTGTGGTAAACAGGTTTTTGGTTCTTCCATCATGACAATGCACCTGCCAGTTCCTATTTGGGGTAACCCCATGGAAGCCTATGGGCTTCTCTTCGCGTCCCCCGCCGCCCCGTGCGCCCGCCGCGATCTGCGCCGCACCCCCTCACCTGTGTCCGGGCAGCCTCCTGCTGTGCTGCCCGGACCATTGAATTCCTCCTGCCTGAACCTCTTCTGAGTGCAGGGAGGAGGAACCGGAGCCCTTACAGCTGTGTAAGGGTTCCGGCAGGGAGGGGGGGACCCGGTGCACATCGCCGGGCATCGCTTTTGCGTTAATAATCTCATATGTTACTGCATATGCGATTATTAACTATGCGAATGCCGGCGATGTGCACCGGGGATTATTAGTGAATCCCGCTCTGTGTGTTAAGCATTTTGGTACTTGTGTAGTTTCACGGCGCCAGTATGGCGCTGTGCGTCTGAGTCCCCTTGCGGGGCTCGCTTCGCTCGCCCACGCTGCGGGCTCGGTGGCTCGCTACGCTCGCCATGCTATTTAAAATCAACTCCATGCCAACATGGATAGTGGGGGTATGAACTATCTATGTTGGCATGGAGTTAAGTTACTTTTTTTAGCATAGTTTGTGGCGAGTGTAGAACCCGGAAGTAGCACAGCGCCATGCTGGCGCCGTGAAACTACACAGGTACCAGCATTTTTTAACCAAAACAAAATGACACCTTTGCCTCATTGGCCCTGTTCACCCCATGGAATTATTTTTATTGGTACTTGTGTATTTTGGCGGCGCCCATCGCATCGTATACCATAACGCATGCGATGGTATGCGATGCGACGCGATTTCGTTGGTTAGTGTACGATGGCATACAATTTTCAAATTGTATGCCATTGTACATGGCATACAATGCCATACGATGCGATGCGATTAAACATTGTATAAGCACCCTAATGGGTGCTTATACAATGTTAAGCACCCTAATGGGTGCATACAATGTTAAATGCACCCCCACGCCACCCCCCCACTATAAACGTGAACCCGAAGCGTGGCGAGCGCAGCGAGCCCGCGAGGGGCGGCGGTACGCGTCCTACGACCTTTTCATAACTCCACTATCCACGTTGGCGTGGAGTTGAGAATAGATTAATGTGGCGAGCGCAGCGAGCCCGAATGTGGCGAGGGGACGCGGATACCTGTGAAGCCCGCGAAGGGACGCGTTTACCTGTGAAGGTATCCGCGTCCGCTCGCCACGCTTCGGGCTCGGTGGCTCGCTGCGCTCGCCACATTAATCTATTCTCAACTCCACGCCGACGAGGATAGTGGGGGTATGAAAAGGTCGTAGAACACGTACCGCCACCCCTCGCGGGCTCGCTAAGCTCGCCACGCTTCGGGTTCACGTTTATAGTGGGGGGGGTGGCGTGGGGGTGCTTTTAACATTGTAAGCACCCATTAGGGTGCTCAAAAGCACCCTTTAGGGTGCTTATACGATTTTTAATCGTATAGGGGGTCAAAATCGCATCCCATCGCATGTCATCGGGTACATGGCATGCGATGCGATACGTTCATCGTACGATGTACATCGGGGGCGCCGCTATAATACACAAGTACCTTTTTATTTCCCCAGATGAAAAGAGAAATTAAAAAGGAAAAAGTTTTGCTGATATTGAAGAGGAGAAACAAAAAATGTCAAAGTACTAAAAGGATCAATGACAAAGAGTTTAAAAAATGTTTTGAGCAATGAAGAAAACATTTGGACATTTATTGATTCAAGCGGAGAGTACTTCAAAGGTGACTGAAGTTTCAAAAGTTACAGTAGATATAAATACACTATTTTTTATTAAGGAATTCCTGTTTCCTTTGGGTACTCCTCGTATATGTAATAGGTTAGTTCTATTTATAGAATTTGATAGCAGATTTATGGATTGAGTCCTGCAGCAGAGCGGAGTAGGGGAGGGAGGGGGATCTGGAGGAGAGGTACGGTGACATTTTCACAAGTGAAAGACCGGCAAATGCACTGATCACTTATACCAAAAAATGCAGGGACTTACCCGGAAATACAGTCCTGGGATCATGCTGGGACATTCCCGGGTGTTGGCCCATTTCACACCAGCCCAGTGTCGGACTGGGGTGTGAAGGGCCCACCAGGGAATGCAGTGATTGGGGCCCACATGTAGGGGTGTGGCTAGTCTTCAGAGGGGGTGTGGCCAGCTTTCACAGATGTTTGGCTAACCTTTAGAGAGTAAGTATGGTAAATTATAGTAAATACTGCTAATACATGCACAATAATGTACCAGAATAATATAAGGTAACATATATAATGTGTAATTTAGGTGCATAGTCTGATCCCTAGAGGAAGAGGTAGACAGTGGGGCCCACCGGGGATTTCCCCTATTCCCCTGTGGGCCAGTCCAACACTGCACCAGCCTAGTCCCTTCATTTTCTGAGGTGAGGAGGGAGAGAAACTGTGCTTACTCCATTACCTGAATACAGATCCCCTCTTCCTGCATGTGAACGCCGGGGCACTACCTCAAGACACCAGAACTGTCTCTTCTCCTGCGTGTAGACTCCAGGGCACTGCCTCAAGCCCCTGGCCACACGCCAGCCGGATACCCTCTGCTGCAGCCACTGTCCCGCTGTCTGTTCTCCATGCTGGAAGGGAAGGGGGGTGGTTCACAATCCATCCCCTGCAGTCATCCGGTGGCTTCCCCAGCAGCAGAGAACATGTGGTGCTCTCTTCCATTACTGGGCCAGCGACAGACACGTCGGGAAGACGGGTAAGTACCTTTCACACTGGCCTCTATCCCAGGAAGTTCCTGGGAGCAACCCTCAGTGCTAGCTAGCAGGGTTGAAATCCTGAGTAATCGGTCCCGGGAATTTGGCCCAGGACCCTTTCATACCAGCGTTAGTACCTGATAGTTCCCGAGGTCAACCTTGGAATTTTGTCTGTTGTGAAAGGGGTATTATAGGTGGTGAGACCTAGCAAAATTAACCAAGTACTTGATTCTTGTGTAAGCACCGAGCAGGAAAAGTAAAGACAATAGGACATATGGCTGTAGTGTCTGTCTAAGAACCATAAATCGGGTTCCGCTGTCATCAGAAGCTGTGTACGGATTTATACGCTACATGATAAACCACACAATCAGAATTCTCATGATTGTAGAACTCTCTTTGCTGTCAGTACATGCAGGGCAGTAGCAGCCACCCACAGAGACATCATCACAGCGGAAGTACAGTAGTTGGATAGATTCTGTATATTTCACGTCCCTTTCACATGTATAAACAGATGTCTCCTAGCATTTTCCTACTATTGGAGTTTCTTTCCCCCACTAAGGTAAAATGACCCTTGGACGTCTACATTTGCATATGATTCTTTATTTAATTGATTGAAGAAACTCCTGTTGAAGTGATGTATAGCAGCAGATACTTGTTTTGCAGGAGCATGTGCATCTTACCTGCATGGCCTGGGTAAGTGAATCCTCAGGTGAGCTGGAGCAGCAGCTGGCTGGAGAGAGCTGGGAAGGTGGCAGGTGACACTGTTGATGAGACAGGAGATAACCAGTGCAGGACTCTGCATATGTAAGTGGCCTGTCAGTTTTCTGTCACTAAATGATTTATAGCTCAATTTCATTAATATTGAGTGAATAAAACATTGGTGTCGTATTTAATATTCATCTATATTTTACAGTAATGAAATTGACACCAGTTCATCCTGTATGAACCTTTTAAAATGATTGTGTATTAGGCAAAAATTCTTCATCTTTACAAATATGTGACGCGGGCCCTATGTGTTTCACAAAAACATTGCCCATCGCCGTTTCTTTACGTTGTTTCATAACCTGCTTTAAAATGGCAGTAGTATGGGATGGTGGGGCCATGATGATGCCATGATGATGCCATGATGTCCATGCCTCCCGCACCGCCCTCCTCGGGGAAGCCAGAATGACGGTAAATGTTTAAAAGAGTATGGTGAGTTGTCAGTCTTTGCTACCTCTCTGCCAGGATGTCTGGAGCTATGATGGGCCCAGCTACTGTGCATGCTAAACCAAGAAAAGCATTACCATTGCCAACCCAAGAAAGCATGACCATGGCCAACCCAGGAAAGCATGATCATGGCCAACCTGGGAAAGCATGACCATGGCCAACCCTGGAAAGCATGACCATGTCCAACCTGGGAAATCGTGACTATGCACTGGAGAAACCTATAAAAAGTGCTATTTGTGGTGGCTCTTAGCGCTGCCACACGCTCACACACACAGTGCAGGAGGGCAGCTTGGTAGCTGCTATACATTCAGAGCCAGCAGTAGTGGGCAGAGCAGTGGGAAAAGAGTGGAGATCATGGTCCCCAGCCTCCGCCCGGTCCCTCCATCTGGCATGGGCCTAGGGGTTTTATTTACTAATAAGACACAGCTAGCATTGTCCTTTCAAATATTGGTTATAAACATTATCAGAAATGCCGACGGTTTGCAACCTGACGCATAAATAAATACTTAAATGAGGGTGGGTTAGGCCATCATCATTAACTTATCATGTTCAGTGGTCTCCAACCACTATTCTTCCATAGCTGGGGAAGGGGATGGTTTGGTTTGGGCACTTGGGGGGGAAATAGGGTAAGGCTGCGGGGGAGGAGAAGGAGTTTAGACACTTAGAGGGGGGGGGGGGTTAGGGTTAGGCTGCGTGATTTTGATGGTTCAGTTGTGTAATGCAGATGTGCATTAAGGTCACAGAATCTTGATAAGCAGTCAGGTCGTTGAGGAGTAAGTCAAAGTCGTGAATTGTTTCCCCATAGTAAAAAGCACTGAGTGAGGGGTGTACACTTTTTTCCTTTGGGTTATAGATTGCAGTGAAGCCCTTTCCAATTTATTCTGTCTTAAATTCATTGGATGAGAGATTCAGAAAGTGAGAGATCTGGTAAGAAATCTCCAGTTTTTTCAAAGCGGCAATCATTTACACTTCAAAATCAAACTGGTTTTGCAGTGTAAAAAAACTGGAAATTTCTTACCAAATCTCTCACTTTCTGATTCTCTCATCCTGTTAAATTGCACCCAATTAGTTCTTTTTAGCAGTTTCAGAATACAGTAAACTTTCAGGATAGGCAATTTTTTTACATTTTGCTTGAATTCGAGCAATGGTTTTCCCAGGAGCGTCTTAAGAGAGGAGGAGGCTCCTCTGGCTGAGCCCCCTCCTCTCTTCTGGAAACAAAGAAGTGTATAGTAGGGGCTGAGCACTAGAGCTCTCAGACACTACTGCCCATGCAGAAATGGCACGTCGGACATTTTTTCAGTGATTTTCATATCGCTGCTGCTGACGGCAGCAGCGCAGCATGGTGGAGTATGAGCACTAAAGCGCTCAGACTCCACTGTGCATGCACAGATCACTGGAAAAATGTCAGCCGCTGCTGGACACCAGAGGTTAAGTATTACAAAATGGGTGCAGTATGCGCGGTGTGGGCCCCTCTGGGACTCAGGGCCCCATGTTCACCACACACACTGCACCCACTATAGATATGCCACTGCTAGTGCCCTATTAAATTACTTTATATTGGTGTTTCTATTATATTGTTTAGTCCTTCATATGTGTACAGAAGGGAACCTAGCCCATTCATTTTCTAAATGTATCCTTGATGGACAGAGTGCTATTGCAGAGGGCATCATGTACAAATCCCGGCGCCCATCGCACCGATGCTCATCGCATTTGTACTAACCTATGCGATGAGCAAAGCAAACGGCAGCTCTCCCGATAAGAGATGCGCTTTGCGATCCCCACCGCTGCCTGGACTTCCTCGTTTCTAAAGGGGAAGTCCAACCATGCATAAGCAGAGTAGCTGGCTGCCGCCGGGCATGCTGGGAAGGATCCTCACACAGCAGCGCTCCAAAGAGAAGCCCATAGGCTTCTATGGGGTTACAAAAAGCTAGAGCTGGTGAATCCCTGCAGTGAATCATGGCTGGGAGGGGCTTTAGTGTATTGAAAATGTGGTATATTGATAATGCAGTAAAACTTAAAACCACAGAAAATAGAGTTTTTACTGGATTTTTCTTTAGTCCAACATGCCTAGTATCTTTACTATTAAGTTAAAAATACATTTCATTTTTACTTACAAAATGATTCTCCATTATCAAACATCTATTGGGTTTCATAAATAGTTGGCTTGATAGTGGAGGCGTTTCAATTAACTACATGTTACTTGCACTCAGAACTCATCTCCCGAAATATTCTCTTGGCTCTGGTTCTCAAATGTCTCTTCGGTTTCCTTTCACCTTAATATTTGTTTATCAAATTTACAGCTAGAAAAATGTTTGCAGTTAAAAGCTTCTCGCTATTTCCTCTGGCTGAAGGACATTAATTGAGATTCCTTAGTGACTGTGAAAATGTCAATTAAATAAACTCGATGCCTCTTTCTAAAATAGTCATTATTCACACATATAGTTTTCTATACTGTGCTGTCATTACACCTTCTAATTCCATGTTCAGTATACCTCTTACTTACATCCCACGAGGCTCCTCTTCTACCACTACAAGTAATCTGCAAAAGAATGGTCTACCAATTAACATCACCACCTTCCTGAAATATGCCGGTGGTTCTAGGTTCCCATAGAAACTTCTCCATAGTACAGAAATCTAGGTATCCAATTAAAGAGAGATATATTTAGAATTGTGTTTCACCCTGGTGTCATGTGTTTCTTATTCTATGTAATCTATGTAATAATGTATTGATACATCTATATTAAATTCCAGTTTTATTGGATGTGATGTTTTTTAGATTTTAAACTTTTACCAAAAATTGTTAAAGTAAATGTAATTAAAAAAAAAAAAATAATAGAGAATAATAATAATAATAATACATGGAATAATGAGTCCCCTATTCTAAATTTAAACTTTTTTGGCATGAGACAGGCATGTCCAAACTATGGCTCGACAGCTGTTGTTAAACTACTAGTCCCATCATGCCTTGCCACAGTTTTGAAATTAGGGAATACTAAAACTATGACAAGGCATGCTGGGATGTGTAGTTTCACAACAGCTGGAGGGCCATAGTTTGGACATGCCTTGCTTAAGGCCATTGGAGTTGTATCCCCTTGCAACCATGCGAGGGGATGTGTCACAAAGATGTGTCACGAACAACCGCATGTGCCCGCAGCCGGAAAAATCATTTCCTGCACCGGATCTCTCAAGGTCTCACAAATATAAGCTGACATATTTGCGGGCTTCCGGCTGAAGACAGGGTGGGCGGCTAACCTTCATGTGACATCAGCCACCTGCCCAAGGCACATATCGGCACGCCCGCATTCCCATGGGCGTTCCCATGGGTGACATCCCACCCACCAGCCGCACTCCCCCGCGCGGCACCGCTCCGTGCGAACGGGTCGGCAACTATGCAAGTCGTTGAGCCGGTTTGCCCAGGGACCCTGCACATGTGCATAAACCATTATGCGCATGCACAGTTGAAGAACATCGGTCCCCTGTGCAAACGCGCGGGGAACCAAAGCAACCGGAATCAGGGCCATTGTTTATAGGAATTTATACATTATACTGTATATTGGCCTCAATTGAAACATGATACACCTCAAGAATGTTAAAAGCCTCCACTTTCTTTATTCAATTATTATTATTATTATTACTTTTTATTTATAAGGTGCCCCAAGTGGTTTGCAGCGCCGTCAATAGGGCAGGATTCAGACCTGCTCCCTGGGCTGTGAGTTTTTGGAGACCAGCGATCAGGTAAATGCCACCACATGCTGCTCCGCACCAGCGAGTTCCCAGCCAGGTGCATGGCTGTGCATTTGTCCGCAGCCGCGCACATGAGGGGAAAACTATTCGCAATCACTCACCATCAAATAGGAAAACGAGTAGGTATTAATTGCTATAAGCGCAGCAAGCATTTCCTTCCAGCGAGAAAGCCAAGACTTACTCAGCACTAGCCATCGCTGGCTCAGCTGGCTGCCTTCGCATGGATGGCTCGCACATAACGTGTGCTTATGTGGTCATCTGATTATCTTCAGGGCTGCGAATTTGTAACAACTGGCTTCACAATTCTTAGTACATAATACAGCTGAGATGTAGGGAGACAGATGAGTTGTCTGCATGCCATCAGGAGCAGGTTGTCATTGGTAGAGAAGAATGTACACTAGTGAGAAGAGATGCAGTTATAGATGGTAGGTGAGTAGGAGAACAGTAATGGAAATGCAAGAAGTGGAGCTATATATCCGATCAGGCCTGCACCATTTTTCATGCTAATCCACAATATCAATGATATGGTTTTTAATGATTTTTAATATGTTAATAATTAATTAATTAATCATTTTAAACAATAATATTTGTGTCCTTTCACAAAACCGCAGTTAAAATTATTTATTTTAATTATTTTTTGTCTATTTCTCAGGGACGGACTATCCCTCAAACTAGCTGCTGCTTGATTTGAAAACAGCCCTGTGCAGCGCCTGGTAATTACCCTGGTGGTAATACACACCTGTTTTCTTTTTTCTGAGATTTATGTTATGGCTTAGTTCTAGTACACTCAACCATATTTATTATAAAAGACCTGAAAGTGCTTCCCAGGACCACCCATTTGCGCTAAGATACATTTTTCACCTTACTAAAACCGCTGTGGCTCGCCAAACCTCTCCCCATCTGATGCAGTACTAATTACTGCTCTGTGGTAACACCCCTAGTATACTCCGATCCACACTCTGCTAATTACTGCTCTGTGGTAACACCACTAGTGTACTCCGATCCACACTCTGCTAATTGCTGCTCTGTGGTTACACCACTAGTGTACTCCAATCCACACTCTGCCTGATGTAATAATTACTGCTCTGTGGTAACACCACTAGTGTACTCCAATCCACACTCTGCCTGATGTAGTAATAAACCTCTGAGCGTCTGATGCTCCCGCCATTCCTTTAACCTTAAACAGACCAAGCACCCCCACCTTTTAAAGCGCCCCCTCCCCCTCCCCTTTCCCCTTCACCTGGAATAACCAAACTGAGTCATTTATTTATGGCGAATTAAAGGTCACATTTATTAATCAGATTGCCAATATAATCCTACTCTCTTAGGTGGCAAAGATAGCACTGCGGTCCACCAGCCCTCCAACGTAACTGAATCAAGCCGCCCGGGGGTGGGGACCCCTTCTCGCACCTGAAACATGAAACCGCCCGGGGTCCCCAATTGCCCCCTCCGACGCCAGGCCTTGTATCTTGCACCCCCTCTTCTGGGGTGCCTCCGTTTCCTGGCGCCAAACTTTGGCTGGCCCGCAGTACTTCCGCCTCTGTTAGGACCATCTCTGCTGTAACCTAGATGCTGTTTATTTAGTCAGATTTACATATGTAGCACTGCGGTCCACCAGCCCTCCAACGTAACTGAATCAAGCCGCCCGGGGGTGGGGCCCCTTCTCACACCTGAAACATGTAACCGCCCGGGGTCCCCAATTGCCCCCTCCGATGCCAGGCCTTAGATCTTGCACCCCCTCTTCTGGGGTGCCTCCGTTTCCTGGCACCAAACTTTGGCTGGCCCGTAGTACTTCCGCCTCTGTTAAGACAATCTCTCCTGTAACTAGAACCGCCCGGAGTCCCCCAATTGCAACCCCCACTTTTACGCCAGGCCTTGGATCTTGCACCCCCTCTTCTGGGGTGCCTCCGTTTCCTGGCGCCAAACTTTGGCTGGCCCGCAGTATTTCCGCCTCTGTTAAGACAATCTCTGCTGTAACCTAGATGCTGTTTGGATGTTGCTCCTTCTTCGTCCAAGGGTGGGTGGGTGGGACAATCCTTACGGTGTGCCCTCTTGCTCTCTCTGATCCTCCCCCTACCTGTCCTGTCCTTAAGTATAAGTCTACTCCCATGGGGAGGCACCTACTACCTGCTTCTCTCTTACCTTCCCCCCTTTTATCACCCCCTATCCTTTCACTGCCTTCTCCCTGCCCCCATCCTAATACCAGCAAGACAATGGTAGCACTTCATGGCCTTGGGAGCCCAGACTAATAGTTTACGGTCTCTCCCAGCTAGTCGCCGCTCGCTCCTATTTACTGCTCTGTGGTAATACCACTAGTATCCTCTGATCCACACTCTGCCTGATGTAGTAATAACTGCTCTGTGGTAACACCACTAGTATCCTCTGATCCACACTCTGCCTGATGTAGTAATTACTGCTCTGTGGTAACACCACTAGTGTACTCCGATCCACGCTCTGCCTGATGTAGTAATTACTGCTCTGTGGTAACACCACTAGTGTACTCCGATCCACACTCTGCCCGATGTAGTAATTACTGCTCTGTGGTAACACCACTAGTATCCTCTGATCCACACTCTGCCTGATATAGTAATTACTGCTCTGTGGTAACACCACTAGTATCCTCTGATCCACACTCTGTCTGATGTAGTAATTACTGCTCTGTGGTTACACCGCTAGTATCCTCTGATCCACACTCTGCCTGATGTAGTAATTACTGCTCTGTGGTAACACCACTAGTGTACTCCGATCCACACTCTGCCCGATGTAGTAATTACTGCTCTGTGGTAACACCACTAGTGTACTCTGATCCACACTCTGCCCGATGTAGTAATTACTGCTCTGTGGTAACACCACTAGTATCCTCTGATCCACACTCTGCCTGACGTAGTAATTACTGCTCTGTGGTAACACCACTGGTATCCTCTGATCCACACTCTGCCCGATGTAGTAATTACTGCTCTGTGGTAACACCACTAGTGTACTCCGATCCACACTCTGCCCGATGTAGTAATTCCTGCTCTGTGGTAACACCACTAGTGCACTCCAATCCACACTCTGCCTGATGTAGTAATTACTGCTCTGTGGTAACACCACTAGTATACTCCGATCCACACTCTGCCCGATGTAGTTATTACTGCTCTGTGGTAACACCACTAGTGTACTCCGATCGACACTCTGCCTGATGTAGTAATTACTGCTCTGTGGTAACACCGCTGTGGCATTCCAATCCACTCCCTCTCTGATACTGTAATATCTGCTACATGCTAACACAGCCATGGCTCTCCAAACCTCACCTTATCTAATGCAGTAATCACTGATACTTGGTAACAGCACTAATTAACACTTTGCCTGCTGATGCAGTAATCACTGACCTGTGGTAACACCACCGTGGCACTCCATTCCACTCCTTATCAGATGCAATAATTACTGCTTCGTAGTAATGACAATAAAAATTATGTAATGATAATTTTATTTATATAGCGCTCTTTCTCCAACAGTACTGAAGGCACTTTACAGACATCATAAACAATGCACATAACACAAACCACTTAAGTAAGAAAGCAATAGACAAGCCATGCAGACATTAAAAAAAAAAATAGAGCGCACAGAGTAAGCATAATGATTGGAAGGGTGTGTGATCTCATGGGAAAAGCCCAGTTGTAGTGCCCCGTACACATTCTGCCCACCATAGTAGTGCCCCTGATATATTATGCCCACTGTTGTAGAGCCCCAAAAACTGGACCTCTGGGAGCGAGACTAGTTTGCGTGTGTTTTACTTTGAAGAAACAAAAAAGAAACTAGTGCGGCAATTTTTTTTAAGTTTCTTCACAGTTCTATTACTAGTATGCTGCAGTGCCGGATGGTGCGCTGTCTGCTCTGCAATTAGCCAGGCAGGCGGTTTTATGCATGTCGCTGGGCTAAGCGTTACGCGACTGGCTTATGTTTCCTTTAGGGCCTATGCACAAGTGATCTCCAGCTGACCTGCTCGTTAGAAAAGATCAGCAGATAGAAAATACAAGTTGTCTTATAGAAAAGACTAATAGCTGTGTCTAGGGTTGGAGTAGGAGGGGGAAGCAATGTGCAAGCAGCTAGGTGGTTCAATGAAGTAATCAACTGGAGCATTGGAGCAGGGCCGGCCTTAGGCATAGGCAAACTAGGCAATTGCCTAGGGCGTTTGGAATGCCTAGGGGCATCAGCAGCTTCTGCTGATTAAAATGATATGCAGCATGCCTATATTCTGTGTGTGAGTGAGGCTGTATCTGCATATGAAATAGTGTATTCATGGAAATCACTGTAACATAGCATTCTGTATGCAGGTACAGCTCCTTGTGTGTGCTGGTCATAACAATGCAAATAAGACGAATTTTCAGCAAAAAAAGGCACCCAACGTTAGCAGAACTGGCCAGGAGCTGCATGGCCTATTGAGACAAGATTTATGAGGAAACATCTGTATCCAAGCAGAGGCAGAGGTCACAGTGTTAGCGGCTGTGCGAGTGCTGTCTGCGGGTGGGTTGGTTGTGCAATAGTGTTCGGCATATGTGTAAGGGGCATTATGTGTGTCATGTATAAATGCATTAATAATGTGCGACATGTGTTACAGGCATTATGTGTGTCATGTGTATAAGGGCATTAATAATGTGCAACATATGTGTAATGGGCATTATGTGTGTCATGTGTATAAGGGCATTAATAATGTGCAACATATGTGTAAGGGGCATTATGTGTGTCATTATGTGTATGAAGGGCATTAATAAAGATTGGCATAATGTGTAAGGGGCATTATGGTTATAAGGACATTGATAATGTGTGTCATGTGTAAGGGGCATTACTGTTTGATATTATCAGTGGTGCCGGGGGTACAAATTACCCAGGCTAGAGTCTGATGGGAGGGCCAACCCCCTCCCCTTAAGTGACAGCAGCAGCTGCAGCTCTTCTCCTCTGCCCAGCACACACTGCTTTGTGCTGGGTTGCAGTGTGGCCATGGAGGTGGTTAAAATACAATATTTACTCAGGATTTTTTTCTAAGGGTATAATGTGAATAATGTGAGGAGTAATGTATACAAGGTAAAGTGGTACTACTGTGTGATGTAACGTGAATAAGGGACACCATTGCATGATATAATGTGAATAAAGTTGCACTACTGTGTGGCATAATTTGAATTGGGGGTAAAATTGTGTGGCCATGCCCCTTCCCAGCAAGAACACACCCCTGTTTGGGCTGTGCACCAAATGTGTGCACTGTTTCTATTTAAAATATTGCTGGTAGGAGCACCAAAATGATGACTGCTATGATGAGGGTTGATGGTGCTGGGAAAGGGGAGCAGGGTCAGAGGCGGAACTAGTGGCGGTGCTAGGGGGCACCAGCCAAAATCTTGCCTAGGGCGTAATTTAGGCTAGGGCCGGCTCTGCATTGGAGGTACATTGGGAATACAGGAGATTCTGAAGGAATAAGAATGTGAGAGGTAAATTTACTAAGATGACATTTCTATTGAAGTTTAAATGTTGCCCATAGCAACCAGTCAGATTCTGGGAAGAATGTTTTAACATCCGCTGCCCTGTATCGCCCCCTCTTCACCGACCACCGCAATCTTAATAATCTCATATGCTCTAACATATGCGATTATTAACACAAGGGACAGCTCTTGCGATAAGAGCTGTCCCTTGCAATGCGGCTCCGGTGCTGGACTTCCGGGTCTGAGATCCAAGAGTCCGTCTGTGCATGTGCAGAGCGCCGGGCCCGGCCGCAGGGCATGCTGGGAGGGATCCGTGACGGTTCACTCCTTCTGGCAAATTCCTTCTTAGATGGACAAAACCATGTGAACTGCAGGGGGGCAGATGTAACATGTGCAGAGAGAATTAGATTTGGGTGAGTTATTTTGTTTCTGTGCAGGGAAAATACTGGCTGCTTTATTTTTACACTGCAATATAGATCTCACTTTGAAGTAAAACCCCACCCAAATCGAATTGTCTCTGCACATGTTACATCTGCCCCACCTGGTTTTGTCCAGCTAAGAAGGAATTTGCCAGAAGGAGTGAACCAAAATAAGGCCCACAGTGCCGTGGTAAGAAGCCCATAGGGTTCTGCAGGGAATTCCCTCTGCAGCGCTGACACTGCGGAGGGGCAACAGTGAATACAGAAATGCGGTAAAAAACCTGAAAACTGGGTTTTTACCGCATTTCTGCTTTAGAGAATCCTGCCCTCTGTATATTATATTCTGTAAGGTGCTAAATAAATGAGAAGCAGACTCTTATTGGTTGCTATGAGCCACATCCCTTCTATAATAGATTTCCCATCTCAGTAGAATTACCCCTGAGAGAGCTGGCAGACTCCTAAACTTGAAACAATACAATCATCAAGTGTCTGTAAGACTTGAAGTAGAACCGGGTTGGGCCGGTGAGGCCTCACTCTGGAGACCCTCAATGATCTGTAGAGTACAAAGCTTGGGAATACTGTATGTTAAACTTGGCACTAACAGAATCTGTGGTACCTGGGATACAACTGCAGGCAGCAAAACTGATATCAGTGGAACAGTACTCTGAGGTGGTAACAGTGAGACTTGAACAGTACTCTGGACTGGAACCAATGATATGTGCATTGGACACTGGGCTGGGACCAGTGGTACCAGAACTGGAAACCGGGATAGAATCAGTGAGCCATGAACTGGATACCATGCTAGATTTGGTGATATTAGACACTGATGAATTTGGGGCTAATAGTGCATGACACTGGGCTGGAACCATTGAGATGTGAACTGGACATCATGCTGGACCTGGTGGTACTGGACATTGGGCTTGAACTGGTAGGATGTGAACTGGATACCGGACTGGACTTGGTGGAACTGAACACTGTGATGGGACCAGTGGTGCTGAATATTGTATCGGAAACATTGGTACTTGAACTGGACACCGGGGTGGTACCAGTGATACTTGATATGATCCTGGGACAAGGTAAGGCAGAAGAATACTCAAGAAGAGCTCACTGGGGAGCTCAGAGAATCTACTCACGCTGTAATCTGTGAGACACTTTGCACCCTGCAGTGGCAACAGTGCCCTGAATGATAAGTATGGGGTCTGTGACTGAGGTATCCAGTGCGCACTTAGCATTCTGAAATGTACTGTAAATGTTCAGGACATTTATCAGAAATTGACTATCTTCCTATCTATTCCCACCTCCTCTACACTCCTGTTCTGTCCTTTATATTCCCTTTCCTTCTGGGTGCTTTTCAGCACTTTCAGCCCCCAATAATATTGTATTTATACATTTACACAACATTATATCCTTGTTAACCACAATCCTCACCTCATACCCACTGCCATCTGCCATCTACCGTCATCTTCTTTTGGATGTCACAAACAATACTACCTGAAGTTTAACATCTCTAAAACCAAACTCATTGTCTTTTATCATCTCCAAACTTCTCTTTCCTCAACCCATCTATTTCTCTATTGACAAGACCTACCACTGCTCTAAATCCCACGTCTCCTCTCTTGCTGTCATCCTTGACTACACCCACACTTTCACTTCAACAACATTTTAAGGATTTGGACCCTTTTAACCCTGGAAACCACCAAAACGATCATTCAAATCCTCATCATCTCCAACTTTGATTACTTTAACTTCCTTCTATTTGACAACCCCTATATCAACCCCTATATCCCCTCACCTCTCTTCAATCCATCATCAATCCTTGATTAGTTTAATTTTTCTTACTTGGCACTCGCCCCTGATGCTCCCTCTGTCAGCCTCCTCACTGATTTCCTATTCTACACACAATCAAATTGAAACTCATCGCTCGCATACAAACCCACATCCACTCTCCCCACCTACATCTCCAAGCTCATCTTCACTTACAATCCCTCTCACCTACTCCACTCAACCAACAATGACCTTCTCCTCTTCCCTGATCATTTCCTCTTACTCCTGCCTTCATGCCCTCTCCTGCACTACTCACATCCTCTGACCAAAAAGACATTTGCCTAGACACCCTGCCTTTAAATGTGCGCTAAAAATTTTACTTTTCACCAAAGCCTACAACACCTCCATTTTAAGGCTCCAAATGTTATACCTCACTTCCCATTCTCATACTCTACCCTTCCATTGCCCTTGTAGCATGCCGCTCTTGTTCATTGTCTATATCTATTGATGTTGTTTATATTTATACAGATGTAGTTCAATATTGTTTTTGCTTATGTATAGCCATAAGGAACTTGTATGTTGCCTGAGAAAGAAATAGAAGATTATAATAATAATTATTATTAATAATAATAATAATAATAATAATAATAATAATAATAATCACACTGTGGAAAACAACAAATGGATGGGCATATTCAGTAAAAGGCTCTACCCCACCTTTGTGGGACTTACATATTAGATATTGGGTAGTCTTATATCAAAAGAGAGGTGCCTCCTATTTCCAGCATTTGTGTCCCTTAGTAAATATAGTATACCCAATACACATAATAAAAATAAAAAGGCGAAACTTTAAGAGAGCTCTTGATCTTGCAGGCACAGATGAAGCAAACGTGTTGTCCATCTTTGATTGAGAAAATTGTTATTTATTAATAGTAATCAACTAGTATCTATCTTTTGTGGTATGCTAGGTTCCGTACATTTTTTTTATGAGGTAGGGATTCACAATTAACCTAGTAGTTACCAATCATGATCTACGTGCGTGGTGTTTCCATGGTGATCGCAACTCCTGGAGTTTGTAAACAACCTTAGTGAACTTGTAGCTTGTGAGGTTATTTGTGTGATCAATACAGAATGTTTTATCGCAGATTGTATGGCATAGAAATCCAATGGCGTTATTAGTCTGTGCTCATACAATGTCAGGCGGCTGTCATCTACCCCACCGCCATAGAAATCATTTTCTTGAGAGTCTGTATTGCAAAGAAGCAAAGTGATAACAAGCCGATGTAGCGGAATGCAACTTAATACACTATATGGAACATGAACTTGATATTAGAAAGCTTATTTACTAGAAAAGAGATACAAAAATTGGTTGCACCTAGGATTTTCCCAGTCGTGTTCCCCTGTTTTGGACTTCCCTACAAAAATACTATGGTATTAGGTATATTTACGATCATGTAGGTTCTTGACATCGGCACAAAAGCTGATAAGGGGGCTAAGATCACACAAATGCAGGATTTCTAAAGGGGTGGTTTCCAAATGCAGACCACAATCTCTCACTCTGGGGAAGAACATAGTAGCGACCCTGGGCACTAATGTAAACATTGGTCCACACTGCAAAATTTGCAGAAGAAGCTGCCGTCTCTGAGCTCGTCTCTGGGCTCCGCTCTGTCCATTAAACCTCATTATGTGGCAGTACCTGTCGTAATCATTGTATATGCCATTGGCATTGATGTCATAATTTAAAACACCTATCAAGAGGAGGGGGGTTTCTGGGCAACCAGAAACCCCCTAGGAGCTTGCCCATGCAAGGTACTAAATATGCACAGACTAGATCTCAGTCAATCTGCAGGCAGCTGTTCCAGGCATCTTATATTAGTGATGCCAATCCCAGGGCATTTTTTCAATCCCGGGATTGAAAAATGCTCAATCCCGGGATTGGCATCCTCACCATCAATTCCATTACCAGCATAGATCCCACACCGGCCAACCCGCACATTTACTTACATTAGTGAGCGGGCGGGCAGCCGGGAGTGGGTTTGGAGGTGCCTCCCGGCAAGTGCACCTCCTCCTTTGCAGACAGCAGGCGGAGGCATGCAGGCGGGCGGAGGAGAAGAAGAGGCAGGCGGGCGGGCAGAGAAGTGTGGGTGGTGAGTGGTGATGGTGTGGCCTGTGCAGCGTGACCTCTACTGTCACGCTACGCAGGCCACACACCGGGGTCGGGATTCAGGAACAGACGGGGAGCATCTGAGCGAGTGCTAAGACGCTGCCCGGCATAAAACTGCGCATGCGCAGTCTAATCCCGTAATCCCGGGATTGGATACTCCAATCCCGAGATTGAAATCCTGGATGTTTTGAGGCCAAATCCCTGAATCCCGCCGATCCCGGGATTGGCCACCATATTTTATATGTCAAATACAGTTACCATGGGACAATAATGGTACACCCTCATTGGCCTGTTTGCATCCCTGTTGAAAGTTCTAGGTTGTCCTAAACACTCAATAAAAAACACCCTATATACTACAGCTCTGCCCAACACTTGCTATCGTTACCTACTGTATCTCCAAACTGTCCTGAAATCACCAGATACGTCTTGACTGTCCTGTCAAATGATAGATAGATAGATAGATAGATAGATCGATCAGGGCCGGCGCCACCACTAGGCAAACCTAGGCATTTGCCTAGGGCGCCGGCCACTGGAGGGCGGCATTTTGTGCCGCCCGGGTAACTGTCGTTCGGCGCTGTCTATTTAAATCTGGCGGCGGAGGCAGCGGGGGTCCCTGCAGTCCATTAAAAATCACGAGCGCTATCCGCCGGGCTATGCGGAAGCGCTTCTAGTGTGAAAACTCTGGCAGCACGGCGCACGCTGATCTCAGCCAATCAGCGTGCTGCCAGTGTTTTCACACTAGAAGCGCTTCCGCATAGCCCGGCGGATAGCGCTCGTGATTTTTAATGGACTGCAGGGACCCCCGCTGCCTCCGCCGCCAGATTTAAATAGACAGCGCCGAACGACACATACCACCCCCCCCCCCCCCCCCCCCCTGGGGCGCTCCGGTGCCTTGCACCGGCCCTGAGATAGATAGATAGATAGATAGATAGATAGATAGCCAGTAGCTCATTTTCTGGTGGGTCTATCATACCCCTAAGTGATTTAGTAAGTATCTACCTATTTATAGGAGACAGAGAAATGTGTCATATCTGTAACAGCAGCTAAGTTTCATATAAACAAAATAGCACAGCGACACAATGACTGCAGTTCTGTCAACACTTCATAAATCCATAGTTAACACATGAGTTTCACAAGATTTCCACACTTTCATACTCAGAACTACAGGATGCAAGTGCATCTGGTATCAATATGTTTGCAACTTGTGTATCGTTTCCAAGCAGTGTTTACTAAGCCCTTCCCATCATCCTTTAGATCTGATTATAGGGTAAATTTACTGGGGTGAAAAAAGTCTGGTTATATGTTTACGTTAAATGCAGTCACAGTCTGATTCATCCATTTACTGGAAGTCAGCCTGCTTGTGTAATGTATAAGTAACTGCTTGGCTGCCTAAAAATATAGAGGAGAATATAGATTCTACACATTATGACAGGTTCCTTCAGCTAATATTAGTCATTAGTCATATTTTCTTGTGAGCCCCAGGGCAATAAATTACCATCTCAAGTATCTACAAGGCAAAATGTCTTAAATTTAAATGATGTCAATTATATACAGAAACAGAAAAGTTTATTAAAGAACTTCCAATTATTTTATTGATTGTATTCTTATATCACATTGTATTCTGTATTTTTGCATTTACTTATTTATTTTTTTATATTTTGTGCTATGTTCTTGTTGTGTTTTACTCTTCTATCATAAATCCAGTAATCATGTATGGAGCTTTTTCCATTGATTTAACACTTTGTAAGAAAGTTTTTAGGGATAGGTCAGATCTACTCACTGACAGCATTGCTTGATGATCACTAACTACATAACTTCGACAATGTCAAAATGATAAATGTCAACATGACTGTCGACATATCATGCCACACCAGGTTCATTCGTCTGTCACCAGTTCCCCCATCACTCTGAAATGCAGCTCTGAGTCTAGAACAGTCACTACAGTTGTCTAAGCCAGAGGAACGCACTGAGCTGTCTAACACTGCTCAACTAAAACAAAGACTGATATTAGAAGATTGCCGGGGAGAACTTATATCCTGAGCTTTCTATTCCCTTATAAAGGGGCAAACGCAGCATTTGCAAGGGGGGGTTTCCAGAGAGGGATGATCTTGACAGTTAGTATACAGACTGCCTGCTGGTACTCCGACAGAGGGGCAATTGCAAAAATTCCTCTTGTGGGCTCTGTGGCTCACTGCGCTCACCACAGGTTCTATTCTACCTCTCACTATATATAAAATGAAATATATACACATACAGATGGAGCACCGGGGCTTGCGAGAATGCAAGCCCCATCTCTCACGCACATGCGCCCCAGTTTCTGGGCGGCAGGGGACACAAACCCTGCCCATCTCCACTTCAAGGAGACGGGCAGGGTTATGGAAGGGGTGCGGGGAGGTGGGAGCGATCGGCGGGGGCTGGCAGCGAGGTGGCGGGGACCAGCGGGGAGCTCCGTTGGAAGGGGATGCGTGATCGGCTGTCGGTTGGTGATCCGACCGCCAGACCCCTGCTGAAAGAGAGTGGCTCCATCTGTACATATACATTGTATTTACATACATACATACATACATACATACAATAACTAAATAAAGCCTCTTACAAGTGCCTCTAGGCAGAGGGCAGCAGCATCAAGTACTTGGGGTGAGGACAGAGCCCTGCAAGAGCTGTGTGTTGTCTTTGGCAGGTTATCAGTTTTCTTCACAGCCTGCTATTCACAGGTGTTTGAAAAGGGTTGGGGCTGATTTCCAGGGAAGGGCTTAATCATGGGCCATGGCAATGGGTTTAAAATCATTTAAAACATGTTTTTGTCTGTCTGGGGGGTTTCTGTGTACTCAGGTCCCCCCCCCCCTTCATGGGGCGAGGAGGTGCCGCCGCTTTTGACCCGCTCAAGGGCGGGGGGGGGGGGGGGTCTAGCGCCGCTAACCAGCTTTGTGGAGGCGAGGGTGCTGCGCTACCTCTGTACTCCTCATCATCCTTATCTGACCTAGACCATACCTATGCTGCCTGATCTAGCAATGATTCTGCAGGCAATATAAACACTGGAGCTGGATGTAAAAATTGCTCCAAAGATGCATTCAAAAAATGAAAAACATTTAGGTAATTTCATTACTTAGGACATTTCTCTAAATTCTGATATAGCTAACTATAGTGGCGGTGCCGTCGCCGTGGGAGAACGATATTAACTGTACACACTGGTGAACGTTATACGTCAGTTACGCCACCCGCCACCCCCAGGATGGGCGGGTCAATAACATCCCACGCCACTATGTATTGGTAACAATATTGATTTTACAGCACTGGACGATATATGGTGGTATCATTGATATAGGTATAGTCCATATCGTTGACTATGTATCGCCCACTGTGAACCCAGCTTTAGACTTTTAAGCAATGCCATCATTATTATTGATGTTTTATGGGTTACTCAACAGATTTGTCTTATGGTACTAACAATAAAAATGTAATATGCAATGTGCAAAATGTTTTGATTTGACTTTCAGCTCTTTAATAAAGCGGTAATGAAGGCATATACTGTATACAGTACATGTGTTATTCAATGCACTTTATTACACCAGTATGAGTGGTTGGATCATCACACACAGTTCATACACGGAGAATGTGTTTTTTTTTCTGTTAACAATCAATATGTAATTATGCTTCAAATTACATCTATCTGTGTCTTCAAGGAACCTCACAACAATAATGTGAACTGTCAGATTATTTAAACAACCTGTTATTTACTATATAATCCTGCTAAACTGTATGTATATGACACACATAGCTGGTGAAAGCCACTAATGCAGAAATAAACACTATATTAAACATGCCGGGTGATGTCTACAGGAAAGTAATCCACTCCTACAAAAATTACATTCGCTTGCTTGTGATACCCCTTCACATCGGCCACCCGGCAATTACCCAGCAGTTTTGAGTGCCAGGTAATTTTTCTGGGTGAAGCCTGACCACAATTCCCCCCAGAAGCGAATTACCGGGTTAAAGCTTTTCAACCTGGGAATTTGCTGAAAAACCCAGATATTTCTTTGGTGTGAAAGGTTTAACATGGGTCTTAAATCCCAGCACTCTGACCCTGGTCAAGAGCAGGGTCGGGGTGGCGGGATTTAAGACCCATGTTGACCCTTTTACATCAAAGAAAAACCAGAGTTTTTGGCGGTCGGAGACAGGATAGCCAGCTATCAGTAACAGCCGAAATAATAGCAATGCAACATGGAACATCAACATGCACTGGGGATAGAAGTCCACCCGAGATGCACTGATTAAATAAGTGTTCACCTCAAGTAAATTACTGAAGCGGTGAACCCACCCAGAATGGTGATGTCACTGACCCCCCTGTAATGGTTTACTATTGGTCTAAAACTAGTACATCCCAAAAAACTACTGTAAAATGGGTGCTGATCTGCCATTCTTCCCAGCAGAGCTAGAACATCTGTCCACTACTATACAAAACCTTTAATCCCCTGTTCCTGGTTTCATCATTGGCTCCTCCACCATGTCTGTAACGCAAAAAGCGGCTGTGAACAATAAAGGATAATAATAACTTAGACATGTGCTAAACTGCCATAATCAGATCCAAATCCAGCCTTATAGTGACTCACAAATCAAAAGATGTCCTCCTCCCAAGGTCAGTACCAGTGGAGGCTCTAGAGGAGGGGCTTCAGCAGAGTTAAAAATTCAAATAGGGGAGCCACATCAACTGTCACCAACTTCCATTCCAAATGGACTCAATGGCAGTGAGTGTAGCTCCCCTATTTGAATTTTGAACTGTGCTGCAGCCCCTCCTTTCCATGTCTGCATCTTTTGGTGGTCGCCTGTATGTGACTTTATCTAAATGGTATATTGTACATCCATGCATATGAAAACATAAGGACCGAGATGACCACTTGCAGGGTCCATAGATGCTGACACACAGCCCTGATCACTCTTTAGACACACTATTGTGTGTAAAGTATGTAAAATTATTTGAATTATTTTCACGCATTTTAAATTTTTGTATACAGATTTCAGTAAAAATACTACATAAATTCCAACACAATTAAATGTTATTTTGCTGTCCATTGTTTTATATATTCTTACATATAAACGTATTATTTTGATTATTACCCCGATTATTACAGAATGTAGGGAACACCTCCCATTGGGACTGCCTTGGTGACTGGCAGGTCGGACTGTGACAATTTCTTTAACTATGATGAATGTAAGGCCATAAGAAAAGTGATGTCAATATACAAACACACATTGACCTGTCTTTGAGTCTGCAATGTGTGAAATCAATCTCTGCCCTGCAGAAGATCAGCAGTGCTATATTTAATGACGTAACTGGGTTAGTATTTTGTTTACTCGTTACCTGTTCTGCTACTGAAATCTCATTCACAGAGAATGAACACTGAGGTGAGTAAGACTCATGGCTAATGTACTCAGAGGTCTATTTTATTTTTGTTAACCCCAAGCAAACTCATGTATTACCAATTCTGTTAGCAATATAGATTTGGTTGCGCCGCTATTGGTACGGTGTTCTCTCTGTAGTATGCACGTGCCGGGCCACTAGCTGTTGTACTTTGATTAGGATGCCAGCTTTGCAAATGCAACATATGAACCGGAAAGTATATTAATTCCCTTTTCCTTTCCTCTAGCAGGTAAGTGTATTAACTGTAGGAATGTCCATGGCAATGTTTCTTTCTTTTACATATCAGGTATTTTATTTTACAAGTTAAAACATTAACAGGTATATGCAATAAACATTACATTAATGCAGTAACAAAGATAGTTACAATTACGACGGACACAAAACACAGAACTATGGCCCTTATTCTGATCTGTGCGGCCAGATCAGAATATGCGGCCAGGACCGTGCAGGCGAATCCCCGCCTTCCATACGGATCGCCACCTCCGTCCGTACGCGGATATGTGGCGGTCCGCATGAAAGTGGACGGGGATACGCCTCCTCCATCTTGGGAGCAGCCCCTGCATTCGATGGTCGCCGAACATCGAATGCAGGGCCGCACGCTCCACCAGCGCCCGCCACCCTAGACCACACGGACACTTGTCCGTATGAAATCATGTATGGGGGCGGGCAGCTGACATCCGGCGATGTCAGATGCCCGCCCCCTACACATGCGTCACGGCTTCATTACCATGCATACGCCCTGCATTTGCATGGGAACGCCCATGAAACGCGGGGCGTATGCATAGGGTAATGAGGCTAAGTAGCCCTTCACGCCCCTCTCCGCCCCCTGTGCGGCGTCTAAAGAATAGGTACGGCGAAACCGCCTGCACATGCGCAGAGTGACCTCTGCACATGCGCAGTCGGAAACCATCGGCGGTCCGACCGCATGCGGAAAAATCCGCACCGATCAGAATAAGGGCCTAAAAGACAATTTATAGATAGATATTCAACATAGATATACTGTTAGCATTTTCACATGCCATCAATATTACAATATTATCACTATTATATGCTAAAATACTACTTTATTATTGTGCAATAATATACCTGCTGCAGCTGTAAACTGTTACTTAGTATAACCAAAGCGTCTAATTTTGTTTTGTAGATTGGAGTCCCGCACTGAGTATCCTGGCAATGGGCTTACTGTATTTGTAATCCACAAGTGCAAGTGAATCAGGTAATAATTGCTGGCTTAATCACAATGTAACAACACTGTAACAACACTGTATATATCCTCTCTCCACTTTTATTCATATCCTTTGCCTAAGCGTGTAAGTCACTGTAACATGAAGCCAGCTGTATAAAGTCTTTACATCATATTGCTTAGTACAGTCACTATTTCTCCATCAAATAATATTAGTCAGGGAAAACGACTTCTTCTCTCCTTCTGATGAGGAAGCGCATACACGTCTGCCTGTTGTACAGTTATCATCTGAGGTAAATGCAGTCTCTGTGTTACCCCTACATTAGGGTGTTAGCGTCTTTTAACCTTCCTGGGATAGTACATCTTTCAATATATACATTTGGGTGAGAGAAGAGCGTATTACAGCCTTTCTGAGGTAAAATGTTTCTTTTCTGTCTGTGGCTGTGCATAAATATAGCTGACTTTAGTTCTATGAGGTAAAATGTCCTTTTCTGAGGTAAAATGTCTTTAAACTGTCACCACACCTCTCCTTTTATCATTTACAGTCCAACAGGTGACAGCAATAACTTGAGAGGGAATCCCAGCAACTGATGAGCCGTTTCTGCATGCCCCCAGTAAGTATAAGCGTCCTCCATGCTCCCTCTGTCTGCCACACTCTTTCTGCCTGGACGTCTCCACACCAACTGCCCTGTACAACTGCTCACCCTCCTTCTGACACAGGTCATGTGACATGCTACATACTTTCTGTGCAGCTGCCGAGGCTGCTGGGAATTATTCACCACTGTAAACAAATTCACCATAACTTTATATACAGATATCTGATATTTTCCTAACAATGCAATCAATATACAGCAATATATTCAACTCAGATACAAGAAGGTCATGCTATAAATTTTAGGGTATCACACATACAGATAGAGCCAGGCTCATCTTAACTAAGTTTGCTTCTTTTCATCTATTGTTCTCAGCTGCAATACAATAGAGAGGACAATACAGCAAGGGGATTAACAGGGTATTAGTGTGGCTGGTCTTTCTGATGCTGCTTTCCCACTGCCTAAACGGGTAATGACCCGTTTACCCGGGTCTTTAAACGGGTAAGAGCCATAAAGAACCTTTCCCACTGCAGCTTTTAAACAGTAAATTACCGTTTAAAAGCTGTTTTTGGCACATTCACACTTACCCATTTAAAAACCCGTTTAAACTATAGTAAAAATGAGGGGATGGGGTGGAAAAAAAAAATGGCATGGGGTCCCCCACACTGCCGTAACCAGCACCAGGCTGAAGACCCGGGGCCGGTATAAAAATATCAGGAAACCCGGCAAATAGGGCTTCGCTGATTTTAAACCAGCCCCAGGCTCCAGGGCCGGGGCTGGTTCCCAAAATACAAAATATATAAGGTCCCGCGGCAAAAGCATTAACCCTACCGACCAGTCAGCCTGGTCAGGGGTCCTGGGGGAGTGGAAAGTTCCAGCAAGCCTCCCCCGCATGCTGGGACTTGGAGAACCACAAGTCCCAGCATGCGGGGCATTAAAGGGCCCGCTGGCACTTGTAGTTCCACAGTACAAGAAATAGTTAAATAAACACACTGACAACCCAGAAAAATAAAAGTTTAATACATACATTACACAAACACACTGATACTTACCTATCTTGAGCCCGTAGGTAGGTCCTGGGTCCGGGGCTCCAGGACTGCAGAGTCCAGGGTCCGGGGCTCCAGGGCTTCAGGATCTGAAGTAATCCAAAGGGGTACCTGTGGAAAGAAATCCTTCCACAGGTACCCCTTTGGAGCCTGGGGCTGGTTTTAAAAAATTAGCGAAGCCTATTTGCCGGGTTTCCTGATTTTTTAATACCAGCCCCGGCACTCCAGCCTGGTGCTGGTTCCGGCAGTGGGGGGGGGGGGGGGATGCGTTGTTTTTTTTAAACGGGTAGAATGCATACCCCGGTACTTGTGTATTATCACGGCGCCCACTGCTCTATTAGTGTACAGGGCTATTCTGCGTAGGGAAATCGCGTTGTATCGCATCGCATGCCGTGTACAATGCTTTACGATGTGTACAATGCGATGTGACGCGATTAAAAATCGCGTCGCATTGTACAGTATTGTACAGCATTCTACAGCATTGTATACAGGATGCATACCTCCCAACTTCTGTCCGGAGGAAATAGGGACACTCGCGCGACGAAGCCGCGTGAGCGTCCGAAAAGGGGGCGGGGCGTATGCAAATGAGGGCACGGCTTATGCTAATTAGCCGCGACCTCATTTTCATACGAGAATAGACGCTGTGCGCATGCGCACAGCGTCTATTCTACTAGATTGGGGGGTCTCCCAACTGCCACCCCCCGCAGCGGGACAATGCCTGCCGCGGGTGGGACATCGGGACAGGACCCGAAAATCGGGACTGTCCCGACGGAATCGTGACAGTTGGGAGGTATGAGGATGCGATACGATGAGATAAAAAATTTGTACAAGCACCCATCACATTCTATACCACGGAATGACATAAAAATGCCATATAGGGTTGCTCCCCACTATCCACTTTCCCCACCACTATCCACGTTCCCCCCCCCCACTATCCACGTAATCCCGAAGCGTGGCGAGCGGCGTCGGAACGCGTACCTGTGAAGTAATCCGCGTCCCCTCGCGGGGCTCGGTGGCTCGTTGCGCTCGACACAATATATAAAATCAACTCCACGCCGACGTGGATAGTGGGGGTATGACAAAAAGTCGGAGGATGCGTTCCACGCCACGCTTCGGGATTACGTGGATAGTGGGGGGGCGTGGATAGTAGGGGGGAAGTGGATAGTGGGGGGCCACCCTAAATGGCATTTTTAGGTCATTTAGTGGTATAGACCATTAAAAAGATAGGATGCGATATAAAATCGCATCCCATCGCATTGTATGGCATACATGCGATGTGATTTCACTACGCTTCCGTACGTAGAAAATCTGGGCGCCGTAATAATACACAAGTACCCATACCCCTTTCCCACTGCCGAAAAAATGGCTTTTAAACAGGTAAAACTCTGCTTTTTACCCGTTTAACACATACCGATATTTGTTAAACGGGTAAAGCTAATGGAGCATTCCCACTGCAGCTCTACCCATTTAGAAAGGCTAAAAAAACAGCAAATTACCGTTAAGAGCTGCAGTGGGAAAGGGGTATCAGTTAATCCTATTAAAGGCCAAGAAGAAAGAAAGAAGTGCAGAGAGAGTGACATTTGGGTGGGGTGTGCTGAAACTGAAATCTAAATTGTAGTGTAAAAATAATGCAGCCAGTATTTACCCTGCACAGGCCTGGATGTATCAACACTTACCGCTGCACTGACATCCCGTTTTCGCATCCGCAGTGCCCTCGTTTAATGTATTAATAAAGTTTCGCAATTTTGAAGACAAAAAACTCAGCCGGTTTCAAGTATCGCAGAGTTTCCGGTGCGGCTAACATTTGCATTGTGTTCAATGCAAGGTGATGCGCTGTGGAATGTATTAACATTCGTAGCGCAATGATCATCCCTGGTTTTGTTCGCCAAGTCTTTGTGGCGTTATACACTGTTGTGGCATATTAAATTAAATATATAAGGTAATTTTATTGTTTATATAATATATTGTTGGGTCAGAGGAGTTGGGAGGCACCAGAAGGTGAGGTGGGAGGGGCAAGATGGTGGGATGGGAGGCACTTTGGGTGGAGGTAGAGGCACCTGAGAGTGGGATGGGAGAGGCAGTTTTGCTGGAGGGGGGAGGCACCAGAGGGCAAGGTATGAGGCATGTTAGGGCTTGGTGTGTAGGATGTGGTGTGAGGATTATGGTGCAGCGCATGCAATTTTAAGAACAGAAATATATAAATATATTTTAGTATATATTTGTTGAATATTTTTAAAAATATACATGTGCGTCCCCCTGCATCCTTTGTGGATTTGTGGATTGCGCATGACAGGAAAATCAAACTACATTGCGCATGCGCAGAAAGGAAAAAAAACCCGATAACTATCCGGAGGAGGCCGCCGATTACGCAACATATTAGAAAAGTGAAAAAAATAATACATGACACGGACAGACCCACAAAACGGCGTTGAAACAATCACGATAAATAAACGGTAACTGCACCTTACACCCGCGAATATTGATACATCCCGGCCACAGAAACAAAATAACTCCCACAAATCTAAAACTCTCACTATTCATGTTACATCTGCCCCACCTGCAGTGCACATGGTTTTGCTCATTTTGAGAAGAATTTTTTACATTACATTAAGCCGTTACTGTCTTCTGTAACAGTTTCTGTTTCCCATGGTAGATATGCATCAGCTCCCATTTCTTTTAATTGCCCCCGGTGCTTTTCAATAAATGTTTATCCGTTCAAAAGAAGAATGCACATCACAGGGACTTTTCAAAAAAGCAAATATATTGTGCAAAACAATGACAACATTTTGGGGCTGGCATTCCCCTTCGTCAAGGAAATCCAATAGTGTAAACAATATATATTAGCGCTGGGCACATTATCGCATTTATATCGCGTTAACGCGCCAGCACATTAACTGCGATTCAATTTTATATCGCAGTTAACGCGCGTGGGGGGGTGGGGCGCGGGGCTGGATGGTGGCGCTGCGGTGACAGGGATCAGGAGACATGGGCTGCCGGGCACAGGGAAACAGACTGGGCTGCGCCGCAGGGGTGCAGAGTCTTCGTCCACATGCTGACAGAGACCTTGCTCCCCTCCAAATATGGCCGCCGCTGTGAAGGAGACAGACGCTAGAGGTGCTCCATTACTTCTAGCGTCTGTCAGAGAAAGGCAGAGTGCCAAGCGCTACCCGGAAGTGCAGATTCCGGGAGCGCTGTGGTCTCTGCAACCCCTGGCAATGAGCAAGGACCCCTCCCTGGCATGGAGCAAGTAACCCACCCACCCTGGCATGGAGCAAGTAACTCACCACCCCCCTGGAATGGAGCAAGTAAACCCCCCCCCCCCCTCTGACATGGAGCAAGTAACCCACCACCCCCTGGCATGCAGCAAGTAACCCACCCCCCTGGCATGGAGCATATAACCCCCACTGGCAACAAGCAAGTAAACCCCCACTGGCAACAAGCATGTAAAATCCTGGCAACAAGCATGAAACCCACTATGGCAACAAGCATGCAATCTCCCTTGGCAACAAGCATGTAATCCCACCTGGCAACGAGCATGGAACCCCTGGCAACAAGATTTTAGGTAAGCGTCACTTATGTGCCTATCGGTGCAATTAATAGCAGTTAATCGCAAAAAATTAATCCGATTAATCGCGATTAAAAATTGTAATCGTTGTCCACCACTAATAAAAAAAAAAATATATATATATATTCCATGCGGGGGGGGGGCACTCAGAAATGAAGAGACGAACAGCGGGTATATTACCAACGTTTCAAAACCGTTTAGTTTTTTTTATCAAGTTGCAGCGAGAATAAAAAAAAAAATATATATATATATATATATATATACATGCTTGGAAAAAAACAGCGTCACTCCAAGGGGACTTGTAAGAAATATTTATATAGCAATACACGACATAACCATCACGACCAATCCACCGACGTTTCAATGTCCGGAGACATTTTCCTCAAGGTGTGGTGTGTGGTGACAGGTTACAATACATAGAAGCGTGGCTTTATAAGTACTCACCATTCCTGCTGATTCTGACCGGCGGCCGGGTGCGCCGGTCACACACCCCCGGAAATGAGGCATGAGAGGCGCTGACAGCTTCCTCTGAATGTCCGTTGCTGGGAGACGCGTCGGACCTGAGGCGCTGTCCCCAGCCGCCAATCACAATCCACCAGACGGAGCACGATGTGTGGACACACACACACCTGTGAAAAAACACAGGTACTAATCAATAAATGTAAACAACTCCAAAACACAAATACGTAAGAAAGCAGTAATTGCAATGAGGTGCATATAACTCAACAACAATATATGTGTATAGTGTTAAGGGAACACTGGTAATCGCACTGAGAGTCCACAGGTGTTTTGACAGATGGTTAATAAAGAATACTCCAGTTGAATCTCTCATTTAGACCTTGTGGTCTCACAGTCTGTAGTCTATGGATCCATCTGGACTCCAATTTCAATAGCGATCCATCTCTATCGCCTCCACGGCGGTAAGGGGGGATGTGGTCTATAAGTATAAACTTGATATCTGACACCGTATGTCCCTTGTCCAGGTAGTGTCTGGCTACTGGTTGGTCAGCTTTACCCGAGCGGATTGCTAGGTTGATTGCTGACCTATGAAGTGCCATTCTGTCCCTTATTGTGCGGATTGTTTTGCCGACATAGAACAGTTGGCAGGGGCAAAAGAGGAGATAGATCACGTGCGTCATTTGACACGTCAGGACTTGTTTGATGTGGATGATGGACTCAGTATGTGGATGTTTGAAGGATCGGCACACGACCAGATTTTTACATGTCGTGCAATTAAGACATCGATAGCATCCCGGGGGTTTTGTCAAAAACGAAGAATTGGTCCTATCCACTCTGTCAAAACCAGTTATATCAGTATGGACCACTTGGTCTTTGATATTGCGTCCACGTGTGTAACACGACATTGGACGCATAGATTTGAAGCATGGTAGTGTGTGGTCGGATTTGACAATAGGCCACAATGCCCTAGTGGCTCTCTGAACGACAGGACTAGACCTTGAAAACTGCTGTTTCCATGGAATGATGTTTTTATTCTCACGCTCTTTGGTAGTTAATAGAGTTTGTCGTGGAATGGACAAGACCTCTTGTTGCTGAGTGCGTAAAGTTCTTAAATTGTAGCCCCTTTCTGTGAAACGCTGTACAACCTGGTTGGTCCCCTCAATGGCTCCTTCCTGGGTGCTTGCTATTCTCGCTACCCGCATCAACTGTGATTTGGGGAGACCTTTCTTTAACGGTTTTGGGTGGTGGCTGGAGGCCAATAATAAGTTGTTGCGGTCAGTCTCTTTCGAGTATACTTGTGTCGATATCCGGCCTTCATACAGGTTTACCTGCACATCCAAATAATTGATCCTTTGCGGCTGTATGTTGTAGGTATATTTAATAGGGCTGTCGCTAAGATTGATAGCCGCTATATGTTCTTCTAGCACATTGGTAGGACCTGACCACAAACAGAACAAGTCATCGATGAATCTTACAAAGAAAACTATATGGTGTCTAATCTGCTGGTTACACAAGAATTTCTCTTTCTCTTCTGCGAACATGAAGATGTTCGCCAGGCTCGGAGCCACCGGGCTCCCCATGGCGCACCCATTATTCTGCTGGTAATATATGCCATTGTACAGGAAATAATTCCTTTCTAAAGTCAGCCGTAGTAGTTGTAAGAAAAGGTCATGGTCAACATCCTGGATGTTACAATCTCTCATGAACTGCGCTACTGCTGCTACACCTGCCGCCTGAGGAATAGAGGTGTACAGGCTGTTGACATCTAGTGTTACCAACACTGTGTCAACGGGAATCGATGTTAAGGATTGTAATCGTAACAGAAAGGCCGTTGTGTCCTTGATGAAAGTTTGCTGTTTTTGGACCCATGGCTGTAGAACAATGTCCAAGAATTTAGAAATTGGCTGATATAGAGATTTATTGGCGCTGATGATGGGGCGGCCTGGGGGTTTAGAGATACTCTTGTGTATCTTGGGCACAGTGTAAATTATTGGGGTAACTGGGTGGTCTTGATTTAGCGCTTTTGCCAGAGCTGGATCTAAAAGTTTAGACGAGACCGCTGTTTGCAGTATCTGGTCCAATTCTCTTTTATATGCCCTAGTTGGATCAGTGGGCAATCTTGTGTACGTACGTGCATCTCCTAATTGGCCCTCCAACTCTTCCATGTAGTCCGCTAGATTTTGGACCACTATAGCCCCTCCTTTGTCCGCCGGCCTAATGATGATGTGCCGGTAATTGGCTAGAGAACTTAGCGCCTGACGTTCTTCTTTAGATAGGTTGTAATGCGCCGGAGGTGCTGCTGTATTGTATTTATTGACAGCTTCGTTAATTAGCCTTGAAAAAGTAGGTAAGGAGGTATTTGTAGAAGAGGGATCGAAATTGGACTTTATTCTGGATCTGATGAAATCTTGAAATGGGGATTCACTTGGATCAGTGGAATTGTACTGGAAGAATTCACGGAGGCGGAGATTCCGGTCAAATCGATGGCGATCAACTTGCCATTGCAATTCATTGTGTGGGTTTGTGGGGATGAATGATAAGCCCTTATTGAGCACCGATGTTTCAGCTGGGGTTAGATGGTGGGTGGAGAGGTTGTAGATTATGTTCGCATCAGCGCCTTTAGCTCGCGCTGCCCTCTCGTTCTGGCGCCCCCTACGGGCGGGCGTCCTCTGCCTCTTTTTTGATTAACGAGGGTTGCCCCCTCTAAAGGGACTGCCCCACTCTGCTGGGTGTCATCAGAGTCGCGGGTTCTAAAATCGCTATCCGAATTTGATGTGGCGGTTTCTCTAGTCTGGTTTTCCCTTCTACGTCGATAGTTGCCACCTCTACGGTTGGGGAATTGCGTAGTGGGTTCACCGCCCATCAGCCACCTGTAAACCTTGTTATCCTCGTAATCGCGAGTGACAATGGAATATTTGTTAGCTTTGAACTTCTGTAGTTCTTTTCTGTATATTTCCACTTTAGATGTTAGATTACTAAGCCATTCGGGATTATCGTTCTGTATTTGAGGAATATCATAGGTGCTTTCTAGGGTGGCGATTTTCTCCTTAGTGATGCGTAATTCTCTTGATGACTCCTCAATTACCAGTAACATTAAATCACTGCTGCACTTGTTTAGAATTCCCACCCATTTGGTGCAAAATTCTGGGTTGAATCGGCCGATGGTCGGCATGTTGCGGATCCGGAACCCGCGAGGGATCATTTGTTCACGGTAATATTTTGATAATGACGACCCGTGAAGGAGGTAATCGACCTCCCGCTTCCTTAATTGTAGCATTTGATGTGCCAAATCTTCAATTGATGTTTCCATAGCTAGTTCATCATCTGTGTACTGCAAGAGTATACGTTGGGCTTCAGCCTCATTATAGCCATGTAAAACACCTTTCGTGGACGGCATAGTGCGGCATCCAGTGTTGGTTTGTGTCTCCATAGCGTCCTCCGTGGTGTATAAAGGTGGTGGAACAGTTAAAGCTAGCAGTTAACTGCTGTGCGGTGCCTTGCTCCGGGCGAGTCTCCCCGCTGGGTAGACCCTTGTAGGTAGACTTGGGATTTGAGCCGGCACTCTGCTGCTGTGGATAGTAGTGGCCCCGGGTGCCTTCTGATGAAGGTAAGATACTTGGAAAAAAACAGCGTCACTCCAAGGGGACTTGTAAGAAATATTTATATAGCAATACACGACATAACCATCACGACCAATCCACCGACGTTTCAATGTCCGGAGACATTTTCCTCAAGGTGTGGTGTGTGGTGACAGGTTACAATACATAGAAGCGTGGCTTTATAAGTACTCACCATTCCTGCTGATTCTGACCGGCCGCCGGTCAGAATCAGCAGGAATGGTGAGTACTTATAAAGCCACGCTTCTATGTATTGTAACCTGTCACCACACACCACACCTTGAGGAAAATGTCTCCGGACATTGAAACGTCGGTGGATTGGTCGTGATGGTTATGGCGTGTATTGCTATATAAATATTTCTTACAAGTCCCCTTGGAGTGACGCTGTTTTTTTCCAAGTATCTTACCTTCATCAGAAGGCACCCGGGGCCACTACTATCCACAGCAGCAGAGTGCCGGCTCAAATCCCAAGTCTATATATATACATGCATATGTATACATACACACACATATATATATATATATATATATATATATATATATTTATTTATTTTTGCAGCTTTTCATTCACTCTTGTGTTGGTCATTTGTATTTTAGATCTGATGCGGTCTCTTGTGGGGTGATGGATGCCCTTTAAGTCATTCTTGCACATAATGCATACAAAGATTCAGTGTGCTTCTGTGAAACTGACAGACTCTTAATAATACGTGACACAGTTTTGGGGGGAGGGGGGACGTGATATAAGAAGCCTGTGTTTGATATGTAGCCCATAATAACTGGAACTTGTTGACAATGCTGTGACACTTGTCAATTACCAGCTGGCAGAAAATGCAGATGACATGCATAATTCATCAGAACTGTCCCCTTTGTTGTCAAGCCGTCTGATTTAGATTCACAGTGTAATCGAGTGGGTTTTTTTTTTTTTTCAAATATGGAAACATATTTTAATTAAACCACAGACTTTTCTCAATGTCATATTTAAACTTAGATGTTCATTTTAGTGCAATTGCTCATCTCAAATGTTCTATTTCAGCCTCATGCTAATTTCGGAGAACATCCTTAAACTTAGAGCATCTACGAATTCACAATGTGCTGCTGTAAAAAGTTTATTGGATGATCTTATGTGGAAGGGTCTCATCATTAGATTGAGTTTCACTTAAGCGTACGTTCCGTGTGACTGCGCGCATTATAAGTAATAATGGGAGAGAAAACCATGTTTGCTTTTGCTTACAACTCTATACAAAAATGGGCATCAGGAGGACAACGCTGAGGATCATCTAACACCCCTGATGCTGCCCCACAGGGCTGATAGCTAGAAATTGTGGGGCCCGGCACTGACAAAATAGGTAGGTCCCACCTTCCCTTTCTCGAACACCTGGAGTGCCTGGTGAGACCTGTGTATGCAGTACTGGCCACACTAGTCAACCTCTACATTGTTTCAAGGGGAATGTAAACTTTGTTTATGACAAATGATACTTTATAAACTCCAGTCCTGGGCCCCCTTTCTGTCTGGGCCCATGACGGGAGTCCTCACAGTTGTCATCCACCCTGTTGGCTGCCCTGCTGCCCCTGCTCACTCTAGTGGGCCTCCACTTCCTTCCTCCCTCTGTAAACAACAATGTTTCAGCTGTCTCGTGTTGGGCGTGACCTCGAAGTGGGAGCGGAGCCACTGATTAAACAATCCTCCCATGAGGAGCTCTAGCCAGTCCTCTCAGCTGTGTGCAAAAAAAAAAATTGTGACTGATTTAGTGCTATCTGAAAGTGATATCATGCAGATAAATGACACTTTTAAGTGAAAAAAGGCAAAATATACATAACTTGGATGTTACGTGGTATATAGGCAGAAATGCAGCATTTCTTACCCAATAATGGGTATCACAACATGGTTGAGGCACAAAGAAACATCATAGTGTAGTATTTATGGTAAAAGGCAGGGTACTCTTTACCTAGAAGGGCGCCCGTCGTGGTGATCGCGGGTACATTTATGTGTGGCCGCGACGCGACCGACGCGATGCCCGCGATTTCCCATTGAAACCCATGTTAAACATGGAAATCGTGTCGGTCGCGTCGCGGCCGGCCATAAATGTACCCGCGATGCCCGCGAAGCGATGCTCACGATTTACCATAGGAATCAATGTTAAAAGGCGCGATGGACCCGATTTTACTGTTAAATGGCTCAATGGACCCGATTTGGCCATAGGAATCAATGTTAAATGGGCCACAGAGCCCATTAACCCTTAAATGTCCCCCCAAATTTTTAACGCCACCCCACGATCCACGCCAACCCGAAGCGTGGCGAGCGCAGCGAGCCCGCGAGGGGCGGCGGTACGCGTCCTCCGACCTTTTCATGCCCTACTATCCACTAGGGCGTGGAGTGAGAATATAATAGTGTGGCGAGCGCAGCGAGCCACCGAGCCCGAAGCGTGGCGAGCGCAGCGAGCCCCGCGAGGGGACGCGGATACCTTCACAGTTATACGCGTCCCCTCGCGGGCTTCACAGGTGTCCGTGGCGACGCCGACACCTGTGAAGCCCGCGAGGGGACGCGTCTACCTGTGAAGGTATCCGCGTCCCCTCGCGGGGCTCGCTGCGCTCGCCACTCTTCGGGCTCGGTGGCTCGCTGCGCTCGCCACACTATTCTATTCTCACTCCACGCCCTAGTGGATAGTAGGGCATGAAAAGGGAGTACCGCCGCCCCGCTCGCTGCGCTCGCCACGCTTCGGGTTGGCGTGGATCGTGGGGTGGCGTTAAAAATTGGGGGGGACATTTAAGGGTTAATTGTGCCTATTTGGGCTCTGTGGCCCATTTAAGATTGATTCCTATGGCCAAATCGGGTCCATTGAGGCATTTAAAATCGCGGTCAATCAGCCTTTTTAACATTGTTCCCTATAGGAAAATCGCGGTCATCGCGGTCATCGCGGGCATCCCGATTTACCCGCGATGCCCTCGATGACCGCGATGACCGCGATTTTTACCCCCGATGCCCGCGATTTCAATCGCTGGCGCCGTTCTAGGTAAAGAGTACCAAAGGCAGATTTTAATTTATACATAAAACACATTAAATTGACGTAAAAAATCACATGTATCAAACTCCCACTGGCAAAACTGCAACAGGATGGATTTTTTCTGGGCCCGGCCTCTTTGATGGCATCAGAGTGATGAAGGGATTCCCAGAACCGGTGTAGGGATCCTCCTCATCAAAACCCAGGAACCCAGAGCATTTGGCAGGGAAGTCTGGAAAAGGTAGCTAAGCACCACCACTTAACGCGTTTCGGACGCACTGGTCCTTCTTCAGAAGCATCCAAAATGCGTTAAGTGGTGGTACTTACCTGCCTTTTCCAGACTTCCCTGCCAACTACTCTGGTTTCCTGGGTTTTGATGAGGAGGATCCCTACACCGGTTCTGTGAATCCCTTCATCCCGCTATGTGGGGGGACAGGCGCATTTTTTTTATTAGGGGTGCCAATCCTGGGATACCGGGAATCACGAGATTGAAAATTTTTCAATTCTGGACCCCGGGACTGAAAAAATGCCCTGGGATTGGCATCCCTAATATGTACAATGTAGCTGTGCCCAGACTTGTTTAATACTACAGTCTGCAGCACATCCTTACTTCCTGGTACATCTATCAAAACTGGACATTAACGTAGGAATACCAGCAGCTAAAGGGGGTTATTCTGGCTGATTTGGTTGGATGCGAATTCGCACCCTTGCGAGTCAACCAGAACCTGCCCTGTGAATGGTGGTAGGTTGCCCCCCCTCGCAGCGTTTGGTTGCATGCAGGGCCTGCGAATGGATGATTAACATAAACATCCATTTGCAGCATGCGGGTAAACACCCGCATCATTCAATGGTCACGACCATCGAATGATGTGGAACGTGCACGCATATCTAAATGACTCTCAGGTCACTTAGTGCACCCTCGGGAGGAAGTGGGCGGGCAGCTGACATCACCAGATGTCACCGACATCACGTTCCCCCGGCACCGACATCACAGCACGATTACCATGTGAACACCCATCGTTTACATGGGAATGCCATGAAATGCTGGGCATTCCCATGGGCGCGACTATCCACTGCCGCCCCATGCCCCCCCAGCCGTAGTCTTGGGAGCGTGCACCCATCGAACAGTCTGTTTGCCATGGGCGCACGCACCCGGCGTATGCACATGCGCAGAAATGCGGCTGTGCATGTGCATACGCCAAACGTCTGTCCCCGTGCGAACGAACGCTGGCTGCAAATGGACCAGAATAAGGTCCAAGCTTCCCTTTGTGAGACTGTGCAATGTAATACCAAGTGTTTATTTCACATTACCCTTAGGGCCCAGCTTCCAAGTCTCTTTAGTATTTAGCTTAATATAGATAGTCCTATTTACCAAGGGATATATCTCATATAAAAAAAATACTCCACTGAAACAAACTTAAAGGCCAACTTTCATCAATAAAAGAACAGCTGTATCAACAGGGATTTATTTTTTTGTTCCATTGTAACCCCATGTGCAGAATAAATATATGTTGTGCTTTTTGCTACAGACATACACTCTGGGACTTGTAGTCAATGATCTCCTGTTAGAGCTTTGAGGCAAGTGTCAAGGACAAGTTCAGCCACTCATCCCCATATATGCCATTAAAATATTTTGCTGACTTCCTATTAAATGTTGTGTAGAAATGAAAATCCTGCTTTTCTTCTAGCCTCCCTGATAACCCGCTATATGTTATACTTCCACTCCCTAGTTATATAATTCCTTTTCATCCCAACAGCTTCCCTAACATCTCCAAATTCATCAACACAGTAGTATCAATTATTCACATTACACCACACAGTATTACCCCACATTCACATTACACCACAAAGTAATATTCTTTCATCACAATATACCACACAGTTGTACCCCTCATTAACATTATACTACACAGTAATGCCCCTTATTCCCATTAAAACACACTGTAGTGTCCTTTATTCACATGAAACCACACAGTAGTACCATTTATTCCCATTACACCACACAATAGTACCCCTTATTCACATTATACCACATAATAGTACCCCTTCTCATATTTTGCCACACAGTAGTGCTCCCAATACACATTATGCCACAAAGCAGTACCCCTTATTCATATTATACCACACATTAGAGCCAATTAAACACATTTTCCCACAGGAAAAAATGCTTATAAATATTATGCCACAGTAGAGCCCCGTAAGGATATGCCACAAAAGAGTCCATTATGCACATTACACCATGGCAGAGCCCCTAATACAAATTATGCCACTGAGGAGTTGCTTTTAAATGTTGTATTCAGTACAGCTTTTCTGTGTTATGCCACAGTACAACCCCTTAAGGATATGCCACAAAAGAGTCCATTATGCACATTACACCATGGCAGAGCCCCTTACACAAATTATGCCACAGAAGAGTTAGCTTATAAGCTTATAAACGTTGTATTCAGTACAGCTTTTCTGTGTTATGCCACAGAAGAGCCCTTTATACACATTACACTATGAAACATCCCCATACAGAC
The DNA here is from genome assembly GCF_055691185.1 of Crinia signifera. Classification (NCBI taxonomy): domain Eukaryota; kingdom Metazoa; phylum Chordata; class Amphibia; order Anura; family Myobatrachidae; genus Crinia; species Crinia signifera. The sequence continues at coordinate 435,976,108 of NC_139217.1, read as the reverse complement.
ATTACACCACAGTAGAGTCACTTATACATGTTATGCCATAATAGAGCCCATTATACACATTGAGGATATTCTGTTTCAATTGTCCCCCCGCACGTTCGCACGGGGGACCGATTGTTTGCTCACACACAGAAGTCCGGGCATGAGGCAGTGGACCGGGCAATTTGCATATGGGAATGGACAGTGTTTCATAGGCGTTCCCATGAGAATGCTGGGCGTTCCCATGCAAATTGCCCAGTGACACGGGTGTAGGGAGCTGACGTGTCTCAGATCTGCAAGAACTGAAGAAATCATTTGATGTTTGCCGACCATCGAATGACTTCTCCCCCGCACCCATTTGCATTGCCTGTAGGGATTTGGGGGGGGGGGGGGGGTATGTCACTGTGCCCCCAGTGTACATTATGTCACGGTTTCCCCAACTGTACATTATGTCAGTGTGTGTCCCCCAGTTTACAGAATGTCAGTGTGCCCTTCCAGTGTACAGTATCAGTGACCCACCCAGTATATAGTAAATCAGTGCGGCCCCCCATGTGTACAGTATGTGAGTGGGTCCTCCCAGTGTACACTATGTCAAAGTGCCCCCCCCCCAGTGTACAGTATGTCAGTGTCCCCCCCCACGGTGTACAGTATGTCAGTGCACCCCGCCTGTGTACAGTATGTCAGGGTGCCCCCCCCCAGTGTACAGTATGTCAGTGTCCCCCCCCCCGGTGTACAGTATGTCAGTGCACCCCGCCTGTGTACAGTATGTCAGGGTGCCCCCCCCCAGTGTACAGTATGTCAGTGTTCCCCCCCCCGGTGTACAGTATGTCAGTGCACCCCGCCTGTGTACAGTATGTCAGGGTGCCCCCCCCGTGTACAGTATGTCAGGGTGCCCCCCCCGTGTACAGTATGTCAGGGTGCCCCCCCCCCGTGTACAGTATGTCAGGGTGCCCAGCCAGTTTACAGTATGTGGGTAGGGTTGTCCCAGTATATAGTATGTCAGGGATGCCTCACAAGCGTACAGTATGTGAGTGGGTCCTCCCAGTGTACAGTATGTTAGTGTGTGCCCCCCAAGTGTACAGTAGGTCAGTGCCCCCCCCCAGTGTGGCCCCCCTATTGTACAGTATATCAGTGTGGCCCCCTAGTTTACCCGGGTCAAAATTCCAGAGTCTTTGACTTGGGTTTTGCTTTAAATCAAGAAAAGGACCCTTGTTGAACGGCATATTAGCAGGTGGAAATGTTTGACCTGGTCATTTGGTTTTCCGTGTGAATAAAAGTATAAAAGGATAAAAGTAGTTAAATAAATTGTGATGTGATTAGTTGGAGTTCTGACGTTTTTATAATCCCTTCTGTCTGGTTTTAGCTGAGAAAATATTGGCAGACAGTTTTATTAATAGCTCCACTTTCAATCTATTATCAATTGTGAGGGCTCCCAGTGCTCTTCTGCTCACATGCTCCAACACATTCTCCAGCACCAGATCTGCTCTGTACATTAAGGCCCTCATTCAGCCTGATCCACAAAGCCATCCACAAAGCGAACCACTTGCGCCCCCCCAACATGCCTCATAGACCATTGAATGATTTCTATAGCGCTCGCAGACCTAAGACACCTCTCTGGTGTCTTAGACCTGCGGCGTCCCTGACATCCCCTTATGTCAGCTGGCCCCCCCCCCCATAACGGGTGCATTAGCATGGGAAAGCACAGCGTTTTTATGGGGACGCCCATGAAACACAGGGTGTTCCCATGGCTGCAACCCCACATGCTGCTAGATGTGAACGGGCTGGCCAATAGGAAATTTGCCACGCCCGCTCGCACAAAGCGGCTGCACATGCACATAAAAGTTTGTGCAGTCGCTAAACAGGGGAGCAAAGCAACCAGAATAACCTCCTAAAGGTGCCCATACACTATGCAACTTCTCCCCTAGAAGAAGTCGCATCCAAGCCCCCTCCATCTGCCGGACTCAGAGACATTACATGGAGCACGTATGATCTCTGGCTCCGATCTGATACGTACTGTACTGCGCATCGGATAGCATGTCTCTGCTATTTGGGCTGATTTCACACGATTTCTCAGCCTGATCCACCGGAATTGGGTGATATCAGGCCCAAATCGCATAGTGTATGGGGGCCTATACTTTGTCGGGATATAAGATAATTAGGCATAATCTCATCTTTTAAAATTCCAATGTCATTTCAGCAAATGCTTGTAATCAATTGCCATCATTTCACATTGGGGTTCGAAATCAATTAACGAAATTGCTCTGATTTACATCAATGCAAGGTTGCCGACCCTCCCGGAATTTCTGGGATTCTCCGGAAAATCGGGTCCCCCTCCCGGCCCCCCGGAAGGGTGGGCAACCCTTCCGGATTCAGGGGGGACCCCCGCTGTCCCCCGGATCGCGGCATTAAAATGCTGCAATCCTCGGGTCTCAGAGGAGGGGGCGGAGCTAAAACGGCACAATCGCGTCATTATAGCCCCGCCCCCTCCACGGAGATCCATGAATTTGCTGGTTTACCATCATGGGGGTGGGGCTTAGTGATGTCATTCTTAAGCACCGCCCCCTGAGCGGCTGCTGAAACTCTCCTCTCCGGGCTTCTCCCGGAGAGGAGAATAATAAAGTCGGCTACCCTGCATCAATGTCTTCCCTCGAAAGGGCAGTGTGGATGGTGTAATGGTAAGCATTACAGCTTCACCGCACTGAGGTACGATTCCTACCATGGTCATAACTGTGTGGAGTCTGTGAAGTAGATTTATTAAGCTCGGTGAAGTGATAACAGGTCTGGTTTTTATCACCGGCCAATCAGTTCCTACCTGTCATTTTTCAATCCAAGCCTGTAACTTCAGAGTTAGGATCTGATTGGCCGGTGATAAAAACCGGACACTTTATCACTTCACCGAGCTTAATAAATCTGCCCCTGTATGTCTTCCCTGTGCCCAGTGTCGTCACTACCCAGGTGCGGGGGGTGCGGGCCGCACCGGGTGTCACCAGTCTCTGGGGTGACACCCAGAGCTCTCCAGACGGCCGGTGGTCTCTGTCCCAGGCCTGGCTTAGTCAGTCACTCTCAGTCTGACTGACAGCCAGGCCAGGGCAGCAGCCTGTGAACGGCTGCGGCGGCGCACAGACCGGGGGGAGAGGCGGACGGACTACAAGTCACACTCACAGCATGATGTCTGTAGTTGTGCAGTGCTCGCCCGGGCCGCACCGCACACACAGCAGGGGGAGGGGGGCGGGTCGGCGATGCATGATGCGCTGGGAGGCTGGCGGCGTAGAGCGGGTGCCTCCCCCTCCTGTGTGGGGATTGGCCACCCCAGGGGACGGAGGAGGGACCTTGTTTTGGTGCGCAGGCTGTGAGCCAGCCTGTCACTCAATTGGGGGGGGGGGGGGGTTTGCGCAGTGACTGAGTGAACTTCAAGCAAGGCAACCGACCGTTACCTGTCCTAACCAGCTGGAATCACAACGTTTGGGTGCAACGTTTGGGTGTAGCAGATGAGGCTTCTGGCACTGTGGGTGCATACAGTATCTGTGTCTGGCACTATCGGGGCATATGTGAGTGTAATGGGCATCATGTTGTCGGGTATATGTCTGGCACTGTGGGGGCAGCATATCTGGCACTGTGGGGCCGGGGCTTACAGTATCAGTGTCTGCCACTATGGGGGCTGGGGCATATGTGAGTGTAATGGGCATCATGGTGTCGGGTATATGTCTGGCACTGTGGGGACATATCTGGCACTGTGGGGCCGGGGCATACAGTATCAGTGTCTGGCACTATGGGGGCATATGTGAGTGTAATGGGCATCACGGTGTGGGGTGTAATGGGCATCACGGTGTGCGGCGTATTGTGTAACTGGCATCATGGTGTGTTGCGTAATGGGCATCACGGTGTGCAGTGTAATGGGCATCACGGTGTGCGGTGTAATGGGCATCACGGTGTGCGGTGTAATGGGCATCACGGTGTGCGGCGTATTGCGTAATTGGCATCACAGTGTGTTGTAATGGGCATCATGGTGTGCGGCGTAATGGGCATCACAGTGTGCAGCGTATTGTGTAATTGACATTACGGTGTGCGGCGTAATGGGCATCATGGTGTGCGTGTAATGGGCATCACGGTGTGCGGCATAATGTGTAATTGGCATTACGGATAAACAGTGTTTAATGATTTAAGTAGCCTGTAAAAATGCAGGGAAGAACTAAGCTAGACTGATCTATCAATTAATTTATACAGCACTGCTATAATACTGGAAGATTGGTATACTTGCGCTGACTCAATCTGCAAGTACACAGTACAATCACGGTACAGACCACGCCCCCTGCTGATAGGCCACACCCCCAATTTTATTTATTTTAATTTGTGAGGGGGGGGGGGGGGTGACACCATGATTTACTACACCGGGTGACACCAACCCTAGTGACGCCACTGCCTGTGCCTACATGGGCTTCTTCTGGGTACTCTGGTTTCATTCCACACTCCATAAATATACTGGTAAAAAATGAACCAAATGGCAAAAAATGAACCAAAGCAGGGGTGTATTTATAATGGTTGCAGTGTGCATGGTGCAAATGGGCCCAAGTCCCAGGGGGTGCCACACCACACACACTGCGACGGAGGTAGTAGCGCTGCATAAATGACTTTGTCAGAGATCTGCACATGTGCAGTAAGGTCTGAGCACTCAAGTGCTCACACCCAGACTAGTAACCAATTAGCTCCTAGCTGTCATTTTTCAAACACAGCATGTAACATGGCATTTAGGGGCTGAATGTTTGGTACTTTTAATGGGATGCAACAACCTTGCCATTTACCAAATTGGTACTAATCGCATATATACTAACATATGCGATTAGAAACACAAATGGTAGCTCTTCCAATAAGAGCAGCCCTTTGTCCTGGAATTCCTGGTTTATGACCCAGGAGTCCATCTGCGTATGCGGCGAAGGACACGTTGGCCATGGGGGATGCTTGGAGCGATCCGATTGGATCATTCTGAAAGTACTTTAGGCTGCTATAGAGTAACGTCAGCTTTTTCTGGCCGTACCCTCTGCTCCACAGCCCCAGCATCCGAGAATTAGTTTGTACGGGAAAAGTTCATACGCCCTTTATCTCTCTCTGCAGCTTAGTAGTATATCTGCCCCAAAGTACCAACCAATCAGCCCCCTAACTGCAATTTTTCAAAAACAGTCTGTAAAATGACAGTTGGGAGCTAATCCACTTCATCACTTCCCAAGTGATACATCTCCCGCAGTCAGGGGCTGGCTGGCAACTTTCAGCTTGGGGGGCACACACAGGCAAGTCTCCCCGCTTTTTCTACAAGCGCATGAAATGGAAAATGGCCATCGAAATGTTGGAGGCATGGTTTGCTTAATGTGGGTATGGAGCAGCAACGGGGGTGGGGCACGACATGCAGCAGATCCGATTTCCCACTCCGAAACACATAAAACACATGCAATTTGCCCACCTTTCACTCGATTTCTCAGCCTGATCTGTCAGAATCGGGTGAAAAGTGGGCAATTCGCATTAGTGCATAGCCAGCTTTAGGGTCGCATTTATCAAACCATATTTGAGGCTAAATCTCCAAAAACACCCGTTTTCAGGGGTTAGCCGCAAATATTAAGTATCACTGAAATGTACCAAAAGGGGACCGCAGCAGGAATTTTCGAATCCTGCTGCAATTTCCCTTGCACCTCTGCCGGCCACATCCCCCATCGCATGCGATTTGGTTGTATGCGATGCGATCGACACAATTTTTTAGGACCCGATGGATACAATTTTTATCGCTGGCGCCGTGCTAGGAAACAAGTACCCATTTAATAACACATTTCCGACAACTTCTACACAGAGATACCTCATACATCCTCCCCTAACCCTGACACCAGGGACAACAACTTTACAGCAACCTCCCCACCCCCTCACTTCTCTAACATGCATTTCTGCCTCCTGGCCACAAGTATACGCAAGCACAGCACTCCTGCTGCTGCGGCCCAAAATTTTTACATTGTACTGGCCTGGGGGGCAACTGGCACCCTGCCCCCCTGCCTAACCCGCCACTGTCTGCAGTTATCTGTCATCTAATTATAATTGCAATGACAGAAGCAAGGTTTAGTTTTCTTTGACCATTACTCTCTATTGACATTACAATGACAATTTTTTTAGATTTTTATTTTTTTATTTTTAGGGAGGTCCCGGACATTGTATATACTAGTAGGGCTGGGCTGGCTGGTGGTCAGCCTCTATGCCTACCCTTGTCTGTGAGGATTGGCTCCCCTGCGCACATGATCTATGCATGGCAGAGGAGCCAATATACAGCTGCCGCCACCCCGCCAACAGGATGCCGATGAGTCACATGACAGTGGCCTGGGTCTGGGAGCCGCCTGTAACACAGGAGGAGATTAGCCTGCCCTGCAGCGCAGCGCTGCCCTGGTGTGGACAGTGTGGTGACTGGTGAGTCAAGTGACTTAGCTGGCTGAGGCTCTGACTGCTGCGCTGCTGCCCTTAATGTCCAATGTACACTTTTCCTGCATGATGACAAAAGGGGCAGGTCAGGTGCAATGGGGACAAGGACAAGTGAGGGCCAGGTGCAATGGGGACAGTTTGGGGCTGGTGCAATGGGGACACTACAGTGTGGGGCTGGTGCAATGGGGACAGTACAGTGTGGGGCTGGTTTGATGGGGACAGTGTGGGGCAGGTGTGATGGGGACAGTGTGGGGCTGGTGTGATGGGGGACAGCGTGGGGCTGGTGTGATGAGGACACTACAGTGTGGGGCTGGTGTGATGGGGACAGTACAGTGTGGGGCTGGTATGATGGGGACAGTGTGGAGCAAGTGCAGTGGGATTAGGGTTAGGGTTTTCTTTCCCTCTTCCGGGAAGAAAGAATAATCCGTGTGCTATTATGTGAATTTTGGCTCAATCCATGTGGCATTATGTGAATTTTCGCTCAATCCATGTGGCATTATGTGAATTTTGGCTACAATCCATGTGGCATTATGTGAATTTTGGCTCAATCCGTGCGGCCTTATGTGTAAGGGTCAAGTATAATGGGGTCTACTATTTTGTTGAATAATGTGTAGAAGTGGTATATGGTGTAGTACACTACATTCAAGGTCATGCCCCCTTTGGAGTGGCCACACCCCCTTTCTTCACCTTCACTACAGGTGGGCCTGTGTACATTAAATGTCCGGAGCCATTTTTAATCCCATTCCCGCCCTTTCTCTGCTCTCCTCCTCCCTCCTTTTGCTCTGCTAAAAAAAATGTACCAAAGCCCCTCTGCTGGGGCTCCGGAGGGTAATGCCAGAAAAAGCTGGTGTTACCCTATAGAAGCCTATGGGCTTCCCTTCATGGTGTTGTCCATCAAGGATCCCTCCCAGCATGCCCCATGGCCGGCACCGTCACTCTGCGTATGCCGCATCGCAGCTCTTATCGAAAGTGCATATGTGATTATTAAGAACGCGGCAGCCCGCCATGTGTGGAGGGATACACCGGCATCCCACCCACTATATCGTTTCTGAATATTTCTATTATGTATATTGCTGGCAGATACTGGATGGGATGTACCAACTTTGCACGGTACCTCCCACCACTTACCACACTGATACTAATCACATATGAACACATATGTGATTAGTATCGCAGAGGACAGCTCCCCTAATAAGAGCTGCCCTTTGCGATGGCCAATGGTCCATGGACTTCCGGGTTTATGACCCGGAAGTTCATCTGCACCCACACGCAGAGTGATGCGGTGCCCTCAGGGGATGCAGGGATGGATCCAATTGTATCCCTTTGACAGCAGAATGAAGCCCAAAACACATACTTGGCTACTTTTGAAAACTAGTTTCAGGGAGATTATAGTTGGTAGCAGAATTTTGCACAGCGTCCCATTGAGGGGCATGTCATGCTCCACCCAAAGGGCGTGTCTAGTTCCATATATAGAGAGATTGTGAACATGGCACCAAGAAGCGCAGGTGTGCACTGCAGTTAGTAAGATCTACTATACTTGGTAAAGTGCTGGGAAATGGTGCTGATGATTCAATGTAAATGTATCTCTCATTCCTTTTTTCCCCCAAAATGTAACAGTGTAATGTGCGTTAGGTGAAATGAGGGAGATTGCTAGACTAATGAGGGAGAGAGGGATATTGCTGTTATTTCAGGGAGTCTCCTGCAGAATGCAGGGGGGTAGGCAAATAGGCATAAACATCTATAGGTTAATGCCAGCTTTTGCTGCGGTTACCCTCTGCATCAGAAATCCAGCACCTGGGGCTTAGTACATACAGGAAATGCTGGGTTTTTACCGCATTTTCCTGTTAGTAAATCACGTCCTTGTTTCCTACAGATGAATATTTGATACATGAATATCAAGACCTGAGTTATTAAAGAAAAACAACATTTTCCTAATTATCTGCCTCTGCTACAGGACTCATCTCTAACCTATGATCTGGATTACTTTACTCGCATCCTGTTTATTAAAATAAAACATAATAATAACAACTCTAACACTGATTACTATATGATACCAGCAGAAGAAAATAATTGGTAAAAACATGCCCTCATTTGCTAAGTATCTTAGTTAAGAAAATCAATATATTCATATTGTGACAGGATTTTCCTGAATGCAATAGTGATCTGTGGGAGCATCTCCAACTCCAGCCGATTGGAAACTAAGGACCTTATTCAGGTCCGTATGCTTGCATGCAAATTCACAAGCGAGTGCGATGTTTTTGCATGTGCATGTGCTGGGTGTGTTGGGTGCACGCAGCCAACATTGCAGCTGGTGGGCGGGGGTGGGGGGTTTGCGGTCCGGGGCTCTGAGCAACCGTAGATATGTGTGTGCCTTCCACATCATTCGATGGTTGGCGATCCAGCCAGTGCATGCGAACACATGCTACAAACACATGGCCAGGCCACCATTCGCAAGGCGGGGTTGGGTGGACTCAGAATAGCACCCAAAGTACCATATTTGCATCTCTCTGGAAGGCTTCCAAAAACTGGGTCACACTCCACCGGAAAAAGTAGCAAGTCTCAGGCATTTACTCAACCCCACTTCACCCCAACCTTGCTTCTATCCGCTCACCCCTTCTATGCGCCCCCCCTCTATATCACGTCACCATAGCCACACCCCATTTTACATTGATGACAATTTGAGCATTGTAAAGCAGGGGCAGGGCTATGATAATGCGATCATGTCCTTTAAGTGCCGCCCGCCACCCCGATGAATGCCCGCCCCTCTCTGTTCATCCCCTCGCTAGCATAAGAGGGGATGTGTACACGAAGACATCGCCTCACATGCAGCCTAAGGGGACAAAAATCATTTGAATTATTTTTCTTTCCCCAATGAAAACTGAATTTTATGTGACACGGAGGTGGCCGTAAAGGGGGCGGGCACTGAGGTCATGTGATGACTTGTTCAATGGATGATTGAGAATGAGGGCAAGGAAAAAGGAACAAGAGAAGGTGGGGCATACTTTTCCTCTCTCCCGGATCCTGTGTGAGAGACATCCAGTTATTTCAGGTAGTTCCCCGCAGCCTCAGAAGCGTCAGCACCCCTCCTGCATCCCACCCATTTTCTATTGAAGTGGACAGAATGGGGAGATTAATGTAGGAAATCTTGACCTTAAGGAGCTCCTATGAAATTTTGATCCAGTTGTGGTCATTTCCCTGCAAGGGGGTAGGGCCTAATGACACAACAAGCTTGACCCAATACCCATCACCGGCCAAATGCATCTCCCCTTAGGCTTCTCCCAGAGAGGTGAAAAAATGTAGGAAAGTATACGGAGGGGGGAAATAAATTATAGAGGGTTAGTGCTTCTGAAACAAGTAACAAATAGAAAAGATGCTGTCATGTCCAAATTAGTTTCAACTATTAGCAGGCCAAAATGGACAGTCAAAGCTTTGAAATAACTTTTTTCCTTCCAGTTGATGCTTTTACAGGTTTACCTATGCTCTCTGTTTAATATTTTATATCCATATCCATCTGTATTTTGTGCAATACACTGAATCCTGTCATAGATAGGTGCCTAGTATCATGTATGATCTCCTCTACATCAACTCAACGCAGCATTGCTTCCATAAGCGGATGAAAGAACTCCTGGAGAGATGCTGACACATGCTGTCTGGAGAGTTTCCCACAGCTCCCTGATATTTGTAAGACCTTGGGTGAAAATGGACCTATCCACCATGTCCCATAAGTGCTCAATTGGGTTCATGTTGGGCAAATGTGGTGGCCACACTATTCATCGGAGCACTCTTGAATGTTCCTCTAACCAATTCTGAACAACTTGGGGCTGAGGACACAGTGCACTATCCTGCTGGAATATTCTCTAATTGTGGGGGGTTCATGAAGGGTTCCAAATGGTCACCAAGCACTGCAACGTAGCAGTTACTGGTAAATGATGTGTTCAGGTGGACCAGTGGACCCATGTTACATAAACACGCCCCACACCAACATCTAACCACCACCAGGCTGCACAGTGACTTGTTGACAACTTAACAACTGGGGACCATGGCCTTGTGGGCTCTGTGCAACACACAAACTCTAATGTCAGCCCTAAACCACTGGAAACATGATTTATCAGGCTACGCAACATGTTACCAGTCCTCCAGGGTTCAGGTGAAGTGCTGTGTCTGGTGAATGGGGCACTCTGATGGGTGTTCTGCTCTTATAGTCCATGGAAGCTAAAGAACACTGCATTGACCAGCTGGATATGTGTTGCACCTTATGCATTGAATGTGGATGTGATTTGAGCCACTGTCAGTTGTCTGTTAACACGAACAATACTGGGCAACATTCTTTGATCTTTGTTGTCATATGTGACACCGTAGATCAAAGAATGTTGAATGTCCACACAACTTAAATGGACTGTCCCATCTGTCACTTTGCCGTAAACTACCTAGCCAGTTCTTAAACTGACTCACTTGATGCCAGATTACATCTGATAGAGGTTTGGCCATTTCCAAGGAGTCACAGAGTGATGGCACCACCTACTATTGGGGGGTATATAAATAAAAGGAGGTTCAAGTTATAGTTTATACATAATTTTTCCATAATTAGATTATTATTGTCCATAATTAGACCCACATTGCCTGCATAGAATGTATGGAACTTAACCCCTGGAGTGGTAGGTTTTGCTGGGGCAGGACAAATCTACCAGGGCAGGTTTGTCCTGCCCCAGCAAAACCCACCACAGTTGGAATCCCCCTCCCTTCCCTGCCGCTGCTGTCCCCGCTGCCTCTGTCACATTGAGCAGTGACGACGGCGGCAGGCTGGGGGATGTTAGCGGCAGCTCGGGTGGACTCGGGTGCCTGAGCGCTCCGACATCATTGCTAATAACAGCATGGCGGAGCGGGGTTAGAAGAGCTCCGGCGTGCAATTGCCGGAGCACAAGTGATGGGAGTATTGGGCGAATGGCTGGGGAAAAGGCTCTAGAGGTGCTGCGCCAGTGGTGCACACCTGGACACCAATGGTGCGCACCTATTTCATATTTGTGGTATACCCAGAAATTTTCGGGACAGCCCGCTGCGGCAGCGCAGCTGGGACCGGAAAATTTCCGGGCATACCACTCAAGGGTTTAATGCAGACATTTGTGCGCCCCTCCAAATAAGCGACTACTTGTTCAAACTCATGTAACTCTAACCTGGGTATACAGTGTGCATAGTTGTACACCCAGGTTATAGTTACATGAGTATGAACAAGTAGTCGCTTATTTGGAGGGGTGCAGTATACAGTATAAGACCCTTGGTTGTAACTAATGACCATGTATTCTAGGGCCTGATTCACCAATAAGCTGATTAGGCTGCATCCTGGAGCGCCGATATTAAAGATTCAGCTGGGATGGGAGCACTTCCTGGTGCGTTGGCGTGGCCAATGGCAGGGGGCATGGCCATGCCCCTGTAAAAAAAATTGCAGGGGTGCGGGCAAGGTGTGGGCTGCCGACCATCTGATGGGAGGGACACTTGCTCATGGAGAGAGAGGACAGGTTGCCGCTGCAGCTGTCTCTCTCCCCAGCTCAGCACACGGCACTGAGCAGTATGTTCTGAGTAGGGGAGAGAGGCTGTGCTGCGGCGGCAGCTTGTCATCCTTTTCCTCACTGCCCGGCTCCCTGAAAAGGTGGAGCTGAGAGCAGGACCCGGACCCCTCCAGCAGACCCGGGCAGAGTAAAACGTACCCCCCCATCCATGGCACTGAGCATCACCAAATCAGAGAAACTGGGAAAAGAAGATCCTGTGAGAGCTGCAGCTGTCGCCAAGGCTGTTATCAATGCCACTACTGCCATTGCCAGCACTGCCAGGGCCGTAAGTGGCAATATAATTGGAGCTGAGGCCTGAGCCTATTACAGATTTTTAGATTTTAGTTGAATATGATTTAAAAAATTGGCGGTGAAGTTGGGTGGGGGCACTTCTGTATTAGCCTAGGGCATCTAGAACTCTTAAACAGGCCCTGACGGTTTCCATTGCCTTTCTTGACACTTGGTTACCTGGCCCCTCCCCTTAATGTTATGATGATCGTGTGGATATGCGCAAAACGTGGACTATTACTGTGTCTTGAGGACAGCGTTTGTGAAGCAGTGTGCTAGAGGCATGCATTCAATCTACAGCTCCCATCAGCTAGTGTATATAAATAGCAAATTATTAACCATTTCTGTAGCAGCCGGCAGACTGATCTGTTATGGCATTCAGTGAAATAATCCAGCGTTCTTGGTGAACACAGCTTGTTTGGAGCAGATTTTTTTTTATACTAAAATCATGGGTGACCTTGAAAGCTAAGTCAGTATACAGCCAAGAACTCAACCTAGACCCGCTTGTTTTCCACGTTGTTTCATTATCTTGACCCTGAGGTAAAGCAGTTTCTTGAAGTATTGCTTGCAGAAACAAGTCTGTTATTATCCGGCAGCAGAATGAGAAATTCAGCAATACAGGGTTCTCTTATAATAAGTCTATTCAGGCAGCCAGGAAGCACGGAACAGTTCTGGTGCACAATAGATCTCCAAGGCCTGCAGCAATCCCCATTGTAGCTCTCAGGATTAACAGGGACTTTTCAGCAGCTCCAGTTAATGTAATTTCATAAGGTTCTATTCTTGATTCCAGCATCTCCCCGGGTCTCAATAAGCTCCGGTTATATATCCCACATTCATTCCGCAGTGGTTTTTTTTTTTTATTCATTTATTATTATTTAAATAGCTTGTTCACGTCTGACTTGCTAGGATTGTTTTGTAAAAATGGAAGGAGGTTATCATTTTATGTTTAATTAGAACATAGTCGCGTAGAGTGTTTTTATTCCGAAGGCTGTCCTTAGTGATTCAAGTGGTTTCCTGTTGTAAATACAAAGGCCATGCAGAAATCCTTTTAGTTTCTGGGAAATAGTGATGAAAAATATGCTACAATATCCCTTGTTGGCAATTACTAAACTATATTCTTATATAATTTGTATCATCAACACACAGTTGCCTACCATCCTGCATTCTGCAGAAGACTCCCTGAAATAACAGCAATCTCCCTCTCTCCCTCATTAGTCTAGCAATCTCCCTCATTTCACCTAGCCCACATTACACTGTTAAATTTTGTGGGGGGGGGGGGGAAGGAATGAGAGATAGATACATTTACATTGAATCATCAGCGCCATTTCGCAGTACTTTACCAAGTATAGTATCTCTTACTAACTGCTTTGGGGATCATCTACATTTGGATATAAGTCATTTTAAAAGATTCCTCTCAGATGTAGCAGTACACACCCACGCTTCTAGGTGCCACGTTCACAATATCTTTTCACATATATGGAACTAGACATGACACACCCCCTCAATGGGGTTCTAATTGGGGTTCTGTGCAAAATTAGGTACTTGTGAGTTATCTGGGCTGCCGATTTTTTGATTGTATGCCTTAAGTTAAGGCATACAATCAGATGCGATGCGATGCGATATCGCATCGCATCGCATCGCATGCGATCATCGGATGCGATGACCCGATTTTTCCATAGGAATCAATGTTAAAATGGACTGAGTCCATTTTAACATGGAATTCAATGGGAAAAAGGGGTCCTTTTCATACCCCTACTATCCAAGTGGGCATGGAGTTGGATATAAACCTGTGGCGAGCGTAGCGAGCCACCGAGCCCGAAGCGTGGCGAGCGAAGCGAGCCCCGCGAGGGGACGGTATTCTGTGTCCCCTCGCGGGGCTCGCTACGCTCGCCACGCTTCTGGCTCGGTGGCTCGCTACGCTCGCCACAGGTTTATATCCAACTCCATGCCCACTTGGATAGTAGGGGTATGAAAAGGACCCCTTTTTCCCATTGAATTCCATGTTAAAATGGACTCAGTCCATTTTAACATTGATTCCTATGGAAAAATCGGGTCATCGCATCGCATCGCATCGCATCCGATGGTCGCATGCGATGCGATGCGATGTGCCCGATCCGACCCGATTTAGAAATCGGCAGCCCGGATAACTCACAAGTACCCAAAATTATATTACCATCTATAATCTCCCAGAAACTAGTTTTCAAAAGTAGGCAAGTATGTCTAAACGTGATTATTGTTATTAAGGGGAGACTAAAGGGCCCACTTCTGCGCCTGTCACCCTCTTCCTGTCACCACAATTTTTCCCTGTCATCCTCTACCTCTCCCTGTCACCCATTGCCGTGGTGCATATTTTGAACTTGGATTGGGGTGGAGAAGGGGGGGCCCAAATGATATCTTTGCACCTGTGCTCACCACCCACAAATTCCACCAGTGGATAGGCATACCCACTAGCTACCTTATTTTTGTTATCTTACTGTATCACTTGGCAACCAGGTGGGTAGAGTGTGGGAAAGTGAGGGAACATAACATGGCACAAGTGGGAGGTGTGTCAGCATGATTGCATCATCATGGCCCTGCCCCTATACAATGACAATACTAACGTACGATATCATGGCTACAATAATATCAATGAGCTTCATTGGCCACTTTGTGAAGTGGGCGGCACCAGATGGCACTGTAGGATAATTGTATACCTTTCTAGGACCAGTACCAAATTTTTAGTAGCCTCCCAAGAGTCCCAGCTGTTCTGGAATGGTATCTGAGAAATAGCTACTGAAATATCAAGCCTTGTAGTAGTTGTCACATATAAAATGCCACCACTGCTTGTCAGTACTGTTTATATTTGGGAAAGAGATCACCTTCTCCTTCTAAGTCCTGATATGATGCATCCATTGGTGTTGTCACGGGTTGGGTACGAAATCCTGGCAGTCACAATTCCAACAGTCAGGATGGCAACAGCAGCATCCCGATGGTCAGAATCCAAATGGATACTATTAATATTTTAACCCTATCCCTAACCTACACCTCCTACAAACTTACCATAGCCATCCCCTCTGGTAGTCTAATCCTAGCCTGCCCCTTCCTAGCAGTCTAAACCCCTAACCCTCCCCCCTCACTATCTAACCCCAGTACTTACCCACTGTCGGTATTCTCAAAGTCAGGATCCTGACTGCCGGGTTCCCGACAGCATCCCATTGTCAGACCTAATGCTTTTTGAATTTCAGAATTGTACCAAATTAATCAGAATGACTGAGTAGAAAATGTCCATCTTCTTGCTGTATATGAATCTCCCAGGTCTTTAGCATCAAAATATGCATCTAGAACTTCAAAGTTTTGTGTGCACCTCTGTATTGGGCCCTACTTGTCCTGTAGACCCTTAAAATAAGCTTTTGTCATTATTAAGATGCAATGTGGACATGGCGGGTTGGGAGGGGGGGATCAACCCTTTTAAAAAGAGTAGACAAGTGGAAGACTGCAGGATTTGCCCATAGGAGTTACTAATAATCAGCTTCTATCTGTCATTTTATAGAAAGTACTAGCTAGAACAGGGATGGGGAACCTTTGCCCTCCAGCTGTTGTTGAACTACACATCCCAGCATGCCTTGCAACAGTTTTGGCATGGCCAAATAGCTAAACTGTAGCAGGGCAGTATGGGATGTGTAGTTCAATGACATCTTGAGTGCCAAAGGTTTCCCATCCCTGAGATAGGAGCTGAATAGTTGATATGGAAAAAATATCCACTACTTAGGAGGCTTGATACATTTTCCCTCTAAATTCAACTATACTATATGTGTGATTTGCAAACGAGTTTTCTTACAAAAGAAGCAGTGGGAACTAGGAGCTGGTATGAGTTGCTTCAATTAAATAAGCAGCTGCTTAGGTGAGGTTTATAGTAAACTTCAAAGATTAATTACAAAGACACAAAATATACATGAAGCAGCGCTGAAACATTTAAACAATAAAAAAGTGAAAATGGGATTGCCTGCAATAATATAACAAATTTATTAAAATTGCGAATAAAATATACAATTAATAAAACAAGTGATACTTCTATTTGAGCAGCCTTTTTTGAGCACCAATGGTTTGGATTAAGTCCTCTATATTGGGTGGCTGGATGGTTGGAATAAAAGCTTTAAATTTCTCACCAATATTTTGTGATGGGATTTTTCCGGCTTGTGTCCAATTGTCCTCACTAGGATGCGGTTGAGCATTGATGGTAAAGGACCGCTGGCGGAAGATGAAGGACCTTGTGGGGCTTCCCAGGGTGGTGGAGAATTGTTTTAGCCGTGAAGGAGGTGATTGATATTCAACTGTTGTTGTTCTTTCAGCCTTATTTCTACCATGAACTATACATATATGTGTAGTTCATGGTAGAAATAAGGCATATGCCGAGCACATCGATGCACCGCGCTTGATGCATGGCAAGCGCAGGAAGCCATGCGAGGGGACGTGGTACACTTATACATTGTCTATGTCAACATAAGTCAATATAGACACCAAAAAACATAAAAATAACTCAGCCATGTCGACCTAAAGCTCGTGTCAACCTTCTGTGAATATTGACCTAGGGTATGTCAACCATTCTTAGGTGTCGACATAGCCACTGTCCTACCAGGCATGTCCAAACTATGTCCCTCCAGCTGTTGTGAAACTACAAGTCCCATCATGCCTTGCCACAGTTTTGCTAGTGATGAATGCTAAAACTATTGCAAGGCATGCTGGGATGTGTAGTTTCACAACAGCTGGAGGGCCATAGTTTGGACATGCCTGACCTAGACATTGTCTACCATCTATACATGGGTCTTCAAACTGTGGCCCTCCAGATGTTGTGAAACTACAAATCCCAGCATGCCTTGCCACAGTTTTAACACTCCCTTATAGCAAAACTGTGGCAAGGCATGCTGGGATTTGTAGTTTCACAACATCTGGAGGGCCACAGTTTGAAGACCCATGATCTATACTGTAACCTGTGATTTTACTATCACAATTTCTCTTCACAGTAGGCATTCTGTAATATCCACCATTCTGCAATATGCAAATCACCCCCCGCACCATGTCATAATAGATTTATAATTAATGTAGAGCGTATGCACACACTACAAAAGGTGATATTCAGAAAACGATGCAAAACCTAAGTAGCAATGGAACAAGTTTGGATCATTAGTTCTACGATAATGTGAAAGCAAATCAGCGTTGATGTGGGAGCATGGCATCCTGGCAATGAAAAGATTAGCATTTTAAGTGATGCGACCCCTGACCACTTGTAATGGGCTACACAGTGGAAATTTGGGAAAAGCCAGCAGTTAGCTGTTGCTAATATTTTCAGTAATTAGCAGCTTACAGATAGTAATCTTCTGCAGCAAAGCACAGCCAATCAGAACAGCAGCGTAAAACAATGGGAGAAGACATTGTAATGTTTCCCATTATCATCCACACATGCAGAAAGTAAAAAACTATGATTTCCCATCTCAAAGCGACCCGTATACAGGACCACTCATATACTGCATGCAATAGATTCAGTCCTAAAATTACTGGGGCAAATCCGAATGCGGAAAACATATGAGACGCCAGGTAGTTTCTAATGTGATCAAAGTGTATGTCTCCATTTAATATAAAATGCATATTCATACAGGTTCACTTGTAACATAAAGACGCCAAATGCATCCCTGAAAAAACCTTACAGAAGTGTAGAAAAAGAGCAGGGCTGCCATCAGGAATTTTGGGGCCCGGGACTCATTTCCAGTCCGGGCCCCGGGCTCCCCCTCCTCACTTGACTTACATTAACCCAGCTTCTGTTCCCCTATCTCCTCTTCTGCTGAGCTGCAGCTCGGAGGTCCCAGAGAGCAGGCTTATTCAACACAGGAAGCCAGTGGCCAATTAAAATGCAGCACCGGCTGGTGAGCCAATTGGAGCTCGTGTACCGGCAGTAGCTCTGATTGGCTGAAGAGCCAGTGCAGCATTTTAATTGGCTGCCGTCATCCTGTGTTGAACAAGCCTGCGCTCCGGGACCTGCTTTGTTCAGTGTACTGAGCTCAGCACAGTGGAGGCAGTCGGAGGGCCCTGCATACGAAGGGTTTGTGGATGTGCATTGCAAAGGTACAATATACACAATGACCAAAGTTCCTTTGAAATGTGAACACACAGAACTGTTTATAAGCAGCACTGCACACCAAAGAAGTCAGCAAGATGGCTTCCTTCATGAACTCGATATGGAGCTCAATGGAGACTACAAAAACACCAGGAGAGTTTTGACTGACTGTAAGCCGTTTTTGGCAAGAAACACTGTCCCAAACCATTGTGTTTGAGTGGTTTGCAGAATTACAGAGCAGGAGACTACACCCGGATGACAAGGAGAGCCGTGGCTAAGCTGACCATCACTGAGTACATCATCGTTGCCATACAGACCATAGTTGTGTGCCCTCTTAGCTTACCCGAGTGCAGAAGATGGCTCAGATGCTACAATATACTGGCCAGGTTTTATGAGATCGCTCAAATTCTGTTTGGGAGATCATCAGTGGTGATGAATCATGGATCTACAGTTTTGACCCCGGCCTAGACTAAAAAGTCAGCAAAGTAGAGTCCAGTTGGAGTTGGGCCAGCATAGAAGTTCCAAAGGGAGCACAGCATGTACAAGCAGATGGAGGCTGTTTTTGTGGCCAAGACTGGTCATGTAGCTACTGTACCATTTGTTTTGAACAATCTGTTTCTTATTGAGAAAGATCATAGAAAGGGCCAAACATAGGCCATTAACAGTGCAAAGTAAAAATTAGCAATAAAATAGAAAAATATAGTAAATAGACATTCCAGTTTGATACCGTACCATTCATGCAGCAGTGTACCATTACTGGGGACTTGTACATCCATCAATGCCCATCAATGCCTGATGCAAGTTCTAGAAGTCAATTCAAGGTATCATCATAGAACTCTTTCCACAAGACATCAGCCATCCCAACAATGGCCTATTCTCTCTATTGCGGTCAGGGAAACGCTATCGCTCATTGAAGGCAAACACAGAGCGAATGAGAAGGAGCTGCTTTCTGCAGGCCATTAGAGCCCTCAACCAGACCTCCTAGTACCGGGACTTTCTTTCTTTCATTCCTTCTAGACTTACCCGACACATTCTCTCTACACTCTACCTCAATCTACTTTATTGTAATGTAGGTCAGTAGTATAAAAAAGGCATTTCACTACATATTGTACTATGTATGATTTTTGTATGTGACAAATAAAATTTGATTTGATTTGAAGTCCAGGAAAGTGGTGGATTTTCTGGCCCATGAATGCATCCAGGAGCATGTTATCCACCATACAGTCCAGACCTGGCCCCATGAGACTTCTTTGTGTTCCTAAAATTCAAGCATAATATGCGTGGGATTGGTTTCGAGTCAAAGGAACCTGCAGTGGAGACCTTCATACAGCATGTATAAGACATATCTGCTTTAGACTGCTCTAGTTCGTTTGAGTGCATGCAACTTTGTACAGAATCATCTGGTGAATATTTAGAAAAAAGTAACGTTAACTTTGTAACTATAACACTTTCTGTGGATAAAGGAATGTATAGCAGACCAATCACTATTCGCCTTCTTTACTGAAAAGTAGTTTCAGAGTTGCCTACCCTCCTTCATTCTGCAGGAGACTCTCTGAAATAGCAGCAATCTCCCTCTCTCCCTCATTAGTCTAGCAATCTCCCTCATTTCACCTAGCAAACATTATGTAGCTGTTATATTTTTGGGGGAAAAAAGGAATGAGAGATAAATACATTTACCTTGAATCATTAGCACCATTCCCAGCATTGGTGATAAAACACAATGATCCCTCTGGCTACATGCATGTTGTGTAGCCATTTATCTGGAACCACGTGTAAAACACAATAGATTAACGGAACCTATCAGTGACTTTTCTTTACCAAGTATAGTAGCTCTTACTAACTGCTTTGTGGCTCATCTACATTTGGATATATGTCTTTTTAACTGATTCCCCTTAGATAAAGCAGTACACACAAACGCATCCAGGTCTCTCCATATATGGAACGAGACACGCCCTTTGGGTGGAGCATGACATGACCCCTTAATGGGGCGCTGTGCAAAATTCTACTACCAACTATAATCTCCCTGAAACTAGTTTTCAACAGTAGGCAAGTATTTTTATGCACCTTTTTATGGTCTAGGCTCAAGGATCATGTTGATGGTACGTTGACTGCGGACAGAAGGCGGAGCCTAGGCAGGGTAGTGATTGGATGCAATGAAGAATGCAGCCTGGACCTGCATGTAATCAGGCTGCCGCTGCCTGTGTAGTTTATACAGATGGAGCCCCTCTCATTGTTGCGAGGGCTGGCGATAGAATCTCGAGCCCTCTCCAGCCACCAGGCCCCGCCATCCATTGGAAGGGGCCTCACGCACGAGATGCTTGCACACCCCGTTCCGACAGTGCTCTCTGCTGCCATTCACCGCCTCCCCGTCGCTGTTCGCCGGTCCCCACCGCCTCCCCGCAACCCCCTAACCCTGCCCGTCTCCCTGAAGAGGAGACGGGCAGGGTTCACATCCCCCGCCATATGAAAACTAGGAAGCGTGTGCATGTGAGACAATCGCATCCCAGTCAGATGGAGCGCCTCTGCCGATCTCCGGCGCTGGCTCCATCTGTAGTTGTGATCAAAGTGGGTGGAGGCAGAATTTGATCCATCTCCAGTAGCAACTACTGGAGCTCAGTTCTGCCCCGTTCTGGGTCAACTTTAACCCCTGGCCGGGCCCGGTACTCAAGTACCCCCAGATCCCCCCTGATGGCGACCCTGCGAGCAGGGTCCTCTTACCTCTATGTCGGTTTGTTACTACCCAGTTTGTTTTATCACTGTTTCCAATTGTAAAATTGGAATATGCTGCGCTATATAAGAAGCTGTAGGTCTATCTATCTATCTATCTATCTATCTATCTATCTGTCTATCTATATCACCATGGGTTTGTTATTCAGTTTAGTACTACTGTTGCTATTTCATTATACTGTATTTTACCTGCAGGATGCCGCCTGTATTTGTGCATCTGTTACTCCCTGCTTGTTGTCACACTCAGCAAAGCATAAGCTTCTATTTAATATTGAAAAGGCAATTTATTAATGGTAGCATTGGATACAGATATGAGGCGGCTCTATCCATGTGACTTGGTTAAGCAGTAGGTGTAGACATCTAGAACTAATTCCCAGAGAGTATGTTTAGGGTTTAGAGGTCAGAGATAATTGGATTGGAATTTACCAGGGGAGATTACTTATGCTCTTGTGAGTGGGACTCAAACACACTTGTCCCTGGTGAATGTGCAGGGCGTGAACAGGAGAGGTTAATCACAGCAGGGCCAGCCAGGCAATATGCCGTTTCCCCGCAGGGCATACACATGAGCATCACATACACCCCGGACCTCAGCCTGCCAGCAGGATAATACTCGTAGGATAGCTACATAAACATTTTCCTTTTTATAATACTTCATTAAAAAAAATGAATGAATCCTCTTCATAATTATTTTATCAGGGATCAGCAGCTAATCACATGTGCAGCCCTAAATAAATGATTGGGCGATTTGAATTTCCATTTGTATTCTGCCAAACACAGACAGCTAAGGATGTTAGTATAGCAGATAAAAGGAGAAAATACTGTAGCACAAGCATAGGGGGTTATTCTGGTTCACTCGCAAAGGCAAATTCCTTCCCAAATGGACAAAACCAGTGGTGGGATTCAAATAAATTAACAACAGGTTCTATAGGTCCCCATACACACTATGATAAGCAGTGTGAAATGCGACGCGATGGGATGCACCCTCCCGCGGGCATTGCATCGCACAGTACAAAAAGAATGTGCTGCACATACTTTTTGTACTGCCCATGAATCGCATTGCATTGCATTGCTTATCGCAGCGTGTATGGGGACCTTGAGTCCAAATGACAATTTTAAGTATACCAAAAGATATACCGTAAGCAGCGGCGTAACTATAGCACCGCAGCCCCCGCCACCACCGGGGGGGCGCTGTGCATGTGGGGGCGCCGGGGGCTGCGGTGCTATAGTTACACCCCCCAACCAATCCCCCGCAGACTTACCTATCTCGCTGGTCCCGGCGGCTCCGTTCTTCTGCTGAGGACCACCACAAAATGGCCGCCCCCATATAGCACACAGTTCTCTGAAACTGTCTGCTGTATGGGGGCGGGCATTTTGTGGTGGTCCTCAGCAGAGGAAGAACGGAGCCGCCGGGACCAGCGCGATAGGTGAGGCTGCAGGGGATTGGGGGGGGGGGGGGTTTGCATGGGCGGCGGGGGATTGGGGGTGCTTGGCGGGGCGGCGGCGGGGGGGCGCCCAAAACTTAGTTACGCCACTGACCGTAAGGTAGTTATTGAATAATGAATTCATTAAATACTCAAATAAGAACCTATAGAAGGAGGTACACAAAACTAGATTATGTTTTAATAAAGATTTTTAAAATATTAATGAAAAATATAATATCTAAAAATATCCGACAAACTGTGTGCAGAAATTTGGTAATGGGGAATGGGCCTAAGGGCCTCACTGGTTGACCTACACATGATCTGTGGGTGCGAGAGGTAGCAAGGCAATTAGAATGCCTAAGTTGGCTTAGGTTTCTCATGCCAATGATGGGCAAACATTCTAGGTTTTTAATTAGGGTTTACATTTAGAGATAAATAACGTTAGGAATCCTTGAAATATATCTACCTCATGGGTGCATAATAATCTGTCTTCTAAAATCTCTAATGTGGACTAAGGCTGGGGTAAGTATATGGCATTTGTAATGGGTTATGTAAATGAATCCTTTATAGATGGGTCCACCTTCTATTTTTGCCGTAATGCATACATACAGGCATATGCATCATTGTAAAGCTATGCTGCTCCGGGCTACTTACTGTATAATTGCACTCACATGTAAATGCACAGTGGTTACTCACTGCAGCCTGCATTCAATATATGGTACCTCAGACAGGGCCCGTGCGTGGTCTCTCACAGCAGCCGGCTCCAGCTCTCTGTAGCCGCTGGCCCCAGTCAACGGTGCCTCATACATAGCAGCGCCGCATCACACATCAGCAGGCGGCTCTTCCCCTCTCCTCCTCAGGGAGGGCGGCTGCAGTGCACGGGGGTTTGTTTAAGCCAGCCAGCCTGCCCCACGCTGAACACCGCGCTCTGCTGCTCGCCATCCCTCACAGATGCTCCCAGCAGCTCCAAGTGTCAGACCACGCCCTGGTGAGTGTGACACCAGGAAGAGCTTCCAACTTCCGGTGTTTGTATGGCTGGATGCAATGGTACCTGGCCGACAGCATGCTCATTAGCTAATTGTTCTGCAGAACCGATGCTACATTAGGTATCAGTTCTGTAGAACTGGGCTGAACCGGCTGAATCCCACCACTGGTTACATCTGCCCCACCTGCATTGCACATGGTTTTGTCCATTTGAGAAGGAATTTGTCTTTGTGAGTGAACCAGAATAAGGGCCATTATGTAAGAGATATATATATATATATATATATATATGTCCTTTACTGAAAGAAATAATGCTCACATACATGGGGTTAAATTAAAACAGCTTGCCAGCATAAGTGGGGGACATCGGAAAGGCAGGAAGCACAGAGAGACCTGGACCGGCCTTGTATTGCCGCTGCTCACTCAATGTGGACCAAGCGTCACAAACGCTGAAGCCGATAGCCACGCCCAACTCGTTTTATTATCAGTGGACTTTGTCAAGGGGTGTGAACAACAGGTCTGACATTGTGTCTAATATAACCTCCATCGCAGCTGGTAATGATCACATCATCATTGGTAAACATTACTTAAAAAACATTTTCACAAGGATTTTTACAAAGCAAGAAACAAAAAATTACATAACATATAGAAAAACCAGCAATGTGGACCTTCTTAGCAACTTCATCACATTATTCAAAATATGCAATAAAGAAAAATTCTATATAAAAATAGATATAATAAAATATGACAATAAAAAAAAAAAATAATGAAAATAAAAATAAAATGGGGGAAACAAATTCTCTATTTATATAAAAGCTGAGTAGCAAACTAGACCAGGAACACTACTTAATTCATAGCTATAACGTACATGATATATTACAGCGGGGATAGCACCGATAATAATTGTCCCATCCATGTAAAATTCACCCACTCACCGACAACAGCACAAACGTTAAAAAAAAAGGTGCTGCAGCGGCCGATAATAAATGTAATGTCTGCTGATATGGAACAATAAATATTATTTTTCAACTATACATAATTAGTATATAAACAATGGGCGGCTATATATATCTAAAGTGAACATCTCAAAAACCATAAAATAACTCATATATAAAAGAAGGGAACATATATATGAAATCGCTTAACAAAGAAGCATCTATATATATATATATATATATATATATATATATATATATATATATATATATATATATGCTTTAATAAATTGTATCATATTTATCTGATGCAAGGGTGTAAACAGATTAGAATTTAATAGTAAAAAATAAGGCTATAGGCTACAGAACAGGGCTGGGCAACACCGGCCCTCCAGATGTTGATGAACTACACATCCCAGCATGCCTTGCATCAGTTTCAGCATGGCCACATAGCAAAACTAATGCAAAGCATCCTGGGATGTGTAGTTCATTAACATCTGGAGGGCCGGTGTAGCCCAGCCCTGCTATCGAACTTAATGTAATGTAAATAAATTCCTTATGTTTCTATTGGTATCACCTTCCTAATACCCATTTTTAACCCATTATTTGCCTCTATCCCACTAACGGTATAGTTTAGGAAGTTACCGGATGCTGCCCTACACTAGAGGGCGCAGCAACAAGGTCCCTCATTTCCATACTATATATTATAATATTATATATTATGACATCAAGTACACCAATCACTAAGATGACCCAGCTAATGAGGTAATCCACAAGGGAAATGATGAAAAAGCTTCCAGAAACATTCTCCTACACAGCCCTTTAACCCTTCTCCCAGCTCTAGTGATTGGATAACAAACCAGACAAGACACTGTTACATCATCAAATACATTAAACCAGAGGTTCCCAAACTTTTTTTAAATCATGGCACCCTGGAGTATCAGAATTTTTTCACGGCACCCCTAGAATAAAAGTTTCTTATTTAGAAAATTTTGAGAAAAAAATATTAAATTAAATAAATTCTGTTATGTGTCACCCTTAGGTTTAATTATGTGTGCATGGACGGCTTTCACTTCTGTTCATCCACACAGTTCATGATTGGCAGTTACCAGCACTAGTTTTGGCTATTACAATGAACATTAGTAATTTGCATAGGTCCTGGACCACCAACCTAAGGCAACTATGCAAGAGTCCGTAGGCACCCCAGGGTGCCACGGCACACAGTTTGGGAACCACTGCATTAAACCCTTCATCTACCACCACTATAAAAATGTGTCAGAATACAACCACAACCTGGCTAGCTTATATATATTTTTTTATTTATTATGATATTTATATAGCACATTCTGCAGCTCTTTACAGAGAATGTTTGCCATTCACATGAGCCCCTGCCCCAGTGGACTTAAAATCTATAGGGGTGATTCAGTAAGCTGTGAAGCTCGCAGCTTTCCAAGTCCTTGTGGCGCCGCCTTGGCAAATACCACCCCCCTTGCCGCTTCCCAGTTACAAAGATACATCCTTTTGCATGTGCCCGCAGCAGGAGAAATCATTTGATGTCACCGACACCAGGACGAAGACAGGGAGGCTGATGTCATGTGACCCACACAAGCATGGAGAGAATATACAAACCCCACACAGTTAGAGCCATGATGGGAATTCAACGTGATTACACCATCTCTACGACTTTTTTTTATTCACGTTTGAGTTAAATGTCTAAAACAGACTTTGTGAATGTATTGATGCATGTTCACAAAAAGTCACAAATTGTAATTGTGTAGACCAGGGGTGTCAAACTCAAATTCATCGGGGGCCGCATCAGCAGTTTGGTCACCCTCAAAGGGCCGGTTGTATCTGTAGGACTATGTGTCCACTCTTTATTATCATAAATTATTGTCACTGCATTCAATTATTACTTTTTTTTTTAATAATGTAAGTAATAACTAGCAGGGAGATTGGCTGGGACAGGGCACAGTGACGTGACGTCAGATCGCCCAGCAGGTGACCTGGGCCTCTGGGTTCGCAGGACTCTCGCACCTCACGGTGTCACTGGCACTGCTGTCAGGCGGGCGTGTGTCACACATGGCAGCGCCGTAGCCGCTGCCCGCAGGAGGAGCCAGGGAGGAGTCGGGCACATCACACAGTGACACTAACAAGTCTGTGTGCACTGTCCTGCCTCCCTCCTCCTCCCAGCGAGCGCCGCGGCGGAGTGACTGTGTCACCCGGCTTCCTCACGTTGTTAGGTATGTCTCTCAGTCTCGAGTCGTCATGTGAGTGTCACTGAATGTGATGTGACACTCACACTGTGATGGCTTCCCGCAGTAATGTAATCGGCGCCAGGCGGGGGTGGGTGGCGGTGGCTGCGCGGGCCACATGACGAGGTCTGGCGGGCCGGATTTGGCACGCGGGCCTTGTGTTTGACACCCGTGGTGTAGACAGTAATTGAAGATTATAATAAGACAACCTTGGTGGTATCCAGGCGCAAAGCTGTAAGAGAGTCCAAAGATCCCACATTTAAATTCAGTGTTGTAAGATGTCCAAAACGGTACTTGTTTCCTATCTGGGCGCCCACGATCAAAATCGCGGTCATCGGGGGTAAAAATCGCGGTGATCGCGGTCATCGCGGGCATCGCGGGTAAAATTGGATGGTCGCGATGCCCGCGATGACCGCGATCACCGCGATTTTCCCATAGGGAACAATGTTAAAAAGGCTGATTGACCGCGATTTCACTGTTAAATGGCTCAATTGACCCGATTTGGCCATATTAACCCTGAATTAGGCCCAATTAACCCTTAAATGTCCCCCCCAATTTTTGACGCCACCCCACGATCCACGCCAACCCGAAGCGTGGCGAGCGCAGCGAGCCCGCGAGGGGCGGCGGTACGCGTCCTCCGACCCTTTCATGCCCTACTATCCACTAGGGCGTGGTGTGAGAATATAATAGTGTGGCGAGCGCAGCGAGCCACCGAGCCCGAAGCGTGGCGAGCGTAGCGAGCCCCGCGAGGGGACGCGGATACCTTCACTGTGAAGGCCGCGAGGGGACGCGCATAATTGTGAAGGTATCCGCGTCCCCTCGCGGGGCTCGCTGCGCTCGCCACGCTTCGGGCTCGGTGGCTCGCTGCGCTCGCCACACTATTATATTCTCACACCACGCCCTAGTGGATAGTAGGGCATGAAAAGGTCGGAGGACGCGTACCGCCGCCCCTCGCGGGCTCGCTGCGCTCGCCACGCTTCGGGTTGGCGTCGATCGTGGGGTGGCGTCAAAAATTGGGGGGGGGACATTTAAGGGTTAATGGGCTCTGTAGCCCATTTAACATTGATTCCTATGGCCAAATCGGGTGGATTGAGGCATTTAACAGTAAAATCGGGTCCATCGCGGCTTTTAACATTGATTCCTATGGGAAATCGTGAGCATCGCGTCGCGGGCATCGCGGGTACATTTATGGCCGGCCGCGACGCGACCGACACGATTTCCAAGTTTAACATTGGTTTCAAAGGGAAATCGCGGGCATCGCGTCGGTCGCGTCGCGGCCATACATAAATGTACCCGCGATGCCCGCGACGGGCGCCCAGATAGGAAACAAGTACCTCCAAAACATATGGCCCCATACTAATGTATTGTGTTGTCTACCTGCTGGTCTAAAGACAATCTGCTAAAGTTGCTCTATTAGCTTTGATTACTTAAGGGAATTCTGATATTCATATGAGTACTAATGAGAACATGTGTTAAATGCGTCTTGGTGACCTAGAGACCCAGCGGCGGAGAGGAGGTTGGGTGCCGGGTGGTGGTTTGGCGGGTGGGTGCAGAGCGGCAGACGGGATGTGTAGCGTGACCTCTGATATCAGGTTACGCTGCATACAGCAACAGAGCAGCACACCAGGGTCAGGAGCAGCCAAGCAATGTCTGAGCTGGTCTCTCAATGCTGCCAGGCATTAGATTTGCACATGTGCAGGGCAATCCCGAAATAAAGGGATTGGAAGCTTGAATCCCCAGATTCAAATCCCGAAGTTTTTACGGCCAAATCCCGGGATCCCGCTGTTCCTGATCCCAGGATTGGCCACCCTAATTGTATCCTGTTGACACCATATTTGGTGTAACATAATAATAATAAAGTCTATCTCAGGATGCAGTTTAAATCCCGGCGGTCGGGATCCCGGCGGTCGGGATCCCGACGCTGGAATCCCGACCGCCGAAATCCCGACCGCCGAAATCCCGACACTTTCTCCCTCCGTGGGTGTCCACGACACCCCTGGAGGGAGAATAAATTAGCGTGGCGAGCGCTGCGTGGCGAGAGCAGCGAGCCCACAAGGGGGGGGGGGCGATCCACGTCCCCCCCTTGTCGGGATTTCGGCGGTCGGGATTTCGGCATCGGGATTTTGAACGCCGGGATCCCGACCGCCGGGATTTCATACTGAATCCTCTACCTCCAATTGTGGAAAATTTGTGAGGACTCTTTGCTCTTAGTCAGATAAACTTCTCTACTATCAACCTCAGCCGGTAACACTAGTACTGTATTCAGTGTGGTGCGGTTACACAACTGAAGTACACCCAATCAAGTACAGCTGTTTCAGTTTGCTGTATCTGAAGGTAGGTTGGATTTGTAACATCATCTAAAAAGTGTTGACATGTAGTTATATATTTAAACACTACAAGATGTCTCAACTGGGTGTTATTCTGCATGACTCATCAACCACAATATCATCACATGACTGTTATTGTGCATGACTCATCTGCAACAATAGAGTGCAGGTTAATGTTGTCTACTTGGCTTTAGAAAAGCATCTGATTAAGCCCAAGCTTGTCACTGTGATATTGAAGCATAACAATGCTGTATAGCTGTATAGCTGTATAGCCCAGAACAGATTCACACCTGTATCCTTTTATCTTCAATAAAACCCATTCTGGTTTGGAGTCAACATGTAGATTAACCTCCTTGCTCACATCCACTATTCACCTACCAACTTATAGTTATCAGCCAATAATATGAACCATAGCAGGATAGCTGGCAATGAGAACGATACACTTTTATAGGGACTGATCCCACCTTTAAACTGTCCATCATTTGTAAGAACTTCTCCTTTTTCATTTTGGACTGACATGTGAAAATAGGAACTTGCATGGAATTTGTAACTACTCAATCATGGCACTAATACCTCATAATTTTAGGTGTTTGTGACTAGTGTTATAGCATATGTAATAGTAATTATTCCAAACTCGTGTAAGAGATGAAGTGGGTGGAGCCACAGCCAGATTAAATGTCACTATTTCACACCTAATTTCACATAAGTACATTAAATGTGTTTAATCCAAGACTGGTTACAACTAAATTGACATACATAAATTGACATACACATCATGATTTCAAGAAAATAAGGAAAATGAGAAATGATGGTAACTTACAAACAAGGCCTATTTTATCGCATGAAAAGTGTCACATCCTATGTCCTTTTCCTGTGATTGCTATGGGAGGTGCATTTCCATGCACATAGCAATTGCAGATCTCACCGGCTGCAACAAGGATCTATCGGATCCCACAGCCGTGGCTGGGATCACATACGATACATTATATGCAAAAGGGCGGCAAATGATGGCCCATAAAGCATAAAAATGTTAGCCCTACAAACAGGTCACACACACAGGACATGGCAAGTCAGCCATTTTGATACACTTCATAGAACCAGGTCACACAATGAACACACCTAGGTTAATATAATACAATAATCCACACAAAGTACATGAAATATTATTTCTGGTGATTACTTATGGACTACATGCTACAGGTGCCACCATTTGTTTTGTTCTATACCATAAGGTTTATGGCTGAGTCCAGCTGCATATTCTCCAACTTCACCTACCTTATCTTAAGACATCATGGGGTCAATTTACTAAAAAGTTTAAAAATGAGGTGATAATAACCATAGCAACCAATCATCATTTTATGGGATACAATTGAGAAAAGATAGACATAATCTAATTGGTCTCTATGGGCAACATTGCCTTTTTTTTTTTTTTTTTTAGATGCTGTAATAAATTTACACCCATATATCTAAAAAGGTCAATCCACTGCACAAAAGGTGCCTGTAGCACACCCCAAGGTCATTACTTGTCCCCAAGTGTGGAAAACAAAGAGCATGACATGCATAGTTTTCAACTGTTCCTATTCTCTGAGAACAATCCAAATGGGTTTTAACCCCTTCCTGACAGAGCCAGTTTTTGCGTTCCTGACAGAGCCCTTTTTTTCAAATCTGACATGTCTCACTTAAGTGGGGATAACTTTTTTTTGCTTTTACTTATCCCAGTGATTTTGAGATTGTTTTTTCGTGACACATTGTACTTCAAATTAGTGGTAAATTTGGGTCGATACAGTCTGTGTTTTTTTGTGAAAAATACCAAAATGTCGTGAAAAAATGGAAAATTTTGCAATTTGCAAAATGTTAAATTTTCTGCTTATGAGACAAATAATCATACCACTCAAAATAGTTAATAACTAACATAGACCATATGTCTACTTTATGTTTCCATCATTATTTCAACTTCCTTTTAATTTTTTTGGACACTAGGAGGCTTACAATATGAATAGCAAATTCTCAAATTTTCAAGAAAATTTCAAACACTGATTTTTTTAGGGACCAGTTCAGTTCTGATGTGACTTTGAGGGACTTGTATGTGAGACACCCCCATAAATGATACCATTTCAAAAACTGCACCCCTCACAGTATTCAAAACAGCATTTTGGAAGTTTGCTAACCCTTTAGGTGTTTCACAGGAATTAAAACAAAGTGTAGGTGAAATTTCAAAATTTCATTTTTTTTGCAGATTTGCAATTTTAATACATTTTTCTAAGGAACACAGTACATTTTACTAGAGAAATGTGACTAAAAATTGATTCCCCCAATTCTTTTGTTTTCATAAATATCCTATATGTGGCCCTAGTGTGCACGTTGACCAAACCACAGGCTTCATAATAGAAGGAGCACCTACTTGATTTTGGAGCCTCCTTTTTATGAGATTATTTTTTAGGCACCATGTAGGTTTCTAGGCACCATAAGATGCTAAAAGTTAGGAACCCCCCCACAAGTGACCCCATTTTGCAAACTACACCCCTCAGGGAATTCATCTAGGGGTATAGTGTACATTTCAAACCCCCAGGGGTTTCACCAATTGTGGTACAACTGGGCAGTGAAAATGAAAAATGATTTTTTTTACACAAAAATGCAGTTCTGGCTCCAAATTTGTCATTTTCAGAAGGTATGAAGGAGACAAAGCACCCCAAAATCTGTGCCCCAATTTCTCCCGAGTACGGCAATGCCTCACATGTGACCAAAAAATACCATTTGGGTGCATGGCAGGACTCAGAAGGGAAGGAGTGATTTTTGGATTTTGCAGCTCAGATTCTGGTGGAATTTTGGTGGGTGCTATGTCGCAATAGCAAGACCCCCCAAGCACCAATACAGTGGAACCCCCCCAAAAGTGACCCCATTTTGCAAACTACACCCCTCAGGGAATTCATCTAGGGGTATAGTGTACATTTAAAACCCCCAGGGGTTTCACAAATTTTGATACAAGTGGGCAGTGAAAATGAAAAATTACATTTTTTTACACAAAAATGCAGTTCTGGCTCAAAATTTTTCATTTTCAGAAGGTATGAAGGAGAAAAAGCACCCCAAAATCTGTGCCCCAATTTCTCCCGAGTACGGCAATGCCTCACATGTGACCAAAAAATACCAGTTGGGTGCATGGCAGGACTCAGAAGGGAAGGAGTGATTTTTGGATTTTGCAGCACAGATTTTGGTGGAATGAATGGTGGGTGCTATGTTGCACCAATACAGTGGAACCCCCCCACAAGTCACCCCATTTTGCAAAGTACACCCCTCAGGGAATTCATCTAGGGGTATAGTGTACATTTCAAACCCCCAGGGGTTTCACCAATTTTGATACAAGTGGGCAGTGAAAATGAAAAATTACATTTTTTTACACAAAAATGCAGTTCTGGCTCAAAATTTTTCATTTTCAGAAGGTCTGAAGGAGAAAAAGCACCCCAAAATATGTGCCCCAATTTCTCCCGAGTACGGCAATGCCTCACATGTGACCAAAAAATACCAGTTGGGTGCATGGCAGGACTCAGAAGGGAAGGAGTGATTTTTGGATTTTGCAGCTCATATTCTGGTGGAATTTTGGTGGGTGCTATGTCGCATTAGCAAGACCCCCCAAGCACCAATACAGTGGAACCCCCCCACAAGTGACCCCATTTTGCAAACTACACCCCTCAGGGAATTCATCTAGGGGTATAGTGTACATTTCAAACCCCCAGGGGTTTCACCAATTTTGATACAAGTGGGCAGTGAAAATGAAAAATTACATTTTTTTACACAAAAATGCAGTTCTGGCTCAAAATTTTTCATTTTCAGAAGGTATGAAGGAGAAAAAGCACCCCAAAATCTGTGCCCCAATTTCTCCCGAGTACGGCAATGCCTCACATGTGACCAAAAAATACCAGTTGGGTGCATGGCAGGACTCAGAAGGGAAGGAGTGATTTTTGGATTTTGCAGCTCAGATTCTGGTGGAATTTTGGTGGGTGCTATGTCGCATTAGCAAGACCCCCCAAGCACCAATACAGTGGAACCCCCCCACAAGTCACCCCATTTTGCAAACTACACCCCTCAGGGAATTCATCTAGGGGTATAGTGTACATTTCAAACCCCCAGGGGTTTCACCAATTTTGATACAAGTGGGCAGTGAAAATGAAAAATTACATTTTTTTACACAAAAATGCAGTTCTGGCTCAAAATTTTTCATTTTCAGAAGGTATGAAGGAGAAAAAGCACCCCAAAATCTGTGCCCCAATTTCTCCCGAGTACGGCAATGCCTCACATGTGACCAAAAAATACCAGTTGGGTGCATGGCAGGACTCAGAAGGGAAGGAGTGATTTTTGGATTTTGCAGCACAGATTTTGGTGGAATGAATGGTGGGTGCTATGTTGCACCAATACAGTGGAACCCCCCCACAAGTCACCCCATTTTGCAAAGTACACCCCTCAGGGAATTCATCTAGGGGTATAGTGTACATTTCAAACCCCCAGGGGTTTCACCAATTTTGATACAAGTGGGCAGTGAAAATGAAAAATTACATTGTTTTACACAAAAATGCAGTTCTGGCTCAAAATTTTTCATTTTCAGAAGGTCTGAAGGAGAAAAAGCACCCCAAAATATGTGCCCCAATTTCTCCCGAGTACGGCAATGCCTCACATGTGACCAAAAAATACCAGTTGGGTGCATGGCAGGACTCAGAAGGGAAGGAGTGATTTTTGGATTTTGCAGCTCAGATTCTGGTGGAATTTTGGTGGGTGCTATGTCGCATTAGTATCCCGTTGACACCATTTTTGGTGTAACATAATAATAATAAAGTCTATCTCGGGATGCAGTTTAAATCCCGGCGGTCGGGATCCCGACGCTGGAATCCCGACCGCCGAAATCCCGACCGCCGAAATCCCTACACTTTCTCCCTCCAGGGGTGTCCGCGACACCCCTGGAGGGAGAATAAATTAGCGTGCCGAGCGTAGCGAGGCACCGGGCCCACTGCGTGGCGAGCGCAGCAAGCCCGCAAGGGGGGGCGATCCACGTCCCCCCCTTGTCGGGATTTCGGCGGTCAGGATTTCGGCGTCTGGATTTTGAACGCCGGGATCCCGACCGCCGGGATTTCATACTGAATCCTCTACCTCCCATTGTGGAAAATTTGTGAGGACTCTTTGCTCTTAGTCAGATAAACTTCTCTACTATCAACCTCAGCCGGTAACACTAGTACTGTATTCAGTGTGGTGCGGTTACACAACTGAAGTACACCCAATCAAGTACAGCTGTTTCAGTTTGCTGTATCTGAAGGTAGGTTGGATTTGTGACATCATCTAAAAAGTGTTGACATGTAGTTATATATTTAAACGCTACAAGATGTCTCAACTGGGTGTTATTCTGCATGACTCATCAACCACAATGCAACAATAACATTAAATATCTGAGTCACAAGACTTAAAGGTGAGGCCAATTAGAGTGCAGGTTAATGTAGTCTACTTGGCTTTAGAAAAGCATCTGATTAAGCCCAAGCTTGTCACTGTGATATTGAAGCATAACAATGCTGTATAGCTGTACAGTACTTAGCCCAGAACAGATTCACACCTGTATCCTTTTATCTTCAATAAAGCCCATTCTGGTTTGTAGTCAACATGTAGATTAACCTCTTTGCTCACATCCACTATTCACCTACCAACTTATAGTTATCAGCCAATAATATGAACCATAGCAGGATAGCTGGCAATGAGAACGATACACTTGTATAGGAACTGATCCCACCTTTAAACTGTCCATCATTTGTAAGAACTTCTCCTTTTTCATTTTGGACTGACATGTGAAAATAGGAACTTGCATGGAATATGTAACTACTCAATCATGGCACTAATACCTCATCATTTTAGGTGTTTGTGACTAGTGTTATAGCATATGTAATAGTAATTATTCCAAACTCATGTGTAAGAGATGAAGTGGGTGGAGCCACAGCCAGATTAAATGTCACTATTTCACACCTAATTTCACATAAGTACATTAAATGTGTTTAATCCAAGACTGGTTACAACTAAATTGACATACATAAATTGACATACACATCATGATTTCAAGAAAATAAGGAAAATGAGAAATGACGGTCACTTACAAACAAGGCCTATTTTATCGCATGAAAAGTGTCACATCCCATGTCCTTTTCCTGTGATTGCTATGGGAGGTGCATTTCCATGCACATAGCAATTGCAGATCTCACCGGCTGGAGGAGGTGCGCGGCCTGCACTGGACTGGGGCTGCAGGGTGCACCGGACTGGGGTGTGGGCAGGAGGGGCATGTACTGCGCTCTCCCCCGCCCCCCCCTCCCCCAGCAGCAGCAGATAGAAATGAGACAGCAACAATGGTGAGTAAGTTGCTGCTGGCAAATTCTGGCACTGGGGCATATGTGTTTCTGGCACTGTGGGGGCATGTGTGTATTTGGCACTGTGGGGGAATATTTGGCATTGTGGGGGCATATGTGTATCTGGCACTGTGGGGGCATATGTGTCTCTGGCACTGTGGGGGCATTTGTGTATTTGGCACTGTGGCGGAATATCTGGCACTGTGGGGGCAAATCTGGCACTGTGGACATCACATTGTGCGGTGCAATGGGCATCATGGTATGGGGCGTAATGGGCATTATGGTGTGGGGATCATTGGGTAATTGCCATCACAGTATAGAGTGTAATAGGCATCAAGGTGTGCGGCATAATGTGTAATTAGCATCACAATGTGCAATCTGCAGGTACACAATACAATCATGGAATAGGCCACGCCCCCTTATGATAGGCCACACACCTAATTTTTCGGCGTGCACAAGCATTCCGTCTTCCAGAAAGTTGGGGGGGGGATGGGCCAGTGCTCTGGACTTGCCCCCTAGGCTAAAAGTTGCCAGCCAGCCCCTGACTACATGCTACAGGTGCCACCATTTGTTTTGTTCTATACCATAAGGTTTATGGCTGAGTCCAGCTGCATATTCTCCAACTTCACCTACCTTATCTTAAGACATCATGGGGTCAATTTACTAAAAAGTTTTAAAATGAGGTGATAATAACCATAGCAATCAATCATCATTTTATGGGATACAATTGAGAAAAGATAGACATAATCTAATTGGTCTTTATGGGCAACATTGCCTTTTTTTTAGATGCTGTAATAAATTTACACCCATATATCTAAAAAGGTCAATCCACTGCACAAAAGGTGCCTGTAGCACACCCCCCAAGGTCATTACTTGTCCCCAAGTGTGGAAAACAAAGAGTATGACATGCATAGTTTTCAACTGTTCCTATTCTCTGAGAACAATCCAAATGGGTTTTAAAGGAAATTGCTGCACATGCTCATGTTCTTACCAGTGGCAGTCTTTACCTATGGGCTGCAGAGCCTTCCCCCCCTCCCCCAGGTAAAATCCACCACCGTGCTCAGCCTTATCGAAGCCAGATGCAGTCCATAAGACTGCACTTTCTTCACTGTGACTGGCACTGACTTCCTATTGGAAGTTCAACTTACCAATCATCCGCAGTAAGGCAGTCCCATTGGGTGGCGTACCTCCCTCCGGGACTGCCAGTCCGGGCTGCTATAATTAGAGAGCTGGCTTCCTGTAGGAAGTCACTTCCTGCAGCCGATGCAGCCTATAGAAGCCGGGGGTATGCGCATGCACAATACCATCTTTGATACTACACATGTGCCTGTCATCTCTACTGTCCAGACGCCGGGGATGAACGGAAGCAGAGGTGGTGAGCGGGGGGAGGGGAGTTCCCTGGGCTGGTGGCTCAGGACCAATCCAAATCACTTATGGTCAATGTAACAGACAAAACCAGACCTGGTGGCTGCCAATCATAAACTATGTGGACAAACAGAAGCAAATCATGTTCCTCACCTCATAACTGAACCTAAGCCCAATTTATGTAATTTTATATTTACTTTATCCATAACAAACTTTTGGCCATGAAAAAACTTCTGATACCTGAGGGTGCCGTGATTCAAAAAAGTTTGGGAACCACTGCATTAGGTTGTGTGCATTCCATAGGAGGTCAATCTGGCTGGCTCACAAATCAGCAGTAGTTTGCAGCTTTGCGAACCTTGTAGCGCCGCCCGCCGCACGTGCGAATGCCCACCCCCTCGCTGCATGGCGAATGGCCCCGCCGCACTGCGCATGGATTTTTTGCATAAACATCCAATCGCAGGTTTCCATGCGCGCCCAAATCATTCAATGTTCGCCAACCATCAAATGATTTCTGTAGAGCTTGAAAATCGAAAGGCCCCCTTACACTTGTCCAACTCATTGTCCAACAAGTTGGACCTGATTGACTCGAGATTTATCCTATGTGCAGGAGGATCAATCTCTTGCAATCTCTTGGTTATACCCAATGGCACGGGATTGTGTATTGGGTCCCACACATCAGGCACATTAGATTTTGTCAGACAAGCACATCAGATTTTGTCAGATAAATTGACCCAATCCACCTGAATTGGGTCAAATCTGACAAAATCTCACAAGTGTAAGGGGCCCTTAAGTCACTCTCCACTGACTTAAGCTGGCCATACATCAGAAAGATATTGTACCCAATCATACAATCTCAATTGATTGTAAGATGGATTGTATGCAGATTGTGTGCACATCTTTTGTACACAATCATACAATCAATCATAAGATGGATTGTATGACTGATTGTATGATGGATTGTATGCAGATTGTGTGCACATCTTGTGTACAAAATCATGCAGCAGATGGATTGTATGACTGATTGTATGATGGATTGTGTGTAGATTGTGTGTCCAAAAACCACCAAGGACTGCTGGGGATTTCAAGGGAAATTGTACACAATCATGAGTGCAATCGATCTTAAGATCGATCTTTCTGATGTATGGCCAGCTTTAGTTCTTTGGCTTTCTGCTCAGAGAACTGACATCCGGTAATGTCAGCAGCCCGCCCCTGGAAAGCAGGTGCCCGCTCGTGTTTGCATGGGGACGTCCAGCGTTTTCCTGGGTTTCCCCCCCTTCTACATGCCCCTCCCCCCCTTTACGACCTCCTCGGAGACTATGCAAGTCTCCGAAGGCGCCTGCATAGAAGCCCTGCACATGTGCATAAGTGAATATGTGCATGTGCAGACCTTCAAGATCGAACTCCCTGTGCGAACAAGCGGGTGAGTTCGCAAACCAGAATGTGGCCCATAGTGTGCTGCCCTTAGGATCAGCTGAATATCAGCAGTGTGGGGGAGTCTGAAACACAACAGTTTATTATCACACAATGCTGTACAGGGACATTGCACTGAAACATTACTTATTATGAAAGCAATATCTGAATCATTTATTATGCAGAGACCAAGCGTCTACTTAGCACTTATGCCGCCTATGCTCATTTATACACAGGAGTGTCTGCAGCGGGACTCTCCGGGAGGATTCCTCTGTGCAGGGTGCAGTTATATTTCACTGTGCATCTTCAAGAGCTGTAAACAGCAACATTTAACCTTTCATATACTTTTATTATTATTTGCATATTATCAAAATATTGGCCCTTATTCAGATCTGATCGCAGTACAAATTTGTTCTCAAAATGGGCAAAACCATGTGCACTGCAGGTGGGGCTGATGTAACATGTATAGAGAGAGTTAGATTTGTGTAAGTTATTATATTTCTGTGCAGGGTAAATACTGGCTGCTTAATTTTTACACTGCAATTTAGAATTCAGAATTCAACACACCCCACCCAAATTTAACTCTGCACATGTTACATCTGCCCCATCTGCCCCACCTGCAGTGCACATGGTTTTGCCCATTTTGAGAACAAATTTAGGTACTTGTGTATTATCAGGGCGCCCCCGTTTCCATCGCATGCCATTGTACAACCAAAAAATTGCGTCGCATCGCATGCCATATGATCGCATGCGATGCGATGAGACGCGATTATACCCGATTTTAAATTGTACACGCACCCAGACCCGATTTTACATTGTACACCCACCCTGATGGGTACTGAAAATGTTAAATGCCCCCCCCCCATTGTTAACGCCACCCCACTATCAACGCCAACCCGAAGCGTGGCGAGGGGCAGCGGTACGCGTCCTCCAACCTTTTCATACCCCCACTATCCACGTCGGCGTGGAGTTGATTTTATATAGTGTGGCGAGCGCAGTATAAACTGACTTTTATTTGCAAACGGGGGAAAAAAAACATTAGATGGTCAGCAACCATCGAATTATTTTTCCCCTGTATGGCCGCATGCTAATAGATGTGTACATCTATTCACATACGGACGTGACCCTTGCGGGGCGGCTGGAGGTGGACGTTTGACTGCTCCCTAAGCAGTGATAGAC
The DNA here is from genome assembly GCF_055691185.1 of Crinia signifera. Classification (NCBI taxonomy): domain Eukaryota; kingdom Metazoa; phylum Chordata; class Amphibia; order Anura; family Myobatrachidae; genus Crinia; species Crinia signifera. The sequence continues at coordinate 435,936,798 of NC_139217.1, read as the reverse complement.
CGCTGCTTATCGAATGCTACCGAATGACCCCCAATATTTCATCAGATCAGTCCGAACCCCGTGGGAGCTTACAGTCTAAATTGTCTACCCACCAACACCCATTATGTCAGAATCCAATTAACAAAAATGTTATATTCCGCCTTCTAAAGCTTAATTTTTTGACACCTGACACCCCCAAATAAGCCCCTCTGTGCTTGCTCGGTTTTCCTCCATATGTGGCAAGCTGATGCAGATGTGTGAAAGTGAATGGAGGATTTATTAGTTTAGCTAACACAACAGTTATTTCATTTATACATAACTTGGCTGAAAAAATACAGCCTTTCATATATCTTCATGTCAGTTTGTGACATCACTTGTTCTACAGGGTGGAGTTCCCCTTACACTAAACTTAGCCCTTAAATAGAAATGAGCTAAACAATTTCTCTAAGCTCCCATCAAGTCATTTTTCATGGTAAAATAATATTACAAATAACACAAAATATCAGGAATTAAATAGTTCCTTGCTACTGGGGGTGGTGGATAGTGTGGGGTGGGGGGCAGGTTTTGCGGCTGAGGAATAAAATGGAGACCTACTTAATTCCATGCTGGTGGCAGCAGCAGCAGCAGACCTTAATTAAAGTAGGCGAGGCAGTGTTGAGGGAAAGACCTGCAGTTTTCAAATATCGCTGTGCCGAAGTCACCATGTAATTTACTGCTAAACCCTTTCAATTATGCACATGGCACCATCTGGGTGATGTAGAGTGCTCACACAAGTCATGTCTAGAGCCTTCCACTTAAAATGTTCTTGTCTGTAGAAATTGCTTGCATTTGTGTGTTTTTTTGCAGTGGCGCTACGCGTGTATTAGATATGGAAGCCTGGAACCGTTAAAAGATAAAGATAAATCTCCCCCTTTAAATTCTAGGGGGTTTATTTACGAAGATAGTTCTGTTGAAGATGAGATTTTGCTATGGGCAACCAACCAGCATCTACATGTTTAGCACCTTCTAGAAGATAATAGGTAGAATCTGGTTAGTCTCTCATAGCAACACTCCCATCTTAGTACATAACCCCTAGATTTCACAGATTATAAGAAGGATTAGTACAGAATTGAATCTACAATCCACTTAGATACCCTAGACACTAGACACTCGCCCACATTATTATTAATTTCTGTCAGCGATATATGTCTCTCTCATAATTGTATTCAACTACACACAGTAATTTAATTAGATTTTATTGTACCATGTTGTATTCTACATAACATTTATTGTGCTATTAATCAGGCAATAAAGGGAAAAGTCAGAAACAACCTTCCTGTCAGAAGTTATGCCAAGCAGGAAAGGGCCTTTAAAATTGACAGAAGGGCAGGTGCCCACAGGCTGTTCTTGCCTTGCCTGCCACACTGAAAGGCGGAGGACATGTGTACAGTAGCAAGGAGGAGCCGAAAAGCACAGAAGACACGCAGGAAGGCATTTACAATGCGATCTGGGCGGAATATTACCACCAAGGATCGCATTGTAAAATGCAATATTAATGCTGGCATGTATCATTCCATAAGCGCAGGGACAGGGCTCCGAAAGGAACCCATCCCTGATATGCGCTCAGCCAGAAATTGGTGGGTCTACGCATGTGCGATTAGCAGTGATCTCCCGCCGAACCTGTTGACCGCACTGTCCCGGCAGTAGTGCGATCCCATAGCCCATAGGCTACAATGGGCTATCACCATCTCAGAATGGCGATAGCCCAGGGATGCGAAGCCGGGCTGCCCGATGTTGATACATCCCCATAGAAACCTATGGGGGGGGGGGTGGCTGGCGGAGATGCAGGGAGGGATCGCAGCAGGCATTTCTGCTGCGGTCCTCCTTTGGTACATTCGGGGGATACTTCATAATTGCTGCTAACCACCAAAAACGGGTGTTTTCAGGGATTTAGCCACAAATATTGTTTGATAAACGTGGCCCTTTGTTTGGAGCCAAATGGATGAAAGGGTCTGTAGAGAAAGAAGCGGGGTTAAGAGACACTATTGGGGCAGGAGCTGGAGAGACACAAGGGAGCTGGAGAGACACATGGTACTGGAGCTGGAATGCAGAAGGAGGCTGTAGCTGGAAAGACACAAGGGTACTTGCGTACTAGCACAGCGCCCATCGCATCGCAGACCATAAGGCATTGCGATGGTATGCAATGTTACGCAATGGCAGCCGATGTTATCCAATTAAAATTGTATACCATCGCATTGTATGGCATTGTATGCCATTCTATCGCATATACAATGGTATGCGATTTAAAATTGTATAAGCACCCTAATGGGTTTTTCTATGTTAAAAGTGGCCCCTATAAGTTAATTAAATGTGATGGGTGCTTAGTATGTTAAAAGCACCCCCAACGGCACCCCCACTATCAACGCCAACCCGAAGCGTGGCGAGCGCAGCGAGCCCACGAGGGCCGACGGTACGCGTCCTACGACCTTTTCATACCCCCACTATCCACGTCGGCGTGGAGTTGATCTTGTATAGTGTGGCGAGCCCAGGGAGCCACCGAGCCCGAAGTGTGGCGAGCACAGCGGAATACATGTAAAGTAATACGCGTCCGCTCGCCACGCTTCGGGCTCGGTGGTCTCGCTGCGCTCGCCACACTATATAAAATCAACGTGGATAGTGGGGGTATGAAAAGGTCGTAGGACGCGTACCGCCACCCCTCGTGGGCTCGCTGCGCTTGTCACGCTTCGGGTTGGCGTTCATAGTGGGGGTGGCGTGGGGGTGCATTTAACATTCTAAGCCCCCATTAGGGTGCTTATACAATTAAACATCGTATAGGGGGCTTATACAATTTAAAATCGCATTGCATCGCTGTGCATTGGGTGTATGCCATGCGATGGCATGCGGTGTGATTATATGTCGTGCGACCTAATATCGTGGGCGCCGTGCTAGTACACAAGTACCGACACAAGAGTGCTGGAGAGAAAAAAGGAGGCTGGAGAGACACTTTTGGGACTGGAGAGACACTTTGGGGCTGGAGAGACACATGGTACTGGAGCTGGAATGCAGAAGGAGGCTGTAGCTGGAAAGACACAAGAGTGCTGGAGAAAAGGAGGCTGGAGAGACACTTTTGGGACTGGAGAGACACATGGTACTGGAGCTGGAATGCAGGAGGAGGCTGTAGCTGGAAAGACACAAGAGTGCTGGAGAGAAAGATGGAGGCTGGAGAGACACTATAAGGCCGGGGCCAGAGCGGGGGACACACAAGGGAGGCAGAAAGACAAAAGGGGACTAACTTCAATGCCTTATCATTGTAAGCATACTAAGTTGCTGTGATACATTGGGATAATTATTTGGGCTTGCCCTCCAGGCATAAAGCTGAAGCTGTCCCATACCACCCAACAGTCCCGAAAACTGCGGGAATGTCCCGGTTATCGGGGACATTCCCGCGTCCCTCCCGCGGCCGGCAGTGTCCCGCGGCGAGGGGGGACTCCCTACAGCCCCCCCCCCTCGCCCTGGGACACTGCCGGCCGCGGGAGGGACGCGGGAATGTCCCCGAAAACCGGGCTGAGCAGCGGGGAATAAACGCCTGCAACACTCTGTCCCTCCTCCGTCTCCCTGAAAGTTGGGAGGTATGCTGTCCTGTTATTTACAGATGTACAATAACAGCAGTTCGATAACATTTGCATCAGTTTATCAGTCTGTAGTATGTTTTGTGCTTACTTTCCTGCTCTTCCTGGACATCAGGAAAATTCCCTGGAATAATGATGATCTCTCTCCCTGCCAGGTGATGATGTCATCATTCTCCACCCACCGTATTGGAAACACTAGGGAGAACAAGGTGTATTTGTGCTACAAGAAAATGGTCACACCCACCAACTCCCCATCCCACTGATGGCTTCATACGTGGCTAAGTGCCCAAGAACGTTTGATGAATTATAGGGTATATGTGATGAAAAACATGAGTCCAGTGTAAGGGAGAGAGATAGAGGGGGTTATTTCAAATGCTAAAAAATAGCATCATATTATCAATACACAGTCATCATGGCTGTAATAAAACAATTTGCATTATTATTATGCATGTGCTGAACAACAGTATAGAATTGATTTGGGGCACATTTACAATTGGATGTAAGTCAATTTTATGACACCTTCTTCAGATGGAGCAACTAGAAACTATGGAGGAAGAAAGGGATCTAGGAGCCACTAATTTAAGTGACTTAAAGGCAGAAATTTCATTACATGCAACAGTAATAATGTTGTATACGCAATTAATTGCTCTTGCAATCTATGGTATATACAGATGAAGCAGCTTACATTGGAGCTGCTCCTGGCAATTCTATTGCCATTCACCAGCCGCCGCTACCCGCCACCAGCCGAAAAAAGGGTTCGTGCTGTATGAGCACAAGATGCTCGTGCGCCCTGTTCTGTTGGAGCCTGCCGCCACCCTCTGCTCCCCCATCCTCCCCCATAGCCCCCGAACCCCCACTCACCCTGCCTGTCTCCCTGAGGCGAAGACCTGCAAGGAATCTGCTCACCGCAGCCGTGCTGATGGGAATGCGTCATCTTGTGAGACGCTCGCGCGTCCTTGTCAGATGAAGATCCTGTCCGCCAGCCTCTGTCACCTCAGGACTTATGGTGATTCTAAACAGGCGCTCAATCTGTAGGTCGCACTTTGAGACCATTGAAAAAGCACTTAGGAAATATAAAAATGGACTGGGGACTCATGCACTATCATAGCACTTTAGGTTACATCATACAGTTGTGTATCAGGTATTAATAGTTTCTGTGTAATCAGACACATTAAAGGGCATAGGCCATATAACCGATGCCGCCAAACAACTCGCAAAAGCTGAGGGCCATTTACGATCCAGGTGGCCTGAATTTTGATTTAGAAATCAGTTGGTTCCTATATATTTATATATATATATATATATATATATATATATATATATATATATATATATACACAAAGTAGAAAAGGCACTCTATATATGTTCAGCAGCTTGCACCGGTGTTCATCCAAACGGGATCATCCGTAATAATCTACACAAACAAAGGAGGCACTCATGGGTCGGTCAACTATTTAAGATCCCACACTGGTCTTCCCCCTCCTCTGGTACCTGTCCTGCACCCCGCCCTTTCCTGGTACCTGGCAGCTGATACCCCCGCTCCCACCTCCTGGTACCTGGCAGCTGGTACTCCCCCTCCTCTGGTACCTGCCCTATGTGTGGATTTGGGCAGCGAGGTCCGTGTTGTCCTCATCTTCACTGCAATACTGCGTGTGGGCACAGGGCTAGGTAGGCATAGTAGGCAGCGGGCGTGCCAGGGCCGTGGTTGCTAGTCGGCATGTGCCCAGCTGATGCATGAAAGCATGAAAGGGGGAGGCTACAGCAGGTGCACAGACAGCGCAGTTTGTAGCGGGGGCACTGGGGATCCGGGCAGCGCGGTCCATGCTCAGGAGGCAGCGGGGCGCTGCCCGGATCACCAGTAACCAGCACCAGTCTGTGCACCTGCTGCAGCCTCCCCCTTTCATGTTTTCATGCATCAGCTAGGCACATGCCGACTAGCAACCCCGGCCCTGGCACGCCCGCTGGACTATACCCACTGCCTAGGACTATACCCAGGCCAGGTACCAGGGAATGGGTGGTATATTACTGGTGAATTACCGTTTTTGTACTTTTCAAAACGGGTTCAATGTGAAAGGTACAAAAATGGTAATTAACTAGTAATATACTGTTTACAACGTGCAGTGCGAAAGGGGTTTTAATGGTTCAGACCCGTTTCAAATACCGTTCAAGGTCAACATGGTCAAAAGGTTGACATGGAAAATGTCAATGTGAGTTTTTCGTGTTTTTTGGTGTCTATATCAACTTTTTTAGGTGTACCGTGTCCCCGTGCTTCGCTGCCCTCCGCACACTTTTTATGGATCTAGGGATAGCCTCCCTCACTTCCCAGCATAGCTGTTTGTAAACATGTATGCCCCAGTGTGAACAGTAAAAAAAATATTTATATTTAAAAAATAAGGGGCGTGGCTTTGCTGAAATGGGCGTGGTCTCCCCGCCATTCAGGAAAAGACTAATTTACGACCTGCACCACAAGAAAAAAATCCTGATTCATCCCCCTCTCAGAGTATGCCACACCGTAATGCCCCTTTCCCATTCCCATTACACATGTGCCACATCATAATGCCCATTTCACATCACGCCACACACTGAAGTGCTCATTAACTATCTGCCACACACACCGTAGTGCCCATTACATATTATACCGCACACTGCAGTGCCACTTACATTATGCCATACCCCTTAATGCCCCTGACACATCGTCATGGCCCTTATAATAACACGTTCCCCTTACACCTTAGTAGCTGCTTCTAAACAATTCAGTGAGGAGACAAGTGCATGTGTGTGTATCAGGCAGCAGAGATAGGTCAGGCTCTTGTATTACTTATCACAATGTTCTCCAGCAGAGTAAATATACACTGTGCATCCTATATAATGCATGGTCTGTATGATCACCTGTTACTATTATAGACAGGGCTGCCACTAATCACATGTCATGCCCATGGCTGCACACCCTGCTATCTCTGCTCCTCGCCATATCTCCTATGTAGGGTGGACTTTGCTGCTTACAAGTAGTTTGTCTGTTGTTTTTTTCTCCCTCCCCCTTTCAGTCATTGTATGATGCAGAAGAAATCCAGTTTGTAGCCAGTGTCTATTGTAGAGGTACATATTTGTCTTCCAGCATTGTCTACAACTGTGTCCATTTTGGGGGGACATTATCAGTAGCTCCATGGCAGACAGCATGGAATACTGACATTGAGACACTGGCCACACGTGCCCCATGACCAAGAGACCAGGAGGAGCCCTGCCTCCCAGGTGCATCATCTCCTCCCGGAGCTCTCAGCTGGCTCCACCTCTTCACTCACTGAACGTCACTGAATGGTTAATATCAACTTCAATCATGAACATATTGACATAATGAATGTGGTAATTGTGAATGTTATGTTGGCAATGTATACCACATCCCTGAGAGTACAATTCAAGCCAGCTTTGCTCTGACTCCTCAAACTTGCATTTATGAAGACATTATTCTGGATGTAGTGGATAGAATGAGCCCCAAACCAGCATTTTGCTTAGGTTCCTATAGGATTTGAATAATATTTTTATGCTTTAATGGCAGTTAAAGCATCTAACAGAAGGAACAAAAACACGAGGACATCTCTGTTGCAAGTCACCAGGGAAATGGCCATGGCACCATATTCCTGCCGATTTCTCTGTGCAGTGCCCGGGCACCTCAAGACCCCCGAAGGGTAAATATAATATTATATGTGTTGGGAGGGGGGGTGCGATCTGGACCCTCCTGGACCCAGGAGCCCATCCTCGCACTCTTTATGGATATAGACCCTTATTCAGGTTGATTCGTCCGAGCGCGAATTTGCACCGGGACCGATGTTTTGCATATGCGCGTGTGCAGCAGCATTTCTGTGCACGCTGAGAGCGTGCGAACTCGGCACTAAATCTGTTCGCTGAGTGCATGCTCCCCGCGTTTCGAGCAGGGGGTGAAGAGGAGTGTGGGGTGCAAGCCTGGTCCATTAGCATATGTAATTGCCCAGCATTTCATGGGCATTCCCCTGAAAACGCGTTGGGCGTACACATGCTCATGCGTTTGTGACGCACACGCAGGGGGCAAGCAGGTGACATAGCCGGATGTCAGCTGCCCGTCCTATTCCCTGGATTTCTACACGTATATGTATGAGTGGTCTAGACCACCCTTATATATGCGTGCGCCTTCACCATCATTCGATGGTCGGCGACCATCGAAAGATGGGCGAGATTCCCACTGGCATGTGAATGGATGTTTATGTAAAACATTCATTCTCATGCCGGGTGAACCCGGCATGCGAAAGGGGGTGGGCGTACACCATTCGCAGGGTGGGTTCTGGATGACTCGCAAGGGTGCGAATTCACGCCCAATTGTGTCAACCAGAATAAGGGCCCTAGTGTAACCAGTCTAGCCTGTTATAGTCTAGTGGTGGTTGCAGCTTCTGTGGGGTGATCCCAACCTTGCTTATACCCCAGCAGCATCCAGTTAAGGCTATGTAAAATTGTATTTTGACTATTTTTTTGTTATTTAAAATGATATTTTTGTTCCATTGTAGACGTATGTGATCATCATGGGCACATATCTGTACAATGTTATTAAAAGAAAAGCTTGTAAATAAAAAACATGCTCCAGGAGTCAGCACAACAGATACTGCAACTTCTGATCTGCTGCTCTGTAGCTGTACCCACCTTTAATGTACTAAAGCCTCCCCCCCTTAGTCCTTTTACATATCCATGGCTATGGGGTAGATTTATTAAGCTTGGTGAAGTGATAAACTGTCTAGTTTTTATCACCGGCCATTCAGCTCCTACCTGTCATTTTTCAAACCAAGCTTGTAACTTCACAGGTAGGAGCTGATTGGCCAGTGATAAAAACCAGACAGTTTATCACTTCACCGAGCTTAATAAATCTACCCCAAAGCCATGGATATGTAAAAGGATAAGGATAAGCCATGGATATGTAAAAGGATATAGACCCTTATTCAGGTAGATTCGTCCGAGCGCGAATTTGCACCGGGACCGATGTTTTGCATATGCGCGTGGTTCACTCCTTCTGGCAAATTCCTTCTCAAATGGACAAAACCATGTGCACTGCAGGTGGGGCAGATGTTACTTGTGCAGAGAGATTTAGATTTGGGTGGGGTTTTACTTCAAAGTGAGATCTATACCGTGTAAAAATAAAGCAGCCAGTATTTACCCTGCACAGAAACAAAATAACTCATCCAAATCTAATTCTCTCTGCACATTTTACATCTGCCCCCTGCAGTGCACATGGTTTTGTCCATTTAAGAAGGAATTTGCCAGAAGGAGTGGACCAAAATAACCCCCTAAGAGATCCAATATGCTTCAATCAAGCGCTACTGAATTACTATATTCAGAATACTCATTTGCGTGCCATTTCCCAGAATTCTCCATAAGAGCTAAACACTTTACAGCATATGCCAATTGGCCAAAGCATTGAAAGGATAAAGTACAAATGCAATTCAGCATAGAATGTACAATGAGGAGAAATGCTACTATACAGTGATTGGGTAATTATTTTTAATTATTATTATTATTTTTGCATGTGTTCAGTTAAATCTTGTGAATGCTGGATTCAGTAAATACAACCCTGTTTTCCATTTCTTTAGACTGTAGGAGTGTGTTAGTTGGTGAGCTGATAAGATGCAAACCTGCAATGATTAAACTGTCACATGTTACAGGAAGGATGTCTGACAGTATCAGGATTATGCTACGAGGGAGCTTGTAGCAATTTCAGAAATACAAATTTTCCAGGAGATTTGACTTGTACATTTTAGGGGTTTGGTATACTGATTCCAACAACAATGGGTTGAAAAATAAAACAATGGCAGGGGGGGACGAAATCAGAAAGCAGCTGATCCAAAGAGATGTATTCCCTAGTAATTTTGACATTGTAAAATTGGACAAGGACATTGTTAAACATTTCCCTTTTCAGGCATAGAAATAAATAACAGAAAGCATTACAGAATAGTGACAAAGTATAACGTACGCTTGTTCCATTTACCTTTGGCTGATGCAAGTTCTAGTACCCATTAATTCTGGCCTCTATTACAAATATAAGTTTTAGTACCCGTTTATTCTGGCCTCTATTACAAATATAGGTTCTAGTACTCATATGCATTCTGGCCTCTATTACAAATATAAGTTCTAGTACTCTTACATTCTGGCCTCTATTACAAATATAAGTTCTAGTACTCATATGCATTCTGGCCTCTATTACAAATACATGTTCTAGTACTCTTACATTCTGGCCTCTATTACAAATACATGTTCTAGTACTCGTGCTTTCCTTCATCTATTACAAATTTAAGTTCTAGTACTCGTGCATTCTGGCCTCTATTACAAATACATGTTCTAGTACTCGTGCATTCTGGCCTCTATTACAAATACATGTTCTAAAACTCGTGTATTCTGGCCTCTATTACAAATATAAGTTCTAGTACTCGTGCATTCTGGCTTCTATTACAAATATAAGTTTTAGTACTTGTACATTCTGGCCTCTATTACAAATATAAGTTCTATTACTCATACATTCTGGCCTCTATTACTAATATATGTTCTAGTACTTGTGCATTCCTTCATCTATTACAAATATAAGTTTTAGTACTAATGTATTCTGGCCTCAATTACAAAAATAAGTTCTAGTACTTGTACATTCTGGCCTCTATTACAAATATCCGTTCTAGTACTTGTGCATTCTGGCCTATATTACAAATACAAGTTTTAGTACTCCTGCATTCTGGCCTCTATTACAAATACATGTTCAAGTACTTGTGCATTCCTTCATCTATTACAAATTAAATAGATGGAGTATCCAATCCCGTGATTTTGGGATTATATTGCTCATGGGCAGCATCTGAGCACCACAGTGCCAGATTAAGCCTTCGGGGGGCCCGGGGCACTTTAGACAGGGGGGGGCCCCTTGCACTTGGCATTACTGGCCGCAAACTGCATGGGGGAATATTACACTGTCAAAACACAGAGTAAAGGCAGTATAAACTTGGTCAATGGGTAACTTCAGGGGATATATATATATATATATATACACACACACACACACACACATACATACATATATACATACATACATACATACATACATACCACATGAAAAGCCTGTGTTTGTCCCTCTGCACCTTACTCTGTAGGAGACCTCACAGTCCCAGTGCTGCCTCTGATTAAAAATCCTCCCATGACTAGGCTGCTGCTGCTGTTATCCATGGGCCTGAGAAGCATGTAATGAGCTCCACCAATCAGAGCTCAGCAAAAACGTCTCAGCCTCTGCCCTCTGGTGCAAAGTGTCATGGGACTTAGTCAACTCCCAGTAATGCACTGCACACTTGGCTCCCAATGCTCAGCACCATTAATCATTGTCAGATTGGCAGATAGGTGAAGCTGCAGCACTACCCCACTGCCATGCACAAAACCTTTAGCTAAAAAAAAAAAAAATAATAATAATTTTTTTTTTGAAAAATACATGCCAACCACAGGGGGCCCCTAGCTAGAGGTGGACCCAGGGGCACTGACCCCTTGTGCCCCCATTATAATCTGGCCCTTGAGCACCAGCTCAAACACTGCCCAGCTGTTCACGATGTCCGGCCTGCGGCTCTGCGTAGCATGATGGTCAGAGGTCATTCTGCGCAGGCTGCATCACTGCCACTTCCGCCATCCCCACGAGCGTCCCGCACAAGGCCACACATTTTCAGAGGCATCCCAGCTAAACCACACACCCCTGCCTCCCGCTCCGCTCCGGGGTCTGCACTGGTAAGCGAATGGGTGGCACGGCCGCTTTGGGGTGGGGAGTTTTTTAAAATTAGGGATGTCTAACCCGAGAATCCCGGTATTGAGCATTTTTCAATCCCAATACCCAGGATTGAAAAAATGCCCTGGGATTGGCATCCCTACCTGAGATGTATAATCACAACTAGGCAAAATCTTAAATATATATAGTATTTCGTAAAAAGCAAATACAAAAATGTATCTAAAGTGTATATATAATGCATAGATATAAGTAAAATAGTAATTGAAAAATTATGATAACAATGTGGGGGTTATTCTGGTTCACTCTCAGAGGCAAATTCTTTAATGGACAAAACCATGTGCACTGCAGGTGGGGCTGATGTAACATGTGCAGAGAGAGTTACCATTGGGTGGGGTGTGTTCAAACTGAAATCTAAATTGCCGTGTAAGACGGAAGCAGCCAGTATTTACTCTGCACAGAAACAAAATATCTCACCCAAATTTAACTCTCTCTGCACGTTACATCAGCCCCACCTGCAGTGCACATAGTTTTGTCCATTAGAGAAGGAATTTGTTTTTTGAAACCAACCAGAATAACCCCCTGTGTACTGATACAATTATACAATGTAACATGGAAAACATCCCTACTTCTACAAGCCATAGTAAATCACCATAACCCACCACCTGCCCTATCCTCCTTATAGTTGTATTATGTATTAATATTTGTAAACTATATTGCTTATCTCTATACAGTACTGCAGTTACAATGTTGTACACTGGTCATCAGAATTGTATACTGGTCATTAGATGGGTCTCTGCATTGTATAATGGTCAACAACATTATCATTTTGTGCCCAACACACAAAGACATTTGGCAATGCCAAGTGACTTCTATGTGACACCTCACATTTACCACTCCTGTTGTTTCAAGAATTATTCATTGTAGACTATAAACACTAAGGGGGGTATTCAATGTCAGGGGTATGGCTGTGGAGCAAGCTCGACAGCCGTGCCCCTGTCCCGTTCTCGCTTTGCTCGACTTGAGCTCGGCGGTCGGGATTCAATGTCCCAGCCGCCGAGCGGCGAGAAAGGGGCGTGGCAGCGAGTTGAGGGCGGAAATAGACGAGCTCCGGCCGGGAGCTCTTCTATTTCAGGCTTTTCTCGGCAGAACGAGCCCGATAGCTTGTGATGTCGGGCTCGTTCTGCCGAGAACCCCTGTTCAATGCTGTTGGGGAAGACAGCATTGAAAAGGGCCCCGCAGCCGTCTCCCCCGTCGGGAGATGGCTGCAGGAGCACGACAATCATTGAATATTAAGGTGCATATTAAGGTGCATATTTACACACTGGGTGATTTTACCCAGCATGCATGGACAACGATGATGGGGAATATCGCTGGGCTGAAAATCGCTCAGTGCATACACACTGAGCAATTTTCCTGGGCATGGATGACTTTCCATAGCAGGATGCTATGGAAAGCTGTCCTTCCCATCGCTCATTTGCTGGTAATACTGCCGGCGATGATGTGGAACCATGCATCAGCACTCACTGCACGTCGCTGGCCAAATACACTGGGCAGCTTTTGAGCTCAAACGACATAACTGAGCTGCTTTCAGATGAAAATTACCCGGTGTTTTTGGGCCTTTAAAGGCCCAGGCTCTCCAATCTATAGTATGTCTATGCCAGGGATGGGGAACCTTGGCACTCCAGCTGTTGTTAAACTAAACATCCCAGCTTGCCCTGTAACAGTTTTCACATGGCAAAATAGCAAAACTGCTGGGTTTGAAAAATGACAGTTAGGAGGTAAGAGGCTGCTGCGTTCTCATCGGCCACTTTATCACTTTACCAGGCTTAATACACCTACGTCAATAATACAAACAGTAGTCTCAGTAGTTTGAAGCTCTAGATTCTAGCCAAAAAGAGTTTATTAATTATTGAATGCATTGTATTATGATTGTAAGAGGCAATACAATACTATTGTCCTAATAATCCACTACCCCACTGTTACTTGTCATCTGTAAGTGATATGGAACTGGCCACATGAAGCATGCATGTCTACATGATGACCTATCGACAAACTGTCCGTTGTGGGTCAGTGGGAGCAGCGGGGGCTACGGTGTCTTCTTCGGTGTTTAAGTGGCCATGTGACAGCCGCTTCCAGCACAGACCTCCGATGCTGTAGTGCAAGGGTGAGTATTTGCCTCACACATCCCAAATCCCTACCCTAACCTACCTCAACCCCCACACACACACCACAACCAACTTCTATATTCCCACTATGGCCTAACCCTCCCTGTGGCATCTACCCCTACCAGCATCCTAAAACTGATGACACTTCACATGGCAAGATTTCAGATGCCTGTCAACAGTTTGAACCATATTGGCGTTCTTATGCTGACATTGTGGTGACGTCTTTAGGAACGTCGACATGGTTATTGTTGGGCGGATACTCTATGCAACTGTGTCTTATTGCTTTATGTGCTTGTGTTTATGCGCACGTTTATATTTCATATTTCATGTGTCTTTCCTATTGCCTGCCTGTGTGTTATAGTGTGTTTGCATATAATCCTGTATTTCCTGTTCTATGCTTGTATACAAATGTGTGTGTGTGTGTGTGTGTGTGTGTGTGTGTGTGTGTGTGCAGGCAGGTGTATGTTAGTAGAATTGTCTCTTTCATTTTATGGCATACTTACCTACTTTCAAACTCTCTTCTCCGGGAGAAGCCCGGAGACTAGACTGGCAGCATCACTTCTGGGGGTGGGGCCTGATGTAGACATCATCAAGCCCCGCCCCCAGCACGGGAAATCGATTTGCGGGGCCTCAAGGAGGGGTTTGTTAAATGGTGCTATTTGCATATTTAGCCCCGCCCCTCCTCAGGAACCGCCGCAAATCGCTGTAATTTAGCGAGGCTAGGCAACCCTGTTTTATGGAAATGTGTTGTTGTTGTGTAGGTGCCTTCCTATGACACACCTCAATTAGGGTTTTTATATAAAGTAATGGTACTTTTATAGATCTGCCACCCAACCACCCACACATTGTGATGGACCAATCACAGGATGTCAGGACAGTCCCCTAATGGTTGGGAGCAGTGTTCCCTCTAAGCTGTGCGCACGTGCGCGCGCACACAACTCGACGAGCTTGCGCACAGACATTACAACAGAGTGCACAAAGCAGCAGTGGTCCCTTTTTGCAGTTGTGGACTCAATTAATGTGTGTTTCACCCATTAACTACATTGTTTGCTGTGTTTTCAATGTTTGAATATTTAATATCATTTTGAAGTAAAGTTAACACAAATGCTGAATTTCATGTTCCAGTTATATATAAGTGACGCACACAAATTTTAATTTCCTTCCAAAGTTGCACAGCCAAAATCTTTTGCCGCACATAGCCTTCGTTAAATTAGAGGGAACATTGGTTGGGAGATTAATGTTTTTACCTTTTGGGGGTAATTCAGTAGTAATAATAATAATAATAATAATAATAATAATAATAATAATGATATTTATATAGCGCTTTTCTCCCAATAGGACTCAAAGGCCCTTATTCTGATCGGTGCGGCCGGATCCGAATATGCGGCCAGCACCGTGCGTCCTAAACCCCGCCTTCCATACGGATCGCCAACTCCGTCCGTACGCGGTAAGAAGCTGTCCGAACGGACCGCACATGTATTTCTCATGAATACACCTCCTCCATCTCAGGGAACCTCCCCCATCATTCGATGGTCGCAGACCGAGTGGCCAGGCAGCTCCCGCAACCTCAGACCACACGGGCATTTCTCCGTGCAAAAGCAGGGATCTGGGCGGGCAGCTGACATCCGGCAATGTCATATGTCCGCCCCCTACACGTGCGTCACGGCTGCATTACCATACGTACGCCCAGCGTTTGCATGGGAACGCCCATGAAACGCGGGGTGTAAAAATATGGTAATGAGCCCAAACAGCCCTTCACACCCCTCTCCACCCCCTGTTCATAGTGTACACATTTCATGCGGAATTTGGCCGTGCGTCCGGCTCGCACATGCGCAGAGACGCCTCTGCACATGCGCAGACACAACACGAACACGGCACGAACGCACGCGGATATTACCGTACAAACCAGAATAAGGGCCAAAGTGCTGTACCATTGTCTTTACAGCTCGAAATACAAAACAAGCTTAACAGTAGATATCAGTAAAATGCTTGAGTAAATAGAGTCTTTAGTCTATTTTTAAAGGATTCTACAGTGGGGGCTTCTCACACTGTGCGAAGAAGAGAGTTCCAAAGAGTTGGAGCAACAAAGTTGAAAGCTCGACCCCCAGATGAATTCAGGGAAATTCTGGGTACTGTTAGTAGTCCTTCTTCAGTGGATCGTAGTAATCGAATGCTGCAGGTACCTTGGGCTCTGGTCATGTAGGGCCTTGAAAGTGAGTAAGCCAATCTTGAAAATGATTCGCCATTTTACAGGTAGCCAGTGAAGGGCATAGACTCTATGCAGCCGCCAGACTATTAACTAACCAGTCCGGCTCCAGCCACATAACTCCCATTCTCTACGCCATTCTCTTTCGCAGAGCAGATGGCGGCTGGCGATTCTGCCACCATCCCCTGCAAAGACAACGCCGGCTCCATCTGTATTTGTGGCAGTCGTAGGGATGGCCTTCGACCATCACTGGTGATCAAACACTGATGGTCAATCACCGGTGATAATTGGTTTTTCGATCAGCGGCAGAGATTTCTGATGTTTTTTCCCTTCACCCATCACCCCCATGGTAACCAACAAATTTCTTCCCCCACCTTTGATTGGCCTGGTGAGTAATAGAGCAGGCATGACCATTGGTGAGTGAAACCATGGATGATTCCCCTGTCAATGTTTTATACCATTGAGGTTGCCTACCAATGGTAGCATCGATGGAGGCAATCCATAGTTAACCCACTGATGACCATGGATAACTCACTGATGGTAGTCCGGAGGGCCAGCACAGATTTTCAGCCAAGGAGACCTCACAATCCTTATCAGGCACCATTATGTAGAGGAAAAAAACTCTGACAAACACGCCATTGCATCTGCTGGTCTGTGGTATGTAAAATACTCATGTTAAATATAATTCCTTCAAATCAGATAAACTTTCCTGTAATCAACAAGAGATGGGAGCTGTGGCATTTAAAGAATCTTTAGCATTCACAAGTCATATAGTCATCTGCTACATGCCCTTTTTTTCTTAGCTATAGTTAGTCATTATTTTCTCAGTCAACTTTAGTTTTAACCTTTTAGCATATTCACAAGGCATTATCATGCTATTCTGTACCTTACCAATATATCTTAACATTTGCTTAATAGCGAGAAGGTGAGGGTCTGTGTGTTCAGTCTCTCCTATATATACCATGGCAATAACAAGGAACAACGTACACTTGTCACTCAGGTTTCATTTGGAGGCACTGTCACCTAAGCAGGATGAGTCCTGGTCTATACACACGGTGCGATTTTGGCTTACAGCAGTGGTTTCCAACCCTGGTCCTCAAGTACCCCCAACAGTGCACGTTTTCCAGGTCACCCGGCAGGTGGACTCATTATTCAGGCACATTTGAAAAGATCCACAGGTGGAGCTAATTATGTCACTTGTGATTCTGTGTGGAGACCTGCAAAACATGTACTGTTGGGGGTACTTGAGGACCAGGGTTGGGAAACCACTGGCTTACAGAATTGCACATAGTCAAAACCGCAAGTAAATATAGTCTAAATCAGTGGTTTGGGGCATTGGTGCCGATTTATGTTTTTGCTGGTGGGTGCTCAAGCCAAAAATATAGGGGAGTGGCTTCATGTGTAAGGGACGTGGCCACAAAATAATACCAATTTATGTTATGCAGCACAGTTGTCTCCAATATTCAAATTACGGCAGCAGAGTTCACCTTTTTTACCTATTACGGCAGCAGCAGAGTTCCCCTTTTTACACATTACGGGCAAATACAGAAATGCCCCCACAGTGCCAAGTACATAAATGCCCCACAGTGCAGGTACCAGCCAGCGTCGAGGGAGGGGGAGTGCGGTGGGACACGGGCTGGTGGCCTTCTGCTGAGCTAGTCAGTCAGTGCGCGCGGTGGCACACAGCACGAACAGGCTGGCTTATCCTATGTTCGTATATTACTCCGCGGACAGAATACAATTTTCCTGTCATCCTGGCATAATGTTTCCCAGGCGATGAGTCCGGCGATGCGAGTGCTGCAGCCTCAAATTAGCAAGTTAATACAGCAGCGGGACTCGGGCCCGTGGATGCTCATCACTTTCCGTGGGTGCTCGGGCCCTTGAGCACCCACAGAATCGTGCCTATGGTTCGGGGCTCCAGACTGTCCAAGGAAAATCACATACTCAAAATTGGTCATAGCCAAAATCTGTGTGTATGAACCTCTAGAAAGATGTGTCGCATATATTATTACACAATAAAAATAAATACTGTATACCTAAGGTCATACCAAGGTTTGTGCAATGCCATAATGGGGGATGGTTTTACATGCAACCTTACAGCACCTTAATAAGGGAATGTCTATGTAAATTACTTTATAAAAACAGAAGTTTCCTCATAAGTGGGGGGATGTATAAATTCTTGGAGAGAGAGATCAGCTTCTAAATGTCATTTATTTAGCAAATAAAAGTTAGAAGCTGATTGGTTGCTTTTGGCCAGCATCTCTACTGTATCTCTGCTCAAGAAAAGTTACACCTCCCCATTGGTCTAAGCCAGAGAGGAGACAGTAGGTACTGCAATGTCTTTATGACACATGAATTTAATAATGATGCGTTGTTCTCAGTAGTAGAAGCAATGTTGTATACCCAGGAGGACAATATGGTAATAGCATTGGGCACTCACAAAACTAGAAATACATGATTAAAGTTATGTTCTATAAGAGTTCAGTGAGCCTGGAAGTAGTTATCCTCATGTTGGTGAACAAATACACTATCTATGTGTTGTCATCTGACCCAATGCTAGGCCTCCAATATTACCACTTGGACTAAAAGCGGAGAAACAACCAGGGATGGACCGGGGATCTGTAACAGCTCAAGCATTGTAGTTGCGTGTGTGACAAGAGGTGCGGTCATGGCTCATGGGAACTTGTCCACGCGGCATGCCAGTCAATTTGTTTGCTAGGTGGCTAAGCAGAATGCAGAGTTGTATAGCCAAACTCAGTCTCTGTGTTGTCAGACCGTCCCTTCTGGCATTTGCCAGAAGTGCCAGATGGCCAGTTCGGCCCTAGAAACAACATTGACATAACATTTAATTACTGGGCCTATAGTCCTTCATATAATTTATGCAATGTGTGCGGTGCACATAGGGCCACACCACATATACTGCTCTCATTATTAATTACCTTTCCGGAGTCCCGCGCCGGCCCTCTAGCTGCTACTTAAATCACAGCACATGCACAGCAGTGAAATTAGTCTCCGGAAAATGACCGCCGCCATGATTTCAGAGATCTGCACATGGGCCCCCTCCTCTGTTAAAACTCTCCTGATTGGGCCCCTATAGTAAAAATCCACTTCAGTGTTTGATACAAATCCCCCTATGTTTTCTACACCACTTTCAGCAGTAGCAAGCACAATACGGTGACTTGCAGTTATTATGCCTAATATACATACTCAGCTACCAGATTAGTCCTCTTCGTAACGGAGTTAAATAATAAAAAAAAATACGAAGCACCTGTTCCATGCCACAAGTGGTAGAACCCAAGCCAGTTTTGCCATTTGCAGAGCCGTCAGACAATCAACTGATGTTACCATGACAACAGCCCACTGATTGGCTTAAGTGTCCTGATTGTCAATCAACGGTGCCCATTGCTGTTTCACTGGAATACAGGGGAACCGCCAAGCCAACTCTTCCTCTCCGCCCCCCCTTCCTGTGTTTCCTGTACCAGGATCAGCTCACACAGGGCCAGATTCTCTAAGCTTCAAATGTGATAAAATGGAGAGTGATAAACAGCCAGCCAATCAGCTCCTACCTGCCATGTCACAGACTGTGTTTGAAAAATGTCATACAGGAGCTGATTGGCTGGCTGTTTATCACTCTCCATTTTATCACTTTTGAAGCTTAGAGAATCTGGCCCATAACCTGGTGCTGGTCATGCATTTGGGGACAGCCATACCTTTATTCGCTTAAAGCACAAAAGCCAACACGGATCTCGTTCATCCATACAGGCTTCACAGCAAACGGCTTCTTTAAACACTGCTTTATCACAGCTAAATCCCAACACAAACAACACTATTCCTATTACATCCGGACAACGAGACTCATCCCAACACGATTCTTAGAAATTTTGTGATTTGAACGGAAAACGTTCCGGCAATAAGTTGCGATTAGGGATCGCAACCAGACAATTCTTAGTAAATTTCCCCCCCCCCCAGGTTTATTTGTATAAAGTACAAGTATATTTTTAAATTATGTAACAGTTCATGGCAGGAGAATACCAGAACACAGGCTCTTTATGCAAATGGCGTATTGTGAGACTGGGAAAATTAAACTTTATTAAAACATATCTCCTTAAAATGTGTTTGCTGTCGAAAGCATGGGGAAAAAAAAACTCACTGACATTAGCCATCTGCTGGAGATATTTATTTATTTCATCATTTGCTACCAAGAGTATCTAATTATGAATTCCAACAGAATCATAAAACTGAAATGGTTTATTTTTTTTTCTTACAGCCCATAAAAATCTAATTTAAAATGCCATCCATATTATTGATACCTGATTTTTGGACCCAAAAATAAAATGATCATAAAAAAAAATTATCCAGAAGGGAAAGTAGATTTGCGCCGCGTATATTAATACCAGTTGCTGTAGATATCTGCAGTAAACGTAGAGTTCACAAAAGATTCATTCTCAACTATAACAATAAAAAGAGTTTGTGCTATATTTTACCATCAATAGACTATAAAAACATTTTAGTCCTGACCCAAGAGCTTGCAGCCTTTATGTTTTTGCCTAAGGCAAAGTGAGATTTAATGACATTCAAAATTATCATAAAGAATCTTTTTTTACCGTATAATAATGGCAGCCCAGGGACTCATCAAATATTTAAGGGAGGTTCGTTTGTGATTGGTGGAGAGAGCATGTGCAATAATAGGGCTTGATCAATCATTTACATAAGACTTGTTCACCGTCCTGCATTGTCATTTGTTACTCCTTGGGAGAAATTCAGCATATATTTTCTTAACACTTAAGAAATTTATAAAGGAGAACTTGTCATGTTCTGTGATATACTACAGAGTCTAGTGCAGCATTTAAACATATAGGGGTCGATCCAGTGGCGTGACTAGAAATTTTTCTACCCCCTGCCCAACAAAAATTCCGCCCCCCCAAGAAGGGGTGAAGTGATGGACTATGGGCGCAAGCGGGGTCTGTGGTGGGCGCCGCTGGCTGAACTGACAGGCGACCCAGGCAGCAGTGAGCGCTGAGCTGGTTCCGCTCCATGCATATCTAATGAGCGGGGACCCAGCGCAGTGCATATTTAATGAGCGATCCCCTGCCCCGTGAATATGTAATGAGCGGGACCCGGGCGGGGCATGGAGCGGGGACCTGCTCATTCAATATGCACTGCACTGGGTCCCCGATCATTAGATATGTACAGGGCAGGACCAGCTCAGCGCTCCCTGCTGCCTGGGTCGCCTGTCAGTTCAGCCAGTGGCGCCCACCACAGACCCGGCTGGCACCGATCCCCCAAGCCGCCGCGGGGTCTGCCACACATGTAGCTACGCCACTGGGTCAATCCTATTATTGGCCAAGGGTGCAAGGTGCACCCGATCTCGCACCCTTCACAGGCCCGAATTCACTAAAATTTGCTTGCAACCCTATGGAACAGCGAGTGATTTTTGGCGAATTCCATCCGCTGTAAAGTGCGTGCACTGCTGTGATGATTCACACTTGTGAATCATTCGTGACTAATCTGATTGACCCCATAGACAATTGCAGGTTCTTTCTGTCCCTTCACTTGTTAGGGAGCATGGTATCAAAGCACACCCTGTATGCATTGTAATCCTGAGAAGGAGAAGAGTGCAGAATGTAACTCTTATCAAAGCACCATTATTAGCACTTTCTCCAGAGTGAAGGGAACAAACTCCAAACCTACAGTACTGTAAAGTAACCTGCAGGGTTATTTCCTATCTTAGCTTCCCTGAGTAAGATAAGTGAATGGGATCTGTGACTACAGAGATGGGAAATCATATTTGTCAATGGAAGATTGGGGTGGTGCCATCTGTTTTCTCCCTTTTCTCACATATACACAGTGGTGTAACTAGAAATTTTGTGCCCCCCTACCAAAAAAAGTTTCTGTCTCCCATGAATTATAATTTTCTTACCCACATGCTCGTTAACAATGGTTACGTGCTCGTTGCCAGGGTTTTCTTGTTCTTTGTCAGGGGTTACTTTTTTGTTGACAAGGGTTATGTGCTGCTTGCCAGGGGTTTCTTTCTCATTGCCAAGGGTTAATTGTTTGTTGATGGTGGTCATGCTCTTTGCCAGGGTTATTTTGCTAATTGCCAAAGGTTACATGCTTGTTGCCAAGGGTTAGAGGTTCATTGTCATGGGTTTCATGCTTGTTGCCAGGGGTCACATATGCAAGTTGCCCGAGGTGACATGCTCGTTTCCAGACTGTCCAACAAAATTCAGGACCGTTAGCAGGGGGGGGGGGGGGGTAAACATATATCATCCTCCCACTGATGATATACACCAGCTGCACTCATTAATCACTGACACATTTTAAAGGATACACAGATGGAGCTAATTAGCTCACTTGTGATTCTGTGAGGAGACCTGCAAAACATGCACTGTTGGTAGCTCTCGAGGACTAGGGTTGGCTACCCCAGATATACACAAACTGTATATCAAGCAATAGTCAGACTGCTTCTTAAAAAATCTAATTTAGACCCTGACTGCATGACCAACTACAGGCCAGTATCAAATCTTCCTTTTCTAGGAAAGGTTATTGAGCAAGTGGTTGCAACTCAACTAGAGACCCACCTGTCAACCCATGACCTTTATGATCCATTCCAGTCAGGATTCAGGAGAAGACATAGCACAGAAACAGCTCTGGTATATGTGCTCAATGATTTTCTAAATGCAAGGGATAGAGGACACTGTTCAATCCTAATCCTTCTGGACCTCTCAGCAGCATTTGACACCATTGACCATGGGATTCTAATTGAGCGCCTGAAGAATTTCTGTGGTCTGGGTGGCACAGTCCTTAGCTGGTTCAAATCATTTCTCGCTGGCAGGTCACAGAGTTTCATCGGGAGTATACTCTTCACCACCAGTGCCATTGTCTTGTGGTGTCCCACAGGGTTCTATACTATCTCCCATGCTTTTTGCAGTATACATGCTTCCAATGGGGGACATAATCAGACGTCATGGTCTGGTCTACCACTGTTATGCAGATGATACACAACTGTACCTGTCATTTGCTCCAGGCACCAATAATACAATAACAACCATAAATAGCTGCCTAGCTGAGCTCCAGGAGAGGATAAGCACCAGTTGGCTGAGACTGAACCCAGATAAAACAGAAGTCCTGATGATAAATCACAGGACAATATGGCAGCATAGCCAACTGACAGGTCTTATGCTGGGAGTCACAGCACTAAAAAACTCTGATCATGTGCGGAATCTTGGTGTTGTCCTGGATAGTGGCCTGACACTTAAACATCAGGTCTCAGCCACAATCAAATCCTCATTCTTTCATCTGAGAAACATACATACAGATAGTGGTAGATGCTCAAATTAGTTCAGTAATACTACTCAGGTGCATGCAAGGGAGGGGTTAATACTGGTTAAGTAAAACAAGACATTTTTCCCCAGCTCACTGAATAGTAATAGTAACCAATCTTGAACACTACATGATTATAGCATTCAGAGATATTGGTTACATATACCTGCGCAGGTGTATGATATGCCCCCAAGCCACGTCAAGGCTTCTCTGTATATTGGGGGTCCCTAGCGCTATATCTAGGTGCAGGGTGCGGCACCCCTAAAACTGTCATAAGCTAGAAAGCTCAGTGCGACACGCCAGTGAGATACTATAGTGTTAATAAATATTAGTGAGAAGCCGAAGCTATAGAGAGAGAGAGAGATTAAAAAAAAAATGAAATGTAATTAAAATAGAAGAGAGATAGTGTTAGTGAGTGAAAAGTGTTAATATAATGTAAGGGCATGCCGCACTAAAGCCTCCCAGCTCAACCAGTCCAGGGGCACCGTTACCCTAAATTGGGTCTACAATTAACCAGCAAAGAGCCACATGATAATGGCTCCTTACTATATATATCTGAACTAAGAGCTACCTACCTTGGAGCAACCCCAGACTACTCCATGTGGCAGGGACGTGCAGTCAGGGGAGGCAGGGGAGGCAGAGCCTCCCCTGTCATAGATTATAAAAAAAAAAATACAAAGATATTTATATCACATATACTGTGAAATAAATATATCTTCCTGCCATTTTTTTTAATAATATATGTGGTGAGACGATGTGCGGGAGGCTACGAGGCAGTGGGAGCCGTGCCTCCCGCTGACAATTACAAACTGTCAGCAGCGGGGGGCGGGGCTAAATTGCAGGGCGAAAAAGAGGCAGAGAAGCTCATTGAAAAGCAATGAGGAAGCGGCACCTACACATTTGCTTCAGTGACAGGGACGTGCCTTCAGCCCACATCAAAGCACACCCCTGTCACTGAGACAGATGTGATAGGACAGCGGATCAGGCTGTCACACACTGACAGCCTGTATCCGCTGTCAGTGAGTCTGCAATGCACGCCTGCACGGACAAGTGGTGCACCGTGCTGGCCGGTCAGTTAGTACTAAGTAGGGGCTGCCCTGCTGTTCCGTGGCCGCTCACTACTCTGGCTAGCGGCCAATTCATGCCCTGCTGCCGCTAGCCGTGAGCAACACTGCAGCAGTCAGAGAAGAAAGAATACCTGGACCGGGTGGTGGCGTCTGAGGGGGTGAGCGGGAGAACGACGGACATTCAGTGTGCGCAGTGGATCAGCAGCCGGGTAAGCAGCTTAATGCCCGGCCCCATTCTGCTGCAGGCAGACCGCAGAAGAGAGCCTCTGTCTGATGGAGGGGGTTTGCCAGCCACCGCAGGGAGAAGGAGCTGAGCCGCTGTGGGATGGTGAGGGGAGCGGTGTTGTCGGGCACTGCAGGGAGAATTGATCAGCTTTTGGTGGGTCAGAGGTTGCTGCAGGGGGGACAGAGAGGGGAGATGTTGGCCGCTGCTGACAGGGTTGCTGCTTCATTATGCAGGGTGGAAAAGGAAGGAGGTTAGTATTTCTTATGTATGTGTTGTGTTGAGGGGGAGGTCTGTTTGTATTTAAGTATCTGCTTATCTGTTTGTGTGTGTCAGAATTTTGTGTCGGCATCTGTGTGTCAGTTTGTCAGCGTCTGTGTGCGGCAGCCTCTGTCAGCATCTTTGTGTTGGTATTTGTGTATGTCACTGTCTGCATCTGTGTTGGCTTTTGTGTCGGTCAGTGTGTCAGCATTTGTTTCTGTGTCAGCTCCTTTTGGCATTTGGCAGCATCTTTGTGTCAGCATTTGTGTGTGTCTGTGTATCAGCATCTGTATGTGTGTGTGTATGTATCTGCACATGTTTGCATCTTTGTGTTGGCATTTGTGCATGTCGGCGTCTGTGTTTCAGAGTCCTTTTGTGTGTCAGTATCAGCATCTGTCTGTCAATGTGTCAGCCCACTACTAGACACACTACCCCCCCCTCCCCCCAACCCAGACTCATACACTTTGCACGCCATATTCTTTTTATTGTAGAGTGCAGTGTCTTTTTAATTTTTTTCCTGTTTTGGCTATTGTGGCAGGTATTCAATGCTGTGGGCGAGCGGCAACAGTGAGCAGATCTTCCTGCTCGCTGTCACCACTCACCCTGTCAGTATTCAACGCAGCCCCCCTCATACGCCAATTCCCGCTCGCTCCAATTTTTGGTTGAGGGGGAATTGGCGTATGCGGCTCCTGAACCAGCGAGACTCGCGGCTAAATACAGCAAGTTTTCTGCACTAGCCGCGGGTCTCGCTGTTTTGGGGAATTCTCCCAAAACGTTGAATAGGGCGAGCGGCTGGCGAGGGGGTTAAACAGCGAGGATCGCTGGTTTTCTGCAATCCTCGCTGTTTAACCCCCTCGCCGGCCGCATTTGTGTGTGGTTGTGTGTTTCATTTCCCATGAGGCCACTGTGTTTTTAATGTTCTCTGTGGGGGGCCAACGTGTTTTTTTTATGTGGTGCCAATGCAGGGGCATGCAATTGGGGGGAGGCAAGGGGGCATCTTGCTCCCTACAATCATGACAGAAAGCACCAATTCTGAATGCACAGCAGGGAGGTGCCACACTGGAGAGGCGCTGTCCCTGCTCTGCTATACTCTGTTGCTGTGATCATCATTACTGTCAGCTACCCTGCGGTTCTGGCAGTGTGAAGAGCGGTGCCTCCTAATAGCTGGCAGCAGGTCTCTCTGGCAGGCTGCTGACAGTGCTGCTGCAGGGTTTCCATAGTGTACAGGAGGCAAAGCCCTGAGCAGCATCAAGCCAAGGACGCAGGGAGAGAGAACTAGATGGTTCTCTGGCTGCAGAGGCTCCATGGTGGGACCTCATTCACAGCCCTGGCCTGGACTCTGCTGAGGCTGTTAAGGTGCATACACACAGGGGAGATATATTGCTCAGCAATATATTGCTCAGGGTCTCCTTTTCATCAGCGACCAGAAATGGTCGCTGATGAAAGGGAACGGGCGGTGCCGCAGAGGTAATCAGAGGTTACGGCACTGGCGGGACTTGTTCCCATTTCGCAAAAGCTCCTGCCTCACCTGTCACTAACCTCACCGCACGTCACTGCCATGTGGCATATGAGGACCCACAACTCCTCCTAATATGGGCTCCCTTCTGCCTCTAACAACACACATACAGATAGTGGTAGATGCTCAAAAACATAGCCAGAATCAAGCACTTAATTCCCTCAGAAGATCTGCCTAAAGTCATACATGCATTTATATCATCATGCCTAGACTATTGCAATGCTCTCTACCTGGGTCTCCCAGCAAAAGAATTGCACCGCTTGCAGCTGGTACAAAATGCAGCCGCCAGACTATTAACTTACCAGCCCCGCTCCTGCCACATAACTCCCATTCTCTACTCCCTTCACTGACTACCTGCAAAATGGCGAATCTTTTCAAGATTGGCTTACTCACTTTCAAGGCCCTACATGACCAGGGCCCAAGGTACCTGCAGCAGCTTCTGATTCCTTACGTTCTTACTCCATTACTACGATCGGCTGAAGAAGGACTACTAACAGTACCCAGAATCAACCTGAATTCATCTGGATGTCGAGCTTTCAACTTTGTTGCTCCAACTTTATGGAACTCACTTCCTCTCACAGTGCGAGAAGCCCCCACTGTAGAATCCTTTAAAAATAGACCAAAGACGTACTTATTTACTCAAGCATTTCCATACCCTCCAACATCTGAAGGTTAGAAACCAGTACACATTCGGAAAGGTGGCTTGGCCAAATGGCAAAGAGGGCATTACCATGAGTAAAGGGGGCGTGCCTACACCCCCTTTCCAAATATGTAAAGGGCATTTTTTATCCTACATATACATATGAGAACTCGCCCTAACTGGGCACATTAACAGGCATTCCCGAAAGAGCAGCGCACTAGAGCCGGCGCAGACCAGCACCAAGCGTCAGGTCACACACTCACTCAGGTCATATAGAAGTTATTGGGCCTGCCACTGAGCACTCCCCTCATCTCCCGCGGTCCTGCCACAGATGCGTCCAGGATATAGAATATGCTCCTCCAGCATTTCTAAGACCGAGAGTCTGCGGGCCGAATGACGTCATGACGCACAGCACCGCAATGCACCCTGGGACCCGCCGCAATGCACCCCTGGGAACCCCTGAATAGGCAGAATACATTCTTCTTTCCATCCGCACTGGTCCCGATCGAATCCCATCGCCTGTCAAGGGGCAAGGGAGGGAGGAACCACCCAAACCCTAAAAAAATCGGTACAATCGGTACACTTTGATTTAGTCGGTACAGAACGTTTAAAAACAGTATTGTACCGGCTAAATCGGTACAGTTGGAGGGTATGCATTTCACTGACATCTATTGTTACGCTTGTTTTGTACATTGAGCTGTAAAGACAATGGTGAAGCACTTTGAGTCCTATTGCGAGAAAAGCTCTATATAAATATCATTATTATTATCTCCTATATATTTGGCTACATCTGTCACTCAAAGTGGGTGTCTGTGTCTATAACGCTCTGTTCCTGGACTTTCCTCTTAATGTGTGATTGCCTTCATCTGTGCTGAACACCTTTCTGAGAAATTAACCTGTTTAAAACAGGTGATGGCAATCATACATTAAGGGGAAGTCTAGAAACAGAGCATTGTGTCCCTCCTGGAGAGAGTCATGTTGGGAGGTATGTGACAGAGAACCAGCCCAGTGAGCCCACAGACAGTGCCAGACACCCACTGCCTTCCCATGTTGCCCAGCACTGCTACTCCACAGCCACCAGGTGAGCGCCCCCCTCCCGCGATTTGCGGCAAAACCTCCCCCCCCCCCGCGCGCCAGCTCCCCCGCGACCCCCCCTACCGCGATTCGCAGCAAAAACACCCCCGCGACCCCCCTTCCCGCGATTCGCTGCAAAACGACCCCTCCCACAATTCGCGGCATAACCACCACCCCGCGACCCCCCCCTCCCGCGAATCGCGGCAAACCCTCCCCCGTGACACCACCCCCCCCCCCCCCGATTCGCAGAAAAAACACCCCCCCGGGACCCCCCCCTGCACGATTGGCGGCACCCCCCCTGCGACCCCCCTCCCGCGATTCGCACCCCCCCCCCCCCAATTCGCAGCAGCCCCAGGATTAAATGGCACATGCAAAACACTGACATGGCTATGGTCGACAATGAAAAAGGTTGACATGAGTTTTTGAAGATTTATTTTTATATTTTTTATATTCATTGTCATGTGTCGACATGGACACCAATGAAGTGGCACACTTATGTCAACATTTACATGTGTTGACCTTTCTGTGTGGATTTTTTCTTGTGGCGATTCGCGTCACACCCCCCCGCAACCCCCCCCTCCCGCGATTCGCGGCACCCCCCCGTGACCCCCCACCTCCCGCAATTCGCGGCAACCCCCCACCGGAACCCCTGTGAACCCCGCCCTCCCGTGATTCGCGGCACCCAACCCCGCGACCCCCCCCTCCCGCAATTCGCGGCACCCCCCGTGATTCGCGGCAGCTCCAGAATTAAATTGCACATGGAAAACACTGACATGGCTATGGTCGACAATAAAAAAGGTTGACATGAGTTTTTGAAGGTTTTTTTTCATTTTTTGAATATTTTCATATTCATTCTCATGTGTCGACATGGACACCAATGAAGTGCCACACTTATGTCAACATTTACATGTGTTGACCTTTCTGTGTTGATTTTTTCTTGTGGCGATTTGCGTCACACCCCCACCCCCCCCCCACAACCCCCACTCCCGCGATTCACGGCACACACACACACACACCTCCCCCGCGATTCTCGGCACCCCACCCCGTGACTCCCCCTCCCGTGATTCACGGCACACCCCCGCGACCCCCCCTCCCATGATTCGCCGCAACCCCCGCCCCGTAACCCCCCCTCCCGCGATTCGCGGCACCCACCCCCGCGACCCCCCCTCCCGCAATTCGCGGCACCCCCCCGCGATTCGCGGCAGCTCCAGAATTAAATTGCACATGGAAAACACTGACATGGCTATGGTCGACAATGAAAAAGGTTGACATGAGTTTTTGAAGTTTGTTTTTTCATTTTTTGAATGTTTTCATATTCATTCTCATGTGTCGACATGGACACCAATGAAGTGCCACACTTATGTCAACATTTACATGTGTTGACCTTTCTGTGTTGATTTTTTCTTGTGGCGATTCGCGTCACACCCCCCCCACCCCCCCCCCGCAACCCCCACTCCCGCGATTCACGGCACACACACACCCCCCCCCCTGCGATTCTCGGCACCCCACCCCGTGACCCCCCCTCCTGTGATTCACGGCACACCCCCCGCGACCCCCCCTACCATGATTCGCCGCAACCCCCGCCCCCGTAACCCCCCTCCCGCGATTTGCGGCAACCCACCCCGCGACCCCCCTCCCGCGATTCTCTGCAATCCCTCCCCTCCCGCGATTCGCAGCATCCACCCCCCCACAACCCCCCCTCCTGCAATTCGCGGCACCCCCCGCGACCCCCCCCTCCTGCAATTCGCGGCACCCTCCGCGACCCCCCCTCCCGCGATTCGCGGACACCTAAGTTGCAATACAGGGCATCTTTCATACAATTCTAACCATATTTCTCATATACAAACGTTCACAAATTAAGGGGGCGCAGCCCCTTACGACGGTGTGAAGAGCGCCCGTAGGGCGCGATGAATCACCTAGTTATTATTATTTGATTTATACTGTCCTTTTCCAGTATTTTTCTGTATTCTTCTGCTTATGGATATACATGATTAATGTCTGAGTATATCAGCCACACATATATTGTAAGCCATATTGATCATTACTATTAAGCAGCTCTGTGTCTGCTAATAAATTTTTTATGCAACAGATTACACTGCACCTCATTACAAATACATACAGGTTTACAGAGGCACAACATCAGGGGCATATAGCTATAGCACCTATGAATGGGGCATTGAGCGCTTTATCCACCCCTACAACTATTACTTACATGGAAAACAGCCCTGAGATTTAGCAGCACTGCCCACAACATATAGAATAACACACTCGGGGTGATTCTAATCGGCTCACGAAGCAGCAAAAATGTGCTGCTTAGCGAGCCATGTAATGCTACCTGCACGAATACCCCCCCCCCCCCCAGCCATTTCCCCTGGCAACCATTTGATTTATACTGTACTTTTTCTGCATCTTTATGTACTCTTCAGTTTATGACAGCTGTCCTTCATGTCCGCTTGGGTCACAGGGGTAAAGTTAATAAAGCTTCTCCTAAAAAATGTGACTTATACCTGATGTCCCGTGCACTTAGACATCAGACACAACCATGGCAGAGTCTTACTCAGACTCCAAACTTTTCAGAATGGCACGATGTTCAAGTTTATGTAAGAAAAGTGGACCAGTAGGGAAGTTGTCAATGAGCTTTGATGAAGCATTAATCATGTACATTCTAAAAAATGATAGGCAGGTGCTTATTTGGTGCTATGGGTACCTTCCGCTGGTCCACTTCTCTGCTCTTTTCACTGCTTAATACATCAACACCTTGTTGAATATTGAACATTATTGTCCCTCTGATGCGATTGGCTGGTGTGTGTTACTTAAATGCTTGATTCACTTGCACCTATTGGAGGCAGCAGGGCCAGACTGGGAACAGAAATCAGCCCTGGCATATTGTAGACACAGGCTCACCTAAAGTAGGCTGTACCCTTGAGACCACGCCCCCTCTCTGCGTGGTGAAGAGGGGGCGTGGTCTCATGGAAACACACACACGTATACCAGGACACAGCCACATACAAATAGAACACATGTATACACACAGCCACATATGCACATACACCAACATTTGTACACACAGCCACACTCACACATAAATGTTTACACATAGCTACACACATGCCTATACACACACACACACACACACTTGTGTATACACATAGATACACACGTGGCTATATAAACACAGCCACATATGCACAGCCACACATACATGTATACACATAGCTACACACATGCCTATATACACACAACACACACACACGTGTATACACACATGGCTATATACACACAGCCACATATGTCCATATTAGTCTAAATATGCCCAAAAAAAACATATGCACATAAACACTGGAACTGTCCCCCTCTCACCTACGAGACATCGGTCCAGTCAGAAGGACACAGAGGGCTGGGGGAAGTGGAGATCTGGATGGGCTGCAGCAGCAGGACTGTCAGGAGGCAGGGGCATTGCCTGACACTGCGACAAGTGCCGCCACCTCCTCCTCCCACTGAGTTGGTGATTCCGGATCAGTGCGGCTTAACACTCACCCCTCCCGCGCTGCTGAGTCGCGTCATGACGCAGTCGCGTCATAGCGAGATTATGCAAATTAAGTGCCTGCTGGAGCAGGACAAATTTGGCCCATTTGGCCATCGGCCCTTTTGGCATTTGCCAGAAGAGCCAGATGGCCAGTCCGGCCCTGGGAGGCAGTCAATTTGTAGGTGGAACTTATACTCAGGAATAAAATGCAATTAAGTCAAGGACGTCCTCTGAAGTTAATCCATATATTTTGGTATAATTCCATTTACAAAATTGTAGGTTATGGATATTATTATAATTATTATTACAATTTATTTATAAGGCGCCGCAAGTGGTATGCAGCGCCGTACATGCAGCACACATCCGAACAGTACAGGGTACACAGAACTAAACATAACAGCAACAGAAGAACTAAAATAGAGCACAATTAACAATTAGCAGCACAATTCTTAGTACACAATACAGCTGAGGGTACTTCTTTACTTTCACGGCGCCAGCATGGCGCCGCGCGTACTTCTGGGTTACGCTTGCCACAAACTAAGTAAAATAAACGAAGTTAACGCCATGCCAACATGGATAGTTCATACCTCCACTATCCATGTTGGCATGGAGTTGATTTTAATTAGCGTGGCGAGCGTAGCGAGCCACCGAGCCCGCAGCGTGGGCGAGCGAGCCCCGCAAGGGGACTCTGACGCGCGGCGCCATGCTGGCGCCGTAAAAGTAAAGAAGTACCCAGCTGAGATGTAGGGAAGCGAGTGAAAAGAGATGTTGGTATAGATCTCAATCTCGACTGGTTGTATGCAGATTGTGTGCACATCGTGTGCACACAATCGTGCAATGCGCACTCCCGCTGGTTGGGGGATTGGTTTTCTGATTGACGTGCTACATGTCAGATCAGTTGAGATTGGGAGCAGATTGCATGTGCTTTTAAGTACATGCAATCTTTCGTTCAATGGGGGGAGCTGGCTTCTCCCCACCTTCCACTGCATTGCCCCCAGAGCAGCTGCGTCCCCCATCGATGGGGCTGCTGTGTTTCCCATTGGTGGTGGTACCTGGGTCCCCTGGCGGCGGCAGTGGCTGGGTCCCCTGGAGGCTGGGCCCCCCATCGGTGCAGGAGACAGCAGCATCTTTTTTAGAAATTTCAAAATGGCCACGGCCAGCCAATAACGGCTCATGGGTCATCACCCCCCCCCTTGAGCTAGCTATTTTAGCCAGTGCGTGATAGGGGACAGGCAGTCCAGCGGCAGAGGTGGAGCAGAGAAGAACTCCAAAAGATGCCTGGAAGCCCTGGGGGCGGCGGCCATGCAGAAGAGCTTAAAAGGCTGCCGCCCCAGGTGAAGTAAGAAGAAGCAGCTTCATAAAATATTTTAAAACCAGTGTGTTGTGTTTTTATTTTAATATTTCCTTCACAGGGGGGCTATAGGTACCAGTGGGCTTCAATGCCCCACATGCAGGTACCTGTGGTTCTCCCATGTACCAGCATGTGCAGCAGGCTTGCTGGGACCTATAGTCCCACTGTAAAGGACAATATTATTTTATAAAACAGCTATCAACCCCGCACCCACTGCTCAGTTGTGCGGGGGATAGCCCTGGGCTTTAGCCCAGGCCTGGGGTTCCCTTTATTTGGGGGGGTCCCCACCTCCCCAAGAACTCCCAGCCTGGGCTGACTAGTTAGGGTGGGTAATGCCTTGGCCATGGGACCCCGTCAAGCATGTCCCCTGCCTATGGCATTACACCCCCTGCTAGTGGAGCCTGGTGCTGGTCCCTAAAATACGGGGGACCCCCATTCACTTTGTCCCCCCGTATTTTAGGAACCAGGGCCAGCCACCTATTTAAATGGAGGTTCAAGCAATACAACCATGCAGTAGATGGATTGTATGATGGATTGTGAGTACACCAAGGACTGCCGGGGAGTTGAAGGGATTGTTGGACACAATCATGACTGTAAGACCGGTCTTTCTGATGTATGGCCATCTTAAGAGAGCTGTAATTGAAATGCAAGAAGGGTGCTGTGAGAACAGGAGGGAAGAGGGCCCTGCTCCAAGGAGCTTACAGTCTAGAGGGAGGAGGAGACAGACAAGTGGCATGAGGAGCAGGTAAGGACAACTAAAAGCAAGAAGTGAGGATGGCAGGGATGGTCAGGACATGAGGCAGCAGGTAGAGAGAGTGGACAGACAAAGTAGTCCTCTCCCTCCTCCTATCCTCCTCTCCCCCCTCCGGCTGCACCCTTGACCCCTAACAGCCCTGCACTGTGGCCCATGCCACAACACATCTTGCAAGGGGGGCAGAAAGCATGCAGAGTGAATAGGTATAGCACAGGATCGAGGGACCATGGCTCCTGTACAACAGTGTATTTCAGAAAGATAGTGTCAAAATGGAGAGAAGAAAAATAAATACAGAGTTAGTGTAAGTAGTGTGAGAAGCCGGTGTAGAGGGACATATACAGTGCAGAGAGTACTCTAACACTGAAATTGTTACAGAGAAAATACGACTAGTGATATTAGGTTGAATAGAAAGCAATGGCAATGAACATTAGGTCTTAGGGCGGGATGTACTAATGGGAAAATGCGGTAAAACACCAGTTTTACCGCATTTCCCTATGTATTAAAACCCCGCCGCCCCGTTAACGCATTGTAGGGTATCGCCACCCTCTGTGTGGCGATACCCTATAGAAGCCTATGGGCTTCTTTCGCCGCCCGCCGTCCGCGTGCCCCCCCCCCCTCCCGTCCTCCTTTGATCTCCTCCTCCCCCAGGTGTCACAGCCGGGAGGACATCCGGCTTCAGGGAGTAGGAGGAGATGCAGGGGGACGCTGGCAGCCGCCGGGAGGTGACGGAGAACCCCGCAGAACACATCACAGGTATCGCGGGGGTCTCCGTCACCGCAACCCGATGCTAGCCGCATATGTTAGTACATATGTGGCAGCATCGCAGCGGCTGTTAGGCGAAGGGCGGCGATGTATATTAATACATCCCGCCCTTAGAGACCTGCAGGCAAGGAGCTCAATGAGGGCTGTCCAGGCTGTGCATTTAGTATGTGTTGGAGGTGGTGCAGTCGAATGAGTTAATGGTAGGTGCTGGAGAGTAGGACATGAAACTAGAGGGCAGCAGAAGGCAACACCAGACCCAGTCCTGAAGCTGCTTGGTCTGGATGGTCCCTCAAGCATACTATGCACCTATTTAATGAATACTTACCTCTCCGGAGTCCAGCAACAAAAGCGCTGCACAAATCACCAGAAAATGGTACTGCGGCCATTTTTCTGGAGACCTGCGCATGTGCACCGGAGTCTGGAACAGAGCTAAGATCCCCTAGTGATCAGAGTCCCAATATGCTGCCGGCTAGAGAGGAGGGGGCCCAGAAGAAGACTACACTGCCCCCCTCCTCTCTTAAGACATCCCTGCCTATGCAACTACTGCCATTTAAATTCTACCAGAATAAATAGATGGACTGACTTTATTTACACCTTTTTTGTCTTGTTTGTCATCCAGGTTTTCATCAAGGGGCTGGAGGGTTAATCCAGTATTGGACAGGTTTACTGGGGTGGGCTAGTTGGTGTACTCACTATAGTTTCCTATTTGGAATACAGTGACGGCTATCACTTTTATCTATCCCCAGAGTGTGGCCGCAATCTCTTATGTAGCAACTGATTTATGTCGCCTCTGAGCACACCAGGGACCGGTCCCATCACTTAGGCACTTTTAATAAAAAAACAAGGAGCATTCGACAAGAAAAGTGACGATTTCTGAGGTGAATGTGAAATGTAAAATCTCCATGCGATGTGTCAGGTCTGCTTCTATCTGCTAAGGAGCTTATATCGTTTTATCTGGAAATAACATCAGAACGAGATGCTGCCTGGGAGGTTGAAAGTGCATGAATGGAGCTCGTATAATACAATGCATTTTTCTTGTTCTTTAATGCAGGCAATTTAGCCTGCATATCACCAATACAGCTTTAATAGAACAAATACTGTATCATTATGGGATCCACAAGGAAATAAATGAGATGTGCTCCATCTGACAAATGCGTAGCGTAGACCGCATACAAATCTCAGTAACTGAGGAAATTGCTGGTTTATAATAGAGATAGCGTGAGAGGCGGAATAAATGGGTAAATATTCTTTTCCTGTATAAATAAATGTTTGAGGGAAACCTGTAACCTTCTTTTGACCCAGACAGTGAATTAAAGCCATATCAGAGAATAACATTTCAATTCCCCGGAGATTAGGCAGCAGTAATAGAGAACTGTTTTACCAAATAGAACCTAGAAATGCGCCAGTCACAGGGAAAGAAAAGGAAAGCCTGCGGGGATATTTATCTTTCCTGTGCCCCTCTCTCCAGAATGGGAGGTGCCAACCTGCTTCATGCTTTACTGAGCTGGCCAGGGCTATCACCTGCATTGCTAAAGACAGGGAGCAGAAGCGAATAATAGCAATGGGAAAATAAGAGATTTAAAGTGACATGGAAGGTTATTTACTAACTATAATATACTGTAAGAGGAGAAGATGGAGCAAAAATTACACACACACACACACACACACACACACACACACACACACACACACACACTATAGGGTTAATTTCAAACACAATTAAACTGTTACCGTTTTCAGATTGCAAATGCAGGGTTGCACTGGGACTTTGAAACGGTTCATCCAGGTGCGACCCTGCATTTGCGGTCTGTTCAGATTGCCTCTGCAAACGGGCAATATTGGCGGTTTGCTGACATCATGTGGGGGTGCGGCGGAGCGTTGGTGCATCATGGGGGCGGGGGAGGAGGCAGCGCTTAGAGCTGGCGCTGCCTCCTCCATAGTGTGAACAGGAAACGGGTCACTCGACCCGTTTAACCCGTTCACACTGCACAGCAATACTGCAACGTGCCGGTAAGAACCCTGCTTTTACTCGGATTGCCGTGTTGCTACCGATTAGCTATAACCGGTAACCCCTTTCACATACAGGGCAAACGAGAGGGGGGAGAATCGGGTACTAATTACCCGGGCCCAGGCTTGCTGGAGGGTAGCAATAGCAGCACCCACTTCTACAGCATGTTCTGTACTGACAGCGTGAGAGGTCATGCTGAGCCTGCTGTCAGCACAGCACATGCTGTAGGTGTGTGCTGCTGCTGAGATTACAGTTTTTAGAGTTTTCTTTCACCCTCCTCTAAACATGTTGAGGGCGTGGCCTAAGTGCGGGGGTGCCCACACCTCCCACACTTAGGCCACGCCCCCAACATTTTACAGGGGCCCGACATTTCTCTCGACTGCCCTGTTCACATAGCACTAATTACCGTGTCGAAACGGTAAGAAACCGGCTTGTACCTGGTAATTAGGTGTGATGTGAAAGGGGAATGTATGTCTTTGGAATGTGTAAGAAAAGAAATCTGAAATGACTTAAGGAAATAGACAAATATAGGAAGAAATATGTACAAAAAATCCACACAGAAGGGGCCTAGGTTGGAACTGACCAATGACCCAGTGAAATGACACAGCAATGCTAATCACTATGTCCCTATACATATCCTAAACATGTCCCATTCCATTAGGTACAAAATGCTCCGACCCTACCCCCCCTTCCCCCATTCATCTGGTCTCTCACCACCGAATGATTTTTCCAGCCTTGCGTCTGAAACGTAAGTCTATACTTACTTTTCATATGGCCGCTTCCAGCCGAATTGGGGGATGGGCGCTGAAATCATGTGACATCAGTTGCCCACCCCAAAGAAGCATTTCCATGCCTGCGTTTGCAAGGGTACGCCCAGTGTTTCTATGGGCGCAACCACCGTTTTTGTGGGCACGCTCATAAAACGCTCCCCGTCCCCTGCGCCCACCCCCTGCCTGTCCCCTGCCCGCCCACCAGAGCGGACGCCCTGGTGAGTGTGCAACTGTGGGGGTTTGTACATGCGCATATTCACACGTGTGCATGTGCACACCCCCACCATCGGCCGGGGGAGCGAATTCCAATGACACCGAGCAGGTCTGAATTGCCCCCTAAGAGGGAGGTCCCGGAACAGAGCATTTTGTACCTAATAGAATGGGTCTTATTGGCGGATATGACTATGCTGCCTGATTGGCCACCTTCCAGAGTGCAAACAGAAATGGAAAAGTCAATGGACCAGATGTATAAAGCTTCAAAAGTGATGAAATGGAGAGTGATAAACAACCAGCCAATCAGCTCTTACCTGTTATTTTTCAAACCCAGCATGTAACATGACAGGTTGGAGCTGATTGGCTGGCTGTTTATCTCTATCCATTTTATCACTTTTTGAAGCTTGGTACTATGGGCCAGATTCTCTAAGCTTCAAAAGTGATAAAATGGAGAGTGATAAACAGCCAGCCAATCAGCTCCTGCCTGACATTTTTCAAACACAGTCTGTGACATGGCAGGTAGGAGCTGATTGGCTGGCCGTTTGTCACTCTCCATTTTATCACTTTTGAAGCTTAGAGAATCTGGCCCTGTATCTGGTACTATATCTTTAGTACAAGGCACATTGATGGTGCAAGTATATGCAAACATCCAGTTGCTGGCACCTTGGCAATCCAGCCATTTTACAGAAGGAAATATGCCTCTTCAGCAAGGCCTAAAATGTGCATGCTGTCAGGCGAGAGAGGGAGCAACAACAGCCGCTGCGAACCAATGATGATTAGCGGATGACAAGAAGTGGAGGGGCCAGCAGCCAGATGTGGACCCACTGACATCAGAAATGGGTGGTCTCATATACCCAGAATACAGAGACAGGACTGGAGCAGGAAGAGACCAAGGAATAACAGCTGAACTGGTGGTGGTAAAGTGGTGTGGACATCTCCAGATGTTGTGGCACACTTGAGAACGCCTTAAAGCAGGCATGTCCAAACTGTTGCCCTCCAGCTGTTGTGAAACTACACATCCCAGCATGCCTTGCCATCGTTTTAGCATTCCCTAATAGCAAAACTGTGGCAAAGCATGATGGGAAATATAGTTTCACAACAGCTGGAGGGCCATCGTTTGGACATGCCTGCCTTAAGGCATACTAGTGTGCCATGACACAGTGGCTGAAAAACACTGGCTGATTATTCCAGAAATATCTACAAAGACTGTCGTCTCTACAAAACACTGTGCTGCTCTGCACTCCGCTAAAGAGAAAAATAATGATATAACGTTTGATGCTGGGTCCCATTTTAATATGTGCTAATTACAGCTGAGTAAGGTTGTCTACAACCTTTTAAGATTTTTTTGTGGCCACAAGAGGTAAAAAACTCCCTGTTGTTGACGATTGCTGTGTTCAGTAACTCCAAGGACATGTTTTGTTTTCTTCAAAATCTGAACAAGACCCCCACATCCTGAAGCAAGGCTTTGAACTAGCGCAACGCCAGCTCCCCGTAACACCAGCCAGTTCCCGCATCTGATGATGTGCTTTTGTAAATGAGTTCAGGCACCTGCAAAACATTTTCATCTGTTTTATAGCTTTGTACAAAATGTATCTCATGTTTCTCTGAAGACAGTCAGAGCTGTATCTATAGTTAATGCCTCATCTTGCGTTGCAACCATCTAGTCTTATTACATCTCAGCTGTATATGCCACACTTTCAGCAATCATTTTTTATAAACTGCTTTTAATGATTATTACTCCGCAACAGAGCAAAGTCTTTGGAAAAATGTCTTTAAAATGTATGTATTTGTGTATGTTTAGAAACATTGGACCTTATTCCAGGGTTGCCTACCCTCCCGGAATGTCCGGGAGGGTCCCAAAAATCGGGTCACCCTCCCGGCCCCCCGCAAAGGTGGGCAACCCTCCCGGATTCTGGGGGACCCCCACTCCCCCCGATTGCAGCTTCTTCCCCCACCCCAGCCGCAGCGTTTAATGTACCTTTTCTGACGATCTCCGGAGAGGGGGCGGGGCCAAAGTGTCATCATTGCGTCTTTAGCCCCGCCCCCTCTCAAATTGAGGCGCTTTCCTTCATGGGGGCGGGGCTTAATGATTTCACATTTAAGCCCCGCCCCCGAACACCTGCTGAAAGTCTCCTCTCCGGGCTTCTCCCGGAGAGGAGCTTTCTGAAGTCGGCAATCCTGCCTTATTCAGATCCATTAGTT
Source organism: Crinia signifera (assembly GCF_055691185.1). Taxonomy (NCBI): domain Eukaryota; kingdom Metazoa; phylum Chordata; class Amphibia; order Anura; family Myobatrachidae; genus Crinia; species Crinia signifera. The sequence goes on along the minus strand of NC_139217.1, from coordinate 435,897,391 downwards.
TCTGCGCATGTGCAGACGCAGGGACCCTACACAGCAGGCGGAGGGCGCCAGACAACCCATTAGCATATAGGAATGCCCAGCTTTTCAACTAGTTCTCAGGCTAATGAGGCCTTGACGGACATGCATCACCGGATGTCAGCTGACCGCTCTGTCCTCACACAGGGCGCCCGCAGTTTAGAGTTACTATATAGGTGTCTCTGAACTGTGAGCACTGGAGAAATCATTCGATGGCCTGCGACCATCAAATGATTTCTCCCCGTCTGCAAATGGATGATTATGTAAATCATCCATTTGCAGCCGTGCTGGGGGTCCTGCGTGTGAGGGGGGCAGCCGGCAGTGCGGGCGGCAGGCGGAGTTTGATGGCCCAGCAAGGCAGCAAAATTCGCAGCCCTGCGAGTCTATCAGAATAAGGTCTATTGATTCAAGGATAAAATCATTGTCACCATCAGGTATGCAGTGAAGTTGGCTGTACCCAGGTAATCTTGGGGACATGGAATAATTGTGGAATGTGTGGCAAGTCCTCGTAGATAAAAATTTGTTATAAAAAGGATTTTCAGCTGAGTAAAAGGGGCACCATAAGCCTATATGCCAGGGGCACATGAGATAGAGGGGGATCAGTGTGATCGCTCCACCCCACCCCCACTCTGGCTGACAAGGCTGTCACTGCCTCAAGACCCCCACTTCACCCCACACACGCACACACACAGTAGTGTGTTTTGGGCTGGCGAGACGCAAATTATGACAGTTAGGAGCCATGCAAAGAAGAGGGGGTTTTGAGCTGCAAAGGACTACTCTAACAAGCTCCTCCCTGTGTAGTTAGTACTTGCCCCCCACCTATCTTTATGGGCCTGGTCATCTTCACCTATTAATGTAAGTGATGTCACTATGGTCAAGATGTATCAAGCCTTGAAAAGTGATAAAATGGAGAGTGATAAACAGCCAGCCAATAAGCTCCTACCTGCCATGTCACAGACTGTGTTTGTAAAAGTTCAGGCAGGAGCTGATTGGCTGGTGGTTTATCACTCTCCATTTCGTCACTTTTCAAGGCTTGATACATCTGCCTGGGAATCTCTCCATGGTGCACCAATGCAGCACTGAGGTCATGGGTTTGATTCCCACCATGGCCTGTGAGGAGTTTGTATATTCTCCCCGTACTTGCGTGGGTTTCCTCCAGGTTCTCCAGTTTCCTCCCACAATCCAAAAATATACTGGTAGGTTAATTGGCTCCCAACAAATTTACCCTACAATGTCTGTGTGTGCGTGTACATGTAGTAGGGAATATAGATTGTAAGCTCCACTGGGGCAGGGACTGGTGTGAATGTTCAAATATTCTCTGTAAAGCATTGCGGGATATGTGTGCTGGGGTCTGAAACTGTAAATAAATAAATAATAATATATAATCATATTTGTCCAAAAACGTTATCTGAACATTTTATACCAGATTACCACTGTCAGTTTTGTCATACCTCCCAACTGTCACGATTTTAGAGGGACAGTCCCGATTTTCGGGTCCTGTCCCTCTGTCCCACCCGCGGCAGGCATTGTCCCGCTGCGGGGGTGGCAGTTGGGAGACCCCCCAATCTAGTAGAATAGACGCTGTGCGCATGCGCACAGCGTCTATTCTCGTATGAAAATGAGGTCGCGGCTAATTAGCATAAGCCGCGCCCTCATTTGCATACGCCCCCCCCCCCCCCCTTTTCGGACGCTCGCGCGGCTTCGCCGCGCGAGTGTCCCGATTTCTTCAAGCCAAATGTTGGGAGGTATGGTTTTGTATATGTAGTCATTTGCCAACTGCGCTAATAGACCCATGTTATCCAGCTGCTCAGCTTCAATTGCCAATTGGCCTGATCGGACCAATTTGGATATCCTGATATGTCCCCAAAGTGGAAACAGGTCCTGGCGATCAGGCACAAATGTTTAACTTTATTGCAGGCATGTCCAGCTGTTGTGAAACTACACATCCCAGCATACCTTGCTACAGTTTTGATATTAGGGAATGCTAAAACTATGGCAAGGCATGCTGGGATGTGTAGTTTCAGAGCCAGCCCTAGCCTAAATGACGCCCTAGGCAAGATTTTGGCTGGTGCCCCCTAGCACTGCCACTAGTTTCGCCTCTGACCCTGCTCCCCTTTCCTAGCACCATCAACCCTCATTATGGCAGTCATCATTTTGGTGCTCCTACCGGCAATATTTTAAATAGAAACAGCGCACACATTCGGTGCGCAGCCCAAACAGGGGTGTGTTCTTGCTGGGAAGGGGCATGGCCACACAATAGTACCCCCAATTCAAAGTAGTGCAACTTTATTCACATTATATCATGCGATGGTGTCCCTTATTCACGTTACATCACACAGTAGTACCACTTTACCTTATATACACTACTCCTCACATTATTCACATTATACCCTTAGAAAAAAATCCTGAGAAAATATTGTATTTTAAGAACCTCCATGGCCACACTGCAACCCAGCACAAAGCAGTGTGTGAGCTGCAGCTGCTGCTGTCACTTAAGGGGAGGGGGCCCGGGGCCCCCACTGGGCCCTTCCATCAGACTTTGGCCTGGGTAATTTGTACCCCCTACCCCTTTCTCTCGGCACCCCTGATAATACCACACAGTAATGCCCCTTACACATGACACACATTATTAATGTCCTTATAAACATAATGCCCCTTACACCTTATGCCAACCTTTATTAATGCCCTTATACACATGACACACATAATGCCCATTACACATATGTTGCACATTATTAATGCCCTTATACACATGGCACACATAATGCCTGTTACACATATGTCGCACATTTTTAATGCATTTATACATGACACACATAATGCCCCTTACACATATGCCGAACACTATTGCATAACCAACCCACCCGCAGAGAGCACTCACACAGCCGCTAACACTGTGACCTCTGCCTCTGTTTGGATACAGATGTTTCCTCATACATCTTGACTCAATAGGCCATGCAGCTCATGGCCAGTTCTGCTAACGTTGGGTGCCTTTTTTGCTGAAAATTCATCTTATTTGCATTGTTATGACCAGCACACACAAGGAGCTTCCAATGATTAAAATGATATGCGGCATGCCTATATTCTGTGTGCGACTGTGGCTGTACCTGTATACAGAATGCTATGTTACAGTGATTTCCATGAATACACTATTTCATATGCATAATATAGGCATGCTGCATATCATTTTAATCAGCAGAAGCTGCTTATGCCCATAGGCATTCCAAATGCCCTAGGCAATTGCATAGTTTGCCTATGCCTAAGGCCGGCTCTGTGTAGTTTCACAACAGCTGGAAGGCCGCAGGTTGGACATGCCTGCTTTATTCTAATGCAATTCACATATGCTGAGATCTAGGGGTAGTTCTATCAAGTATACTAAAGAGTAGAGAAGTGGACAACGGTGCCCATAGTAATTTACCAGCTTCTAGCTAGCACATATAAAGTACATTCTATAATAAAGCTGATTTTTCATGGGTCTCACTCTTTAATCTCCAAGTGACCACTAATGCATTGTACCACTCAGGGGCGTAACTAGAAGCTTGAAGCTAGAAGAAATCTTGATAGGGCACCCCCCACCCATGGGAAAAACACATCTGTCTACACATCAAATAAGGGGGCAGGGTGAGAGATGCAGGGAGGTAGGATGGGGACGGAGAGACGAAGGGTGGTAGGATGGAGACAGAGAGATGCAGGTTGGTAGGATGGGGATGGAGAGACGCAGGTTGGTAGGATGGGGATGGAGAGATACAGGGTGGTAGGATGGGGACAGAGAGATGCAGGGCGGTAGGATGGGGACGGAGAGACGCACACAGTAGGATGGGGATGGAGAGACACAGGGTGGTAGAATGGGGACAGAGAGATGCAGGTGTCAGCCGCTGCCGTCCCAGAGCGCCTCTGCGTGATGTCACGTCCGGGACGGGCGGCGGAGATGGAGCGCCGGGGGAGCGTCGGGGGCGTTGCCTAGCAACGCCCCGAGCTTCCGGCTCCGTGGTTCCGGCTGCTGGACGTCGGGGCGTTGCTGGGCAACGCTCTCGAGTCTCCAAGCAGCGTGCGGCGTCAGCGCGGCTGACGTCAGCACAATCACAGGCGGCAGATTCAAATAAATAGCTGGCGTCTGCTGGGAACAGACGCCGGTTATAGCTTTGGTCATACCTTAGTGTGCCTTGGTGTTCCTGGTTCCAGAAGTACTCTGCAGTCCTGTGCCTTCCCGTTCTGTGTCGTGCCTCGTGCTGTTCCTCGTGCCGTGTCCCGTTTACCTGTGTCCGGCTACAGATAAGTGTCATCAGAGGACCTGGTTGTCAGTGCTTTCTAGCTCCATATTCCACCTGGTTAGAAGCATTGCTGCCAGCTGTATCTTTTATCTTTATATTCCATCTTCGGCATTGTTGCCCTCAGTTGTTGTGATATTATCCCATCTTTGTAGCATTGTTGCTTCCTTGTTCACCATTTACATTTAGTACCATCTTCACGTATTGTTACGTTTAGTACACGCCAGGCGTCCGGGGTCCCCCTGCCTTCTGTAGGTGTAGTTAGCTTTGCCCTTGCGCTCTCCTGGCCTCAGCAGCTGGTGTTGTCCACCCTTAAGACCTGCCTGTAGCGGAGCGGAGCGGGCCTAACTCGCTCCCCAGCCGAGACGGGCCCAGGTGAAGTCTAGCTCTGCACACAGCTGCTGACTCCTGTCTGAGGCAACGGAGTTAGGGTCCGGCAGGGGTCCCCTTCGCATAACATTATAACCGGCCAGATAATATTGTAACACAACCATATTACCTTTACAGTGGTTGTGTATCTCTTGGTTTAGCATGGATCCCAATGCGGGGGTTCCGGCCCAGGTTTTTGCTGAACAGTTACACCACCTTACTCAGCAGTTGCAGGATCTCACTCTCAGAGTTGAGTCTCAGGAGGAGGTTCGTAGAGCAGCTCCTGCAACGGCTATGTCTGTTAAAGAACCCAAAATGAGCCTTCCTGATCGGTTCACTGGGGATAGACATCAGTTCTTTAATTTTAAAGAGAGCTGTAAATTATATTTTCGGTTACGGCCCCTGTCCTCCGGGTCTGAAATACAGAGAGTGGGGTTGGTTATTTCTCTCCTCCAGGGGGATCCACAGACGTGGGCATTTGGGCTGAAGTCAGACAGTCCGGCTCTCCGGTCCGTGGAGTCTTTTTTCCAGGCAATGGGGATTTTATATGATGACCCAGATAAGGCAGCCGCAGCAGAAGCTCACCTTCGATCTCTCAAACAAGGTCGCCAGGTGGCAGAGGCCTATTGCTCTGAATTCCGGCGATACGCTAATGATTCAGGGTGGAATGATCCAGCTTTACGCTCCCAATTTAGGGTTGGGCTGTCTGACCAAATAAAAGATTCCTTGGTGCAGTATCCCACACCAATGTCCTTGGACGATCTCATGCAGCTGGTTATCAGGGTGGATCGCCGGCTCCGTGAGAGACGCTCAGAGCGAGGGGCAGGGTTGGTGCCATTGCCCAGTGTCCCCGAGGATTCTGCTGTTGACCTTGGGGAACCTATGCAGTTGGGCGCAGCTCGCTTATCTCCGCAGGAGAAGGCCAGACGGCGTGCTCAGGGCCTCTGTTTATACTGCGGGGTGCGGGGACACTTGGTAAATGCTTGTCCTGAGCGCCCGGGAAACGCCAAGGCCTGAGGATGCGGGGAGACATCCTATCAGGCCTATCTCTTATATCTCCCAGTAATTCTTTATTAATCCCCATATGTATTTGTTCTGAGATTCATAGGTGGGATGGCCAGGCATTTATTGATTGTGGGGCTGCGGGTAATTTTCTGGACTCCCAGTTAGCCAAAGAACTGGGGATTTCCCTCATACCAGTATCTCCAGAGATTTCGGTGTATGGCTTAGATGGCAATCGATTGCCCAATGGAGTTATTACACAGCGCACCGTTCCCCTACAGGTCCAGGTTGGGGTTACCCATTCCGAGCTCTTATCCTTTTTTATTTTTCATAGTCCTGTTACACCCGTAGTGCTGGGATTACCATGGCTTAAACTACACAACCCACATTTTGATTGGCAGTCAGGGGAACTTGTAAGTTGGGGTGAGCAATGTTCTCATAATTGTCTAGCCCTGCCAGTCCGCATGGTGACTCCCTCAGTTTCTGGGTTACCTGAACCTTATTTGTCTTTTTCCGATGTGTTTTCCAAAAAAGAAGCAGACGTCTTGCCCCCTCATAGACCATATGATTGTGCCATTAATCTCATTCCTGAGGCCAAACTTCCCAAGGGGCGATTATACTCCTTATCCCTTCCTGAGGAGAAGGCGATGGAGGAGTATATTGAGGAAAACCTGAAGAAAGGGTTCATTAGGCCCTCAAAATCACCCGTCGGAGCCGGGTTTTTTTTTTTGTGGGGAAAAAGGACGGCTCCCTTCGCCCGTGCATTGATTTTAGACAGCTCAATGCCATTACAGTAAAAAATTCGTATCCTCTTCCACTCATATCTGTACTCTTTGATCAGCTTCGTAAGGCATCCATTTTTTCTAAAATTGATTTGAGAGGGGCGTACAATTTAATCCGCATTAAAGCCGGTGATGAGTGGAAAACTGCGTTTAATACGCATTCGGGACATTATGAGTATTTGGTTATGCCCTTTGGTCTCGCTAATGCACCTGCAGTGTTCCAGGATTTTATTAATGACGTCTTGAGGGAGTTTTGGGGGGTTTTTGTCGTAGTATATCTGGATGATATTTTGATCTTCTCCCCATCACTGGAGCAGCACCGCTTGCATGTATGCGCAGTTCTAAAAAAATTGAGGGAGAACAATTTGTATGCCAAGTTGGAGAAATGCGAGTTCGAGGTGGAGAGCATTTCTTTCCTGGGTTACATTATTTCCCCTCGGGGTTTTCAAATGGACCCAGTAAAGCTTCAGGCCATTAAGGATTGGGTTCAACCATCTAACCTCAAATCCACTCAGAGGTTCTTGGGCTTTGCTAACTATTATAGGAGATTTATTCCATTCTTCTCTGATATTGTAGCCCCCATTGTTGCATTAACCAAAAAGGACGCCAATCCTTCAGTCTGGTCCGATGCCGCTGTTAACGCCTTTAGTAAGTTGAAGGCAGCCTTTCTTTCCGCCGGGGTTCTGAGGCATCCCAATCCTGAATTACCCTTTGTCATGGAAGTTGATGCCTCAGAAGTAGGGATTGGGGCAGTCCTCTCACAGGTGGATAGGCAGGATGGGTTCTTACATCCTTGTGCTTTTTTTTCTCGGAAATTTTCCTCAGCGGAATGTAATTATGATGTCGGCAATCGGGAGCTTCTCGCCATCAAAGCAGCCTTAGAGGAATGGCGACATTGGCTGGAGGGGGCCAGGTTTCAGGTTACCATCATAACAGATCATAAAAATCTGGCATATCTCCAATCAGCCAAGAGAGTCAATGCGAGGCAGGCTAGGTGGACATTATTTTTTGCCCGATTTAATTTCATTATTACGTATAGGCCAGGGTCAAAAAATGTCGTTGCCGATGCTCTTTCTAGAAGTTTTTCCGCTGTCCAAGAACCGCATTTACAACCAGAGTCTATTATTCCTGCCTCTTGTATTATTGCTGGGGTTACTCATAGCCTTATGGATCAAGTCATGTTGGCACAAGACAAATGGATTTGATCACTTAGTGGCAAAACCGAGGATGTGTTTAGTGCACCTGTGTGATGTATTTAGACACACAGTCCACCCACACTCCAAAGTATGCAAAGAAGTGGTCAAAAAATCGGGCGCAAACTGTTCTGTTACTACAGAATAATTAATCTAAATATTTGACACTCCAATATGTGTTTTTGCAGCTCTCAATTGGGGACTTCTGTGTACCCCAAAGAACAAAACAACTCTAATTTACCAAAAAAGATAAATAAGAGAGCGCAATATAGGTACCAATATTTAATAATTCATTCATATATATTAATACAAATTCAACAATCATAAAATTGCATATTTTAAAACATATACATTAAAAAACATAATATTTAGGCAGATCAATGGTAACCATGCAGGGTGAGTGTAAATTGGATAGGGCCACAAGAACTCAGTCCAATGGCACTAATATTTAATGTAGAGTTACAATTACACAGAGTCCTGCTCCAGGTGTAAATAGTATTTTGTAATCCACAGGGTGTTTTTATCACAGGACCCTTCAGGGTCAGTTGCAGTTTTAAGATGTAAATATACTTCTCAGTCCATAGACACCTCAGTGTCTAATGTTGTTAATCCTTAGACTGATAAAGATGCGCATACGAATCTGCACACTCCAGCAGACAGTAAACGTTATAGATGTTATGTCTATATATCCACGGAGACACAGTGGCAATACAGTGTGGCTTTTAGGAAAAGACTACCGGCTCTTACCAGACCTCGGTCGGGAGCTTAAGTTTGATGTTGCCGTCTGTAGTGATGAAGCGCACGGCTGTGAGCGTGCTCGTTTCTCAGACCGTGTCTCCGTTATCAGCTGTCTGCCCGCACCTCTCAGGGAATCAGTTCCCAAAACACAGCGCTGTTTTACAAGTTGCAGTCCGAGATGGGTGCTGCGGCTTCTCCTGCCGTTTGGGGTCCGCTCTGTGGAATACACCTGATGCTCCAGGCGGGGAACACCTCTTAACCAACCCTGCAGGTACACTGATCTGTCCACAGATGCCTTGACGCGTTTCTCTGCCTTGCTCTCTGGCAGTTTCCTCAGAAGGTTTTAACCCATAAGGGCATGGAGGTCCTTTTTTAAAGGTCAACTGGCCAATCATTCTGGCCAGTTAATTATCACACGCATGTGACAGCTATTAGCAATCAATCAGAGCCTTTGTCTGTATTACACCAGTAAAAAAACACATTTATGTCTACTTGTTTGCAATGGCAAGTCTCTAAATACATTCATAGCAATATTTATATTTATAGAGTGGGACACATTATGTCAAAATCATATAAAGAGGAAAAAGAAACAAATTGTATATAAAAGAGGACACAAATATACAGAGATCAAATTTTTAGAGAGATGTCAATGAGCTACTAATACACACGGAATGCTCATATCAATCAGGTTGTGCTCTGTGGCACACCTCATAGTGCAACAGTCTCATACATCACTGGGTCCCTGGTTCAAATCCCTCATCTAACCACCTTAACCGGTGGGGAGTTCTTTTTAATAAGTAAATAACCAAATGTATAGGGAGAGGACAGATAATTTTAAGTGCTTTAACCAAGGGATTATTCACATACAACCACATGTAATCTCATTTTAATCCACTTTATCTTTTGTTTTGTTTATCAAGACTATAAAATCACCAAATACTATACATTATAGTTTAGGCAATATCCCCTTGCGCAAAAAAAGAGAAAAGGAAAGAAGAAGGAGAGGGGGAAGGAGGATTAAGGGACTAATTATATCACAAAAATAGTTCCCAAACCGAGATGACCCACAGATGCCCGAGTCATGAATCCAATCTATAACCCTATCTGTATAACTATTTTTATTTTTTAAATTTTTTGTGTTTTTTATTATTTTTATATTTATTTTTATTAATATTTTTGTCAACAGCAGTTTTCATCCATTTTTCACCAGTCATATTTCTTATTCGCCTATAAGGTAATATCAGCACATTCCAAGTTCATTCAGTTCAATGGATTCGTTGAGACCAAGGGGGGTCAGCGAGCCCAATGCAAAGATCCAGAAAGCCTCTCGTTTACATAGCGTGGAGAAGCGATCCCCACCTCTTTTGGAGACTGGGATCCCCTCAATAGCCTGTATTTTTAGGACTTCTACATTACCCTGATGTTCATGTTTCACGTGTCTTGAAATACTGTGTGATTGCACTTGATTTATAACGTTTCTTCTATGTTCAAGGAACCTAACATTCAGGGTACGGGTGGTTCGACCCACATACTGTAGGCCGCAAACACAGGTTATTAAATATATCACGTATGTTGAGGCACAGTTCAAAAAACTTTTTATCTGAAATATTGACTGGTTCGATGAGGACCTAAATTGTGTGCTCTTATTTATCAAGAATTTACACGTGATACATTTGTTTCTACCACATTTGTGGCAACCAACAATTTGAGAGTGCTTAGTGGATTCAACTTCTAATGATTTAAAGTGGCTAGGTGCTAGGGCATTTTTTAGATTCTGATTCTTTTTAAAAATGATCCTAGGTTTTTCTTCAAGAATCGGTGCTAGATGTTTGTCGGTTTTTAGAATCCTATAATTTTTATTCAAGATTTTCTTAATTTCATTAGAGTGGGAGTTGAATTTGGATATAAACAAAGGCTTATTTTTAAGTTCGTTGGTAGATTCATCTGTCAGTTTATTTACAGGTTCTTTGTTAGTTTTTAATAGCAGGGATTCTCTTTCTATTTTATTAACCTCATCCAAAGCTCTAACCAAAATATCTAGGGGATATCCCTGGTCCACAAAGGATAGAATTAAATTGTTAGCTTGATCTGAAAAGGTGAGGGGGTCTGAACAATTCCTTTTCAGTCTTAAAAGTTGGCTCTTTGGTATATTGTTTATCCAAGGGCGGTGGTGACAACTTTTATAATTTAAATAATTGTTGCAGTCTACCTCTTTAACAAAGGTTGAGGTTATAATTTTATTATTTTGGATGCTTAAAGCAATATCCAAGAAAGTAATATAATTGTGACTAATGGTGTGTGTAAAATTTAAACCAAACGTGTTAGTGTTAAGATAATCTATAAACTGAAGTGCTTTTTCGTGCCCCCCGTGCCAAACAAAAAACATATCATCTATGTACCTACCATAGGACACCAAGCTCGCCCCGAATGGACCATTCCATATATACTGTTCTTCAAACAAACCCATATAGAGGTTTGCAAAGCTCGGGGCGAACTTGGTGCCCATGGCGGTACCAAGGATCTGTAAAAAGAATTCACCATTAAAAGTGAAATAATTGTGTAAAAGAATGAAAGCAACTGAATCAAGGACAAATTTTCTCCTGCATTCACTCAGGTCCTCATCCATAGCCAAAAAGGATTGGAGAGCTTGGATGCCCTGTAGATGTGGTATATTAGTATACAAGGACTCAACGTCACAAGTCATAAGTAGATACTCCTCCTGCCAATCACACCTTTGGATAGTGGTCAGGAAGTGTGTTGTATCCTTGATGTAGGACCTGAGTGAATGCACATGAGATTGAAGAAAAGTGTCAACAAAAGCGGAGAGTGAAGTGGTGAGTGACCCAACACCAGAAATAATTGGACGACCAGGGGGTGAAGAAAGTGATTTGTGAATTTTAGGTAAATGATAGTAGGTAGGTATAATAGGGTGTGCATTAAACAAAAAAGAAAATTCCTTCTTGGTTATTGCACCATCATCCACTGCCTTTAACAGGAGAACCTTTAATTGGTCACAATATTCATTAGTGGGGTCCTTGCTTAGTTTTTTATAGAATTTAGAATTATTTAACTGGCGATAGGCCTCAGTCACATAGTCGGTCTTATTTTGGATATAATAATGTTGGCACAAGCTTCGGCTCCGAAGGCCGTGCCAGAAGGTAAACTCTTTGTACCTTTTGAGCTCCGCAAAAAAATTTTTTGGGAGTTTCATCAATGTAAATCAGCGGGTCATCCCGGCAGTGATAAAACGTTATCTTTGTTATCAAGAGCTGTCTGGTGGTCCACCATGAGGAAGGATGTCAAGGTATGGGTAGCTGCCTGCGACGTTTGTGCCAGGAATAAGACTCCCCGTTCTTCGCCCATTGGTCAGTTGGTTCCCTTGTCAATATCCCGGAGGCCATGGTCACACATTTCCATGGATTTTATAACTGATTTACCATTATCCAGGGGTTGTGATTCCATCTGGGTGGTGGTAGACCGATTCAGTAAGATGGCACATTTTGTCCCCTTGACTGGTTTACCTTCCGCGGAAAGGTTGGCCTCTTTGTTTTTATGCCACATTTTTCGCTTGCATGGTCTTCCTACTGATATCGTCTCAGATAGGGGCGTTCAATTTGTGGCCAAGTTTTGGAAGTCTATGTGTTCTGCGTTACAGATTAAGCTCAGTCCATCTTCGGCCTATCATCCACAATCTAATGGGCAGACGGAACGTGTGAATCAGACACTCGAGCAGTTCCTGCGGTGTTACGTATCAAAGTCCCAACAGGATTGGGTGGAAAATCTGCCATTCGCAGAGTTTGCCTACAACAATGGCTGGCATTCTGCCACCAAAATGTCTCCATTTTTGTGTAACTATGGTTTCCACCCTCGGGCCAATTCGTTTGATCCTGTTCCCGCCAGAACAGGTAATTCGAGGTGGGTGACCAGTAGGAGAAGTATCTGGGCTATGGTCCGTAGGGCTCTCCTCTCTGCGACCACGGCCGCAAAGCGCTTCTCCGACCGTCACAGGAGACCTTGTTCGTTTAAAGTCGGAGACTGGGTGTGGCTATCCACCAGGAATATTAATATCCATCAGGCATCCAAGAAGTTGGGTCCTCGCTTTATCGGTCCCTACAGGATCATTAGGAGGATCAATCCTGTGGCCTTTCGACTCCAGATTCCACGCTCTCTGAAGGTCAATCCCACGTTCCATGCCTCATTGCTTAAACCTGCCCATCGGCCACGTGCTTACAGGCCGGCCCCAGTAATTCGTCAAGGCATCAAGGAGTTTGTGATCGATAGTATTCTGGATTCGAGAATCACTCGCGGGCGTTTGTTCTTTCTAGTCCATTGGAAGGGCTATGGACCTGAGGAAAGGTCCTGGGTCCCGGACAAGGACCTTCACGCTCCATCTTTAAAACAATTATTTCATAAGCAAAATCCGTTGAAGCCAGGACTTGGAGGTCGGTTGACCTCTCCTCAAGGGGGGGGTACTGTCAGCCGCCGCCGTCCCAGAGCGCCTCTGCGTGATGTCACGTCCGGGACGGGCGGCGGAGATGGAGCGCCGGGGGAGCGTCGGGGGCGTTGCCTAGCAACGCCCCGAGCTTCCGGCTCCGTGGTTCCGGCTGCTGGACGTCGGGGCGTTGCTGGGCAACGCTCTCGAGTCTCCAAGCAGCGTGCGGCGTCAGCGCGGCTGACGTCAGCACAATCACAGGCGGCAGATTCAAATAAATAGCTGGCGTCTGCTGGGAACAGACGCCGGTTATAGCTTTGGTCATACCTTAGTGTGCCTTGGTGTTCCTGGTTCCAGAAGTACTCTGCAGTCCTGTGCCTTCCCGTTCTGTGTCGTGCCTCGTGCTGTTCCTCGTGCCGTGTCCCGTTTACCTGTGTCCGGCTACAGATAAGTGTCATCAGAGGACCTGGTTGTCAGTGCTTTCTAGCTCCATATTCCACCTGGTTAGAGGCATTGCTGCCAGCTGTATCTTTTATCTTTATATTCCATCTTCGGCATTGTTGCCCTCAGTTGTTGTGATATTATCCCATCTTTGTAGCATTGTTGCTTCCTTGTTCACCATTTACATTTAGTACCATCTTCACGTATTGTTACGTTTAGTACACGCCAGGCGTCCGGGGTCCCCCTGCCTTCTGTAGGTGTAGTTAGCTTTGCCCTTGCGCTCTCCTGGCCTCAGCAGCTGGTGTTGTCCACCCTTAAGACCTGCCTGTAGCGGAGCGGAGCGGGCCTAACTCGCTCCCCAGCCGAGACGGGCCCAGGTGAAGTCTAGCTCTGCACACAGCTGCTGACTCCTGTCTGAGGCAACGGAGTTAGGGTCCGGCAGGGGTCCCCTTCGCATAACATCACCCTCCATCTCCTCGTGTCTGTCCCAAAACCATGAGCCGCAGATTGTGGTGAGGGATCTACACTGGCTGGAGGGGATAGGTGCTGGACGTACTAGGGCGGGGGCGGGGCTTCTGTGGACTTATATAGCTCACACATATTCCCCAGCACTTTATAGAGTATATATATGAACATTTACATCAGTCCCTGCCCCAGTGGAGCTTACAATCTATATTCCCTACCACATGTACACGCACACACAGACATTCTAGGGTTAATTTTGTTTGGAGCCAAATAACCTACCAGTATATTTTTGGATTGGGGGAGGAAAACGGAGTACCCAGAGTAAACCCACGCAAGTATATACAAACTCCACACAGTTAGGACCATGGTGGGAACTTACACCATCCATACTGCCCCATTAAGAAGAATTTCTTGGAGAAAGCAGCTATTCATGCTGGGAGTGTACCAATCTTGCTTCATCTGTGAAGTCCCCCTCAGACAGATGTACTAAACTTGTGTAAGTTAGGCTTCTGTGGTTTTATTACTTTTCTTTTCTTTTGTTTGAGTTTGTATTCCACTGTGTGTACTCCTAAAATATATTTAGTCATCTTTGTAACCATTTTTGTAACTAAAGCTCTGAAGTATTTTGGAACTAAATAATCCATATTTCTAGTCCTGAATCTGTGTTCTTAGGATCAATGCCTAGGGCGGTTTATGCTACAACCTTTTTATATTGTATAGTGTGGTCAGGTGCGAGCAAAGCATACCTTGCGCAATTTGGAAGCGCTAAACCAGGCTTTGCTGGTGGCGGCATACCTTATATAGGGGACCCGTGTGTCCAAAGTGAACCTCAAGTCATGGCCGGTGCTGTTCAGATTGACGTATCTGGAGGAGCGACCGGTAGAACTGTGACATTTGGCCATTTGGACATTAAGAAGATCACTCATTAGTTCCAGTGAGGCTTTGTACAGCTCTGGATGGATACGCTTTGGAATACTGTTTACAGAGTTCTTGACACTAAAAATGTTTTTAATAAAGTGAAGTTTATTCTGAAACTGACAGATGTATAACAATTTTTCTGAAACAAAAATTAAATCAAATCGCAGAAGAAAGTTTGAAAACACTGCACATCTGAGAGGGATGCTAGCCAGTGCAGGGCTACCTGGAGGCTGCCTAATATGTTTGTTTTTGTTTCCTGGGTGCCAGGGCCTGAGTAAGAGGAGCAGAGGGGTGGCTCACAGATAGGTGAATGAGTGGACTGTATCTACCTGTCATCCAGATGATTACTCCTCCTCCCTCTTATCTTCCCTTGCCTATTGCTCCAGTGCATGGCCCCAGAATTCTCCCTCTTCAGGTGATATGAACACTGCAGGACCTATTACCTAGACTGTCTCCTAGACCATCTTACCTTTAACCTAGACCACCTCCTAGACTATCTTACCTGTTACCTAGACCACCTCCTAGACAGTGATGGAGAACCTTGGCACTCCAGCTGTTGACTGACTACGCATCCCCATGATCAAATAGCAAAACTGTTGAAGGGCATACTGGAATGTGTAGCTCAACAACAGCTGGAGTTCTTCATCACTGTCCTAGACCATCTCCTAAACCACCGTACCTGTTACCTAGTCCACCTCCTAGACCATCGTACCTGTTACCTAGAGCATCTCCTAGACCATCTTACTTGTTACTTAGACCATCTCATAGATCATCTTATCTATTACATAGACTATCTCCTAGACTATCTTACCTGTTAAGTAGACCATATCCTAGACCACCATACCTGTCACCTCGACCATCTTACCTGTTACCTAGAACATCTCCTAGACCATCTTAACCTTTACCTAGAATCTCTTTTTTCATGTTCCAGTTATAGTGACACACACAGAAGAGATATCTGATCAATAGGTATCACTGTGGGTCAGTGGAATTTGTGAATGAGTACAGTATATATACATGTATATTTTAGGGAAGTATAAGGGGTTAAGATGGTGTTAATATATGGGAGAAGGGTATTAATATGTTAATAGAGTTAATTATGAAGGGGTTAATGCTTTTATTGGGCTTAATTGTGGTCAGGCTTTTTTTTATTAGACAGAGTGAGGTATTGAGGGTGTTGATGAATATTAATCAAATGAATTGATGATGCGGTAAGTAATTAATGATTAGGGCGATTGAGTTTATGATTTAAAGGGCTAATTATCTTGAATGAGGTTTGTAATGATGATGCTAAAAAAAAAATTAATGATTTTTTAGAAGGGGTTAATTAGTGATGAGGGGATGGTTCATGTAGCGGACAAAACAAAAATACCTTTTCACATTGTATGGTGGTAAAAAAAATGCTCTGTATTGTATGGTGATTGCCCAAAATTGTGGGGTATGGCCTAATGGTCAGGGGGCGCAGCCACTCGGCAGTGAATAGACACTATGGGGGAAATTTACTAATATGAAAAACCTAGTTTTTCGGATTAGTATTTTCCCTACGACTGCATACGACTGTTTCAGTCGTATGCAAAGTCGTGTTCCGGAGGGGGATTTATAAAGCAGTCCTATACGACTGCTTTGTAACCCTCCGATGTCGTAGGAATTCGTATTACCTGGCCGTATATACGGCCGCTAATACAAATTTTTCTGGCAGTCTGCACGGATCAGTCAGATCCGTACAGGCTGCAGTGTGTAAAAAAAAAAAATAGAAAAAATAAATAAATATTTAAAAAAAAAACGGCGTGGGGTCCCCCCACAGCTGTAACCAGCACCAGGCTGAAAGAGCTGGGGCCGGTAATTAAAAATCAGGGAGCTCGACAAATAGGGGTTCCCTGATTTTTAACAACCAGCCCCAGGCTCCAGGTCCGGGGCTGGTTCCCAAAATACGGGGGACAAAATGACTAGGGGTCCCCCGTATTTTAAGAACCAGCCCCAGGCCAAACTAGCCAGCAGGGTAATGCCACAGCCGGGGGGAGACTTTTTATACAAGTCCCCCCGGCCAAAGCATTAACCCCTGACCGGTCAGCCTGGCCAGGGGCCCTGGGGGAGTGGAGACCCCCCCAATAAAGGGGTCCCCCCCTCCAGGACTTACCTGACCAGGCTGAAGCCTGGTGCTGCCCTCGGTGGCCCTGTGCGGTGGCCACCGGGCTGATCTTGGTGTAAAAAAATAGAAGAATAAACTATTGTTTTAAACTGTGGAACTATGAGTCCCAGCAAGCCTCCCCCGCAAGCTGGGACTTGGAGAACCACAAGTCCCAGCCTGCGGGGCATTAAAGGGCCCGCTGGGTCTTGTAGTTCCACAGTAAAAAAAATAGTTAAATAAATACACACTGACACCTGAAAAATAAAAGTTGAATACATACATTACACACACACTGATACTTACCTATCTTGATCCCGTAGGTAGGTCCCAGAGTCTTGATCCGGTGCCTTTTCCTGGTTCTGGATCCATGTCGGCATCCTTCACCATGTTGATCTTCATGTCGGCGTCGGTGTCCGGTCCGGGGTCCGAAGAAATCCATGGTGGACCTGTGGAAGGAAATCCAACTCACCCAGGTCCTCCATGGAAGTTCTTCTGGCTTGATCCGACGTAGTCCAGGGCTTCTTCCATCTTCTTGCTTCTTCTTCAAGCTGCCGGCGACTCCAGCAAGCTCCCCGAGAGCCGCAGAGATCCTTCCTCCTCGGCGTCTGTACTCAGAATGAATTCTGGCCAATCAGGAGCCGACTTTCCTGGCTCCTGATTGGCCGCTAGGCGGCTCCTGATTGGCCAGAATTCATTCTGAGTACAGACGCCGAGGAGGAAGGATCTCTGCGGCTCTGGTCAGGTAAGTCCTGGAGGGGGGGACCCCTTTATTGAGGGGGTCCCCACTCCCCCAGGGCCCCTGGCCAGGCTGACCAGTCAGGGGGTTAATGCTTTGGCCGGGGGGACTTGTATAAAAAGTCTCCCCCCGGCTGTGGCATTACCCTGCTGGCTAGTTTGGCCTGGGGCTGGTTCTTAAAATACGGGGGACCCCTAGTCATTTTGTCCCCCGTATTTTGGGAACCAGCCCCGGACCTGGAGCCTGGGGCTGGTTGTTAAAAATCGGGGAACCCCTATTTGTCGGGCTCCCTGATTTTTAATTACCGGCCCCAGCTCTTTCAGCCTGGTGCTGGTTACAGCTGTGGGGGGGACCCCACGCCGTTTTTTTTTTTATATTTATTTATTTTTTCTATTTTTTTTTTTTACACACTGCAGCCTGCACGGATCTGACTGATCCGTGCAGGCTTAAAGCAAATACGACAGGACAATCAAGGTGTATTTTCCTGTCGTATTTTCGTGCCTGTTTTACACCAATTAGCAGCCGTATTATCAATACGGCTGCTTAGTAAAGCAGGAACCACCATTCTTTTGAATGGTGATTCCTGTCGTATTCTATCGATGGTGTAGACATTCGTATTTGTAAATACAAATACGAATGTGCCATCTTTAGGAATACGAATTGTTGTATTTTCGGGATAGTAAATCCCGAAAATGCAAATGTGTAAAAAATAGGTGTATTTCTGCCTACGAATACACCTATTTTTTACGAATCCATATTAGTAAATTTCCCCCTATGGGTGAAATATAATAGGATGAGAGATTCAGAAAGTGAGAGATTTGGTAAGAAATCTCCAGTTTTTTTGAAAGTGGCAATCATTTACACTGCAAAAAAAAAAAAATTCAGTATAAATGATTGCCGCTTTAAAAAACTGGACATTTCTTACCAGATCTCTCATCTCCCCCCCCCATTTACTCACCATCTCCTTTATAGAACCATGGCTTTGGTAGGGTCAGTTTATTCCCTCATGTATTGGCTACTATTGATGGCAAATATAGAAATCATGTCATCCCTAGGCACAACAGTAATGGCTATCCTTCTGCCCAATTTTATTATTTTAATAGTTTGGTTATTAGCCTTTATTTGATGATTGTCAATGTAATATAATATTATATAATAGATAAACAAACAAACTGTGATTTTTGTATTATGTATACATATATGCTAAGCTTAGTCGGTGCATATCCTACCCATTTCAGCTCCAGTTAAGATGGTGTGTCGATTGACAACATTTTTGTAGTTACGGGTAAATTCCAGACCGACAGTATTAAAACAAGCATCCAAGTGGCATAAGGAATCCCTTAGCAAGTGGCATCCTTAGGCACGTTCCTCATATGCCTAATCGGAAATGTACCACTGGTGACTAATATAAGATAACTATTTATAACATATCTGTTGTCCACTTACTAAAAATGACATTGCGGCGGCGGCCTGACTCAGACACACTGCCAATGTTGGAGCAGTGATTTTATTGCTAATGCACATGCATCAAAGTCACACTGCGGGTGCGTCCCAATTGTGTCCGTATAGCGGGCCTAATACGTGTGTTTGTATGTGATAACTGGAGCGGAATTCTGGAAGAGTTCAAGGAATTGTGAAGCATATCCAGAGATGAACTGGAAGATGCTGGATACCTGAAAATAGGCTTGAAGGAAGTTTGTCCAGAATTGACCCGGCCGCGTAGCATGTAGACGCAGCCAAGAATGGGTCAGATGAAAAGGTAGCACCACCAGGTGGAGTTTAGCAACCAAGTGGTCAGGGGTCCACATAGGCTTCTGTGAATGCTGCTGGATGGACAGAGAAGCAGACTGGAAAATCTAATTTACCAAGAACCTCTGGCAAGCTTACTGCATGCAGAACACTTTGTACTGACAACCATGTCTCCAAGTAGCCCCTTTATGAACCCTGAGGGCGACTACCATTGGCTAACTTCAAATAGGAGTGGCAGTTGTGATTTTGGAGGCGCACATGGAGATGTTCCTGGGTGGTTACAGGGAAGGGTCTTATTGCACGCATGGAGATGGTCTCTTATGGGTGTGTAATGGGAGTGGTGCATCCAGAGCTTAAAGTGGTCCTGGAGAGGTGGGGGGACTCATTTCCCTATTCCACCTAATTAATCCCCCTCCCATCCTCCTATTAGACAGAGCCTTGGCCAGTGGTAGGGTTTTTGGCACCCCCCCTGCAAACTATAATGCTTTTCTGTTAGAATTACTGTGCAGCCAAACACACACACACACACACACACACACACACTTTAACCCCTGGTTGCGACCATGTCGGTAATAAGTGGTTTCCTACAGAGAGACTCACCAGCACACAGAGAAGATCATACTTGGACAGATAAACTGTGGCTTCCTGTATTCTTACTTAAACCATCTTTGGTGGCACCATTGGGGTTATTCTGATTCACTTGGAAAGGCACAATCACTCTATAATGGACAAAACCATGTGCACTGCAGGTGGGGCTGATGTAACATGTGCAGAGAAAGTTACATTTGGGTGGGGGTGTACTTCAAACTGATATCTATATTAGTGTAAAAATAAAGCAGCCAGTATTTACCCTGCACAGAAACAAAATAACTCACCCAAATCTAACTCTCTGCAAATGTTACATCAGCCCAACCTGCAGTGCACATGGTTTTGTCCAAGAGTGATTGTGCCTTTCCAAGTGAATCAGAACAATCCCCCAAATCCTGCAGTTTTCTGCCAACCTGATACTTATGTTAGTGTCCTCTGCTGGTGCACTTATGGTTATGTCCCCTGCACTTGTCCTCTATTATATTTAACTGTAAGTCGAATTTTGCTTATGTGCAAAATATCTGCTAAAAATGCTAGTGTCGCTCACATTTGTTATATAAATTCAAATACAAAATGTTATGTAAAAAGAGATTATATTTCCTATATAAGGTATACATTACAGGTGATTATAAATGTTTGCTTGCCAATTTGATCAAATGTAAATACAATAAAAACAAAATAATACAATATTTCTAAAATAAAGTATTAGATTTTTCTTTAAATATGAAGAATATCTGATCTATTTTAAGGGCTCAGGTGTGTCTCCAGATTTCATATGCAATTATTCTTCATCAATGTTATACTTGAGTCCACCCACAGGATGCAGTGTATTCGTTCAAATGGAATAATTAACCCTGCAGCTTTGATCTCCGGGAGTTCAGCAGAAAATGAGAAAACAGAGGGGATTTCAGGATTCCAGAGCATTACATCTATAAAATCTATCCTCCAGACAGAAGAAATGGCAGATCTTGTTATTTCACTACTGTGCCTTGTGTGTTTTGTCTACGTATGGTTCATATAAGCAGTATATAGGACTGAGAGGTATTGTATATGTATGAGCTCCTCTTTTGCTGCATGTAGTAACAGCATCAGGAGCTTTAAACCAAATTCTGACTAATTGTGATGAGTTTAAATGTATCCTGACAACTCCATACAGCTGTTGCTTTTAATTTGCTGGTGAAAACAGTGGGCCTAATTCATGTTGGTATGCAATGGCTGATGTTCACGCAAAGGAGTGACTCTTAGGAACTGCACATGTGCTGCGATTGCCCTCCATGGGTGTCAAGGTACTGCTGCGATCCCAGAGAGAATTTCATAGAGAAGGGACTGATTGGAAGTGACCGATTGAAGGTGTTAGCAGGGAATGGTTGGAAAAAGGCGTGTCATGACCGTTTTGGGGGCGTCTACCTGCCGTTGGCTACAAACTCGTACAGTATGTGCAAAAACTTTTCACCAGCTTCGCTAGTGTCCAGTCTCTGACGCCACACACCTACCCTTAACCTCGATGTTCCTTATTTCTACATGGAGATGGAACTGCCGCCATCTATGCAGCCGGCCGGTCTCGGCGCATGCATTTTACACACTCGTACGTCCTTTGTCATGAATGGGGAGCAGGGCCGGAGCTACCCTAGGCAGCTTTAGGGTGCCACTTAATTCAGCCCACCATTTAATTAAATTTATTTTTGTAGCACCCATGTTTCACCCAGCACCCCGAAACATATCCGTAGTTTTCAGCGGTCTGGACAGAGAGAGGGAGAGGAGGAGGCAGTGGGCGGCCATGCTAGGAGAGAGAGGAAAGGAATAATACCTGGACTGCATCAATCTGCGGCTGTTCGCCCGCCCGCCATCCCGCCCGCCTCTTAGCAGCAGCAGCTCCTCCATTGTCAATCCCGCCCATCCATCTCTTAGCAGTGCAGCGTCCTTTATACCGGCCGCTCGCCCCTTGGCAGCAGTAGTGCTGATGTCATCAGTCCCACCAGCCCGTTCCTGGCTTAGCAGCAGCATCCTCATTTATACTGTGTGATCACCCTAAGCAGCAGCGCCGCTGTCCCATCCCTTAGCAGCAGCAGCATCAATCCTGCCATTGGTGCTATGGAGCTGACGGAAGTAACAGAGCCCCAGCAACAGGGTGGTAAAAATGCTACACCCAACCCAGCCCCAAGGCTCAGTGGGGGTCCCAATGTTCTGACAGGCAGACTATTCCAGTAAGTATATAATTGTAAGTTTTACAATATCCATGCAGGCCACCCTCTAAAATTGGCAAAAGTTACCCCCTCCCCATATCATACTCATCACCTGTTATGGTCCATGCCATGCAGCAATATGAATGATGCTGTCATGTCACTCATGCAAAGTGCTGGTTCTCCCTTGTTCTGTCCTTGCATTGGCACTGCCACCATGGTGCCGAAGTGCAGGGTGCCCCAAAGATATCAGTCTATCAGGCCTGTGAAAGGGGGGGGGGGGTGCAGCTGGCAACAGTTTTGCCTAGGGTGCCACAAAACCTTGCACCGGCCCTGATGGGGAGAGTGAGCGTCTCTCATGCATGTGCGCCACGTTCTCGGTGAGCCTCGGCAAATGGTGTGCTGAGAGCGGGATAGGATGGCATCTACATCTGTATAGGCAGCAAATGTGTACGCAATTGCCAATGAGTTTGTGATGGCACCTCTAGCCATCTAATTTCACTCCTAGGCAGCAGCTTCAGTTGCTACCATTAATAGTTCAGTAGCCATAGTTGCCTACCTTCACCAGAGCCGGCACTAGGCATAAGCAACCTGTTACAGATGTGGGAATTGACGGTCTCGTGTGAGGATCAGGAACTACTGCTGACTCAGGAGTTGGTGGTTTGAAACGGGCAGGTTTAATGATAGATCTCTGCCTAAAAAAAATTGTACTTGCACAAATAATGTCTTTGATGTAATCAACTGAAACTTCAACTGCGAATGGTTTTCCCCCTGTGTGCTTGGCTGCAGAGTGATCTGCAGCCGTGCAGCACCTTGATCAGGTCTGAATCAGACCCAAAGTCGACTGATGTGCGTATGATATCTGTGTCTTTGTACAAAAGCACTGAATCTGAGAAACCTCCAATGAGCATCTTAACACAAATCTTGGTGCATAGGTAAACGCAGGTGGGGGAGGGGGGGTTGGGGGTTCTGGTTGCCCGGAAACACCCCCTCCTCTTGGCCTTAAATTATGACAATAGCACTGGTATATAATATGATCAATAGAGCTGCCACCACATCATGTAGTGTAAGGGAAAGAGCAGAGCTGCTGCACATGCCCAGTGTACCAACTTTTTGTATGTGTGGATCTGAGCCTTCAAACATCTCAATGGACCAGAGAGTAGCTGCCAGGAGGAACAGACAGGAGCTTTACCATGAAGTGGGAGATTGTGGGAGAAAGTGCAGTACTGGCTCTATTATGTTTGTGTATTTATTTATTATATGTTAAAACTTTTCCTGACCACTTATCTTATTTACATTTTTGAAACAGTATATACCAGTGTTTTGCAACCACTATACCGTGGCTCCCTAGTGCGCCTTGAGCTGTTCTCAAGTGTGCCCCCAGATCTAGAGATGCCCAAACCAGTCACCACCAGTTCAACTGTTATTTACTGGTCTCTTCTTTTCATGTAAAGGGCCAATGAATGAATGAACCAGTGTGATTTTTTTTCTTTTATATGAGGCCCTGTGTGGGCCAATGTGTTTTTTCCTGTGGGGATCTCATGGTGTGCCTTGGCAATTTTAAAATCTTATTTAGTGTGCCGCAAGGTAAAAAGGTTGAAAATTACTGGTCTGTACTATAGACCATCTGTACTGTTATATATTAATACTGTATTCCATACAGTATCCATTGTATAAAAAATACCAATTTTCCAGACTCTTAAACTTACTCCAATGCGCTGCAGAGTGGGAGATTTTGGATTACATTTGGAAACCCCCCTCTAAAAATCCTGTGTTTGACACTGGCGGCTGATCCATTTCCATATTTTCGCACAGCTGCTGCATAATAACTTGCATTTGCATACATCATTGAATCAGGGCCTACACCCACAGGAGATCACAACAGGAGATATAGTGAACAGAGAGCTGGATTCTGAGTCACATGCAGTGTTGTTATCACATGTAAACATGACAATGGTGCACACTGGTTACCTGGGCAACTGTGTGCCACCATGTGCAGTGCTGCAGCTCTCCAGGAATGACGTGCGCTTATTTGGCATAACAGGGAGGACATCCCGTCTGCTGACATACTGTAGCCTTTCATCACCAGCCTCAGCTTCCAAGGACCAACCGGGGATACTGGCGGAAGTGTGTGCGGGTAATGACACCGGTTGCCCCCAGGTGCAGAGGAGGTGAGGAACCTGGGGTACGCAGCTACAGTACACAGCCACCGCCGCCTACTACTACTGAGTGACAGCAAACTGTGTATTTGTACAGGACAGCAGGTATTTTTCAGTGCGCACTGAGGGGCAGATTTATTAAGCTTGGAGAACAGATAAACTGGAGATAAAGCGGAGAAAAGGTAAAAGGAGATAATGCACCAGCCAATCAACTCCCAACTGTCTTTTTCAAACACAGCTGATTGGCTGATCTTTACCTTTTCTCTGCTTTATCTCCAGTTTATCTCTTCTCCAAGCTTAATAAATCTGCCCCTGAGACTGCTGGCTCCCCCAAGCCCCAGCTGGGGCTGCCACAACATATTTACGCCACTGGGGAGTGGCTATGCCAATATGGGCATGTCGCGGAGGTGTCACTGTAAGCGGCTGCATCCAAACATGTCTAGCTGCTCACGCAGGAGGCCATGGAGAAACTGTAGCTGCAATAGGGCTGGAGCACGTTCCGATGATGATAAGATTGGGACAGAACTGGGCAACTGCAAGTTCAATTGGCATAAGACACAGGCACGGCTGCGACAAAAGACACGGCCACATCTGCGACAAGACACGGCCACATCTGCATGTGACTCACAATAAGTCCCAGAATAAGCCAAATATTGGTTTTGCTTTTTTTCCTCATTAAATTCCCAGAAAAACAACATGTGCAGAGAGAGTTAGATTTGGGTGAATTATTTTGTTACTGTGCAGGGGAAATACTGACTGCTTTATTTTTACACTGCAATTTAGATTTCAGTTTGAACACACCTCACCCAAACCTAACTCTCTCTGCACATGTTACATCTGCCCCACCTGCAGTGCAGCATGGTTTTGCCCATTGAGAAAGATTTAGAATTTGCAATCAGTTCTGAATCAAGTCCATTGTACACAAATGGGAGAAATTGCTATGGGCAACCAATCAGAATTGACTTCTTATTTATTTAGCACCTTCCAGAAGATAACAGATATTGGGGCAGACAGGGGCCCCATAGCAAAAGGTCGTAAGGGCCCCCTATTTAGCAGCTGATAAATGTCTGTAAAAACATATTACTTACAAAGTAAAGATGGGCCCCATAGCAGCTGCACCCCTTGCGCCTATGGTAGTTATGTCCTTGGTGTGATAAAATGGAGACTGATAAACAGCCAGCCAATCACCTCCTAACTGCAGGCTGTGTTTGAAAAATGTCAGGCAGGAGCTGATTGGTTGGTTGTTTATCACTCTCCATTGTATCACTTTTAGTGCATCTGGCCCTTAGGGCCTTATTTTAGTTCACTCTTTCTGATAAAAATCCTTCTTAGATGGACAAAACCATGTGCACTGCAGGGGGCAGATATAAAATGTGCAGAGAGAATTGATTTGGGTGAATTATTTTGTTTCTGTGCAGGGTAAATACTGGCTGCTTTATTTTTACACTGCAATATAGATCTCACTTTAAAGTAAGACCCCACCCAAATCTAATTCTCTCTGCCCCACCTGCAGTGCACATGGTTTTGTCCATCTAAGTAGGATTTTGTCAGAAAGAGTGAACTAGAATAAGGCCCTTAGTGTCTGAAACCATGGCGATAACCATACTGGTGAGCCCCTACATTATAACAGCACAGGTTCCTAGGAAACACCATTTACATGGCAGGTTACTTTGCGTATGGCTTTCTCCACATTTAGCTAAAAATTAACTATGTCCTAGTGTAGAAGATGCAATGTGCAGTGAATTGCAGTAACAATTACAATATCTCAGCCTACAAGGCATGGCTACTTATATAATTGACTTGGGGCTAGTTTCTGTGATTGGGGCATAGGGCAAACAGGCTCCAATGACTAAATTGATGCCAGGTCCTCTAAGGAAAATATAATTGTAATTATAGTTAGTTTTTAACTTTGTGAAGAGACCTTTTAAGGCTTTGCAGCTCTGCGGCTTTTTGGAATAAGCCCTCAAGTCAACCTATTGCTATTTTCCTTTGAAACTCGTCAGCCTTTATTTATTATTTATTTTATTTACAGTTTCTTATATGGCGCAGCAGATTTCGTTGCGCTTTACAATAGTAGACAGTGATAAAACAAACTGGGTAACAACAGACAGACTTAGAGATAGGAGAGCCCTGCTGCAAGCTTTTTTTCTGATGGTCGCTTTTATCAACATTCAATGGCTTTCATCAGGCTGCTCCCACCCTATGGAATGCCCTTCCACGCACAATAAGACTCTCCTCTAGCCTCCAAACTTTCAAGCGTTCCCTGAAAACTCACCTCTTCAGGCAAGCCTATCATATTTCAGTTCTACACGCATAACCCTCTGAGGCACTTATGTATCATATAGCTTTTCTTCTGGACTTGTAACTTGGTGGGACTGCTATGCTATTACTGGTGCCTGTCCTTGTGTTTCCCTCCTATATCCCTATAGATTGTAAGCTTGCAGCAGGGCCCTCTTACCTCCAAGTCTGTACTATTGTAAAGCGCAATGGAATCTGCTGCGCTATATAAGAAACTGCAGATAAATAATAAAATAAGCAAAAACCACACGTTCCTCACGAGCTTAAACTATATGTTTATACTTCCTTTCTATATAAGGATAGATATCCTGTTTTAAAGTGTTATTAAACATGTTTATTGTATTGAGAATATAGCTTTCTATTCACTTCAGTGGGGTATGGGTCATAGGGTCGACCACTGATGGTCAATATGACTTCGGTTGACACATTAAATAGGTTGACGTGGCTAAAGTTGACAGGTTTGGAAGGTCGACACAAGCAGTAGTTCGACAATGGCTAGGTCGACAGTCAAAAGGTTGACATAGGTTCACATGTTTTTTGTCCCTAATGTTGACACGGTCGATATGGACACTGTCACCGTGCACCACTGCGCTCGCCAGGCTTCCGGCACTATTATATTCTCTCTTCACGCCCTATTGGATTTTAGGGCATGAAACCCCACCTGTCGGCTCAGAAAAAGTGAGTATCTCATGCAGGGGCGTAACTAACTATTTAGCGCCCCCCCGCCGCACGTTTGTTCGGCGCCCCCCCCCCCCACACACACACCTAACCTGCCCCCCCTTCTTACCCACGGTCTGCGTCTCACCCGGCTCTCTGTCGGGACATTCCTGACGTCACGGTCCCGGCCGGCTCCTGCTGCTACAATGAAAACGGACTTAGAAAATGGCTGCCCCCATACTGCAGACAAAAAACTGTCTGCAGTATGGGGGCAGCCATTTTCTAATTGTCAGTTTTCATTGCAGCAGGAGCCGGCCGGGACGTGACGTCAGGAAGGTCCCGACAGAGAGCCGGGCGAGACGCAGACCGCGGGTAACTATAGCCCCGCAGCCCCCCCCCCCCCCCCCGGCGGCGCCCCCAATTTCTCTGCGCCCCCCCGCCACCGCGGGGGCTGCGGAGCTATAGTTACGCCACTGATCTCATGTGAACCATTTGACTGCCGACCTAGCCACTGTCAACCTAATGATTATGGTGATCTTCCAACCCTGTCGACCTTAGCAATGTCAACCTACTTGTGCATATCTTGTGGATCCATTGTCGGGTGTGTACCAGCCATGTGTCTTTGAATGAGCAGTTCACAGATATATGACGTTGGCTGTGCAGCCCAGTCTATAGCCCTACAACAAACAAAAACAAATCTCTAATTGCAATCTCTCATTCTGAACCACTACCCAGCCTTTTTTTTGCTTAAGCAAATTTGCTTAGCAAAATCGCTTAGCACAAATCTCTGCATGTGTATGTGCTCCCCATGGGAGATCTGGACTCAGGGAAATCGCCTACCCTAAATAGCTTATCAAAATTGCTTAGCACACATCTCTACATGTGTATGTACACAGATTTTGACTGCATGCACTGATTAGTTAGCAGGCGATAGCGACTTGCGAGACCCTGCATCGTAATCGCTCAGGGTATACACACGGAGACATCTGTGCTTACTTTCTAAGCAATCTAGTCAGAAAAAAAATCGCTCTGTGTGTATACCCGTTAAGCCTGTAACTCTGGTGACACTCTTTTTAATACATCTCAGTGCCAAGGCATCCTGCATTGCCATGATAAGCTGATGTCAGATCAGCGATAAGTGACTTTATAATGCAATGCATCCAGAAAGTATTTACAGCACTTCATTTTTTCTACATGTTGTTAAATTACAGGCTTATTCCAAAAATGTAATAAATTATTTTTTTCCCTTCAAATTTTAAATACAATACCCCATACTGACAATGTGAAAAAAATGATTTTTGATAATAAAAAAAAACAACCCTAATAAATCACATGTTCATAAGTATTCAGCACCTATGCTCAATACTTTGTTGATGCAGCAATTACAGCCTCAAGTCATTTTGAATATGATGCCACAAACTTGGCGGTGTGGTATAGGGGTCCGACAGTCATTATCCCGATGTCGGGATCCCGACTGGCCGGACCCAGACAGCATGGCGAGCGCAACAAAGCCGCCTTGCTGGCTCGCTGCACTCGCCACACTGCGGGCACGGTGGCTCGACACCTATTCTATTCTCCATCTATGGGGGTCGTGGACCCCCACGAGGGAAAATAGCCGGCGGGAACCCGGCTGTCTGTGTTTTGACAGTCGGGATCCCGACGCCGGGTGAATGCCTGTCGGGACCCCGTCTGGCACCCTACTTGGCACACCTATCTTTGGGCAGTTTTGCCCATACCTCTTTGCAGCACCTCTCAAGCTCCAGCAGGTTGGATGGGAAACGTTGTTGCACAGCCATTATCAGATCTCTCCAGAGATGTTCAATCGGATTCAAGTCTGGGCTCTGTCTGGGCCACTCAAAGACATTCACAGAGTTGTCCTGAAACCACTCCTTTGGTATCTTGACTGTGTGCTTCGTTGTCCAGCTGAAAGATGAACTGTCACCCCATCTGATGTCAAGAGCGCTATGGAGCAGGTTTATGTCTCTGTACATTGCTGCATTTATCTTTTCCTGTACTCTGACTAGTCTCCCAGTTCCTGCCACTGAAATATATGCGCAGAGCATGGTGCCGCCACCGCCATGCTTAACTGTAGGGATGGTATTGTCCTGGTGATGAGCGGTACTTGGTTTCCTCCAAATGTGATGCCTGGCATTCATGCCAAAGAGTTCAATCCTTGTCTCATCAGAGAATTTTTTTTCCTCATGGTCTGGGAGTCCTTCAGGTGCATTTTGGCAAACTCCAGGTGGGCTGCCCTGTGCTTTTTACTAAGGAGTGTCTTCTGTCTTGCCACTCTGCCATACAGGCCTGATTGGCAGATTGCTGCAGACATGGTTGTCCTGGAAGGTTCTCCTCGCTGCAAAGAGGAATGCTGTAACTGTGACAGAGTGACCATCGGGTTCTTAATCACCTCCCTTTTCTAATTCCCTTCTCCCCCGATCGCTCAGTTTAGACTGCTGGCCAGCTCTAGGAAGTGTCCTGGTGGTTCCGAACTACTATTTACAGATAATAGAGGCCACTGTGCTCACTGGGACCATCAAAAGCAGCAGTTAGTTTTCTGTACCCTTCCCCAGATTTGTGCCTCAAGACAATCCTGTCTCGGAGGTCTACAGACAATTCCTTTGACCTCATGCTTGGTTTGTGCTCTGACATTCCACGGTCAGGTGTGGGACCTTATATAGACAGGTGTGTGCCTTTCCAGATCATGTCCAATCAGCTGAATATTCCACTGGTGGACTCCAATAAAGCTGTGGGAACTTCTCAAGGATGATCAGTGGAAACAGAATGAACCTAAGGTCAATTTTCAGCTTCCTGTGAATACTTATGTACATGTGATTTATTAGTTTTCTATTCTTAATAAATTTGCAAAAATCTCCCAAACACTTTTTCCACGTTGTCGTAACGGGGTATTGTGTGTAGAATGCTGAGGGGGAAAAAAAATAATTGACTCCATTTTGCATTAAGGCTGTAACATAACAAAATGTGGAAAAAGTGAAGCGCTGTGAATACTTTCTGGATGCACTGTACATCAACCCTTATAAATAGTAGAGGACATAACAGGTGTTGGAGGGACAAATAATCCTGGGAATTTAACACATCCTCATACAGGCCTGGGCCTACGGTGCTCTGCATTTCATCAGCTATATAAAAGCGTGCACCCGTGTATACAGCTGTACAGCTGTGACTATTGCATGAAATCCATGCATGCTCATTTGTCATGTTAGATCATGGCTAGCAGTAGATTCAGGCATCAGCCATACAGTATGACAGCTGTGGGTGGAACATTGATATAATAACAGAGGAGCTGTGCTTGTGGCCTCTCATGAGAGGTGAGTGCAGGAATGGGGGTGTGTGTGGAGCCTGCACTCCCCTCCCTGTGTCAGCACTCCCCCCACCTCTCTCTCTCTCTCTCTCTCTTTCCTCTCTCCCTCCCTCTCTCTCTCACTTCCTGACTCTGCCACATTTCTTTTGTTTTGAAAGAGGGCGTGACGTCACCAGCAGCCGCCTATAACACAGGGACTCCCAGGCAGCCGAGGTCACAAGGTTCAGTGGGCCACGCCCATCCGCACCGGGTCCACGCCCACCGCGGCTTCCGCACATCGCTGCGTCCGCCTCCCTTTCCTATCAGCAGCCGCGCCACCCCCCGGTCACGTCCGACTTCAAAAGGCGACAGAAGACAACTTCAAAGTGAAGCCCGACCTCTCCTTACCCCGGCCCCTCCCACTCCCGTTCTTCTGTGTCCCAGACCTGTGCCGGCCTCTCTCCTCTATCTATAGGTCTTCGATAGGTATTGATTTGCATAGCCACGCCTGCCTGCGTGACGTCGCGATATTTACTCTGATTCTCAGGTCTCCGTCTTTGGTTGGCAGAGTCCGCTGTGGGCAGGCGTGGCCACAGTGACAAGTGGGCGTTTGAGAGGGGGGAGTGAACTGTTGCTGGCTCCTCCCCTGGTTTATAACGGACGGCCACTTCCGCTGGCGGCTCAGAAGCGGTGCGATCATGGCGGAGCGCGGTCAGCAGCCACCCGCTAAACGGCTCTGCTGCAGACCAGGCTTCGGCTCGGCTTGCAGGCCGGGTCAGCGGGCAGGCGGAGCCCAGTGCGGGGCCGGCGGCTCTGCCCATGGCCTGTCAGGGAAGACCCAGAATCCGGAGTCCCTGCTGGACATCGCGGCCCGCAAGGTGGCGGAGAAGTGGCCCTTCCAGCGGGTGGAGGAGCGCTTCGAGAGGATCCCGGAGCCCGTGCAGCGCCGCATCGTCTACTGGTCCTTCCCCCGGAGCGAGAGGGAGATCTGCATGTACTCGTCCTTTAACACGGGAGGGGAGGACGGGGCTGCTCCGGGCGGGGTGACGGCCGCGGGGGTTACGGCCGGGGGCGCGGCAGGGGCGGCCTCCGTAGCGGCCACAGCGGCTGTGGCTGCGGTGGCCGCGGCAGCAGTGTCAGCTGGGGAGAGCAGCGACGAAAACCGGCTTCCCTTCCGACGCGGCATCGCTCTGCTGGAGGGCGGCTGCGTGGACAATGTCCTGCAAGTGGGTGAGTCCCCCCCCTTTCAAATACAGTCTTTGAGATTCCCCTTTGCTGGGGGTCCCCTCTTTCTTTTCCACCCCAGTATGTGTCATCCCCCTCCATCCTGCCTGATCCCCCTTTTATGGGGGTTGTCCCCTTTTATGATTACCACCCCCCCCCCCCCCTCACCCCAATATGTCACCCCCCCTCCACACATGACAGGGGAGGTAATGTATGCTGAGAACAAAGAGAGGAATTTAAAGGGCAGCACACAAGGAGGGGGTTTAAATCTGCAGACACACAATGTGCTGCATACTCAAGTGTGTGTGTGTTTCCTGTGCCTGAGATGTGCTGTGTGTTATTGTGCTTGTGGCTTCCCCTTGTGTCAGTGCTGGGGACAGCCTGCTGTATGTATTGTGTGTGCGTGTATACAGTATGTCTGTGTGTGTGTCTATGCATACATGTATGCGTGTGTATGTATGTGTATATATATATATATATTCTGCACAGCCAATCCCTTTATGTTCCTCATTCCATAGCTGATTCCTTCTGATACAAGGGACACTCATCCCCCCCTCCCCTGACCAGAGGCCTTTCCCATCTTATTTATCCCGGTCACAGAGGTTGTCTTGTCTCAGGACTGTGCTCACTAATTGCCTGGAGCTGTCTTTTGGATTTGGGTGTCTGGGAGAAAGAAGAGGTCACACCTCCTGGTGGGCTGTGCTGGCTGATTGCTTGGAGGTGCATGACAGGATTGTGTGTGTGTGTGTGTGTGAAGGGGGGGCTGGGGCTGGATCACACACCCCTGGGCTGTGCTGCGGCTGCATTGTGCCAGGCAGCTCAGAATGGAGCTGTTTCTTGTCAGGACAAGGGAGTGGAGTGAAAACAATATCCACCTTTCATGTGCGCTCCCCCCACCTCCGCCTTTATCCCATTTTCTATTTGTATTGCTCCATACCATCTTATTGTGGAGGTTTTAGTGACACCCCCCTCTTTTTTTAAATCAACTTTTGTTGCTGGTTTAGACAAGCAATAAAGGGCTGTCCAAACCTGTCTTGCATAGAGATTATTCTTCCCCCACCCGTTGTCTGCCCCATGAATTTGGGGTCTGAACCATGTTATGTTTCAGTGGTTGCCTCCTATCATGGTGCTTGGAATGGCTGCAGTGAGATACAATATTGACCGTCAACAGGAAAAATGATATTACATTTTTTTTTCCAGGCGCACCCCCCCCCCCTCTCCTATTGGACAATTGTGCATATTAAATAGCTGTCAGGCATTCATCATTTTTTTTTTTTCCTTTCTGGTTTTAATGTTTGAGTCTTCAGTTCCCCTGTTACCCCTCAAAAGGAAGCCAAACAAAGACAGCTCTTTATATATTTTCCTTTCAGTGCTTGTTAAATAGAGCAGCCCTGACAAAGCTGTCCAGGCTTCGGACTTAAAGCTGTAGTGTGCTGTTTTTCTGGAAGGATGTTGGCTGCCTGGAATTGGGTTCCTGTTTATTTATATTCTTAGTTATGCTACACTCCCTGCTCTGACATGTTCACGATCCTTATCGTTAACATTTACTTATGTAGCGCCGATTTCTCTGTTGCGCTTTACGGTTTTTGCTTTTGTTTTATTACAATTATTTTTTATTGTGCTTTTTGTTACGTTTTGGATTTTTTTTTTTCCCCATCTTAATTGTAAACCTTTTTTTTTTTCTTATACTCAGAGCCATCATTGCTGGCCACCCATGTTTTGCACCAAATTCTTTTTTTTGTTTGTGTGTGGAAATGTTAAAAATAAAAATTAGTGAAACATTTGTGGTTTGTGTCAGGCCTGGACCCACCTCTTGTGTTGGCATGGGTGAGGAGTTTTTGTCTGTACCTGACTTTGCATATGGGGGATGACAGGAACGCACACAGGGAAGGGAGTTTTTGGCTGCTTGCATTTAAGCTAGGAATTCATTGTAAAAATAAAGCCAGGGGGCAATAAATAAAAGATGCAATCTTCTGGAGACAGATGTACAAGCCAGTGATTCATGGGTTTTCAGCAGGGGGAGGCGAGGTCAGCTTTTTTTTTTTTTTTTTTTTATAGAGATTATAAACTTTACTTTCCTGCAGTCGTTGAGGCGGTGATGTATGATTAGGGTAGAGCAAGTTTTTTTTTTTTCTTTCAGTCAGACTTGTTTAATAGAAATATACAGTTCTGTCTGTTACTGTTGCCTCTCGCACGCTACTGCGTACAGACATTGCAGGCTGTGGCCGGTATAGGTTGGATTTGTGTGTGTGTGTGTGTCCATGTAGCAGACAAATCAAAATGGCAGCTCTGTGTTTACATTCATTTCTTCTAATCCCATAGCCTTAATCCCTACGGCATCTGTGTGTGAATGAAGTCAGTTAAGTTCATGTGTAAGGGTTTCTCTGTGATTAAAAAAAAAAAAATAGTTTGTTTAAAGGGTGGAATTTTTACAGCCTAGGCCTGTGGAGTGGTTATCTTCAGGGTAACGTTGATGTTATATGCTCATGGTGGGGATGGTAAATACACTTTGGTAACAAACACGACTGCTGTACTGTGTGAGTTTGTCACTCACACATGTCTGCCTGTAAGGACAAGCAGAACATTAATTACTTTATCTGGCTGGGCTGGTTTGTAGTTGGCCATGTATCCGTTTATCGGATAATACCCCAGGCAAGTACTTTGCGGTTCAGCAAAGCTTGCCGTAGCGGTGGGCAACCGAATGACCATCCGTTACTTGTGCCTGTGGCTCTCTAGTGCTTCACGGATGATGTTTGGCCCTGCTGGGTCACCATTTCCTGTTTCAGACATCTCATTTCTAATTAGTGTTGATATGTATAAGATTGTAAAGGCTGCCGTCATGTACCCCGGCTGGCTGATTTGTGGTTGTTAATACAGTGAATTCATGCTTGGATGCACTTGGTTTAGCCAATTTCCTTTCCTGTCACGTATAAGGGTGTGCCTATATTTGGTTATCAGTTAGTACACGTAGAAGTACAGTGACAGATGAGGCTGTGCAGTATTTTCCTTCTTGCAGGGTCCTCCCATGTTCCGATAATGCAATGTAAACATTTGGAGGCTAATGTCTGACCAGTGGCCCCATTAGAATATTGCAGTTGTTAATATTAGGTTTTGATTTTCATTCTTCGTAACAGACATCCTTGTGTGCAGTATATATACAGACCATGTTTATGAATTAGTCTGTTGTAAACGAAGATGTCTATCTGCAGTTTCCATCAATGCTCTTCTGTACGGGTCATTATGTTATATGGATAAGTGCTGTAATGTAGATTAGCTCATTGGTAAAGGTGGCCATACACACGCAGATTTATCTGCAGATCTGTCTGGTTGGAACAAAAACATGGTTATGGATGAGAGCAAATGAGAGTTGACCATTTGCTTGGAAATGCTGGAAAACTGGCAAACTGTCACTCATCCATAACCATGTTTTTGTTCCAACCAGCCAGATCTGAAGATAAATCTTACTAGTGTATTGGCACCTTTAGACTGGGGGCCAGATTCTCTAAGCTTCAAAAGTGATAAAATGGAGAGTGATAAACAGCCAGCCAATCAGTTCCTACCTGCCATGTCACAGACTGTGTTTGAAAAATATCAGGCAGGAGCTGGTTGTTTATCACTCTCCATTTTAGCATTTTTGAAGCTTAGAGAATCTGGCCCTGGGAATGGCCAGCTTCTTAAGTCACGAGGGAATATTGGTTGAATCATGTGGCCCTTTGTTGGTTCTAGCAAATTGGGCAGCGATGGTGGCATTGACTATAGAAACCAATACACCTTCCACCTACTAATCTGCGTAAGAACAATGATCTTGTTGCCACTAGCTGATTTTTCCAGTTTTCATTAATATCCATAAATGCATCTTTGTAACCTCTGTAAAAAATGCACATAGCACTTATTTCTCAGGTTTCATACTTCACCTATAATTTGCTGCTTTGACTGGAGTGGTATATAATAAACTTGGAATTACAATGTTGCATTCAAAGGGGGAATTTTTTTTTTTTTTTTTTGATTGACCGCTATCTGGGGGCAATTCAGTTGTTTTTTCGTGCCCATTTGCCAGTCTAAACTGATGAGAAGATCTTGACTTGTTTCAGTTTTTTTTAGGGGGGTGCTGGGGGCAAAGGCACCAGGTTAACCACATGAGACTGCTAAACCAGTCTACAGTTTTGGGTGCAACAAAGAAAATGCTGCTTGGGTGCCCAAATAATGGACTTTTCTTCAATTTCTGCTCGCCACCTCAGGACAATTAAATGGATGCCTGTGGAACTCACTTGAGATTGGAGAAACAATTTACTAGCTTTGTTGGGTGTTCAAAAGGCAATTTAATTTTCCACTTTAATTGTTGCTTTGATAGGGTGCCCATTTTTGCTTGCACCACCTTGAGATGGCAAGAAGAAATCGGCAAATCGTTTACTTTTTGGTT
The DNA here is from genome assembly GCF_055691185.1 of Crinia signifera. NCBI lineage: Eukaryota > Metazoa > Chordata > Amphibia > Anura > Myobatrachidae > Crinia > Crinia signifera. The sequence continues at coordinate 435,861,331 of NC_139217.1, read as the reverse complement.
GCCTAAATGGCATTTTACTAATAGATGGGTTAGCTGCTTTATGTGAAAAGCTGAAATAATATAATATCGCCCTGTCCCTTTTGTCTGGTGATCAGTGCCAGAGGATGCGCAAAAGCAATTGAATTGCTACCGTTTTTCATATTCCGAATCATTGTGGATGGAAATGTTCTCAAAGCTGAAACTTGTGATGGCTCATAGCTCCACGTAATTGTGTACAATGTTTCCCTCATGTCTTGTGCTGGGAATAGTAATATACAGCTGGTAAGCAGGTAGCCACACAGATCATTGATCCCTGTGACCGGCACAAAATAAGTGTGCCATATTCTCATTATGTTTACATTCATGGCAAGCCCTTAATAAAAACTTAAATGTTGCGTTTTGGTCAGCTACTCAAATAGTTTTGATGCAGGTTTTTGCCAATTGGCAACTATTTATAACTCCTTTGCATAGTAGTTTAGTAGGAATAATACCTGACTTAACCATATGAGCAGCTCTTGCAGAACGTAATGGTATGCATAAGAACAAAGTAATTGAGACCGAAAACGAATACGGTTGTAGACTCCAAAAACTATTTGTCCAGTTTGTGCACTTCAGATTCAGGAGGTGATTTCCAAAACGTGCACATTTTCTCCATTGAATGGCTGCCGCCTGCTTAAATCCTGTCAGAAGATGAGTCAGGATGGTCACAGATCCTGAGTCATGTGGGGGGGGGAGGGAGTCATAACTCTTGTAGGCCTCAGCTGTTGCTGTCCAGGAAAATTTTGTTTTAAAGCCAGAGATCCAGTACTGATTCAGTGAGTAGATGATTGTCCTGAAACACATGCGAAGCTATGAAGGGTATAATTATATGGTTTATCCAACTGTTCCACAACTGCAAAGTATTAATGCTAATAAGGCGCTGGTGATGTTACCTCACTGCTCCTCTGAGTGACTTATGATGTTGCCCGAAATTGCACTGTGCACACATATGCTGTTGCTGTGAGTTTACCAGTAAATAGACAAGAGGTGAGATGTACTAAGCCTTGAAAAGTGATAAATGGAGAGTGATAACCACCAACCAATCGGCTCCCACTTGTCATTTTTCAAATACAGCCTGTGACATGGCAGGTAGGAGCTGATTGGCTGGCTTTTTATCACTCTCCATTTTATGACCTTTGAAAGCTTAGTGCATCTGGCCCAAGGTGAAAACACTTTCACGCCTGTGCCAGCGCAGCCTAGATTGTAAAACTGGCTAAAAAAAAATAATTTTTATCCCCCCCACACACATACACACATATATATATATATATATATATATATATATATATATATATATATATATATATATATATATATATATATATATATATATATATATATATATATATATATATATATATATATATATATATATAAGCGAGGATGGGAATGCACTCCTCTCGCCAAACAACTTGCCCGGTGCCTTCCCTGGATACTCCTGGCGTGGAGACCAAATGTAGAGAGATGCGTGGGCGGCACTCGGAATAAACAACTCACACTTGAGGCGGGTGTATCATCAACGTTTCGAGACTCTTTATTTAATGTCTCGTCATCAGGATATATCCTGATGACGAGACATTAAATAAAGAGTCTCGAAACGTTGATACACCCGCCTCAAGTGTGAGTTGTTTATTCCGAGTGCCGCCCACGCATCTCTCTCTCAATATATATATATATATATATATATATATATATATATATATATATATATATATATATATATATATATATATATATATATATATATATATAAATTCCAGAAAGTTCCGCACCTATCACAAAAGAGTCACCACGGCGGTGCTCACTCCAAGGATGGATATCCAAACAATAAAGAGCAAAAAGAAGAGGGCACTCACCAATCGTTGAATGTTACATTCAACGATTGGTGAGTGCCCTCTTCTTTTTGCTCTATATATATATATATATATATATATATATATATATATATATATATATATATATATATATATATATATATATATATATATATATATATATATATATATATATACATACATACATACATACATACATACATACATACATACATACATACATACATACATACATACATACATACATACATATACACATATATACATATACACATATATACATACATACATATACACATATATATATATATATATATACACCCACATATATACATGTATACATACACACATATGTATACACACACACACACTCTATTACACTCTCTCTTTAAATCCCCACTGCATGTGTATACATGCAAGATATTTATTTCCATGAGTTCTTTATTTAGCTGGCTATAGTGTGACTAGCTGCACTGAGGCTGCTAAACCAATTTGCTTTTAGATAAGGCAAAGTCATATTTGTTGTGTATTGGATTGTGTTTCTATCCGGTTGTGTTTCCCAGGCTATGAGAAGTCTTCCAGTGCACTTTTAGTGACCTTTTTGCAAATATGCTTTCGCCTCCTCATCGCTTTCATACTCTGCTGGCCAAAAATACAGCGTTATCTTCAGCCTTGAGAGAGGTCCTGGTACTCACTGGAGATCAATGCATTCCCCTCGCTCTGTGATTTCAAGGCCTAGTGATTAATGACAGGACCACTGAGGCTCCTGGCTCCATTATGGCTCCGTGTCTTGCACACTTGTGAGACTGGTGCCGTTTCTAACAACCACACTTCAGTTCTTTTGTATCACAAATACTCCTCTCATCTTCAAGGCTGTTATAAAGGTCATCCCCTGCCCCCCTTGTAACTTTCAGCTGCTAGTTTCACATTGATCTAATGTATCACCACTATTCTCGCCCTTAATTTGGATTAAATATTGCCTTCCTGTAATTGGTTTATGTATTGCCGTCTGTGCATTATTTGTGTTAAAATTCAGAAAGAAACTTTTGTAGTTCTTAACCCTTTGAGTGACAACGTTGCTGGAAGAGTTCCTCAAAATATCCGCTAAAAACAGCCACCGTCGCTCACAGGGATTGTTCTTTTAGTATAAATAAATACAAATACAGCCAAGTCAATTAATTGGAGTTTAATTAAATCAGGGTTGCCAACCCTCCCGGAATGGCCGGGAGGATCCCGTAAATCGGGTCCTCCTCCCGGTCCTCCGGAAAGGTGGGCAACCCTCCCGGATTCCGTCGGTCCCCTCCCCCCCTCATGTACCTGGTGGCGGAAGCTTTAAATTGCCGCGATTCAAGGTTTTTTTTTGCCGGAAGGGGGCAGGGCTATATATGCAAATTGTGTGCATTTAGCCCCACCCCTTCATTGGAGACCCGCATATTGCGGTATTTGCATTACTGGGGGCAGGGACTGATGAGGTCTCCATCAGGCCCCGCCCCCAGAAGTGATGTTGACAGTCTCCTCTCTGGGGTTCTCCCGGAGAGGAGACTGTAAAAGTCGGCAACCCTGAATTAAATATTGCACCCAAAAAAAAGACCAGTCGGGGTGAAAGTTGGCAGGGTTAATGCTGTGATATGGCAGTCTAGATCATACGAGCAAGGCCCTTCTACTGCTTTTTCTGTATTACCCAGTTTATTTCTGTTTCACATTTGTAAAGTACAACCGTAACTCTTAATAAACATAAGTGCAGTTTGGCAGTCAGCTGGCTTACTGGAGAGATATGGCTGTATCACATCTTAATGGTATGTCCTATTTGGGTTATTGATTAACCTGATCACTTTGACCACCTGCAGCTATAGAAAAGATTTTGTGTTTCTGTGAGTGCTCATTTGGAAGCATCATTCTATATCTTGTTTTTCTAGTATGCTATTTGTTGTTCAAGATGACTTCATTCCGGGCCAAAGCCTTTTTAAATGGCTTTTCTTTCACCATGGCAGTAGAACATAAGCTTCCTGTTACTTGTAGTTGTGGAATCGGTTCTCGTTATGCTGTTGCCCAATTTGCAGTTCTATAAGGAATCTATGGGAAGTGAAGAAATTGCATTTGGTCCCTTTGCAGCTCTTTGTCAGCCTGACAACACCCGACTTCCTCTTCTGTTCTTGTGCCTCACATCCCATTATCTTAGGGGAAGCAGCACCCCATCCATGTGACTGACTTCCTCACTGCCGCTTCCTGCCAGGTTGTGGGTTGCAAGAGTATATGTATGTGTATATATAGATTAGTGTTTTTTTATATTTTTTTGCACATCCATTATACATATCGGGGACTATTCAATCAGGGGTGAATCCTCTGAATGTTACCTTCTCTATTGACATTTTAAAGCAATGTAATGTGCAACAAAGGCACATTTATGATGGTCCCTAAATCTAGTAGTATGCACCCCTATGGATTTCCAAGCTAAAGTGCTTGTCAGTGTTCCAATGGTGCGTCATTCATCATCCAAAAATGTTTCCCACACCCTTTCCTTTTCCCACTTTCCTCTAGAACAGTGTTTTTCAACCACCACCAATGTACCACAATGTAGCCCCAGATCTAGAGATGCCCAAACCAGTTTACAGCCACCACCAGTTCAACTGTTATTTACTGGTCTCTTCTTTTCATGTAAAGGGCCAACGTTTGATATTTTTTTTTTTACCTGTGGGGACCAGTGTGATTGTTTTTTTTATATGTTTTTTTTATATGGGGGCCAATAGGTTTGGTTTAGTTTCTGTGAGGGGCCAATGGAGATCTCATGTTGTGCCTTGGCAATTTTAAAATCTTATTTAGTGTGCTGCAAGGTAAAAAGGTTGAAAATCACTTCCCTAGAACCACCACCTGCTACATTTTGTAGACTGGACCAATATTTGTGTGTCTAGCTCCTTGTGAATTCATTGGCTGCATGCTTGTGACTATCTGAGCCTACAACATGACTGGTGTTGTGTTTAAGTGACAGCAACGCACTTACAGGTCCTTAACTGTGAAGTTATTTTATAACTAAAGGTCCCCCACCCTCCCCAGCACCACCCCACGTTTGCAGTCTCACCACTTGTGAAAAGGGCTTGTTTTCTGTCCTCTGCTTGGAAATATATTCCTTAAGAGGTGGCCTCAAGCTCTCTCCACCACTTGGCACATAGCACGCTTGTGTGATCCAGGAAACATTCAGGGGCTGCTGAGATGGGGAAGATTTATTTAAAGAAAGGTGGCTTTTAGAGGTGTAGGGCTTTCTAATGGTTAAAGCAGCAGCGCCCTTCGCACGAGAGAATCTCTGCCAGCTGGTGTGGAATAGTGGGCTTTCTGTTAGCTGCTAGCCGTACTGCGCTGCATAATTTATTTGTTAATAATTCAAGAAGGTTGCAGAGTAAACAAAATCATAATCCAAGTAGTCTTTGTCCCTTATTTCCAAAGTAGAATTGATTCTGCACCCTGGAGACTCCAAAGCTGTCGTCCAATTTTTTTCCCCCCAGCATATATCTGCGCACTTCGTTGCACTTAATTCTAATGTAAATTTGATGTATAACACCTGACCTTGAAGCATGGACACTTTATTTCCACTCTGTGTAATTCTCCCCCCTCAGCATTGCCAGCGCCTTTCGTTGCCAGCGTTTCAAGTGTTTCCTTGTATACACAAGGCAGACATTTTGTTTATGCATAAGAACGGGGACTATATATTCCTGTAAGGTCCTGTCAGTATACTGCAAATGGTCATTCACCATGCAGTACAACACTTCTTTGTAAGACATGCATTTGTACATGGATCTGGGCTTGAAAGGGAATTTTTTTATTTTTTGTGCACATGGATAATCAAATGACTTGCACCCTCTGTCTCTGCTATACGGGGCTATAGCCCGGCCATATGGCTAATAAGTCTCGCTGGTGAATTGTTAAGGTGTAAATCAGGCAGTATATCGTCTGGTAACCAGCTTAAGCTCTTATACAAATTAAGATTCATGGAAGTGTTTGTTTATAATCATTTATTAACCTGTTTGGGCAAGTTCTGTTGCTGAGGTACATTATTGTGATAAGGACTTTAATAAATGAAAATAGTGTTTAGTTTTATTACTCCGGTGACTATTTCTCTGCTTGTAGGTGTTTGCTTAGCAAATTCCTTTTGAAAGACGGAAACAGGGGGAAGGTTATAGAACACTATGCATTGTGTTCATTGTGCAGATATCTGTTAGTGGATTAACAATTGCCCATTGGCTAAGTACTCAACACTAAAGGCCCCCATACACTATGAGATTTATCTGACCTGTAAAATTGCATCTGATTTCCCTTGAACTTCCCCGGCAGCTTCCCAGGAGGCCTACAAACAATTTGACACTTGATGTGCCATTTTTTACATCCAATTTGCGTCAGATAAATCACATGTGATTTATCACATGCGATTTATCACATGCGATTAATCACATGATTTATCTGACGTAAATTGGATGTACCATGAGATTTATCTGATGGGATGGCCCTAGGGATGTCCCTCTGTCCGTCAGTCAAGGGCCACTTTCAGGTCCCACTCGTCTCTCTCCCTCCTTCCTCAGCTCGTCGCACCCCTGCCACTACCCGGCTGGCTACCCGAGACTGGACTACGTTTCGCCCAAAGGTGGCGCCACGGCTGAGAGGTGCACGCATGCGCAGAAGAAACTTTGCAAGATTGATCTCTAGTTAAGGTTTCTACTGCGCATGCGTGGCTAAGCCATGGCAGGAACCATCGATGGCTGGTGATAGAATGTTTTAGAGCCATCGATGGTTCATGCTTTAAAAAGCCATCAATGGCAACCGTCGATGTGGGATGTGTCGATGGCCATCTCTAACTAGATGCGATGCAAATGCACAGAGTTATCGCACCGTTTATGGGCACCTTTACATAGTTATAGTGCATTTCTTTGTTTGTTGCATTTTTATTAACGCAAGTGCCATCAGCATTGGAGGCGGGATGTACTAAGGGGTAACTGTGATAAACCCCCCGATTTACCGCATTTTCCGATGTATTAAAACCGCGCCGCCACGATACTGCATAATAGGGTATCGCCACCTTTGGGTGGCGATACCCTATAGAAGCCTATGGGATTCTTTTTGCCACCCGACGCCTCCGCCGACCCCCCTGTCCCCCTTCCTCTGGCTTACCTTAGTCCAGGTCCTCCTGGACCCGGAAGGTAAAACCTTCCTCCCCCTAGTAAAGCAGCCGGACGTCCTTCCGGCTGCAGGGGGAGGGAGGAGGCGCCTGGGACAGTCTGCTTAGCTGTCCCCGGCGTGAGGGGAGGAGGCGCCCAGGAGGTGACGGAGACCCCCACGCACACCACATTACAGGTATCGTGGGGGCCTCCATCACCGCACCGCGATGCCAGCCGCATATGTTAGTACATATGCGCTGGCATCGCGGCGGGGGGGGGGGGAGGGGGGAAACGACGACTTTACAGGATTATCAATTGCATATAGCTCAGAACTTCAACAAGACATATCAGTTCCAAACCTTTTTTATAAATGGAACGATATTATGAAGCATTGTGCCCCAGTTTCATTCTATATAAAAAAAGAGGTTTTGTTTAGTCAGCAAGTTGGTGTCTTTTTATAAAGCAACATCAAAGCTGTTTCTAAAGGTGCGTACACACGGGGGCGATTATAGCAAATATCGCTGGAAATATGGTCGCTGAGCGACCATATTGCCAGTGATTGGAGTGTGCACCAGCGATAAATCGCCGGGTGCGCGCTCCCGTTTTCAGCCCCTGAATGGTCGCTGGTCGGAGGAGCATGCTCCTCCGACCAGCGACTTCCACTGCCTCTTCACCCAGCAGTGTGATATTTTCATCTGCGATCATCTCTGGTCGCAGATGAAAACGGAACACTGAGCAATATGATTGCTGAGCAATATGATTGCTGAGCAATATATTGCCAGCGATCATATTGCCACGTGTGTACGCACCTTAAGTGATAGTTCCATCACTATTGACCTCCAGCAGCAGGGTAGAGGGGGTAGGGCTCTGCTGCCCGCACGGACCTCCAGCAGCAGTGGAGAGGGGGAGGACAAGGCTCTGTTGCCCGCGCCGACCTTAAGCTAGGGATGACCATCGTTGCCTTTGCCATCGCTGTTTGCTATCGATGGCAAAAGTGCAACTGACCTTCGATGGTGCATAACATCAGAATATGGGGGTGGGGCTTCAGGGGTGTCCTGGGCGGAGCTTTGCTCCGTGTACCAGGAAAACAAAGCTATTAAGTTAAGCTGGACATCGATGGTGGGAAACCATCTGGTTCTCCCCCATCGATGTCAAAACTATGCGACATCGGCCATTAACCATCGATATTTTGTAAACATCGATGGTCGATGGCCATCCCTACCTCCAGCTGCAGCCCGCGTCGACCTCACTCAGCAGGGGAGAGGGGGGAGGGGCTCTGCTGCCCGCGCCGACCTCACTCAGCAGGGGAGAGGGGGGACGGGACGGGCTCTGCTGCCTGCACTGACATCCTGCAGCAGCGGAGGGGGGGGGGGGGACAGGCTCTGCTGTCTGTGCCGACCTCCTGCAGTAGAGGAGAGGGGTCGTCGGGCTCTGGCTCTGCTGCCCGCACTGACATCCAGCAGCAGCGGAGGGGGAGGGGGGGAGACCGGCTCTGCTACCTGTGCCGACCTCCTGCAGTGGGGGGAGAGGGGTCGGGCTCTGCTGACATCCAGCGGCAGCAGAGAGGGGGACAGGCTCTGCTGCCCGCCCCGCACTGACCTCCAGCAGCAGGAGAGAGAGGGCTCTGCTGCCCGCGGTGAGTGACCAGTGATGATGCCTGCCCCTTCCGATGACGTGCTACTGCGGAGGGAGGTTGGAGGATGGTCCAGAACACCGGAAGGAGGTACCAGTAGTTCTACACAGATATATCGGATCTGAGACATCGTGGGTGCTAAAAAGCACCCACGATGTGCCCATGATGGGTCAGATTCCGATATATCTTATGTTCTGCAGGTCCGACCACCTGATCCAATCTGATGAGCACGGGAACGCGCATCAGATTGGATCAGATGTCACAAACATGCGATTTTGGGCCGATTTCACCCGATTTATCGGCCCAGAGTGCCGAAATCGGGTGAAATCGGCCCAAAATTGCATAGTGTATGGGGGCCTTAAGGGGGTATTTACTAAAGCAGTGGAAGAGATACAATTGTAAGATTAAATACCAGCCAATCAGCTCCTGCCTTACAGTTTACACATTTTCTTGCAATTTTCTCCCTGCAAGCTTTGATAGGGGGTATTCAATCTAGGATTACGGCTGTTGATCCCTCATGACAGCCGTGATCCTGGCCCGTTTGCGGTCAGCCCAACAGCTGAACGGCAGGCGGGAGCCAATGTGGCCAGGATCGTGACAATCCACAGCCGTTATCGGCAGAAAGGGCCCACCAGCTTCTAAAGTCAGGCCCGTTCTGCTGTGATCCCGCTTCAATGCTGTCGCTAAACACCGCATTGAATAGGGAGCCGCCGCTATTTCCCCCGGTCTGAAATAGCGGCGGTACATTGAATACCCCTATAATCTAAATGGTAGATGGAAAAAAGCTTCTAAAACAGACAAGTGGAGATGTTGGCCATAGCAACAAATTAGATTCTGCCTATTTAGTAGCTTCGGTAATACCACTTTTCCACCAAAGTCCTGGGTCAAACCCAGGGAGTTTGACCCGAGATTTGGCTGGTCTCCACTCTGGGGTCCCCGTTATTACTGCACTGTATTCCTGGGATTTTCCCAGGTACACACAATTTCTACTGAAAGGGAAAATCTGGGAAAGCAGGGCAGCGGGCTGGGAATGCTTCTGTAGTGGGGCATCTCGGAGGGTCTGGTGCAATGCGCATGGGACTGCGCATTGCATCCGACCAGCTTTCAGTCACCTGCAATTTGTGTTCTTTTCCTATGATTGCTGCAAGGAAAAGAACCCAAATTGCACAATGTATGAGGGCCTTAATAGACCATCATTCTGGTGTGCTCTTGTACTACCAACATGTTTGTGTTTTGTACATGTGTTTCGCCACATATCTTTTGATAGGACTGCACTATACTGCTGCCTCTGCAGGGGCATAGTACCACTTGTATTTCTCACCATGATATCTTAGATTATGGCAACACCCCTTGGAGAGGTATTACTGATAAATGATCACCGCTGGCAGTCATTTACGGAAAATGTTTGCAAAATAATGTTTTGCAAACATTTTAGATACCGTTAATCAAGGAGGACTTTAGAGGTTAGTGTGCCAGATTCATAGCACCACCAATTTAGACTTCTTTAGCTACATCCAATAATGATTTTGGCTGCAATTTTGATTATATAGTCAGTAGGATAGTAAGTTAGCCTAAATTGCCCAGTGTTTAGGAGGCTTGCGCGGTGTCGGTATCGCAAGGAAGAATAGACTGCAGGCAAGTCTATTTTGACTATGTTGGCTGTAGCATGTAATTGGCCTAAGGCCAAAATTAGAAGTCCAGTTAGCCAAAATCGATTAGTCAAAATAGCATAGTCAAAATTGGCCAAGAGCCTGAATCGCACAGTGTTGTTCACACCTTAACGCGGCTCAGTAAACGTCCTTTTCCACACCTAAATGGTTACGGCATGAAGGTAGAAGTTCCCTTTTGAAATCCCCCCTCCCCCTTTCCGTACAACAAGGGTATGCTTGTTAAGATGTATACTTAAGCGGGTTCATGACTTAGCAGTCTGCAATAATTCCCACTTGCCCATTGAGTTGGCAGAACATCTGTTCGCTGACTTTCTGTACCCGAGTCTCGACATCGAGCTTGTGTGTATTTATTTATTTTCTTTTGTTTTGACTTTCATCTAGATGTTCTGGTTTTAAGACTTGGAACAGCATAGCTGAGCTTTCCCACAGAACTGTATGGAGTGGTTGGTGTGTAATTACGGTCTTTTGCCCTCCCGCCATTGATCCTTTTTTTTTTTGCCTGGCTCGATACTTGATGATGTCCTTGAAACTCAAGATACCATGGAGATTGCCTCCACCTTGCCCCAGATGCCTAATCAATAGAGATTCTGTAGTGCCTGGATGGGCTGTCACAATTAGTACCGCATCATCTGTAGGATATGGGGACTCTTCTACAGCAGGATTTCTTCTTATGTATTTAAATAGTTGTGATAACAGGGGGTCTGATTTTAGTCAGCTCCATGTTACAACAACTGCCATAAGGGTGCACCGTGCCACACACAAAAATGGCTGGGTGCATTTTGAGGTTTTAAAAAAGGGCAGAGTACAGCACCCTGGAAAATAAGCTTAGAAGGAACACTATAATCTGCTAGTGCACTGCCCTGAACAGGTGGTTCTGGGACTGCTTTGTGAAGAACAGTTCCTTTGCGCATACAGCGATTTTAAACCGAGTAACACATTTCTACTCCGTGTATTATTTCTGAGTGATGGAAGCAGGTCTGGAGTCGGCCACACATCTGTGAGCTGTCCCACTTGTACTCTGTTACAGGCGGATTATCGGAAATAAGCAGAAACATGTTCTGTGGGCCTTGCATTGAATGAAGTGTCAGCTGCTGTTGCAGTTGTGTCACTTGTTCCTCTGTGAGGAGATAATGTGGAGAGTGTTCCCACTGTTGTATGTAGGTGGCGAACTGGGTTGTAAATGCTGTTCATTCCAGACCAGCCTGTGGAGCATTATGGGTGGAATGCACATATCCTTGTTGCTTATTAGCCTAACAGATGTAGTATACAGTGACAAACAAATGTTCCCATAAGTCATTGCAGACCTGCTCTGGTTCACACACGGGCAAGTTCTGATGGAGGGTGTCATATGTTTTTCCATGGTAGTATTGGGGGACATACATTGTTTGGAATAGGCCGGGTTGGAGAGCTATTAAGCTGGGTACACATTACACGATGTGTACCCAGCGATGTCTGGAACCGAATCTGTTGCCAGCATCTGCTCTCACTAGCGATATTCTCTGTTGTCCTGCATGTACAGGCGACTGAGGACATTAATGACCCTCAAGAGTGCGCATCGTTATTGCATATCATTAACACGTTCGTCAATTCTTTCCCCACTGTCTATTGGTTTGTGTGAAATATATATATATTTTTGGTGCCCATTAGCAAGCAATGGGCCGCCTGTGTTCCCAGTTGTTCTCTAATTGAACATTATTGCAGCACTAGGGCGCTCCTCATGTTTCTTGGCTGTATGGGGTTAATAATATGCCTCTTAAAGATGGGATTTGCTATGGATCAGATTTATGGGAATTGTGTGGCTCACAGCTGTTGGACACTGTGTCCAAAGCCCCAGAAGGTAAATACAATATAAAATTGATCTTTTTGAAGTAAAGTTATTCATTTAGAGGGGATGATGTTTTCACAAGCTGTGTTTGACTTGAATTTCCAGTGCTATTTTTGTTGCCTATTCTCTTCTGTTTTTTACATTCTCTTGAAAGCGGAGGTCAAGGTATCTGATTTCATTTTGTAAAATAAACACACGACAGACAGTCATGTCTGAGTCTTTTACGTTTGTATTTTTTCATTCTAATATTTTTTAAAGCAATGCGCTTGTTTACTTGGGTTTTTGCATTGAGATGGCTCATTTCTGCCAACAGAAATACCTGTGTGATGATAACACAAGGTTTGCATGTTGTATAAATATATTGAGGCAGGTCAAATGTAAGAACCTTGCAAAACTCCTTATATGGTGCCTAAACACATGGTTAAACCTGATAGCAGCAATTTCATTTTGCTGGTGCTACTGTAAAAGTCTTGTGTTTTTCTGATGCTTGGTTGGATTTAACGTGGTTCCTACCCTCCTACTTTTAGCATAAGCTTATACAGTTGCACAGTATCTGGAGCTGGGTATGAATTGTAAAAGGTATTCACATGAATGTAAGCCAGTGGTTCTCAACCTCAGTGCTTAAGGACCCCCAACAGTGCACATTTTCCAGGTCTCCACACACAATCAAAGGTGAAATTATTATCTCCACCTGTGATCTTTTAAAATGTGTCAGTAATTAATGAGTGCACCTGTTCACCTGCCAGGTGACCTGGAAAACGTGCACTGTTGGGGGTCCTTAGGACCGAGGTTGAGAACCACTGATGTAAGCTATTGTGATTTTGGTGGAATTGACAATCTAGGTAATGTTCTAGGCCACAAGTTCTCAAAGTCGGTTCTCAGGACCCCACACAGTGGATGTTTTGCAGGTCTCCTCACAGAATCAGGTAAAATAATTTACCTGTGGTTCTTCTAAAATTTGTCATTGAGTAATGAATGCACCTGTTGGGTGACCTGGAAAACGTGAACTGTGTGGGGTCCTATTGACAGAGTTTGAGAACCACTGGTCTTATAGGTTCTCAGAGGGCCAGATGTATCAAGCTTCAAAAGTGATAAAATGGAGAGTGATAACCAGCCAGCCAATCAGCTCCTACCTGCCATGTCACAGGCTGTGTTTGAAAAATGTTAGGCAGGAGCTGATTGGCTGGTTGTTTATCACTCTCCATATTATCCCTTTTGATGCTTAGTGCATCTGGCCCTAACTCTGTTGTCAGTACCAGAAATAGTGCATATATTCCAGGTGTCCTCATAGTTTTCACAACTGAAATAAGCTTCACTTCTAAATATTTTAAAATGTATCTGTGCTAGGTGACATGGAAAATGTCAATGGTTTGGGTCATGTGGACAGGGATTGGGGATCATTGTTCTAGAGCAGGGGTTCCCAACCCTGGTCCTCAAGTACCCCCAACAGTTAACGTTTTTCAGGTCACCCGGCAGTAGTACAAGTGCACTCATTATTTACTGACGCATATTAAAAGATGCACAGGTGGAGCTTATTATTTCACTTTTAATTCTGTGTGGAGACTGGAAAACGTGCACAGTTGGGGGGTACTTGAGGACCAGGGTTGGAATCCACTGTTCTAGACCACTGTTTCCCAGCACCCTAACAGTGCACGTTTTCCATCTTTCCTTGCTGTAGAACAAGTGTGATCATTATTACTGACTGACACAATTTAAAACATCAAAGGTGGATAGTAATTCTGTAAGGAGACCTGGAGAACTTGAAATGTTAGGGTTCTCTTGGAACCGTAGTTGCAAAATATTTATTTAGTCATGCCTCAACACTTGAGCATGGTTTTCAATGGGATTGGGTGGGGATAATCCTTTTATGGAAACTTCAGCCAAACTTTAAATGTGCAGATCTAATTTATTTTAGCTGGTAATTTAAGCCCTTGTTTGATCCCTGCATATTCAGCAGACCTCAGCTACTTGCTCCGAGTTTGGGCAAATTTGTTGTTGCTCCACATGTACACATTCTGGTATAACCCGGTGTATGATCTTGGTGATTTTACTGGAAGTGAGCAGGGTTTCCAGTTCTGCTTCCACTATGTGTAATTAGTGTTCTCCTTTAGGTCTGGCAGTGTGCCTGACTGTATGGGATACAGATCTCTTACTATCTTTAGCACTGTATCCGCAGTGCTTACCTCTAACTGAGGACACTTCTGTATCCTGGTTGTTAACCACTTATGGAGGTGGAAATATATGATATGCAAATTTTAGAATATTTGTTTTCCCTTCTAGGCTAAATGTGTAAGTTTTTTTTTAAATGTTTCCACTAGGAACCAGTTGAAGGTCTTGTGGTTGCCGGTGGCAATGCACACCATCTACAAAAACATAATCACTGAGCCCTTTATTGCAAAATGTGCGTTCTGTAGATCTATTGAGCGCTGGTGAAATTTCACCACGGAAGATGCTTATATCTTACTATTGTTTATCTTGACGGCACTCTGCATAATAAATGTCTGAGGTATCTTCCACCTTTGCACTGAAGAGGCATTACACATACACAATTAGTGTACTGTTTGTGTTTTTATGTGTAGTAACATTGCTCCTGTTTCAGAGCAGGCACTGGCCCTTTTAGGATCAGTGTACTAGTGGTGCCTCTTTCATTTTCTGGTATACTGTATATAGATTTTTTTTTTTCCCCCTTTCCGAGCGGAGCGTGTGCAGAGAAGGGGTTAAAGGTGGATTGGCTGAGGCATTATGCAAGCTGTTAAGTAAAAAGGAAGTGCATTACAAAATGCTGAGCTCAGTAGTCTGGCACCCAGCCAAGCCTTTGCTTTCTTCACTACAGCTGAGGGCTTTCTAAGCTTCCCACAAGTGGGTTTGTCTGAACTGTTTAGGAATGCTGCCTCAGTCGCCAGCTGACGTCAGCGCTAGCAGTTCAGCTGAGGGCCAGACTGACAGTACAGCTGGGAGGGACCTGGTATGAGTGACTGCATGGTGCTAAGAAGCTGTGCTGTGTGTATACCGCCTATAAATGACCACTTTTTTTCCCCCCGCAAGTCGGTGCAGTGCATTATGGGTGCAATCCCATAAATAGCTTGGAAGTACAGTCACATGGGATGTATCTAGGTGATGTTGTGCACTACATTTTTAGTGTTCATTCTAGCATCCTGCAGCTTTCAAAACCTGTGCAGTTCCTCTTTAACTGCCTGGCTTGTGTCTCTTCTGTGGTGCCTCCATCACAATGTTGTCTGTATTTCAGCACTGATAGGCAGACCAGACCTTTGCTAGGAGCACCAAAGCAGAAAGTGACACCTCAGGCAGGAAGAGGAACTGCACAGGTTTTGAAAGCTGCAGGTGCTAGAATAAGCACTAATATGTATGTATAGCCTCCAACATGACCCATTATATTAGATACAAAATGCTCTGTTCCTGGGCTTCCCTACCATTGGCAGTTACAGAGGTTGGACTCCAGCACAGTTCAAAATTCAAAGAGGGGGAGTCACATCAACTACCAGTGAGTCCAGGACAGTGATGTTTGGAGTGGCATTAGGTGTGGCTCCCCTTTTTGAATACTGGACTGTGCTGCAGCCCCAACTCTGCAACCGCTGGCAGGGAAGTCCAACAACAGAGTATTTTGTACCTAATGGAATGGGTCATTTTGTATGGGTATGTGTATGTATTGTTTTTTTTTTTGCAGTTTTCTGTGAATTGTAGTCCAAGTGTACAGCAGCCTGTTAATCCGAACCCCACATACGGTAGAGGCAGCCATTTTTTGTGAGCTGAGCAACTGAGAGACTGCGGCTATGGGTGAGATGGCTGCATCACTGAAGTAACTTGTGAGGCTCTCAGTGGCGCCCACAATTTTGTGCGCGGGTCCAATTTTCTGGTACACTAGTTGCTAGGCGACAACTTTTTTAGCGGTTCGGTTGTTGTATGCTCCATTTGAATATACAGTAACTAGCATGTTGTGTATCAGCACATGCTAAGAGGAAACAGCTGCAGCTTTAAAAAAGCTCACATGGTTAATGTTTAAGCTGACTTGGTTATATTAAATGTGTATCACTCTGGGATAGTTGTGCAACACTGCTTCCTGTTCCTCCGACAGCCTCCAAGTTGCACCCATTTTGTCCTAAATGTGTGACTTCCTTTTGCAGGGCCTCTGCTTCTGTGGCCAGCAGCAGGGCTGCGATGTTGATCTCCCCTAGTGACTTAATTGGAAGAAGCTGCTAAGGGTGTTTCTCCTCTGTAGGATGTTCTCCCTTTTGGCCCTTGCCTTGAATGCTGAGGCTTCTGGGAGTGGTTTTATGCTTTATAATTAGGAGAATCCTGGATCTTTCCATCTTCAGGCCTGTTGCCAGGGAGCGCAGGAAGGAAGTCTGCGCCCCAGATGTTCTGGTTGATGCTGAGCTCCTTCACAACCACTGAATTTAGAAGCACAGGAACTTAAAAGCATGCACAAAGGCTGATCAGCCCCAGTTCAATGAAGACGTTTGGTTCCTAAAAACTCAGTGGTGGTTCCCACTCCTAGTTCTTCAGTTTTTGTGGAACTAAAAGTTGCAGCATGCCAAGCCAGCTGGAGGATGATTTGTTCCGCAACCGCTTAAGCCACAGGTCGCCCCATCTTAAGAATCGGCTAATTATTAATCTCCTAGCAATTAAAGATACACTAGCACCTAGGGTGAAAGCAGAACAGCAGATTGCCTTCTCCCCAGAATCTATAGGCTGTTCACCTGCTCCGTGCAGTTCTTTATCCCCAGGCTCTGTGGTTAGTAAGGAGGAGGCGGAGATGGACACGTTTGAGCAGGAGGGCTGATGATATGCTGAAAGAACTGCTTCTTATTGGCCAATCCTACTCACACCCTCTGTTCTGCAGATGTTTACAGCCAACATAAATGCTCACCTCTTGAGGCGGTATTGCAGACGAAACTTAAATTGCATTTGTGGCTTTGGTAGCATAACCTTCAGATTGATCTCTGGTGTGTGTGTGTGTGTTTAAATTCGTAGCATTATATCAGAAACGTCATGTTTCTGGATTTCTTTAGTTACAAACATGCAAGTTGATCTACTTTTCTGTGTCATTGGTTATACCACCTGTTTCCACAGACCTAAACCTTGAAAACATGGAGTTGAGAATCTGTGCTCTGCTATTGTTCAATAAGGATACAAGTGTTTTAGTATATTACTAAAGAAACTGGTATGGATCATTGGGTCGACCTATAGATGGTCGATAGTCATTAGGTCGGAACCACTTGGTCAACATACTGCAAGGTCGACAGGGGTCTAGGTCGACATGGGTCAATGACGACAGGTCATTAGGTTGACACCACTGGGTCCACATACTGCAAGGTCGACGGGTCTAGTTCGACATGAGTCAATGTTGACAGGTCATTAGGTCGACACAAGCATTAGGTCAACATGGTCTAGGTCGACAGTCAGAAGGTCGACATGGGAATTTTCACTGTTTTTTGACCCGAATGTCTACACAGTCGACATGGACACAGGATTAAGTGCACCGCGTCCCCTTGCATGGCTTGTTGCACTTGCCATGCTTCGGGCACAGTGCCTCGCTGCGCTTGGCACACTATTTTATTCTCCCACCATGCCCTAGTGGATGGTAGGGCATGAAATACCGCCTGTCGGCTCAAAAATCAGTGAAAAACCCCATATTGACATTTTTACTGTCGACCTGGACCCCTGTCGACTTTGCAGTACGTCAACCCAGTGATGTCGACCTAATGACTGTCGACCAACTGACCGTATTCTAAAGAAACATTACCGAAGCACTCCTAGTTGTGGCGATGTCGCCGGGTAAAGCAATACAATGATTGGGCCCCATCAATGCCGTCAGATGACCAGTCTGGAACAGGCGTCTGTCACTTAAAGGAGTGGCAGCATCTTTTACCAATAAGCTTCCTCTAATGAATCCCACATTTGTCTGCGGAGTTCATTTTCAATGCTGGTGGGGGAGTTCCGTGTGTGTATATAGTAGTGGGCTGCAGCTGTATGGTTAGAGACCTCCTGGAAGCCCATACCTTTGTACCACATAATATCTGCTGGTGTTTTTCCACTTAGCCCTTATTTTTCTTGAGGCAACGAGACTGGGGGGCTTCCAATAGACCACACACCTTTTTTTGCAAGGTCATGTCCTCTTGCATGGAGGGGAACTCTATCCTATCAGGCGGATGAAAATGATTTGCTACTTTAACGACTTTGTCATACATACCCTTCTGTAGTGCTTGCTGACCAAAACCTTCATCCTATTCTGCCTGGATTACAGTTTGGGTGACTGAAAATGCCAGACTGCACTTTTTAATATACCCGTGGCCCCTTTACCTACTATCGAGCCTAGAGACCCTTTCCCAAAAGCAGTGAATGAATTTGTATAAAGCGTGTTAGAAAAGTATCTGAAATGCTTCCTGTGAGAAAAAGGGTTTTTAGAATTCTTTATGGTGAGGCTTTCTCTGGGAGTAGCCATGTATAAATCACGTGAATACATCCTCTGTGTAGCTGCTAATTCCTGCATCTCTGCGGTGTAACGGCCTGTTTTCCAAGGCTGAGTCACTGTTCTGCAGATATCGCCGATGGCTTTGGATCCATACCTAAAATGTTTGTGGTTCTGAGAAGGGGGGGGGGGGGGGGGAGAGGAGGTGTGCGCTACAGTGCGAAGTTCTCAGATGACCAAGCCTAGATACAGAGCAGGACAGTGGTATTAAATAACCGCTTGATGCTTCCCTTCTGCATCCTGATCCAGGGATATGGATTTCTATTTCCTCTACCTCCCCATGGCAGCATACTTCTGGGTTTCCGCCCCCTTGGGTAGATATCTGAAAGGAACAAAAAAAGACACTGCCCCCCTATATAAGGGACCGCCCTCCTAGGCTCTGTGTCTTTTTTTTCCTTTCATGGGTAGATGGATGGCTTACCCTGCGGAGATCAGGAGGGCTGGTTCCTCTGCCCAGTGCAGCTGTGAACTTAGCGTATCGTGTCTGGGACCCCCGCCATCAAGTGTGGTCTGGGACGTCCGTCTGCTGTAGCTCCCTGCCGCCCAGTGCGTCCAAGGGAGAAGGTGCCCGGCGAGGTGTGCGGCGTCTGAAGCCGCAGGCTGAAGCCGGTAAGCGCGGCGTGTACATGGGGCGCGTCATCAGACGGCGCCCGGAAGCGGAGGTGGCGTCTGACGTCACGGGGATACACGCACGCCGGGCATGGAGTTAAAACTAGTCTGCAAACAGTGGAGGTTGCTGCAGACGTGTTCTGAGACCAGCAGACGAGAGTACAGCGTATTGTGAAAGTGTCATTATGGAAGAGGACAGGAAGCAGCCTGCGGATGCAGGGGCAGGACCCAGTAAAGAAAAAACGGAAGGGAAAGCCAAGTATAAAAAATTGCATACAGCAAAGTGTGTATTATGCAAAAGAATTTTACCTGAGAAATGTTCAGGTTCTACATGCAACAAGTGTGAGGGGACACAACAGATGGGATTACCCCAAATGACGGAGCTGGTCTCACTGTTAAAAACAGCATTAGCTGACACGTTTATGGCAAAAAAGGAAAGTACTAAGGCTTCTACAAAAAGGAGAAGAGTAGTACTCTCTGATTCAGATGACCCAGAGGAAGGGCCTGCAGCTAGACCAGAGGAGGAAGCAGAAGAGGGGGAAGTGTTTCAAGAGAAAGAAGAAATTGACTTCAACCCAGAT
Organism: Crinia signifera; assembly: GCF_055691185.1. Taxonomy (NCBI): domain Eukaryota; kingdom Metazoa; phylum Chordata; class Amphibia; order Anura; family Myobatrachidae; genus Crinia; species Crinia signifera. The sequence goes on along the minus strand of NC_139217.1, from coordinate 435,841,529 downwards.
CTGTTAGAAAGTCTGTTGTGTCTCATTAATAAATCCCTGAATATTGAGGATACACAGGAAGAAGGAAAACTTCAAGATTTACTGTTCAAAGATAAAAAGAAAAAGGGGAAGCAGTTTCCTTTATCAATACCTCTGAAAGAGATAGTGGAGGAAGAATGGCTTCACCCCGATAAAAAAGTACCTGTACCCATAAGAGTACAAAAAATGTACCCGTTTAACCCTGAAGAGGTTAAAACATGGGAGGAGCCACCAAAGGTGGACGCAGCGATTGCTCGCATATCAAGAAAGACAACACTGCCGTTAGAGGACGCTAACGTATTTAAGGATTCGATGGAACGCAAAATAGAAATGAACCTGAGGAAGCAGCACGTGACGTCTGGTGCAGCAATCAAAGCGTCATCAGCCATGGCTATTACGTCTAGGGTCCTAAGGTCATGGGTTCAGGACCTGGAGTCGGATATGCTAGATGGAATTAAAAGGACGGAACTGATGAAAATGGTACAGAACATTCAGATGGCGGTAGAGTTCCTGTGCGATGCCTCCCTAGATGGGGTACGGCTGGCAGCAAGATCCAGTGCAAACAACATAGTGACAAGGAGAGCGCTCTGGCTGAAGCCATGGGCGGCGGATAATCAATCAAAAAATAGATTACTATCTATTCCCTTCCAGGGCAAATACCTATTCGGACAGCAACTGGACGAAATAATTACAAAAATATCGGGTGGTAAGTCCGTATGGCTACCCCAAGATAAGGCGGTAAGAAGAGGACAGTTTAACAAAAACTTCAGGTACTCTACAACAGATTATAAAGAAGCCAAAACATATAGACCAGGTCGTAGTTTCAGGAGGCCCTGGTTTGGGAATAGAAGTACTTTTCGTGGCCAAAGAGGCAGAGAAGGCCGCTTTGCCTTTCGTCAGACACAATGACGCCAGACAGAGGGTTGGCGGCAGACTGATACATTACAAACAAGTCTGGTGCCAATCAACCCAGGACAAGTGGGTATTAGAAGTCGTGTCTTCAGGCTACAAAATAGAGTTTACCAAACTGCCGGGAGACTGGCTGGAAGAGTCACCTGTCCCAAGCAACTGGGAAGAAAGATCAGCATTATTAAGCAGTCTACAGGTCATGATAGACCAAGGTGTGGTAAAAAGAGTACCAAAACATCAAGAAAACCAGGGATGGCACTCAAGGTTTTTTGTGGTGAAGAAGGCATCAGGGGGTTTCAGGACAATACTAGACCTGAGAAGGTTGAACACTTTTGTCCACACAAGAAAATTCAAAATGGAATCGATCAGAAGCATTCTTCCGGACATAGAGAAAGGAGCCTATCTAACAACGATAGACTTAAAGGATGCTTACCTGCATATTCCGATATTTTTAGGGCACCAAAAATACCTGAGATTCAGACTAAAAGGAAGAACTTATCAGTTCATGTCTCTACCATTCGGCCTATCAACATCACCAAGAACCTTCACAAAGGTATTAGTGGTGCTGGTAGCCAACTTGAGAATTCAGGGGGTGTCGATATGGCCATACCTGGACGATCTCCTTATTATGGCAAGATCAGAGGTTCTGTCAGCTCAGCACACAAAACTGGTGCTAGACTATCTAAAAAAGCACGGCTGGTTGATAAATTATCAAAAAAGCCACCTCGAACCCGCACAAAAAGTGATATACTTAGGAATGGTTTTAGATACACAATCTATGCGTGTGAAGCTGACAGAAGACAGACGTCAGAAGCTGATCAAGGAAGTAAGAAAAATGTTAAAAGAAAACATAAGTCATACAGAGGAGTGTATGCGAGTGCTAGGCCTTATGTCGTCAGCAATAGAGGCTATACCATGGGCAAGGTTCCACATGCGGGCATTACAAGGATGCTTCCTAGAACAATGGAATGGAGAAGAAAAAGACAAGAGGCAAAAAATCTTTCTATCAAAAGAGGCAAAAGCAAACCTCAGATGGTGGAACAACATGGAGAGACTAAGTCAAGGGAAGTCGTTTGCAACTCAGACACAGATTATAGTAACCACGGACGCCAGCAAGCAAGGCTGGGGGGCCGTGTGCGAACAACGGATGGCACAGGGAGAATGGAATATAGAAGCAAGCCGGAGCCATTCCAATATAAGAGAGATGATGGCTGTACTGATGGCATGCAAAAAATTTCAGAAGTTACTAATCAACAAGGAGGTTGTGATAAGATCGGACAATCAGTCTGTTGTGACATACCTGAACAAACAGGGGGGAACGAGGAGCAAAGCCCTGATGATGGAGGCAGCGAAGGTACTACAATGGGCAGAGAGTCATGTGGTAAACCTCAAGGCTGTATTCATTGCAGGGAAGGAAAATCGGCTAGCCGACACCTTAAGCAGGAGCAGGATAGCCCCAGGAGAATGGGAGCTGTCACCAAAGGTGTTCGAGGCAATTGTGAAGAGATGGGGCCTACCACAAGTAGATCTTATGGCGACAGAGAAGAATGCGAAGGTGCCTTGTTACATTTCCAGGCACTGGGAACCAGGATCATGGAAGGTAGATGCCCTGACGGAAAGGTGGGAGATGAAACTAGCATATGTCTTCCCACCATTTCCGGTTATTCACAGGCTAATCAGCAAGATAAGCAGAGAAAAATCCAGGGTGATCGCGATTCTACCATACTGGCCGAGGAGAGCGTGGTTTGCAAAACTAACTCAAATGGCGATAGACGAACCATGGATACTGCCAGATTACAAGGACCTAATACAGCAGGGCCGGTATTATCAAAGGCAGCCAGAAAACTGGAGGCTAACGGCCTGGTTGTTGAAACCAGGACATTGAGAAGAAAGGGTTTTTCGGAAAAAGTGGTGAATACACTTTTAAAAGCGAGAAAATATTCAACATCCAGTGTATATTACAGGACATGGAGGAAATATATATACTTCTGCAGAGCAGGGGGCAAAGATGAGAGAAGAATAAATACAATTCTGGAGTTCCTACAAACAGGATTGGAAAAGAACCTATCAGCGAGCTCTCTGAGAGTACAGATATCGGCACTAAGTGCTATCCTGGATCTGAAAATTGCAGACAACAGATATATTCAAAGATTCGTGCAGGCAATAAAAAGGATCAGGCCAGTGTTCCATAACCCGCTGGCACCCTGGGACCTTAACATGGTCCTGAATGTGCTGACGGAGGCACCCTTTGAGCCGTTAGAAGAGGTGCCCTTGAAGATGCTCACCATCAAGGTAGTCTTCCTTGTCGCAATTACTTCGGCTAGGAGAGTCTCGGAGTTGCAGGCGCTATGGGCGGAGGAGCCGTTCCTCAACTTCTTCGAAGATAAAGCAGTATTAAGGACAAACCCGCATTTTTTACCAAAAGTTGTTTCAAAGTTTCATATGAATCAGGAAATAATATTACCGTCCTTCTGTAAGAACCCAGCAAACTCCAAAGAGGCAAGGCTGCATAATTTGGATGTAAGTAGAGCATTAAAAATATACCTAAAAAGATCAGAGGCCTGGAGGAAGTCAAAGAGACTGTTTGTGCTTACAGAAGGGATAAAAAAGGGTCTAGGAGCAACAAAAATGACGATATCCAGATGGATAAGGGCATGTATATGTGAAGCCTACAAGATTAGGAAATTAGATCCTCCAGTGGGGCTAAAAGCTCATTCTACGAGAGCGCTAGCAGCATCGTGGGCAGAAAAAGGGGCGGCGTCACTGGAAGAAGTGTGTAAGGCAGCATGCTGGTCCTCGTCACACACGTTCACCAAGCACTATAGGGTGGACGTGGCGGCTACTGAAGATACAAAACTAGGAAGAAGAATTCTTAGTGCAGTAATTTAAAAAAAAAAAAAAAAAGGAGGAGTAGAAGAGAAGTAGTACTCATAAGAAAGACTTGGAGCACACTGTAGATACGGTGAAAGAAACCAGTATCCTTTTTCCTTTTTACATTATATTACTATGCCCTCCCAGTGAAGAAAACTGCTAGGGTAGACCCAGAAGTATGCTGCCATGGGGAGGTAGAGGAAAGTACAGATTATTACCTGTTAATAGGCTTTCCTCTACTCCACCATGGCAGCCGTTTTCCCAGCCCTGAACTAAAGGGTTGAGTGTGTTATTTAATATGAATAATTATATGAGTTAAGCTTGTAAAATGAAAGACACAGAGCCTAGGAGGGCGGTCCCTTATATAGGGGGGCAGTGTCTTTTTTTGTTCCTTTCAGATATCTACCCAAGGGGGCGGAAACCCAGAAGTATGCTGCCATGGTGGAGTAGAGGAAAGCCTATTAACAGGTAATAATCTGTACTTTTATCCTGTGTGAACTGTAGGCAGAAGTTGGTCCAACTCTCCCAGTATTTACCCTTATTTGGCTTAGAAATGAGTTAAAATCCCCATCGGCTCTCATTTTGGTCAAACGAGCAATAGATGTGCTTTTAACAATAGCTCTTTCGATTGCAGGACAACCTGCACATGACCTGGTCATCCTGCTCTATGGCCTGCCTTACTGGGAGCTATTCAGTTTATGTGATGGCCACTGTTTAGCACAGGTTCTCCCATGCTAAGTGCTGGGCTTGATGCAGCAATTGTTCTGCCACCCCAGAAATCCTACTTAAGGTGGATATCTGCTCTCACCTCAGGAAGGTGCGAACAGAAATCTGCAATAAATGCAGCCATGGGGCCAGTTACAGGAATCACAGGTACGTAGGGGGTGATTCAGGTTGGCTTGCAAAAGCTGTGAAAGAAGGGAAGTGGTTAAACTGCGCTACATCTAAAACCATGCAACAGGTGTAGTATAATACAACAATTTATTAAAAAATAAACACAAATGTCTAAAATTAAAGACGATTTTATGAAACAGATGTACTTTAAGGAGAGACAGCGCTCTCCTGACAATGGATCGCCTGGTAATTGATGGGTCCCACTTGGTAAATGCTGGCTTGTTTGGTCCTGTTGTGTAAACGGCTGACGGGGAATAGGGAAAGCTGGTCCGGCCACAAATATTGGAGGCAGGTGAATAGTAAAAATGATGGATGTCTGTGTTGGGAGTGACAAACGCGTTTCACTTTGCAGCTTTTTCAAGGTGATACCTATATTACCGTGTACCAGTTTTTATACCTCTCTTCTGCTCACTGGGATAGCCAATCAGCTGTTGTGAAACTACAAGTCCCATCATGCATTGCCACAGTTTTGCTATTAAGGAGTGCTAAAACTATAGCAAGGCATGCTGGGATGTGTAGTTTCACAAGATTGGTCACTTTATTTATGTTCTAAATTTTATTTTAGCTCACTCACTATAGAGTTTAAAAATTATATTTTGCTTAAATGCTCCTGAACACAGCCAGCATCTAGCCAATAGCTGGGGTTTCCTGGGTAGTGACAGGCCAACAGTTCTGTCTAACTCTGCCACTAGAGGTGCTATTCTATCTACAGCTGAAGCTGTCCGCTGCGCAGATGCAGGGGCCACTGAAAAACAAACACATGTTCTCCCTGTGCGGCATAATAAGCCTATGTCACTTAACATTTGTTTTTTATGTGTATATTGAGCTTTGTTGTGTTTGTGACGTGGATTATTTATAGTCTATGACTATGTTGAAACTGTTTAATAGTTTTCATTTTATTATTCAATGGGAAGATTGTTTTGCCGGCAGATAAGTTTCAGAGAGCGTAAAGTCCTGTGTTGTACCAAATTGGACCCTCGGCCTTCTCCCTCTGCACATGGGCATTGTGGGAAGAACACAGATCGCAGCTTCTGTGCAGTTTACTTATCTATTTGTCCAGGTCTGCCGAGGCCGGCCTTTTAAGGAGCTTGCAGATCAATGGTGATGTGACCTGGGTGTTTCTCAGCATTGTCTCCCATATTCCAGCATCCTGTGTAGCATATTTGCTGAGCAATAGTGAACGTATGTGCGTGTACTTATGGATTTCAATAATAATTTAAATAGCCAGGTTGAAGGTGCCTAAATACTGCAGACACCTTACTTCTGACATCTTCTAGCTGGTACTGGTGGATGCACCTCTCTTGCTGGTCACCAATTGGCTCATCAATAGTACTTTTCTTATGACACTGGCAAGTCTGCATCTTAGCCCACTGGCAGTAAATGTATTGGGTTTCTAAGTGAGCGGAATACCCGTATAAAGGCCGGACAATAGAATGTCACCGCTCCCACTCATAATTTTACTTTTGTTCAGGCATTTGGCGGTACTACAAATTTGTAACTATATTGTTTGTAATTCTGTTAGCTGAAATATGATTGCAGGATTTTGTTCTCAAAATTGTCAATCATATGCACTGGAGGTGGGGCAGATGTAACGTGTGCAGAGAGTTAAGGGACATAAACACAGAGATGTGTGCGAAGTGTTTTTGCTAAGCTATTTAATGCAGGCGATATCCTGGTGTTTAGAGAGCCCATACACATGCAGTGATTTATTACGAAGCAATTTTATTTAAGCAATAAAATTAAATAAAAAAAAAATTACATGGTTGTGGTTCAGGATGACGTAGATCATGTTGCTAATGCTTATTCTGTACACAGAGGGATTTGCAGTCACTTGCTAATCAATTTGATTAGATTTTGCATGCATGGACTTATCTAGTGGGCGATAGTGACATGCTGGACCACGCATCACCATCACTCGGGGGCATACACACCGAGCGATCTGTGCTTACTTTCTAAGCAATTTAGTCAGGTTGCTTAGAAAAGTAAGCACAGATCGCTCGGTTTGCCCATTTAGATTTGGGCAAATTCATTTGTTTCTGTGCAGGGTAAATCAGGGCTCGACAAAACCCGGTCGCCTGGTCGCCATGGCGACCAGATTTTGCTTCCTGGCGACCAGTTTTGCAAGGAAACAGTACTCCGTGGGCAGAGTGACTTTAATTACTAACAGTAGCGGGCCCCATGGAGGATTATACTAATAACTATAACATCCAGCCAAGCCGCAGCAGCCGGCAGAGCGGTGCACAACTCACCCGGCTGCTGCTGTATCAGAGCAGGTCTGCGGCGCGGCTATTTAAAAGTTGAGCACGGCGGAGCTACAGTGGTAGCTCCTGATTGGCTCGGGAGCCGTCTTGACTTTTCAAATAGTCGCGCTGCGGACCTGCTGTGTGCTCTGATACAGCAGCAGCCGGTGAGTTGTGCGTGGCACTGCTAGCTGCTGCGGCGCTGGATGTTATAGATAACCGCTTATAGTATAACCCATCACGGGGCTGTCACGCTGCGGACCTGCTGTGTGCTCTTAACACAGCAGCAGCCGGGTGAGTTGTGCGCGGCTCTGCTGGCTGCTGCGCCGCTGCCGCTGGATGTTATAGCTAACCGCTAACAGTATAACCCACAGCGGGGCCGCTGCTCACGTGGTCTGATGACGGGCACCAGAGGCTGCTGCAACTGCTCCTGGATGGAGTCCTCCACCGGGAACCCAATGCTTACGTGTCTGATAGCAAAGACACCAGAGGCTGTTGCCAGCACCCCTGACAGAATAAACTCTGCCAGGACTCACTGCTCTAGGTACAGTAAACAGCACTGCTTCTATTGGGAATGAGGGGATGGGGAAATGGAGAGGGGGGCACAGGGGGATATAAACAGTGATGCCTGTGTCACCCTCTGCTTCTCTCACACTGACACTCACTACCTCTCCCTTTCACCCATTTCCATCAGTCCCCCCTGTCACTCACTGCTTATTCTCTCTGTCACACTCTATCTATCCCTTTCACCCACTCTTGGTCACCCTTTTTCTCTCCCTGTTACCCACGGATTCTTCCTGTCAGTCACCCCCTGTTTGTCATTGTTTTTCTCTGCAACACCCCCTGCCTCTCCCTGTCCACCTCTACCTTTTCATCCACTATCCTGTAATGGTGCCCCCCCCCCCCCCCCGTAGTTTTTTTTATGGATCTGCCCCTGCCTGGTATCAATGTGGCATAATATGTAATGGACATTATGGCATGTGGTTTTATATATAATGGGCATCACAGTGTGTAGCATAAGTTGCAATAGGCATTACGGTGTTTGGTATACAGTGTTATGGGCATTATGGCATGAAGTATAATATGCAATAGGTATTACAGCATGTGGTATAATGTGTAATGGGCATTGCGGCATGTGGTATAATATCTAATGGGTGTTCGACATGTGTAATAGGCATTATGGTGTGACGTTTTGGCACGCACTTTACCTATTGTTAGTTTTCTGGCTCCTACACTTTCATCCTGGCTCCTAGATTTTTTTTTAAATTGTCAAGCCCTGGGGTAAATACTGGCTGCTTTATTTTTACACTGCAATTTAGATTTCCGTTTGAACACAAGCCACCCACATCTAACACTCTGCACATGTTACATCTGCCCCACCTGCAGTGCACATGGTTTTGCCCATTTTGAGAACAAATTTGCCTGAATTTAGGACAATTGTGTGGTTCTAGTAGGTTTTATCGAAGTGTATGTATGTTACCTGAAACCTGTACGCTTGCATGTAAAGTGTATTTAATACAAATGGTCTCGGATATAAGGGGATTGGAAGTAGAGTGGCCAATCCCGGGATTTGCGATTGGATTGCGCATGGCATCCAGGCTGTGAGCAGCTCCAGGGAGTGCTGTCCGGGATGCTACGTCCGCTCCTGACCTTAACGCCCACACCACCCGTGTAAGTAAATTTGCGGGTGGTCAGTTATGAGGGTGGCAGGGGCGTTTTTTGCATAATTAGGGATGCCAATCCCGGGATTGGCCTCCCTAGTTGGAAGGTATTGTTGGTGGCGAAGCCAGCACTTATTGAGAGTGCTACATTCCCATACCCGACGGCACCAGGATTAATCACATAAAGCGTCTTTTCCCGGACAAACTACCACCCTACTAGATGGTTTTACTATCGGTACCTGATGAGGATGGCATCTGAATAACTCCTGGTCACTTTACATGTCAATTACCGGGTGTGCAAAACAATTGCTCATCCCCCACCCACCACAGTTTACTAGATCTTTCAATTAATCATTTCTCTTGTCTTGAATTGTATCAATTCAGTGAGTTAAATCCTATCATTTTCCCTGCACACGTGGCCCCAATGTTCCAAATTTCAGTGGGATCCTTTTGAAAGCATTTCTAGACAAGTACATTACAGCTGAGCAAACAAGCAGAGAGCGGCACATCATTTTGCCCATTATGTAGTGACATTAAATATACATATCGGGAAGGTAGCAGATGCTTTTGTTCAGGAATTGACATGTAAAGAAGCCGCTCTCAGCAGGGCCTTGCTCAATCTGCTGCTTCACATGTAATGAATAGCTAATTTCAGCGGAATGGTCCATGAGAGACGGGAAGGGAGGCTGCAGGAGTGCGGGCTAGGAGCAGTGCAGCAAGGAAGAACAGCAGGATGTGGAGCGATGTGCTTTTTTTTTTTTTTAATTCTCCTTTTCTATTAATGGGGTGAAAATGATAGAGCTGCTCGTCTGTTAGCTCTTATTCAAATGAGCTTCGCACAAAGCATTCTTTAGGTTAAATCGCAGCTGGAAGAGGTGCAAGGCTGCCAAAAAGGAAGGGCAATAAGGGTGAATTGGGTAGTTAAGTAGGAGATTGTCTCCGTACAAGTTCTGTTTTCACTCTCCTTTTAGTATATATTGTGGAATTTGTTGTTAGGACTTGGTGATGCTTTTAGAGCGCATGTTTAGATCTATATAATAGGCTAGCTGCGCCTCACCTCTGAGGTGAAGTACCACCAGTGACCACTAGAGGCCACTCAAAGGACCAAATTACCACTGAACAGAGAGTAAAAGCAAAATGATCTGTTTCAAAGTTAGTGGATATGGAGAGGGGGAGATGTGAAGACAGAGATTGGAGGTAGGAGCGGATAGGGACTAATGCCGGCCACACATCAAACCAACTTTCCTCCAACCATCCAACTAGTTGCTTGGATGGAATAAAAACCTGGTACTGGATAGGAGCAAATGTAATTTGTAATTAAGTAATTTGTTTCCCAAATCTGAAAATGGACAACACCTGTCACTCAGACAATGTACTGTAGTTGGACCTATTTGATTTAAACAATTTTACTGAATGTTTTTGTCCATTCTCCTGCGTTTGTGAGCAAATTGCTTATTGGCATTTGCCCCCACACAGTACCAGATTTTCAGTCCAACCAACCAACTAGTTGGAACTTAAAAATCGACGCCAAATACCGTGAACAACTAGTTTGAACCTTTTCTCGTGTCAATCTTTTGCATATCGACAGAATTCCCGTCGACCCTGTTTAAAGTAGTCCTCAGCGAGACTCAGTCAATGCTACACATTCTTATCAATTGCTAGGATGGAAACAAGTGTAGCCCACAAACTGCCCCCCCCCTTTGTGTAACAGATGGGGCCCTATTTAAGCACACTGGAGAAATCATGGGTGTTTCCCAATTTACAGGTGTTAAATTCAATTTGTAGCTAATTTGCAAACTAATTAGAGCAGCAAATCCTATAGTTTAGCATTGCTCAGTTTAATTGGGGAAGCCAGTTAAGCTGTTAAAGCATTACAAAGGAATGCTTCAGTTGTAATCCATGCGAGTGCCCTGTACAGTCCTCACCGTCTAACAATGGGGACGGTGCATCAGTTAGGATGGATTGATTTGTATGCTAAAGAATAGTCACGGTAAGAAGTTCGCAATTGGCCGTCCCTGGGTCAGGTGGGAGCTTTGTCTGCTGGCCATTTGTTTCCCGCATATTCACCTAAAGTTTACAGACTGACCTATTAGAACCTGCTATATTGTTGCTTGAATGTCCAAGACGCTGGACTAGTTCATATATGATCGGATATATTCTGGAGTCAAAATTGTTCATGGAATGTGTGTCCTTTTCCACTATTAATGGGTTTTTCTTTCCATTCCAAAGCCATAATCTACATTTCAAAGAGCAAGCACTCATATTGTAATCTCATTGGTTTTAACATGTGTTTGGCAGTCTGCAGGGTAATCTATGGAAATGCTTCCACATCTGAACCTGGCACCTCCTGATAATGTCCCTGCTTTTGTCTCGGGCATTATCTTTCATTTGTGTACTTTGTTCTAATATACGCATTCCACTGTAGTAACCTCCTGCCATGTGTCGCCAGCAGCGTGGGCTATTTTTATCAGGCACTGATTAACTTGTGTATACGCCTAGGTGGGTATATAAATTATGGCTTACTCTACCCAGGAGAGTGCACTGTACTTTGTATCTTCTGGCTGTAGAGCGTCATCCCTACTATACCTGGTTTGGTGGCATATTCCTGTATCTGTCGTCACTGCGTCTATATTGCTTGCTGATTTGGGACACATTCTTGTTTTGGAGACTTTGGTTATACTGCGAGCAGTGAATTAGTTGATCTATAACTTCTGTTTTTATTCTGCTTGTCCTCTGGTATTTCCAACTGTTTTCATGGTTGTAAAAACATTTCTGGTATGTGTTCTTCAAATCAAAGTGGAAGATGAAAGGGACGGAGCCCCCAGCAGTGTCGGGACCGTGGTTACTGGATCTTTTATTACTCGTCAAATGCTGCAAGCTTTCAAAGTCCTATAACTTGATCACCGATTTTTCAATCAGTCTGTGTATACTGTATATACAGTGAATTGACAACAGGTCATGCCCCCCCCCCCCCCCCTTGCCCCTAAATCCAAAAAGGACCCTCAACAATGGTTTCTGTATTGCATAACGGGGCAGATGTATTAAGCCTGGGGAAGAGATAAAGGGACGGGATGTATTAATATACATTGCCACCCGGCCGCCGCGATGCCGGTGCATATGTACTAATATATGCGGTGATGGACACCCCCACCTGTACTGCCGCCTCCTGCTCCCCTCAAGCCGGGGACAGCTAAGCAGGCTGCAGCTGGTAGGACGTCCGGCTGTGTTACTAGGGGGAGGAAGGGTTTACCTTCCGGGTCCAGTAGGACCTTTCAGGAAGGTAAGCTGGAGGAGGGGGAGAGGGGGGTCGGCGGGTTTGTTGCGGAGGCGGGGAAAAGAAGCCCATAGGCTTTTATAGGGTATCGCCACTCAAAGGTGGCGATACCATACTATGCGGAAACGCGGCGGCGGGGTGTTAGTACATAGGACAATGCGGTAAAACGTGGATTTTACCGCATTTTCCCCTTAGTACATCCGCCCAAGGTGGAAGGTGATGAAGCACCAGCCAATCAACTCTTAATTTTATATTTTCAAACGTAGCTCATTGGCCACTTTATCTCCACTTTATCTCTTCACCAGGTTTAATACATCTGCCCCATAGTGGGGTAATACTGTATTACATACATTAAATACATTTCTGGCTCTTGGAGTAGTAGTCTTTCTTCTTAACATCGCTAACATGTCTTATTGGCAATTGTATTGGGACTGTCCTTCACTAGTTGTCCTGAGGCCTCCACAAACTTTGGTCGTCCATCTGGCCCTGTATATCTGCTTGTTAAAGACTGGTCATCAGTATGTGTTTGGGCTTTTTCCTTTCCCACTTTTCACTTTACCTGTTTACTAATGTGTAGTGGGGTTAAATCATTTTTCCCTAGGACAGATGTATCCAGCTTCAAAAAGTGATAAAATAGACAGTGATAAACGACCAGTCAATCAGCTCCTTCCTGGCATTTTTCAAACCAGCCTGTGACATGACAGGTAAAAGCTGATTGGCTGTCTGTTTATTACTCCATTTTATCACTTTTTGAAGCTTGATACATCTGGCCCTTGGAGTGGTGGGCGGCCCAGGAGCGACAAATTGGAGAGGTTGGGGCTTCCCTTTGGTTAATGTGATCAGAATCTCACACTATATAGTGCACTGTGTAATGCATTACCTCAGTGACTAGCCGGCCTTTATAGTTATTCTGCTTAGTCAGAGTGTACAGTCATTATTTCAGGATGCTTTTCTTTTGTGTGTTCACATCCTGGTCTCAGATGTGTAAACCAAAATATACAGGAAATCCCATTTATAGTTATCGGAAAAAACTGTACAAGATGCTGACTAACAAATGTAGCCCTCTTTATTAGAAAAAAATATTAAATTTCAGTAGAGGTCACTGGTTTTACCATCTAATCCAGATTAATGTGCTGGACGCAACAGATTACGGTCAGATGAGATCCTTAGAAGGGAATAGCAAATATCTCTCTAGTTTCTGCAGTAATCTCTTTCCAATCGCTGTGCCATTGATTTTTTTTATTTTATTGTTCTCCCCTGCCACATGTAAAAGGCCTTGCACACATTAGTATTGTGGGGGGTTTTGTTTTGAAGTTTTTTATAGCTTTTGATGGTGATAGGTCAAATAAATGTAAGTAGTGACTTGCGTGTGCACGCTTATAACCAGCATTCACTGTGTCCCCTGAGTGCCTAGACCTGTATGCAGGGTAACGCACAGTGACAATCGGGGAGTGCACAATGCAGGGAAAGTTCCAGATGAACGTGTACTATGAAGCCTTGTACTTTAATCTTGCTGTAATAAAGCGTTCTATGACTAACAAGGATGACAAGCCGCAGAGGATACCTCACTGCACCGGGTCTTTAGAGGGCGCTCCTCTTGGAAAGTTTTGGGGTTTTGCTGTGTTCCTGTAAAAAGCAGTTGGGGAGTGAATATTTCAGGACTAGATTGTAATTGTGGAGGATTATTTTGGTACACTAGGCATGTTGTAGACAGTCCTTTTGTTGGGGGGGGGGGGGTTTGGAATGTACTAATAAATTAGATGGATCATCTCACTTCCGATAATGTTGTGCTGCGCTAGATGACTGATGTGTATAACTGGGGTAGGTCAGGTTTTCGATAGCTGTTCCTCTCTTTTACTGCTAGGCTACCTGTTCTCCCTTCCTTTTACAATTGGCCGGTTTTAATATATCAGACACGACGTGCATTGGACCCCTCCGTTCCCTTTCGCTGGCGTTACTGTCCTGCGTGGCTGCAGACTCCCTTAAAGGAAAACGTGTAATTCAGAAAGTTGTAGTTTATTATGATCCATCTATTTATATAGCTCACAAATATTCCACAGTGCTTTACCGAGAAAATGTAAACATTCACATCAGTACCTACCAGTATATTTTGGGATTGTAGGAGGAAACCGGAGTACCCGGAGGAAACCCACGCACGCACGGGGAGAATATACAAACTCTGCACAGTTAGAGCCATGGTGGGAATCGAACCCATGACATCAGTGCTGTGAGGCAGTCATGTTAACCATTACACTATCCGTGCTGCCCCATATTGACCATTGTGGTCAAAATCTATTAAGCATAGCATTTATACTCCATAGGAAATAATTTTTTAAGTTAAGCATTAGAAAGTTTCATTATATCTTTGTAATTGTCCAGAGAGTAAAATTTAAGCAAGTGGCGTTTACCGTATGGAGCAGACTGGGTGGTAGCTTTCCGGTTATTTCTGGAAGAACCTCTCCTGAACCATTCCTTCAGAGCCTTTTGTGTTTATATGTCTTCTTAATCCGCATTATAGTCCATATGTGGAATTTTAGAACGCAGAGATGCCAGAGGTTGTCTTCTACGTGGACACGGGGGGGGGGGGGGGGGGGGGGGGGGGGGGCGGGGGAGGCTTTTCTAGTCTATCCACATCAGTGATCTGCAATTTGATTTAATTCAGGGATCTCATATTAATTTCTATTTTGATAATGATTCTAACATTAAGTTCAAATAAAGAGACTCTTACCTATAATTGCAGATCAGCAGCCATTTTACACAAGTGTTACAAGATACAACAAGCAAAGCTGACCAATCAGGACAGAGCTGTAGGTGGGGGGAGGGGGGGTGGGTTCAGATGAGGCCCAAGAGGGCTACACGCTGCCCCATTGATTATTTGAGAATCGGGACACATTTCTGGCCCAGGAGAGCGAGTTTGGAAATCTGCTGTCTGTGGCTATATAAGACTAAACCCATCTATTTTGGTGCGATAATTGATGGCCGCCTTGAGTCACTTCATTGTGCGCCCTTTAATTACTACACCACATAAAACAATTGTAACCCCCCCTTAGACCAATGTAGACATATATATATTTTCTTGCTGGCGTGTCCTATGGTGCAAACATTCAGAAACCATATACAAACAGCCAACATTTGTTAGTGCCTTAGTGGAAGTTACACCATCAGGACCTGACCAGTGAAGATGACCTCTTTGCAGGTTAGTTTGGGTGCAAACAGCACAACGGACTATGCTGCGCTATATAAGAAACTGTAAATAAATAATAAATGTGTAGTGATATTTTGATTGGCACGTGACCTAAAGCACTCCTGCCCTTCGCATCTAAATAGTGGGAACTCGTCTGACTCGCACTTCTGAAAACAAAGTTGTTGAGCAATTTACACCACTTGCTGCCATGACTGGTACAGTGTGATGCACTTGTCAGTAATGTGGAGAGGAAGCTGCCTTCTGATAAAGCTTTATGTTAAAGGACTAATAACCTTAGAGTTGGGTGTGATTCTCGTCAGCTGAATATAACATTGTCCTACGTGTGTAAACGTGTTTCCATACTAATCTTGCTGTTGGCATCGGTTCCTGGGTGTCTTGAGAATTGTAACCAGCACTTTCCCCCTCTGTCCTATAGACTTAATGTGATCAGGGATGGGTGGAGGTGTCCCTAGTTAGTACAATAGATGTGTATTTGGTGAATAAGATGTCTGCGCAAGGTATTGTGAATATGACACGATAGACACACAGCAGTGTGTCACAATATACTCTGAATGCTATATTCTCCAGTGCTCTTCCTGGGCTAGATGTACTAAGCATGAAAAGTCGTAAAATAGTGACAAACCAACAGCCAATCAACTGGTAACTGTCATGTTGCAGGCTGTGTTTGAAAAATGAGTTATGAGCTGATTGCCTTATCACTCTCTGTTTTATTCACCCTTTGAGTGCAAAGTGAATTTGTCAATTATTTATAATGACCTGTAATGTTTACCTTATATAGAAAATATTTATTTTTTTGTTTTACGAAACATTATTATTTGAATTTATATAACAAATGGGAGCGACGCTGAAATTTGCCACTCAAAGTGTTTAGCCAGGGGTTAGGCATTGGGATGATGTACTGCAAAAAAAAAAAAATTCCCTTTTCCAGCAAAAGCACCCTGGCCTTCCACTTGCAAGGCATTCTGGGGCACGATTTCAGGAGTGATGTCCGTTGGCAGACTGCCGGCTCACTCCCAAGGTGCAGCTGGATTCCTTCCAGGGGAAGCAGTCTGGCTTGCCGGGCATATGTAATATAACCAATCCAGGTAATGGACTCCTGGCTGCGGTTGTATCACATACGTTACTGCTAGGCAAGTGGTAAGATATCCATGAGAGATGCAGATATAGCTGCAGATGGTTAACTCAAAATCACTGAATTAAGTCAACTGGGGCCTACCCACTAGTAAGATATCTGTTCTACACACACACACACACACACACACACACACACACACACACACACTGCCTGATCCATTTGCATCTGCCCGCCCACTGAGCGACCAATCACCAGCTGCTGTACGGGTGCTCGGCAGATCGCCTGTACACACAATACGTTGCGCCGATTTAATATCCGTAGATTAATCTGGCATCGGCTTTGTTGCACAGCCGACACGATATATTGACGGTACACACTGCATCAATTTATTGATCATTCAGTCAAACAGCCGATATATCGGCCAGTGTGTAAGCACCTTTAGTGTGCCGTGAGGACCATGTTTGGGAACCCTGGTTTTATATACATTTTGGCTCTTAAGGCCCCCATACATTAGGCCGACTTGTCCTAGGGACAAGTCGGACCCAATTTACCTGCGAGCCGCCCGGCAGCTCCCCGGGAGGCTCACATACAATTTGGCACTTGATGTGCCATTTTTTACATGGGATAAATCGCATGCAAAAAAAAAACCCGGGGAGCTGCAGGGCGGTGAGGAGTAGTGGGGGCGGGCAGCGGTGGTGGGGGCGGGCAGCGGCGGTGGGGGCGGGTGCAGTGAGCGCTGCTGACCTGGGTGGGCAGTGTACTTACACATAGCAGCAGCGGGGACGGGACGCGTAGTGGCGGCTATTCGATTTTTAAAATATTTGTCAAATGACGGGCCGCTCTCTGATTGGCCGGAGAGCTCTCAGCCAATCAGAGAGCGGCCGGTCATTTGACAAGTATTTTAAAAATATAATAGCCGCCACTGCGCTGCCCGTCTCCGCTGCTGCTATGTATGAATGGGCAGCCTGTGATTGGTTGAGCGCTCTCTCAGCCAATTGCTGACTGGCTGAGAGAGCCCTCAGCCAATCACAGGCCGCCCATTCATTGTATGGGCTTTTTTTTTTATTCCGTACTGACAGCTCCCGCCGGCTCCCCCTGCCCGGCTCTATGCCGCCTGTGTCCCCCGCCGCGTCCCCAGCCCCCCCTGCTCCCTCTACCGCCGCCCCGCCCCACTAGGTCCCAAGTCGGGTGGTCGGACGTGCAGCAGGTCCGACCACCCGACGCAGATCCGATGCGCACGGGACCGCGCATCGGATCTGAGGGGACATCAAAACTAGCCGATTTTGGTCCGATTTCGTCCAGATCCGACTGATCTGGCTGAAATCTGACCAAAATCGGCTAGTGTATGGGGGCCTTTACCTACATTGGCTTTTTCCCCCAACCTGCACCAGTCTGTATTGGTAACTTCGTTCCCGCATATTAGGAACCTTTTATTCTGTATTTTGGTCTGACTTTATAAGCTTCAAATTGCGGTCTGCTTGTTGGTTATATCATTTTACTTAGTGATCTGTATCTATATTGTTCACATGGGAGTAATTACCTAAATTTCTCTTATTTCTGGTAGCATTTTACTCTAGAAGGTTGGACTATCTGGTCCAAAGTAGACTTTAAAACTGCCCCACCCACCCAATTTGTGTGTTTGACTGAAATGAAATGTGTCCGCTTCTCAATGCAGATATGGAGGTTGGACTATCAAGCAGTGAAAAAAGTGGAGTTTCCGACAGCAACCGTAAAGCTTCTACCGATCACTTTCTACAGTGTTCTGAAGAAAGTGATTGGTAGAAGCTTTGCGGTTATCTTGTTGCACAGGTCAACTTTTCACTGCATGATAAATCAACCTGTAAGTATGATGGTGGAGGCCACAGCATCCATAATGTTTGTACACATTACACTTAGAACTGCCCTCTTTTTTTATTTTTTTTGTTTTTTTTACTCCATTATATTTTATATACAAGTCCGCTCTATATATTTAAACCGTAATCTTGAAATCTGTTTTGTAATTTCTATTTTGTTTTCTTGCAGGTTTCCATTTAAGTGGCACAGTGACGGAGCCTGCAATGCAGTCCGAGCCGGAATCCGTTTGCAATGTAGCGATCAGCTTTGACCGTTGCAAGATTACCTCAGTGACCTGCAGCTGTGGGAACAAGGACATCTTCTACTGCGCGCACGTGGTAGCGCTGTCTTTATACCGCATCCGCAAGCCCGATCAGGTCAAGCTGCATCTTCCTATTTCAGAGACCCTCTTTCAAATGAACAGAGACCAGCTGCAGAAATTTGTACAGTATTTGATTACCGTTCACCACACAGAGGTCTTGCCGACCGCTCAGAAACTAGCAGATGAAATTCTGTCACAGAACTCTGAAATCAATCAAGTTCATGGTGAGTGGTGCTTTGTTTTGGTAAGATCACTCCCCTCCCTTATTTGTCCTGAATTTGCTGACCTTACATTGGGCACGATTTATCTTCTACGGATCATGGTTGCTTTACAATCTCTGGATGCAACAAAGCGGCATTACAGGAAAAATTGAGGTTTCGAGAAGTTTTTTTTACAGTTCCTCGAGGGATTACAGCTGCTGCATTTTTTATTGGTTTTGAATACCAACTGTCCATTAATGGTCTTATACATTATGTTTAATGTATGCAGGTTTCCAGTCTGGAATATGATGGTTTTTTAAATTAGAATTTCAAGAAAATCTAATTTCCTAAGTTAAATTAAATAAGCCATAAATTATTAGATTGTTCCTTCGGCCAACATGCGGTAATTCCAGAAGTTATCAATACTTGAACAATGTTTTTATTGTTGATGCAAATTTTTTGGGACGTTCTAAGTAATGGGCGCCCAACAGCGGTTTAATTGTTTGTTCAGTGAGTCGAGACTGACGTTACTTATCACGCTTTTCGTGCTATAAACCACCAGGTACTGGCTAGTTTTTCTGTTCACCACCTCAGAAGAGTACATACAGAAATATGACTAAAACAATGAATTGCCCTCTTTAAGAAATTGTGTACTGCGGTCAGGTAGAATAAACCTAGCTTGAATGTTTCTGGAGCGGCTATGGGCGGGATGCACTAATGCAGTAAAAACCTGTTTTTCACCGCTCTTTCGAATGCACTAAAAGCCGCATGCCGGGGTACCGCTGCCAGGAGTATCACCAGAAAAAGATGGCGAAAGCCTATGGGCTTCTCTCCGCAGCATTGTTCGAGGGATCTTTCACAGATCCCTCCCAGCATGCCCTGCAGCTGGCGCCGTCACTCTGCGCATGCACAGATGGCTCCCAGGTCTTAGACCAGGCCACATCGAAAAGGACAGCTCTTATCGCAAGAGCTGTCCTTTGCGTTAATAATCGCATATGTTAGTGCATATGCGATTATTATCGATGTGGTAGCTGGCGGATTGGGGCTACGGATGTTAGAGCATCCCACCCTACATCTGTAGTTGGGAGGAAAAAAAAATTCTGTAATTTATTGCAACATTTTGGTTTAAATAAAATTCTGTAGATTAGATGAGCATTACAATGTAATATTTATTTTATGGGTGAGAAGCTACTTGCCAGTTTGTTACAGCAGAGAGGTGAAATAGCCCAACCACAAGCTTAATGTGGCCTCAAACATGAGCTAATAAAACCCTTTTATGTGGCAGTATTGTGGTTTCGGGGCCACGCACGGTCAAATCTTGCTTTTTGTAAGATGCGTAAGGTATGGTTAGCCTTTGCCATAATGGGTTTGCCCACCCCATCCCCACCAATGAGATTCTGAAGCATTATGTTTAATAAAAATGTTAAATATAACTTTCATATTAAGTTAAGTTAATTTAATTTTTATTTAGCAAAAAGGTGTGTCTTGTTTCCACAGTAATACACTTCTCTGCTGCTTAAAGTATACGTGGAGGAAATTATTGTGCGTCATTCACTGGCTATGGGATTCTGCAAGCTACATTTTCCTCAGGCTTATATGGTTCTGAAGTGCCTCTGATTCTACAGTGTGAGCCAATTAATGGGCTGTGTATTCAGGAAGTGTAATACGCGCTCTTCACAAATCATTTTATGCAGACATACAGTTGCTGTAGATTCTGCATGTGAATTGGATTGGGTTATCACTGTCTGCATTCAACGCGTCAGCTAAATTATTCCAGAAATGATCTCTAATTTAGTCTTTAACATGGTTTAATTAACACCTCTTGTACTTGGAAGCTTAAACTTTCACAGGTACACTACCTCAAGTAACTTATTCATTAAAACAAAAAACAGGCCATTGAGGCTGCATTTATGTCAGGTTAGAAGTCTACCTCCCATCTCCACCTCCGTATTCCCAGTGTTGTGTTCAGCTATAGTACAGGCAGTGTAGGTGGGACGGGTGCGTGGACCAGTAGGAAGCCGCAAGCAGAGATTGCATCTTCGCATTCACCCTCGCACAGATTTTGTGACCATTTAAAATGGTCAATTACATTTGTGGTTGCTGGAATTTTGCTTGAAGTGCCAGGTCATCTTTTTTCACCTAACCTTTGGAACCACCTTTTCCTCCAAGCTTCTGTATCTGTAATAGAATCTCAGCATTGACAGCCGGCACCTAGTTGTTGTGGCACATGGTGGGGAATGGATTTACAGATTGCTTAGTCTCTGGATGGATAATGCCAAAGAGTTGTCAGCGGTGATAGGGGCTGGGATTGCTAATAAGACGCATGGTTTAATGGAGAATATGCGATTGTGTGGCAGGTAAGGAGCATTAATGATTTGCTTGTGATGTGGATGGAGCATAATAATTGTTTTGATGAGGACTGGCTGATGAGGGGGACAGAATGGTGCCCATAATGATGAATGGGTTTTGAGGGGGCATTAATGCTGATGGAGGTGAATGGTTTGAGGAGTGAGGTGAAAAGCATTAGGGTCAGATGCAGTGATGAACAACCAACCAATCAGCTCCTGCCTGACATTTTTCAAACCCAGCCTGTAACATGGCAAGTAGGACCTAATTGGCTGGCTGTTTATCACTCTCCATTTTATCACTTTGAAGCTTAGTACATCTGGCCCTTATGGGAATGGAAAAAGATAGTTTCTGCGCACACCTAATGGTTCAAGAAGAAATCCACTAATTGCTGGCTGGGTGAGCTGCATTTGATAGACGGGAGGTTGTGTATATGGACATCAGTTTGTTCATGTATACATATACAATGGCAGGTATTCAATGCTGTGGGCGAGTGGCGACAGCGTGCAGGGCTTCCTGCTCGCTGTCACCACTCACCCTGTCAGTATTCAACGCAAACCCCCCCCCCCCCCCCTCATACGCCAATTCCCCCTTGCTCCATATTTTGAGTGAGGGGGAATTGGCATATATGGCTCCAGAAGCAACGAGACTCGCGGCTAAATACAGCAAGTTTTCTGCTGTTTTGGGGAATTCTCGGCGAGGATTTCCCCCGAACGTTGAATAAAGAGGCCGGCGCGGGGGTTAAAGCGCAAGGATCGCTGGTTTTCTGCAATCCTCGTTGTTTAACCCCCTCGCCAGCCGCATTGAATACTTGCCAATGTGTTAGCTTGGCTGTCTCCTGCATTCTAGACATATATAGTGGATCCTTGAGAAATACAATACAGATGTGTCCACATACATTTAGCCTACCGCATTAAACAGCCCTTTTCGTCATGCTGTGACATGACCGCAGCTTCAAGCTTCATTTTGTGCAACTTTTTTCATTGAATGAGTCTTTGCAAAGCAATGCAAAAAGGACGCACAAGCAGCTTCTGCTGATTAGAATATGTGGCATGGTTATAATCTGTGTGGGACCACGGCTGTATCTGCGTATGACATGCTGTTAGGGTTTTCTAGGAAAATACTGTCAAGTACCATTTTGACAGATTTTTTTTTTTTAAGAGAAAAAGTTTAACAGAGACCCCCTGGCTCGGCAGAGTCGTACAGTGCATAATGCTCATTGATGATGCACACAGATGGTAAATGTATGTAGTTACATCTGTTCATTGAAAACCACATTGGGAAGCAAAAAATAACTAGCTCCATTATAGAAAATATTACCAGAGGAATGAGCATATATTTCTTGGTCCTCAAAATGAATTCGGGTCACCTACAAGATCCTCTCCTTATGGAATTGTTAAAGGGTTAATGCAGATGTTCCCAGACCCTGTCCTCAAGGTACCCTAAAGCTGGGTACCCACAAAGATGTATGTTAATCTGTCTGGTGGGAATAAAAATCGTGCAATGTGTGGGAGCATATGAGAATAGAACATTTATTGCAAAACACTGGCAAACAGTCAATGGTCATTCAGACAAATTGGTTAAATCCATTGGCTTTAAAAAAAAAAAGAAAGTATCCTAACAATAGTTATTTTCTATTTTCCAACATTTGGGAGCAAATGGTTGATTTGTTCTTTGTTCCCATACATTACCAGATGTTTGTCCCCACCAGCTATATTAGACAGCAAAATCTGTAGGTGTGTATCCAGCTTTACAGTTCAGGTCCTCAAGGCTATCCATGGCTGAGAACAGATGTTAAATCAAATAGATTGCAGTGCTAAGTAAGTCACCTATGGCCAAGCATGCTTATCATTAAAACCTGGACCATTAGTGTGCCTTGAGGATTGGGTGTTGAAACCTCAGAAGAATCCATCCACCTCCTTCAAACAGGACTAGACGGTCTTGCCGCTGCAGAGATTTTATTCAGCTAGTGACATTCTCAGGACATCTTTAGTTTCTCCCTGGCTAATTACTAAAGTGGAATTGCAGCCGGTTACTTCAAAGCAAACCATTCCCTGCATAAGTATAGCATTCTACAAATCAAGCCTACCGACAACGTGAATGTTATTTTAGGGATTTTCACAATGTATGTTCCAATTCAAAAACACTCACTAATTGGCATGCAGAAATAGCCAGGCAAATCTATCTACCAAACTAAACTGATGACATTTGTGAACCACACTTAAAATAATCCAGATTCCGTGTAAAAGTACTTAACCAGTAGCATGCATGAAATGTACAGGACACTGAGGCTGGAATTGTTGAGGATCATTAAGTACTCCAATAAGTTGTCACTAGAACTTGTGGTGATATATTTATAATTGAGCTCTAATTTAATAGAGATGGCATTGGTTCCACTAAATCAGGGGCAGCCAACTCCAGTCCTCGAGAGCTACCAACAGTTCACGGTTTCCAGCTCACCTCACAGGTGCATTCATTACTGACTGACACATTTTATAAGATCCACAGGTGGGGCTAAATACTTCACTTGTGATTCTGTGAGGAGACATAGAAAAGGTTAACGGTTGGTAACTCTCGAGGACTGGCGTGGGCTACCCCTGCACTGAATGGTAGGCTTTTCAGAGCATATGTGACGTGGCTGCCTGATATTTTAGGACTAAGCTTTTTCTCTATAGGTCCCATATGGAGCCTGACCTATGAGCCTGTGTAAATGACAAATATGGTCTTGTCACTGGATGAAAATTTGTAGAGCGGACATTATCAATCGTTCATGTGAACCAATGCTTTGTACCATTAGGACTCTTATGAGACTTACGCATTGACCTTCTAGAATCTAGTCACCCATATATGTTCCATTCTACCAGAAGAAACTTTACCCAACTCATTAACTAGGCAATTAAATTGGTGATTGTTCTTCTGTGACAAGGGGCATCATTGAATAAACAATCGGTCTCTTTGGAAAGGTCTGAAAGCATGCTTGACTGCTTTCCAAAACACATTTAGCCCTTGTTTTGTAATCTGGTTACCATGTTATCTAGTGTAACATCAGATTTTACATTGCCTCTCAACTACATCTACACCTCCATCACATCAGAGGATTATTTTCCCTTTCACCTCTGTCAGGACAGTTAAGAAAACATCTCTGGTTATTAAGGTAATTTCCCTCCTACGAGGTTCTTTTCCTGGATCTCCTCAATTAGAAGTGGTTAATTATGATCACCACACAACCTCAGTTGAGATTCTCTAGTACAATGTGTGCGCTCGGGAGGATATGGACATTGTCCTGAAGCTCTGACATCATACAGGCACCATCTTCCTTAAGAGATTGGCTTCCCAGCAGAGAACCCTCTTTGGAAGAGGACTGAAAGTAGTCCAGGTCTCTAGTCCTACACATCCACTTGCAGGTGCGTTTGTGGTAAGCGGATGAATACTGGGTAGTGCACACTGAGTTTAATGCCACCGATTTTATAATTCTCTCCTTCACAGCTTCTACTTTTTATTACATCAGGATGGAAGAATAACAGCAGATAGGATTCATTCTAATTCTACGTTTTCTATGAAGTTCTAAGGAAACCCACAGAATGCTGCAAAAATAAATTTATTCTTTGTATCTTCTTTTGACAAACCTTTCCCAGACACGCTTAAATAATTAGTAAAATGTATATACAATATTGAACAGCCATCATTTTTTGTAGTGAAATTGATAGCATTGGCAGTAATATCTGTCCTTAGATCTAATGGATTCCGTTGTACCATGTTCTCAAGAAATGGGTCTTAACAGCCACATCAGCCAGGGACAAGATTTAAAGGTCTTTACCTCCAAGAATGCCATAAAAAATAGCAACTATATATTACAGCCTGTCATTGTCCTAACACAGTAAATCAAGGGAAATGCTGCCTTCTGGATCCAGAAAATAAAGTATGTAGGGACCGGGAGTTTGATATATTTTTTTATTATTGTGATCTTCATGGGTTTGTTCCTTCACTATTCTGGCAGAGCAGCGTATCAACAAATTCCTTATTTTTCAATCAACCTTTCCAGTTCTGGAGCCTTCCTTTTAGAGTGTCATCAGATCCAATTACATTCTTGATAGCAGTAATAGATAAATGCCGATTGAAAGGAATACACAATTGTGTTAACTGGGCTATATTTTGATAATCGCATGATTCTGGTTAACTGAATTATACCACTTAAAAAACAAACAAAGGATTTTGGTATGCTACAAGGGAAAGGTAAAGGTGCCCACACACTAGAAAGATCTGCGATCATAAGATGTGCGCATAAATTAGCCTTCAAATCTTTTGTCCGATCTGGACAAAAGATTTCAGGCAAGCGCACATCTTTACCAAAGATTTTTCTTAAGATCTTTTGTTAAATCTTCTGATCTTTTGTGCAGCACGTAAGATCAGAAGATTTAGCAAAAGATCCACGGGAGCGAGCATCGGACGATTTTCGACCGATTATCGGTAAATATCGGCCGATATATCAGCCGATTTATCGAAAATCGGCCAATCGGCCCAAAAATCGTTCTAGTGTGTGGGCACCATTACTTACTAGGACTAGAACTGACAGCGGTCTAGCGCTTGCAGATCTACAACTTTATTATGTTGCCCAACTATCACATAGCTGGATGTGGTTAAAGGATGACAATGTGGGTTCTTAGCATATTGCCTCTCTTAAGAGGGTTGAACTGAACTACTCCCCATTACAGCTACAACACTTTTCGTCAATACCCTCAAGCTGTAAAGATTTGGAAGGCCTTGCGTGTATTAACTAAATTTGATGCTTTATATCAGAAACTCCCCTTTGGCGCTATCGTGGCTTCATGAATTAAACGTCCTTTCTGGAAGGGGGGTCAGGAACACCCAAAATATAGCGACTATAGATCAGCTTTATTGGGAATGTTTGAAGGAAGAATTTGGTTTGCCTAATTTTTTTTAATTTTGTATAAATATCTTCAGTTTAGGCATGCAATTAGGGCCCAATGCCTGAGATCGTCCTCACCTATTAAGACTTTTAATATTGGTTTGGGCTGTTTACGCCTTCCTCCTACCTAAACATCCTATAGATCCTTTGACAGCCGTATGTGGGGTATGGGAGGGGACTTGAGTAATTTTAAGTTATGATGAATGGAACCTGACAAGAGAGCAGAGTATTTGTCTATTTGTTATCTGATTGTCCCATGTTCTCATGCTCGGTTGGTATACCCTGCGACCCTACCTGCGAATTTTGTTCTGAGTCTCCTTCTTGTTTAGTCAGCATATCTAGTTTATGTCATGTTTTGTAATCTTTTATTTTGTGTTGTATGGGTTTTTTTATTTGCCCTTTTTCTAGTTAAGGGGGAAGTTTGGATTTTTTCAAATTAACATTTTTTTGGGATTATTTAATAGCGAGGAAATATACAGTTAATTGCTAAAATTTTTTATTATTTATGGTGTTTTTTTATTGGTGTTGTATGGGATAATTTTTATGTGTGATACCTTATGCGTTAGCTACTTCTACAGTTATGATTCTCAGAATTGTTTCTCTGCTTACACTGTGGTTTTGTTTGATTTATGTATACATTTTCCCTTTATCAGATACCGATCTGTATAATAAATTAAATTACAATTGACAAATAAACAAAAAAAAGTTCCAAACTAGCAAGGTGGTATTCCTGTGGTTAACATGGTGGGAGCAGTATATGCTCCCTCAGTGGCATAGCATTTCAGTCTAAATTTTTACCTTCAATTCTAATTTTTAGGATTGAAAAATTGAATTACGCCCTTTGATGGGAGTGTTTTAGTTTGTTTTTAAAAAAAAAAAACCAGCAGATAAGACCATTGTCCAATTTCTCGGTTTAGATCTTTCCAAACGCCTATAGAGCATCCACCCTTCAACATTTTCTATTTTCTTACATTGTTATCAAAATGGATTTATAAATTACAGGATGTTTAGTGAAATGTTATCATCTGTTGCTAAGATACCTCATCTATGGCATTGTTGTGTATGCTGGTCCTATATTGATTGGAGGCCACCTCGGTACAACTATTGTTTTCAACTGTTTTCCAATTCCATTCACCGATCTGTGATCCCGCAGTTGATCATTATCTTTCCATACAAAAATGTTAGCATGAATATCAAAGAACAGTCAAAGAATGCTTTGGGATTATTTAGTTGGCGGTTTTTGTCAGGATTATGGCAGTAGGCATCCTGACTGCTGGTATTCCATACATATCTTGTAGTCAAACCTGTAGCAGGAAAGACCAGGTTTGTATTAAGGTCCATACACACTGGGCGACTATGCCCAGCGTGTATGGACAACGATGATCGTGTTCAACGCTAGGGGGATAGCAGCTCAGCCACACACACTGAGCGGCTTTCCCCCTGCCCCGTCAGCCAGGAGAGGATGGCTTTGCATAGCGCAGCGCTATGCAAAGCCGTCCTCAAAGCCGCTCATCTGCTGATATTACCAGCAGATGAACGGCTTTCCCGGCGATGATGCGGGAGCGCGCAGCAGTGCTCACCGCCTGGGCATACACACTGGGCGGCTTTGAGCTGAAAGCTGCTCAACGGTGCTGTTTTGAGTGACATTTAGCTCAGTCGCCCAGTGTGTATGGGCATTAAAGGTTTATATTACTGCATGGTACAAGGCATACAGTATAGGCCAGTTTAGTGCTTCCCTCCCCAGAAAATGTCCTGATGTAACAACCCAAGTGGCTTTTCTCAGCGTGCTAGGTCTTGTGACTGGGCTGAGCAAATTTTTTTGCATTTATTTAACCCAAACATCTGGCTTAGTCTTGAAGATGTGACAAACCGTTTCATGATTGATCTGTGTGCGACTGAATCTGTATAGGATCTATTACCATGGATTTTTTTTTCTCAGTTCTAAAAGTTACAAAAATTGTACTTATGCTGCATTCACGCTTAATTGCATGGAACCTGGCAGCTCTGTATTTCAGTAAATATATCCTAAAGATGGATACACATTTACTCGATGAGTGGCTGATCAGAGGTAACCTCCCAATCCCCATGTTCTGTGTACCTGGCTTGACCTGATCGAGGCTCCGTATACACACACACGATTCTGATGTGAATTGTATTGGCTTTTGAACTTTTGAAATAGTAAATAAGGTTCAACCATCCGATCCCAGTTGTTGTAGGAGCATTATAAGCCGTTTATTGGTGAACGCTTCTTCGTCAGCACGGCTACATACTAAACTATTACACAGATGTTGTGTTGATTTGTGGAAAAACAGCCAGACAATTATATAAGTGCGTAACCATTTTGACACTACCCATTCTTGTTCAAGTCCACTACAATAGACGGGATGCAGTTAAAATCCCGGCGGTCGGGATCCCGACCGCCGAAATCCCGACACTTTCTCCCTCCGTGGGTGTCCACGACACCCCTTGAGGGAGAATAAATTAGTGTGCCGAGCGTAACGAGGCACCGGGCCCGCTGCATGGCGAGCGCAGTGAGCCCGCAAGGGGGGGCCATCCACGTCCCCCCCCCCCTGTCGGGATTTCGGTGGTCGTGATTCCGGTGTTGGGATTTTAAACGCCGGGATCCCGACCGCCGGGATTTCATACTGAATCCCAATAGACATTTTGTTTACATATCTCTGCATGTATGCCTTTTTGTTGCATTGTAGAGGCCGCTTGAACGTGTTCATTTTTGCTGCCTCGTGTGGTTTTGGAAGTTCTTTTGACAACTTATTGCGTTACTGTATTATGTGGATTTTTTAATCTGTTTTTGTTCTCACAAATAAGGAGTTGTACAAAAAAAGTCAACATTTCCTGCATATCAGTCCTGTAGGGGGAGCTGTCAGAGATGGGATTTAGAATCCGTAAACATACAATTTTTCTGGATTATAACTGTCTGTATTTTAACATGTTTTGCATTATGCCATGCGATATGATAGGTATTTCAACAGTTGGTATTATGTATGTGTTGGTATACTGACCATAGGTGTATATACACCCTGCCGGTATAGGGATGCAGTCCCTAGGTTGACAGTGAATAGGTCAAATAATATTGGTCAACAAGCCATAGGACAGGAGATGGAAGTGGTTGACATACCTTAGGTTGACATGGTGAAAAGGTTGACACATGCAGTAGGTTGACAAAAAAAGGTTAACATGAGTTTCACATTTTTTTCCAAGAATGTTTTTTGTTTTATCCAAGTGGACATAGTTAGATAATTATAGTGTTCCCGAAGCAGCGAGCCACACTACTGTGTCCATGTCGACCTATGTTGACAGATACAAAAACCATGAAAAACTCATGTCTACCTTTCCCATGTCGACCTATTGGTTGTCTGTTTACACCCGGTCAAAACCTTATTTATTATTTCTACCTTTTCCACTTGTCCACCTATTGGCTGTTGACCCTATGACTCGCGCCCCCTGTATTACTATGTCGATATGACGGTTGTAGGTAAATCATACTGGTCCCTATTTAATCCCTCTCATGGTGACTGGATCCCCAGCATGTTTCCCAAACTGGGCCATTTTCTCAGTATAATGTCCATTGTGGGGGCTTGGGGGGTAATTTACTAAGATGGGAGTTCTATGTCACATGGGATGTTGCTATGGGCAACCAATCTTCTAATAGGTGGTAAATAAGTAGATTCTGATTGGTTGCCCATACCATGTGAAATAGAACTCTCGTCTCAGTATATTTCCCCCTTATAGAGGGTACACACGGTGAGAGATGCACTATTTGTCTATTCTATTTTGCTTATAGAAGCTATCTGACACACGCCGTTTCGCTGTCACTAGGTTTTTGCAGCGACGGGGAAACGGTGTGTGTGGCCGTTACAACAGCAAGGCTCGCAGCTAAATGTAGCGGGCTCCTCTGACCTCTGACAGCGAGGATTCCCCCAGAATGTCGAATAGGGTGAGCCGCCGGCGCAGGGTTTAAAGGCGAGGGCCGCTTGTTTTCAGCGATACCCACCGTTTAACCCCCTCGTCGGCCGCATTGAATACGGGCCATAGTCTTGCCAGGCAAGACTATATAGTAGAAATTGAACGGCATATCAAATTGAATGCCAGATCTAACTGTGTGTACGCACCTTTAGTGTGCTGATTTGATAAATCTGCACAGTTGGCAGTGCAGCCAGCTCCTCAACGGCTCATTTTCATCCCCTGCATTATAACCATTTTCTGCACAGAACTTCCAGGCGAGGCCTTCCCTTTTTTTTTTTTTTTTTTTTTTTGGTAACCGCTTCTACTGTGGCCTGCTGTCTATATTGATTTTCAATCTGTTCTCGTCCATTCGCATTCCCCTCTCTGCTCATGTGCTGGTAATAGCTAGTCTGACACCAGAGCTTTTATAGGGGCCTTGGACGTGTCCCTTTCCTGTTTTAATCACCAGCCCTTGGGAGATGTGACAGCTCTTACGTCATTGGCAGCACAGGGCCTTAGTGGAGGCCAAACTTTCACAGCAATACAGATGGTTGTGAAATGAAGAGACAAGTGCAGAGCTATAAAACTAAGTCTGGAGAGCAGGAAAACACCAGAACGTTGGCCAAAGCACACACGTTCACCTAAAGATGCCTGAGAAATACTGCAGCTACTGACGGCATAGAGCGCTGACAGATGAGGGATTGCAGTAAGAAGACCTCTGTTGCCTGTAGACTCAGCAGAACAACTGACAGACGGGACGGTGCTTAAAAGCGCTTGTCCCAAATTTTCTCAGTTTCATTTGTGATCTTATGGGGCCTACACACGCAGTGATTTGCATGGGTGATTCCCCTTGAGCTTCCCGCAACGTAGATCGCTCAAAGTGCCAGCGATGTGTTCAAGCGATTGTGCGAAGACAGGCATGCCCAAACTCTGGTCCTCCAGCTGAAACTACACATCCCAGCATGCTTTGTCATAGTTTTAGCATTCCCTAATAGCAAAACTGTGGCAAGGCATGATGGGACCTGTAGTTTCACAACAGCTGGAGGGCCATAGTTTGTACATGCCTGTGCTAAGGTATTAAGCATAGGAGATTTCAGCTAAGCAAGGGAACACGTATATGTGCAGTCTTGTGCTAACCGATCTGACTAGTTTATCCAGCAGGCTGGTTCTGCATCTTCTAGCGATAGCAACACACAAGGCCGTGCATTGCTATGAGCCCCACACACAGCGATGTGCGCTAATTTTCTTAACAATCTAG
The DNA here is from genome assembly GCF_055691185.1 of Crinia signifera. NCBI lineage: Eukaryota > Metazoa > Chordata > Amphibia > Anura > Myobatrachidae > Crinia > Crinia signifera. The sequence goes on along the minus strand of NC_139217.1, from coordinate 435,810,533 downwards.
TTAGATTCCTTCACAAATAGCCCTTTATCCCTACGTGTGTAGGCCCCATAACTTGTATGATAAACAGAGAATAATTATTAGCCATTTGATGGGGAACCTTCGGCCCTCCAGCTGTTGCTGAACTACACATCCCAGCATGCCCTGCAACAGTTTTAATATGGCCAAATAGCAAAACTGTAGCAGGGCATGCTGGGATGTGTAGTTCAGCAACAGCTGGAGGGCCCAAAGTTCCCCATTCCTGGCCTAGACTATAGATTGTAAACTTGCAGCAGGGCCCTCTTACCTCCCAATCTGTCTGTTGTTGTTGTTACCCAGTTTGTTTGATCACTGTCTGCAATTGTAAAGCGCAACTGAATCAGCTGCACTATATAAGAAACTACAAATAGTTTATGCAGCATGTAGTATATTATCACTTTCATACAATAAACAGTCTGCATTCCACATCGTATCCAAACGCACAAATACTGACTTGCGTACAGGCACTTTCCCTTTTAATTCACACGCAGTGAAACAAAGGTAATGAGTTCGGCTCTATAGAACGCAGCAAAAGATCACTAGGTAGCTTGTCACTTTCTAAATAGACCGCAGAGGGAAGAGACACAATGGTGACAGACTAAATTCATGGAGACAGTCTCACCACAGGGAGATGATTTCCTGTCACAATCCTGCTATTCAACGCTTTCAGATGTTGTGAAATGCAGACCATTACTTTAGCACCATGTCTGCTCGGATTGGATGTTCCTGTAATTTTTAAATTTAAATATATTTTTACAATTTTGGTACTTGCATATGGATCGATCATGTTATAAACACAGGTGTGGGTAGGGTGGGGAGAGTGTGTTCCATATTGCGGTGGAACTCTCCGACATGACCGCATATATAACATAAGATACGGTATGACTTGCCTTAGTTTTGTGCACCGGCATGCTGGCCGCTGGGGGTAAGTAGATGATCACGGAATAGAATGCTGTGTGCCAGACAAAAGCCTATAAGCCCAGAAACTAATTCTGACACCTTAAACACCCTCTGACTAATGGTGATGAAGGGATGGTCTATAAGCTCCTTTGTAACCTTGTAGTGACGGTGTGATACACCATGGCATGTGCTGCAGCCATCCAGTCTTCTTTCCCTGGTGAATATAGTTACAGTATATACAGTGTCTCTAACAGCTGGGAAGACAGTGGGTTATCCATGCAGTTCGGACAGTGGTTCCCAAACTGTGTACCATGGCACCCTGGGGTGCCTTGGGTCACTTGCAGCGGTGCCTCGGATTGGTTGATCCAGGAGTAATTCAAATTGGTCAGTATAATAGGCTAAACCAATGCTTGTGGTTTCCCATCATAAAATATATGGACAAATAAGCAAATCCGGTCTCATCACATAACTAACCGTAATGATGACATATAAACACAATTTACTTAATATAAAATAAAAGGGTACTTTTGTAGTTTCACGGCGCCACTGCCCTCGGATCGCATTGCATGCGATACGATGAGATTTCGCACACCCCCATCATCCACATGAGCCCGCACTGTGTGTTCATACCCCCACTATCCACATCGGTGTGGAGTTTATTTTTATATAGTGTGGTGAGCGCAGCGGAAAACGAGCCCTAAGCGTGGCGCGCGCAGCGGATTTCTTGACTTGTATTCTGCGCTCGCCATGCTTCGGCCTCGTTTTAAGTGTCCCCGCATGGGGCTCGCCACACTTCGGGCTCGCTGCGCTTGCCACACTTTACAAAATCATCTCCATGCCAACGCGGATAGTAGGGGTATGAACAGGTCAGGAGTGTTTGGAGTTAGAAAATAAAATGCCTGGAAATATATTATATAAATAATTGCAATAAATAAACACTTGAGCAATATCTATATAGGTTATGATTCAGGCTTTGGCAGCCTGTAAAAGTCTGTCCCCCTCGCCAGTGGTTGCATGGTCATATGGTTATAAATTAGAGCTTTATATGCTTTATCAAAACCAATCCACTGGGCGCTGCCAGGCTCATGTGCGTTCTCAGAGCTTGCTATTAGGTGTTAAACCACCATACACACGAGGTGGTGGGTGCCCCGTGCTGAATGAGGCGCTTATGCACACATCGCTGGCACACATGCGATGCACCAGAGCTGTGTGCTGACCAGTATTCTCCAGTGAGAGAACTAGCGATGTGAATAGATTTTGACTGCATGCAGTCAAGATCTAGTCAGGTGATAGTGATGCGTGGGCCGTTGCCCGGCGGTATACACACGGAGCGCCCCGTGCTTAATTTCTAAGCAATCTAGTCAGATTGCTTAGAAATTAGGCAAAAATTGCTACGTGTAGTAGTAGTAGTAGTAGTAGTACGTTTATTTATAAGGCGCCGCAAAGTGTCCGCAGCGCCGTACATAGCAAACAAATTACAAGGTAACGTACAGGGTGTGTTGAAAAATACAGTATAAATAGGAGTATAGCTGGTAGAAATAAAATCAGTATCAGTTCAGAAGTAGGTGTCAAAATTGTCGAGGAGACTGAAGATGAAGTAGAGTAAGGGAAGGACAGGTGAGGTAAAGAGGTAGGGTGAGTACGTGAGGCAGGAGGATCCTACTCATAAGAGTTAACATACTAAAAATAGGTGGGTGGACGAACGAAAAACAACAGGATGAGTAGGAACGGAGGGGAATGGAGGCAGGATAGGAGGATGAAAAGAGGTTAGGAGGAGGGATAGGCTAGTCGAAAAAAGTGGGTTTTGAGGGAGCGCTTGAAGGAGGTAAGGGAATCAGATAGCCTGATGGGTGGCGGGAGGTTGTTCCAGTGCAGGGGGGCAGCGCGAGAGAAGTCTTGGACACGGGAGTGGGAGGAGGTGATTAGGTGAGAGGTCAGTCGGCGGTCAGCGATGGAGGGAGTGTGGATAGAGATCAGTGAAGAGAGGTAAGGAGCGGTGGAGGAGGAGAGAGCCTTGTAGGTGGTGGTGAGGAGTTTAAAGAGAACTCGGAAAGGAATGGGGAGCCAGTGAAAAGATAGACAGAGGGGGGAGGCGGAGGTAGAGCTGCGGGAGAGGAAGGTGAGCCTAGCAGCAGCGTTAAGAATGGATTGAAGAGGTGAGAGGTAGCCCAGAGAGAAGGATGTTGCAGTAGTCAAGGCGGGAGATGACAAGAGAGTGAATGAGAATTTTGGTCGCGTCAGTGGAGAGGAATGGTCTGATGCGTGAGATGTTGCGTAGGTGAAAGCGGCAAGACTGTGAGAGAGCACGAATGTGGGGGTGAAAGAGAGGGAGGAGTCAATGATGACACCGAGGCAGCGCGTTTGGTCGGTGGACGTGATCTCGGTTTCACCAATGCTGATGGAGATAGTGGGAGAAGAGGGGATGTTCGGGGGATGGAAGATTCGAAGTTGTTTCAGCCATGTTTAGTTTCAGGAAGCGTTGGGTCATCCAGGCTGAGATGGCCGTGAGGCATTCGGAAACCTTGGACAGGAGTGATGGGGATAGGTCGGGGGAGGAGAGATAAATTAGGGTATCATCAGCATAAAGGGGGGGGGGCTTTAGAGTTTGGTATGTATTTGTTAAGCAGGTACAGTTGCTATTGGCCCCTTTTGTATTGCCTGGCATGAAATGTTGGAATGAAAGTTGGATTTTCCTTAAATGGCATGGCGTGTTTGTCCTATGATCTAGTTTAAGCAGAGTTACTGGTCCTGTTGAGCAGTGTTAAGGTGCCCATACACCGTGCGATGATTGCATGTAGTACAAATCCCACATGCTCTAGTGCATGGGTCTTCAAACTGTGGCCCTCCAGATGTTGTGAAACTACATGTTCCAACATGCATTGCCACATTTTTTTCCTATAAGAGCATGTCAACTGTCAGGGCATGCTGGGACATGTAGTTCCACAACATCTGGAGGGCCACAGTTTGAAGACCCATGCTCTAGTGCATCGCATAGCCCACAGTAGGTTTGTGGCATAATTAATTTTTATATTTGAATCTATGACTTTCCTATTTAATATTTGACATTCATTTAAATCCATTGTATAAGTGATATTTTGTTTGTTGAATTCATATTTGTTTTCTGGTTCCTGACAGATGTATATGGGAATTGCATGTCAGTAGTCTGTCCTGGAACAGTGATTTGACCTCTGTATGCTGGATCACTTATGTGTAGCTGGTACTGAAGTGAAGGCAAAATGACAGTTGCAGACCATCAATGAGAATTAGCTGTATGCACCTTTTTATTAGTGCCATTGCTTATTCAAAAATTCGATATATCGGTAGGATTGTCCTAGCCCTTGTAAATCCTTAGGTAGCTGTGTAAGCATGCCAATGCACCATCCACTCCACCAGAGTACTGTGCCTGCTGCAAGAGCCAATTGGAAGGCAGCATTAATATTTTACCAAAGAATACTAGAAAAGGCACTCAAAGCAGGTTATCTGGGTAATGCTCATATTGAATAGTGCCCAGGTATATTACTAGTCCCAGGTCCTACAGTTATTGTGTCATTTACTCAGTACTTTATCTGAAGAAATTAATAGCTGTGCATTAAATTACGCATCCAGTTCCTACAGGTTTAATTGCGATTTGTTTAAGATATTTGTGGCGAGTCCTGAGTACATTCTATGTTTGTCTGTTTTCAGCCGATCGTGGCTACTGCTGAAACATTTGGGCACGGATTGAAATGAGACTTTGTTCGAGCCATAATGTACAATATTGGCTATTAAACGATTTTTGTTGCACTACGATCTTACACATTCGCATTAATGTTCTATGTGAAATACTGAAGCGGAGTTTTGCATCAGGGAATTTAATTTCTATCATCCTTTTGTAGAGATGCAGTTTCCCCGTAATTATACAAATGTCATCGATTACGGTACGGGTTTTTCCCTGCAGAGACTCTCGCATTGTGTTTTTTGGGCCCGTGCTATGTATTACGCTGGCTGATGAATGAGGGGGAGCGAATGCGAAGGGAAAGAATGTCCTAATAGTTTGCAGAGAGGAGCTGCTTGTTTGGCTAACAGTCGCTCTTTGTTCGGAGACTACCTGCAGGGCTGTGAGCTCAGTGCTCAGGTATGTGATGGGGAGATGTTTTGGCTGTGCCCGGTAGTCACAGGTGTGTTACAGCAACACCACTGAATCTTGTAGTTAAACCTTTTACCCACAAAAGCAGAACCTGTACCACATTGACCAGCTTTGAGAGCACACCGGTTGGAGACCGTGCAGGGGGTTACAGAGGAATGTGTGAACATTGCAGCATGTTAGATAACTAAATTCTTGGTAATAAAATATTTTAAAGCCAACACAGGTTTAGAACATCAGTAATTGTGGTAATGCAAGTTCCCCACCTTAAACTACCTCAGTACATGGGGGGGTTTCATGCGCTGAGGTGAGGAATTGTGTCCTCTGCTTTAGTGGTCCATGTTTTGTCATAGTTTGCTTGATGCACAAGCCAACCACGCTGTTTGTTCCATTCTGATAAGTTGAGGGTTCTATTTGCTAAGGCTTTGAGAGGGATAAAGTTGATGGAGATAAAGTTACATCCAATTGGCTCCTAAATGCCATGTCACAGGCTGTGTTTGAAATATGACAGAGTAATGTGGAGCAGGCATGTCCAAACTATAGCCCTCCAGCTGTTGTGAAACTACAAGTCCCATCATGCATTGCTGATTTGATACATATTTGCTTTTAGGGAATGCTAAAACTATGGCAAGGCATGCTGGGATGTGTAGTTTCACAGCAGCTGGAGGGCCACAGTTTGTTTATGCCTGATGTAGAGGTAGCTGAACAAGAACTCATGGTAAGGTGGTGATCTGTACAATACTGCTGAATGTCAATGCGGAATAAATTGTCATTTTGGAAGGATAAACTCTAGTGCAAATGTCATTTAATAAAACATGGCTTTGATTTAATAAAACTGCAACTTGCCTTTTGTTTGCTTTATAAGCACAAAGGCCAGGCACCCTACCTAACAGACACAGGTGTACAGTAGTATCAGTGCATTGCTCTCAGAATGCATCGGGCTGCTCATTTATATAATGGCAATGTGTTTTATGTAGAACACGTAAGCATTCACACCAGTGCATTGGCACTTTGCATATATGGGCAGAACGCACGCACGCGTACACACACACACACACACACACACACACACACACACACACACACACACACACACACACACACACACACACACACACACACACACACACACACACACACACACATACACACACACATACACACATATTAAGACCATTGACCACTGTGCTAGGCAGGCAATGGAATAGCATAATGTCCTGAACGGACATGAAATAATTGGCAACTACATGTAAGATCGGTGCATAGGTGAGGAGTAGAGGGCACATGTCACAAATCACATGTTACTTGGCATGACTAGCAATAGAAAAACTGTTGTAGTTACACACTGGCATATGCCCTATTTTACGGTGTAACGCTGTTCATTATTTACAAAGCCCTTACCTGGTGGCTCATTCGTTATTTGCCGCCTTGCTGGCTAATTCGTTACAGCTGGCAGTCATTTGAAGACTATAAGATTGTCTGATAGTTGTGACATTTTCTAAAGGACCTTTTGTGGTCATCCAAATAGAAGAGAAATGACTGTAGGTTTAAACAGAGCTCTGCCCCTCTTCCCTTATATACAGGTGTTGAATTGTATTACAACTTCCCAACCTCTAGAGTTAGGTTTTTATACTTATTACTTTTTACATTTTGTAAATTACAAGCTGGACATACCAAAATGCATGTTGCTGTTAATTGTCCTGTATTTTTTGTGACCTTTTTTATGGGCCTTTACCTAGGTTCCAATTCAAAATTTGTTTAGATGCGTGCATGTGAAGAAGCTGTTGGTATTAAATGCTTCGTTAGGGCAATTCAATTACTGCGGCAGTGCTGCCAAATATTGCTGTGGTGCTGCGTCCTTATCAGACAAATTCGGTAACCCAGCCTCAAATGTTTTCCTGTACTCCTCTGATGTGCAACTTGTACTGCGACTTTCTGGAACAGTGCACACTGCGGCCATCCCATTCAATTGATTGATCAGTCTACTGTTGATGAAATCTCCATTAAGTGTATGCTGCAACTATAGCTGTCTTCACCTTTTTTAGTCTTTTATTCCGAGAGTGAACCAGCGGTGATGAAATATAATTAAGAAAGCATTAAACTGCAATCATTGGAATTTGATTGGGCCTACCAATACATATCCTGTACATTAATACTTGTGTCTTTCTCCTTCCCATGTGAACAGGTGCTCCAGACCCAACCGCCGGCGCTAGTATAGACGATGAGAACTGCTGGCATTTGGATGAAGAGCAGGTCCAGGAACAGGTCAAGTTGTTCCTTTCCCAGGGCGGTTACCATGGTTCTGGGAAGCAACTCAACCTGCTTTTTGCCAAGGTATGGTTGAAGAATAAGATTTTTTCCTAAGTGATGGGAGTTTTAGGCTGTGCACATGTTTATACAGTCAGAACACTGTCCTTTTAATGTTCTTGACATTCTCTCGACTATTGAGGTACTCCAATGGAGCCCAGAGCTGCTCTGGACTCCATTGGAGTACTCTGGTAGTGATCTGATCTACACTACGGGCAGTTCTGTGAATACATGTTCTGATGTCATGGTACAAGGGGGTGTGGCTTAATAGACTGACAATGACTACGGTGAGAATCAATAGGTCAACATGTACAAAAGGTAAACAAAATAATTTTTATTTTAGTCCTAATCTAAAGGCCCCCATACACTAGTCCGTCTTGTTTTAAGGGCAAGTTGGCCCCAATTTCTCTTGAGCTCCCCCGGGAGGGCTAACATCCGACTTAGCACTTGATGTGCCATTTTTTGCATGCAATAAATCGGATGCGATTTATCACATGTAAAAGGACTGCCGTGGGAGTTGAAGGAAAGTCTTATTCGATACATTGTTGGGAAAAAAAACATGGAAAAAGTCGACCATTATTTTGCGTCAGCCACTCGTCTATTGACCTTCTTCTGCCACTTGTCTATCGACCTTCTGCCACTGTCGTCCTTATGAATGTGATGTCAACAAAGACATTGTTGATCTTGCAACCGGATAGCATTACAAGCCTTGGCACAATGTTCAGCCCATACTGGCTGTTGCCACTGTTATTGGCACACTGCCTACAGTGTACACGTTTTTAGGTATTGTGGCCTGTGATTACTTTTTGGGGTCAATCAATGATGTGCATGTCATGTGCTTTGTTATAGTGGTCGTCTTAAACTTTGTATGTTCGTCCTCTGTCCCTGAACCATCGTGTGTTCATACACCTGGTAGGGATGCCGGAGTGGATGAAAATACATCGCTCGCACACGTTCCTAGAAATCTGTTTTTTAATTATTCTATTTTATTTTCAATTACCATATAAATAAGAATCTTGCAGTAAAGCATAGAATTGTATATTTTCCTTGTAATACTGTAAAGCAAGTGAAAGTCACTGTTTTATGCTTGCTTGTACTTTCTTGGCATTTTATATTTTTATACACTTGTTTTTTGTTTCTTTTTTGTTGTTTTTTTGTTCACCTTTGAAACCGCAATCTAGATAGTGTAGCAAGTCTCCTCAGGTTAACAATGCCACTTCATTTATTATGCCAATGTCTCAATGTGCTCCCACATGAGTAGCTGCAGTGCTACGTAATACCTTTGCAAAGTCGCCCCCTTCAGGTCAAATGTATATACACAGCTGTTTCACTAAAATCAATTGTTAATCCCTAATAATAAAAAGACTACACTAACACATCTAGGGTACAGAGATAAAGGTCTTTCTTGTATCAATTTGCGGATTAGATTTGCATTAAGGTTTCCATTGGCATAGAACCTAAAAGTCTGCAAATCGCAGGAAACATTTTGAGTTTGGATAAAAAATCTCTAAAGAATGTATTATATTTATAATATAAAATGCAGTACTACAGATTTGTAAACCATGCTCACTCATCATATTGTCACCTCTTACTGCCAGCTGCCATCTCTTAACAAATGTGCATTAAGATAGCAATTCCATTTTTGTCTACCTCCTTATAGCCGAAGCTGAGAACATCCACAACTAACTGTGTGTGCCCGGTGCTAACCAAGAACAGGTTCTTCCCCCAAAATAACTCCGGCTATGCATGCAAACAAATTGTATCGTGTACACCTAAACAAGGGGCCATCTTTTAAAATGTGTTTTATGTGCTGGTATCATGAGAATCTACATCATAAACAGGACTAGCTGCATTAGTTGTCCCATAGGAAATAGTGCAGAACATGTGAGCGTATTCAGGACAGTTATGCTGTGCAGGTTATTTATATAGAGCACGCATTCTGCAGCAGTTTTACAGATAAACAATCATTCCCCAGTGGAACTTGCAATCTACCCTGCCACATGGACACATACACCATAGTAAATCCAAAACCATAAGCCGCCAATACGTCTTTTGTGAGCATTGTTACAACATCTAAACTGCACCCAGATCTGGCCTTTGTGGGAAATGAACGCAAGACCTCATCGCTGTGGGACCGCAAAATACCAATGTGCCACCATGTTGCCCACAGTATGAGATTTTATCGTACTTTGGTTTGATCTGTCAGAACAGGAAACTGTCAATGATTGGCCATAGACGCCTGTGGTAGTTGTGATAAAAAAAAAAAAAACAGGGCTGATGTTGACTGTTTTTTTTAACGGTGTGTTTCAAAGTAGATATTTACGATAGAAAGATTCCCAATGTCTTCAGTACATTCCAAACCTGGCTGCAGAGGGCCACGTCTAGTTCTACCATGTGTAGCAGCCCTGGCGCATCATTGTTCCATTAATGCAGGGATGGGGAACCTTCGGCCCTCCAGCTGTTGTTGAACTACACATCCCAGCATGCACTGCTACAGTTTTGCTATTTGGCCATGCTAAAACTTTAGCGAAGCATTCTGGGATGTGTAGTTTGACAACAGCTAGTGTGCGAAGGTTCCCCATCCCTGCAGTAATGGGTTTGGAGAGTCTTATTGTACATTCACTGCCAGGTGCAAACGCAAGGACTGTAATGTAAAAGGCAGGTGCACTGGGATCACAAGTTCTGTTCCTGAACATAGACTTATGGATTGAGTTTGGTAGTTTTAGTTCCAAGCAGTTTGATTTCGGTTTGTTGGTTTTTGCGGCTGATGTGTGTTGGCTGCAGAGCACACTCTCTGTATACAGCGGTTATGATTTTGGTCTTCAGTCATAGATACTCCCGAGGTCTGTGTGCATCTTCTATCATTAACTGTGAAATCCTATTTTCATTGGCAGGTGCGAGAGATGTTAAAAATGAGGGACTCCAATGGAGCGCGTATGTTGACATTAATAACGGAACAGTTCATGGCAGATCCTCGTCTTTCAGTATGGAGGCAACAAGGCACTGCGATGACGGACAAGTACAGGCAGCTCTGGGATGAACTAGGTACGCTTGCCATTTTTAAGTTTCAATTTGCTTTTCCGTTACAGGTATTACCGTGTCACCCCATGCCCTGGATTGTGTGGCCGGCATGTAAAGAGCACCTATGGTTCTTGTTCCTGATGTCTATAGATTGTATCAGCGGCTTTGTCACGGTGTCTTGGTCATGGCACTAGGTCCGTAGCAATTGTAGCGCTTTCAGGAATATTGGTTGCGCCCACATTGAATAACCGGGTTGTGCAAACTATACACTGAGTGCGATCTGTGTCCTTGTTAAACTGTAACATTGTGCGTGCCATGCTTTTACCTTTCATGTGGCCCTGCCACGCTAAGCTTGTTGGCCATAGATTCCCTTATCTGTGTTTATGTCTTTGGCTCGATGTTTAATTCCTGTTTTGTAGCTTTTAATCCCTTGTATGTGTTTACTATTCTAATGAACACATTTGCAGCCAACTTGGCAGTGGTTAAGGGAATTATTTGGCATACAATACAGGAACTGTGTTCCCTTTTTTTTTTTTTTTTCCTTCCCCTCCCTACGGTTGGGGTGAATCAACCATGGGAATGGTTCTGTGATCTAGACTTTGAGCGGATGAATCCATTGCTTTCAGCTGCGGTAACCGCCACCAGGGAGGGAACTGGCTGTACCACACTGTGCAGAGGAGTATGGCTGATCTGTCCAATTTCCTGCACTGCAGCCTTTGCTGCTCTTTATTTAGAAATTAAAAAAAAAGCCGATCTTTCTTTTCTCTTGCATGTATTGTGCCTTTGGCTGGGTTTCCAGAAACCATTCTGTAGTTTGACATGGTGGTGGCGGTATGTTGCAAATCATAAATTCACTATGACATCTAGGAGTACTGGTGTATTGAACCCTACACAATACTGTTTCCTATGATGCTTGTATAGTTGCCATATTATAGTACTGTCAAGAAATGAAAGTAAACCGTTGCCATGGGCTACAGCACTTTTTCTTTTTTCCTAGTAGCCGGCATATTGGTTAAACACGGGGCGATATTAGCCAGTATCGCCCGGGTTTTTGTTTTATACAGGGCGATAAATTGTTAGGAGCGCACTCCCGCAGCCAGCCCTTAATGGTCGCTGGTCAGTGGTAACTTGTCAATCAAACTGAAAAGTCACTGAAAAAAACTGTGCTCTGTGCGATCTGGTCGCTGAGCGATATATAGCTGAGCAATAATAATCCAAAATCACTCAGCGACCATATTGCGCCGTGTACACACAAATTATCCTGAAGTTACCCCTGGTTTACAGCATTTTCCTATGTACTAAAACCCCGCCGCCACATTACCGCATAGTAGGGTATCGCCACCTATGGGCTTCTTTTCGATGCCCGCCGACCCCCTCTCCCCCTTCGCTCTGGCTTACCTTAATCCTGGTCGTCCTGAAGGAAAATCCATAGTGCAGGTATCGCACGGGGGCCTTCGTCATCAAACCGCCAGCCGCATATATTAGTATTATTATTAATATACATATAGATGTATGGGGATACGGTCATTCGGTCACCAGCAAATTGTTAGTCATTAGGTCGACAGTCAAAAGGTTGACATGGGGTTTTTCAATGTTTATTGAACCGACATGTGCCGACAGGCGGTATTTTATGCCCTACCATCCACTAAGGCGTGGTGGGAGAATAAAATAGCGTGCCGAGAGCAGCGAGGCGAGCGGACGCTGTGCACTTTAACCTGTGTCCATGTTGACTGATTTGCAATTTGGGTCAAAAAACCGTGAAAAAACCCATGTCGACCTTCTAACTGTCAACCTAACCCATGTCAACCATATGACCCTGTCAACCTTCCGGCATGTCGACCTAATTGCATGTCGACCTATGGGTGTCGACATAATGACTGTCTAACAACTTGCTGCTGACCAACTAATCCACACCCGGTGTATTGCCAGCTTTATTGCCAGCAGTATTTTCATAATGTTCCGTAAGTTTGAAATGACCAAAAACTTGATTTTGTTCCCTCCTACCCATATCTGCGATGATGAATTGCCAGATAACATTTCTACTGCCTTCTGGTACAGAAATAAGCACCTGTTAAAGCGGTGAACACATTTTTTTTTTATTTTTATTTCTCTTTTGTTAGCCATTTAATTTTCACACTGATACGGTCATTAAATCTCCAGGTCACATCCTCATTCCTCCTCCTTCGCTGGCAGCCATGGTTATTAATGTTTATTTTACTTACGTTGCAGTAATGATACAGCGGGCTGCAAATCATTTAACCCTTAGTGCTACAGAGCAGCTGCAGCAACCCGTATCAGCTGGAGGATACAAATTGAATTTACAAAAAAAAATTGTGTTGATTTTTTTTATCTATAGTAAAATATATTCGCCAATGGAGTTTGTCTTGGACCATTTTGTGTTCTGTAAAACGTACAAGCGGAAGAAACGTACAATCCTGTTCAGTCCACATTTCGGGGGTTTTGTGCCAGTTACACAGAATGTCCGAGCTGTTTTGTATCCGCAGTACATTGGGATAGAGGCAGCAGCTTGTGGCGGAGATGTCCAGAATTCTAGATGAGCCTGTGGAGGTAATCCAGCATATTTGTGACAGGAAATGGCAGCTGTTAGGATATTTGTCTTTTTCTAGATCTGTGCAGCCTTCTGTCAAATTGCAGTAGGTGAATATGCAGGTTCTCGGCTTATCTAGAAAAGGCCCAACATTTCCTATCTACTCGTTTTTGTGGTTTTTGCCAATTCTACCCATAAAACCGGATGTACAATATTTTTTTTTTCCTGTATTCTAAATTGATTCGTAAAGTTGCACACTCTACTAATCTCTTTTTATTAATGTGTGCGTTAAGTGGAGTAAGGCTATACACTCAATGTCTAAAGGCAGAGGACTCTAGCATGTGATGTATGGTAACTTAAAATTCTCCGACTATAATGCGAGCTTTAATCTTGGTTATTAAAAAAATGGTCTTGTGCCCTTGCGAGGGTCTGTGCTCAAATCAGATCTCCACCAGATGCCAGACGTGGAAGGGGAATGACTTTTGTCGGCAAATGGGATCTGCAAGTTAATTGGTGTGTTCTGCTAGCTCCTGGCTGTGAAACGAAATTGGAAGCCCTTTAGCCACATGGAGAACACAGGACCTGAATACAAATGTCACTAGTCACCGGTACAGCTCAGTAAGACAATGGCGGTCCTCGCTGAAACACTGGGCCATTAAAGGATCATTTAAATATGGGGATTCTATTTAAGCTAAAAGCCCCATTTGCCTTATTGCAGCAATTTTAAGTGTCCGCTTAGCAAAAGATAATTGACAAACCAAATTATAAAGGTACCCAGGTCTTTTTTTTTTTTTTAAACCTGTATTTCAAAACAACCTCCGATTCCATCTTGCGTGCCACGCTGGAATCATTATACTTGTCAACTTTAGTGCGGAGCCATAATTGGTGCAGCTACTGTTATCAAAGTAGGGCTTTTTGTTTGACGGTTGAAATAAAGCTGAATTTGTTATATTTTAATTTCCGAAGCTTAATTAGATGGGTAAAGGAATGTCTTTGAGGCCAATATCTTGAGCCAGGTGGAGCCCAGGCACCCATCAGCGCAAGCCGCAGTATATTCTGCCTGCATACTGGTGGATTACGAGCGCTTTACTCTTACCGTTCCTCATCCCCCCACCAATACAGTAACTTGTTTCTCTTTTTTTAAACAAATTGGTTTTGCAGAACAGTCTCTTAAATTTTCTTACAAACGCAAACTGCCGTTATTACTATATACGCAGACGTATGTATTTGGTTTCCTTGTACACTCCAAGCAGTGGTTCCCCATATTATGAGTTTATTATGCATTTGCCACGCTTGATATAGCGAAGGTAGAATATAACATGAAGGAGACACTAGGTCAGCAGGCGACCAAGCTCTACCGCTGGATGGTGGTTGGTTGGGGCCCCAGGGACATGTTCCTTCTGCTAGAATGGTGTCATTTGGCGTCAAATATTAGCCTTGTAGTCGGTCCATTTAAGGAAGATGCGAGTTATGTTTTTAGCCTATGTTGCTGTTTTTAAACTAATGTTTTTTTTTTGTTATTGTGGTCGCTCGTTTCGCGCCCCATATGGATACCTTCCTGAAATTTGCAGCATGTTGAAAATTCATCTTAAAAACAAGATGATAGCTGATGCTAATTGACAGCCACAAGAACGGATGATTGACTGGGCCATATTGGGAGCTATCTATATACCATACAGTATATAGAAGCTGGACCTCCTATGGTTGTGCTGCTCTCATCTGAGCCATGTTTGCAATGTTTACGGTTGCAGCAAATGACGTTGCATCAGCTCTCACTGCAACTAAGCACTTTGTATATTGCTATTATGAGATTTTCAGTCGGTTCGTAAATTCATACCCGGATTTAAACTACAAATATAGAGAAAAAAACAGAACGAGCAGAGGCAAAGCAATGTTTGGCCTGTTTCTGTCTAAACAGGCTCCCATCCCCCACGCACAAATAGAATGCAGCCTCCAGGACAGCAGACACCCCCTTGCCATCAAAAATCTATTGCATTAATCAGCCAGCCAGTGCAAAATGCATGCAGAGTGATTATACTATCATGCACAATACAATCAGCATGAAGCACTTGTCAAGACCAATACATCAAAGTTTAATTCAGTAATAGAATGAATTAGAGCAAAATGAAACATTCTGTTCTTCCAAGGAACACAGCCCATGGAACTGGTGCCTTCTGCAGGCTGCATTCAGGGGCCTTCGTTCCCAAAAACAATTGCACGGTTGACTCTACCCCACACACAACAAGGACAGTGAGTGCAAAGACCAGATGAAGTTCCATCATTGTTGTATTTGTCCATGGAATATTTTTAGCTGGATAGGTCTATTTTCGGTTATTGAAAATCCAACTCTTCGGTCCCCTTCCCTCCTTGTACTATAGGATTGTGATGCGGATGCAGAATCCATATTTTATCAGGTTGGCTTTAGAACCGAGGAATGCAAGGCAGCACTTCCCTGATCTGAGTTCCAGATTTGGCCCATTAATACCGGTCTATTCTTTTGTAGCTATGAGCACAGTACCCTTAGATGAGGATGCTGTTCCAGCTGAATGATTAAATTGTCCGAACGAAGGGAGAACATAAAGGTAATAGTCAGAGCCTATTTCCCCCTGCCCCCATTTTCTCAATATGATGTAAAGATGTCCCTAACAGAATGAAAATGCTGATATTACCATTAGCAATACACTTTCCTAAAAAGTACAATATTTTTTTTCCTTCGGACAGTGTCATAATATACCAAACCCACTTTCTCTGCTTACGGCAAACTTGTGTATTGGATTCCTGTAAATTGTATCGTTAAAGGCAATCTCTTCCTTTGTGTATAGCCGAGGCTTACATGCGTCGTATAACCTAAGAAATGGGACCTATTCTGAAACAATTGGGACTTTTTATACATGTAGAACCATGTCTAAAATACATTACTATTGTTGCCCATACGTACAAGTGGTGATTCCTGCATGCTGATCTGTGATTTCTCGGGATTGTCAAAATTCCATCTGTAAAAATCCCAGACTCCGATGTCTGTCATTTTACAGTTGGAATCCGAGCACAAAAATTGCCAAACAGGTTTCACTTTGGTGATCCCTCAACCCAATAAACAGCAAAAACAGGCAATTGCCCCAATTAGTTGCTGATGTATGCACCGGTTTACTCCACACTGCCCCTGGCATAGCACTGCCACAGTTACGATTAACAAGCGCCGCTGGATGACAATCGGTAGGAATGAGGTTCCTCTGTATTTACAATTTGGGAGGGTACAGAGATGGCCGGTTTTCTGTCTGTATTGAAGTTCTCCATATTCTGTTTGTGTGGTTTGTGGCTTATGCGGCTATCTGTTCTAGCCAGAGGATTATGTCGCTCCTCCGAGCGATCGTTTATTCCACCTTTATTGAATTCTTCCATCCAATACTCAGGAAGATTTTTGACTTTGGAAGGAGCATCTATTGACTTCACATATTGCTTAGTTATCAGCAGGTATTTATATTTTCCACTTGTCTTCTGAATCTGGTTCTCTAGAACGGAGTGCCTATTAAAATGTAACTGGGGGATACGTGATTGGCAGGGGCATGTCATCCACATGTTCTCAGAGCCTGTGTAGGATAAAGTCTTTTTTTATTAGATGCTTTCCCAAGAGATTTCCGTGATGAGCTGAATACAGCAGAACAGAAGGAAGGTGCATGTGACTGTGGAATGTGGCTGCCATCCGCCATTATTTTTAGCTAACATTTTTTCCTAGTTTTGCTGTAAATGATTAGTTAAAAGCGTCCCACTCCCCTGGATGCCACGAAATCCTTAAAAGCCAACACTCCGTCATTGGTGTAAACAAAGAGGCTTATGTGAAATTGGCTTTGTGTTCAAATCACACTTTGTATCTGGTCTTTGTCTGGTTTTGCCTCACAGATTAGAGATATGGATCTACATAGATATATATTATACAAAATTCATTCTCCTTTCTTCTGAGTATATTGCAGCATTCGTAGAGCCTCTCACAAGCACGCCTGTGTCTGTGTGAGCCCTTTGTCCGCTAGAACTGGTACTTCTGGTGCATCTTGTTATTGGAAAGTCCACAGCTAATGAATCCTCAGCAGCTTGTCCTTCACTGAGGCTTATCCACCCGAACTGCTCCCCTTTTATGCTTGAACATTTATGGTTTCTTTATGCTCTGTATATGCAAATCTATTGAAACATGTCAGATTGTTTGGAAGTCATTTCGGAACACGCACATTATGCAGCCTTGGGAAGGACACACGGGGCATTGTTTCCATTTGTCAGTGTTCTACAGCTTATGCTTGATCCACAGAGCTGCCTGGTTGTGGCTGCAGCACTGTTACTGTTGGTGTCTATACCAAAGCCTTGACATGTTTTCCAATTTCACTTAGCCT
The DNA here is from genome assembly GCF_055691185.1 of Crinia signifera. Classification (NCBI taxonomy): domain Eukaryota; kingdom Metazoa; phylum Chordata; class Amphibia; order Anura; family Myobatrachidae; genus Crinia; species Crinia signifera. Next base: position 435,793,240 of record NC_139217.1, on the reverse strand, counting down.
CTGCAACATATTGCACCTTTATGTTTGCAGCCTTTTTTTTTTTATGCATTCATGTGATTGCAGGTTCAGTTTAGAAAAATGGAAAATAACCCTGAAATCCACTTGCTCCCTGTCTAAGTGCTGGCTTGTTTCTCTGCAATCGCTGACAGGCCTGCTGCGATGCGCGGTTACTCATTGGTTCCCCCTCCTCACACTGTCACACTGCTTCACACATCAGTGGACAGGATACTACACACCCTCCCCTCCTTCAGCTCACCCCTATGCTTTTTTTTATTTTTTTTTATTTGGGAACCTGGATAATATGAATGAACAGGTGCACAGGCCCATAGACAAATGCACCATAATAACATAGTGGCAGGACACAATGCCTGGTCTGTGTAGCACAGATTCCGAGGCTCTGCAGTAGCAAATATTGCTGGCTGCACGAAAATCTCTCTGCACTTTAAACATGGCTCCACTTTTATACAGCGTCGTCCCCCAACCCCAAATCCAAGCTAAATTTATACAGGCTTCAAACATTTCTCATCATAGCTTAAGGGTTCGTTGTTTTCCTGCTGGGCAGGAATACTGTCCTCATCCATTCACCTTATAACTGTCTCACAAAGCACAACCTCGGGTAGAACACTCATAATGTTCACCTAGCATCGGGTATGGTATATGGTTCCGACAGTCATTAGCCCGACGTCGGGATCCCGACTGGCCGGACTCAGACAGCATGGTGAGCGCAACAAAGCCCCTTGCGGGCTCGTGCACGCCACGCTGCGGGCACGGTGGCTCGCTTCGCTCGCCACCTATTCTATTCTCCCTCTATGGGGGTCCCACGAGGGAGAATAACCAGTGGCCGCCCGGAACCCGTCTGTCGGAGTTTTAACAGTTGGGATCCTGAGGTCGGGTAAATGACTGTCGGGACCCCATCCGGCACCCCACAGCAGCACGCTAGGCGTGCAGAGCAAAGCTTCTCTTTCGGCAGACCTCATCTTAGTTTCTCTGTGGCACTCAGTCGGTTAAAATGCAGAATGTTCAGAATATTTCCATTCCCCTGTTTTGCTGTCTGCTTGCAGATAGGGTTTTTGGCCGGCGCGTGAAGCTGGTTAGGATCTGCTCCTATGGTGTCCTTGCTCAGAATGCCTGTTCTGCAGTTTCTTTTCGATTCCTACTGCAACAGCAGATTGTTCAACCGATTGAGCAAATGTCGTCAAGTGTGCAAAACGCATCCTTTAATGAGCAAATGAAGTGTGGCTGAATAGCACTCAGACATCTTCACGCTGCTGTCAGAGTTCACGTCAGCGGGGAGACAGCTGATTAAAAAAAAAAAAAAGGTCCATGTGAAAATAGCTCGTTTCAGACCTCACGCGTGCAGACTCGCCCGTAATGTAGTGTCAGGGAAGCCGATCCTGAGCCCACGGTATGTGCCAAATGTCAGCACAAATTGGACTTCTTCAAAAAGGGGAGGAAGGGTGGGAGCGTTAAACAAATTTATTGGTTAACCTAATTACTGAAATGACAATAAAAAGGAGTCTGGTCCCATTAAATGCAGTTGAGCATCTTGATGAATGATGGGCGACGCGTGGTCTGTAAATGAGACACTGAATAATTTGTCTTTTGTTTGCTTCAGGTATGTCTGCAATAATTTATTCCGTCTTGTTTCTTGCTCCATGGCATGCCACATCTGACAGGTCTATCTTTATAATATAATACGGTTTTGTGCGTTGCTGCTGGTGCCGTGCCGGTAATTAGAGAAATGAATAGTTCTTTCTGTGTGCGTTTGCCGTAGCTGGTAGTACAGAGACACATATGGATAAATACTGTACGAGTAGATCCATAGCTGCGTATGTTTACACCGCTCCGAGTAACCTCCGTATTATACGTCTGCCAACCTGAAGTGGGTGTAATGTCGATAGTGTTGTAGCTTGCATTGTTGTAATTGCGAGTCAGTGTTCTTTACATTACTTGATGGCTTTATTGTATGTAACCAGGACTACAGGCGACCTATTGTGTGTGTGTGATGTCAATCAACCCAATTTTTTTTTTTATTGTAAACAATACCGTCTAGTTATTCAATATGCTGGAGGAGGTTTATCAAACCTCCCACAGCAACTGGAGGGCTGCTTATTGCCCACTCATGGTCTAAAACATACTGGTGAAGATGTTGTTGTCCATATCAACCAGTCAGATAAATTGTGGCTGGTTGCTACGGGCAACACTTTGTCCTCTTTAGATGGTTCAATACATCTCTCTACTCCCCTAAGACGGGGTTGCTCACTTTACATGTCTTCCCATGATCTGGTCAAGCCTCAGCACAGTAAATGCCACCATTTACTGTGCTGGGGAGGGGGAGGCTTGCTCATCCTTCCCGGATGGTAGGCAACCCTGCCTTAAGCTGGGTACGACGCAGACAATGCAATCATATCACTGATTTTCAGTGAACTGTCTGGAACTCCCTGACACAAGATTTAGTGCATACACTATATCTGGTCAGTGCATGGTGTTACAAATGATCTGGTCAGTGGCCACATATAGGGGTATGCTGTCATTCATAATATAGTCAGGATTGGGCTGCATGTACAGACAACAGGTCGCTTTCAACCCACAGGTGCACGCATCGATAAGGATACAGTGCGTACTCCTTAGACTGCATGCATGAAAAAAATCATTATTTGTTACGTTTCTTATATAGCGCACACATATTCCACAGCGCTGTTCAGAGTATATTTGAACATTCACATCAGTCCCTGCCCCAGCGAAGCTTACAATCTATATTCCCTACCACATGTACACACACAAAGACATTCTATGGTTAATTTGTTGGTAACCAATTAGCCTATCCCAGTATATTTTTGGATTGTGGGAGGAAACCAGAGTACCCGGAGTAAACCCGCACAAGCACGGGGAGAATATATAAACTGCCCAGTTAGGGCCATGGTGGGAATAGAACCCATGACCACCAGTAATGCTAACCATTACACCGTCCGTGATGCCCCATTGACAATAGTCGTTATCGTGCATATTTTTCCGATATTGTGTACGCACCTTTATTCCTTTTTCTGCAGCTACAGCTTAGCCCGTTATGCAATGTTGATAGCTTACAGCACCACCGCTAATCTGGACCTGAATATCGGCACCTCCCTATGCGCTGTCCTATGCATATTAGCCCACTAACAGCCAGTTATGTTCCTTTTGTAAACGTCTGATGCCTTTTGCGTTGCATAGTTTGTTCCTCATTTATTTTTGGTAATATTATATGACTAGCATCTGTTATGTGCAGCAGTTTCTTGCAAAGATTCCTTAAAGGCAAACATCACCTCTGTCCATGTCACATTTAACAATGTGTTGGAGGGTTCTCCGCAATCTGATGCATTGTATTTCAGAGCATTTGTGGAAGAGGCCTTATTGGGTGCACCTGATCTGTCAGTAGCGCACGTGCTCCTGTTTATTGTGACGTTCTCTTGTCTGTTTCTGCTAGGTGCTCTATGGATGTGCATAGTCTTAAATCCACACTGCAAGCCTGAACAGAAGGTCAGTTGGCTGAAACAGCTGAAGAAGTGGAACAGCGTGGATGTCTGTCCCTGGGAAGATGGCAACCACGGCAACGAGCTGCCCAACTTAACCAATGCCTTGCCTCAAGCTGGGAATGCCAGTCAGGGTGAGAAAACGGACACACCTTTATTTACTTTGTCATTATTTTTGAACATTCCGTACATTTCCTAAACATACCAGTTTGACTAAATGCGGCCTTAGCGCCTGGATTTTTTTTTGTAACATTTCCTCTATGCGGACCCATGTTTGCACAACTTCTTAATGCTACAATATGTTTCTTAGTTAGAAGTCAGACTTGGGAGTTTATTTGCTAAGCAGCCGCCCGTAAAAGCCGCAGGTTCTTGGCATTTTTAAGCTACAAATATAAGTGTTCTGCTAGTAAAACCATTGGCATTTTAAATTCGGTGCTCAGACGTGGCGAGAAACCAGCTTTTAAAACCAGTCAATTTGGTAAATAAACCCACTGGTCATGACGTTCCGTGTTCATTGTGCCCTTTAAAAAATATTCACTCTACTAATGGGATCTAGTCCGTTATCTGCTATGTTTCCTAAAGCTTCATGTGACTATATAAGAGATGATATGGCTTATACAGGTTGAGTATCCCTTATCCGAAATGCTCGGAACCACAAGCATTTTGGATCAGGGAGTTATTTCGGATTCTGGAATATTTTTTTGTTTTTTTTTACATACTTACCTGGTCCCCTGATGGTCCCCCAACGTCCACGGTTTCCCCCAGCATCCGCAGCTGCCTTCTGGATCCTCTTCAGCGGCATCTACAGTCCCAGGGATACATTGCACAGGTGCCGCTGAAGAGGATCCCGGAGGCTACCGTGGATGAGTATGAAAAAAAGGGGCTGGGAGGAAAAAATAAAAAAAAAGAAATATTCTGTAAAAACCACGGTTTTCGGAATATTTCGTTTTTTTTTTTAAATAAACAGATAAGGGAGACCCGACCTGTACATGCTTTTCACTTGCATGTTTCATCTTGAAAAGAACATTTTCCAGGTTTACATTTGCCTATACCCTGGTAGCCCATAATTGGGTGAGGATGAAATAGCCTTCATCCATTCCTTAATTAGCTCTTGTCATTTTTTTTTTGTCCCACTGCAATGGAGCTTGCTTCATTTTAGATGTTAGGAGTTTTTCAGTATCTGAAGCCAACCTGAGCCACATTGTGAAATCATTTTGTACATCTGTAAACTGGCCATATCCTCATCCGATAAAAGGGGCAGGGGGCTGAACTATGTTCCGATAATCCGGAAATGTAGATTGTATGCGTAGGATCTGCACTCGCAGCGTAGAATACACTGGAAAACAAAGACCAAATCAACTGATTCCAACTGCTTATTATCAGTTCATTTTCATGGTCCCCCAATCACCGGTCCGATCTGGCCAGTTTTAATTTGATTCTGACGGATTGGCCTGATAGATCAGACGAAAAATGGCAAAATCGGAGGTGTTTGAAATCAGATCAGATCTGATGTTCGTTCCAGTGCGCATCGTATCGGAGCCTGGAGATCTTATGTGCAGCACATAAGATGAATCTGAATTAGACCGCCAGCTGCACATGACGGGTGCTTTTTAACACCTGCAATGTATCGCACCATCTTTACCTTGAACTCCCCGGGCAGCTCCCTGGGAATCATTTATCGGTATAGCGATATATCAGTCAGTGACCATATTGCTGACTGTCCCGTTTTCATCAGCGACAAATTATCAGTATTAATCTTTGTAAGCCAGTGCTTGTTTGGTTTCATTGTGATTTGTAAGCACATTTGAAACACTAGATAGACTCAACATCAAACAATAACTGTTCATGATATTGCACATACTGTTATGCTGGGTACACGTTTACCAGAGAAATCCACCAACCGAGCAGCTGATTCAGATAAGCATATGCACTGACCAATCAGCTGATCTATATGTCCTGACTTCACGGTTGGGCGGGCATTTGAATTTGCCCATCCAGCTTTGATTGCCATACCTGCAGCCAATGTGTGTGTGTGGACTGCCCATAGGCAGACAGATGTGCCAGTGTATCTGCATATATATCTGCATACCCTCCAACATGGCCCATTCCATTAGGTACAAAATGCTCTGTTTCTGGACTTTCTTACCAGTGGCAGTTGCAGAGGTGGGGCTGCAGCACAGTCCAATATTCAAAAAGGGGAGCCACACCTACTGCCACTTCAAACATCACTGTCCTGGACTCACTGGCAGTTGATATGACCCCCCCTCTTTGAATTTTGGACTGTGCTGGAGTCCAACCTCTGTAACTGCCACTGGCAGGGAAGTCCAGGAACAGAGCATTTTGTACCTAATGGAATGGGTCATGTTGGAGGGTATGTATCTGGCATAGAGTCTGTTACTGGGTATAATCTCGAAACTGAAGACTTAATTGACGCGAACTGTGACGTACGCTAAAAGTGACCTGCAGGTTTTCCAGAACTGATTGATAACTGGTTTCTCTGTTTATTCGTGAGCCCAGGAACACACGCACCATTCTCTGTCCTGGAAATACATAATACACAATTTCCCTTTGTCCCAATTTGCACAGGACTGTACTGTATGTATGTTAATAGTACATAATCTATTCTGCCGTCAGATTCATCACATAGGCCTCATCGAACAGTGTTCACACGAGCCATCGAGGCGTGCGATCTCCACTGGCAAGATAGCCACTTACAGCACATTATCAGCAGCGACCTTTATACCAACTACTGTTACCATGACGACACTGAGAACTCGCTCTTCGACTCCCGTGGGTGGCCACTCTGGCATGGTAAGTTACGCAGCCATAAAGACTACTCTGTAACTTGCCGCTTTGTTCCCATCTCTGTGGAGCGGAGGGGGAGTGGTGGGCAGATGAAATACTCGGCAATAAGAGCTGATCTTGTTCTCCCACTAGTCCCCCCGTAGGAGAAGGGAAAATATCTGTCATAATGCTAGAAAGGGCCGGGACAAGCCACCACTTTAAAGTTTTCTGTCTTCCCTCCAGAGCACGTCCCTACAGCGTGTGCGCGGGTGGATGCACTGAGGTCACATGGCTACCCACGTGAAGCCCTCAGACTAGCAATAGCCATTGTCAACACTCTGAGAAGACAGCAGCAGAAGAGAATGGATGTTTTCCGGATACAGAAGAAAGGTATGAGAACTTTATGCTCACAGTACTGAGGTGTTCACTTAGAATAGTGCATGAAATTGGTGTCCTGACTCTGGGCCAGATGCTCTAAGCTTTAAAAGTGATATAATGGAGAGTGATAAACAACCATTCACTTCCTGCCTGACATTTTTCAAACACAGTCTGTGACATGGCAGGTAGGAGCTGATTGGCTGGCTGTTTGTCACTTTTGAAGCTTAGTGCTGTTAGATCACCATTGTACTTTTTTTTTTTTTTTTTGCATTCTTGTCTAGTCACAAGATATGAGTTAGTGGCTACATATGTATTGACAACCTTATGGCTCTAGTTACTGGGGGAACTAGAAGTCCCAGTGTATTTTGCAGCCAAACGCAGCATTGTGGCCTACTCGGACTGTACTTGCTGTTATCATTATTGTGCAGTGAATTGGGGCTTGCGTTTCACTGTTACAACCCACAGGTACTAAAAGGGTTAATTTTTGTTCTGAGAGAGCCGGTAATGTAATTGCTTTGAGATGAACGCGGCTCTCTCCGGCAGATCATATAAATAATACAGAACGCAACTCCAGACAGATTTCTTCCTCTGACTCTGAGCCGCACCAGCCTTTGAACGCTACAAACGTGCTCGCTGTGTGTCCACTTTAAAGGACGATGAAACAGTTTAAGGAAATTTAAATTTAGTTTAGTTCATTTATTTTTTATTTTTTTCTATATTTCAATATTTCTGCCTCTTGCATATTTCTTTAAATGGCACGGTAATGCGATAAGCCAATACATATTCTGATGCACCAGAAGGTTATGTTTAATTTATGCCCATCAATGTCTTTCAGCATTTTTGCATATTTTGCTGGCATCCAGCCAATTTCTGCCTCTGATTCATAATATATTATTGTGCGGGTTAGAGTTTTTCTGCAGTCCGGGTAACCTATTTCTCAGCATCGTCCGATGTTATGAACTGCCAGGTTTCACAACTTTACACTGAGTAGAGGGAGACAGACTTAGGGCCAGATGCACTCAGCCGGTGATGGCTTAACCTTCACACGCCAGCTGTTGTTGAACTACACATCCCAGCATGCCCTGCATCAGTTTTACTATCTGGCCATGCTAAACCTGATGCAGGGCATGCTGGGATGTGTAGTTCAACAACAGCTGGAGTGTGAAGGTTAGCCATCACTGCACTAAGCTTCAAAAAGTGATAATATGGAGAGTGAAAAACAACCAGCCACAATCAACTGCTGCCTGGCATTTTTCAAACCCAGCCTGTGACATGGCAGTTAGTAGCTGATTGGCTGGCTGTTTATCACTCTCTCCATTTTTATTACTTTTTAAAGTCGAGTGCATCTGGCCGTGTAGCAGTGATACTGTGACACCAATTGAGAGTAGGTGTCCCTGATTATTTTATTCTTGGCCCTCTTCTCTATCTCTACATGTCCTCTCTGGGTGAACTTATTTGTTCACTTGACTTCCACTATGCCGAAAATACTAAAATCTACCCCTCGTTTCCTGATCGCTCTCCTTCCATCCTAACTCATATCTCCAACTGTCTCTCTGCTGTCTACTCTTGGATGACCCATCGCTTTTTTAGACTTAAAATATCAAACACTAAGCTGACCTCTTCCGACCCTCCTGCATAAAACCTGACCATCTCTCATCCTAACCTGTTTATGCCCACCTCTCCCCCTTCTGTGTTACCCCTGTCTGTCTAACCCTCCCCTTTAGAATGTAAGCTCTCACGGGCAGGGCCCTCTCTCCTCATGTGCCTTTCTTAGAATATATAAACCACTGCCACCCTGATAATTGCTTCAGTGTCCTGTCCCCTGATGTAACTATCTGTATTAACCATGTACTTGTCCTAAACTGTCTTGTAATGAAATTTTGTTTTGTGCTTGCTCATAACTATGCTTTGTACAGCGCTGCGGAATTTGTATGCGCTATATAAGAAACTGTTAATAAATAAATAAATAAATAATAGGTTAATTTTCAATGAACACTACATCTGGCCAGTATTTGGCTGCCCTCAGGTGACTGGTGCAGTGTCTCAGCACTCTGATCATGGGGTCTTGTGGTTTTTGAGGTGATGGGCATTAATTCTGGGTTATTTCTATGAAAACAGAGCTGCTTCACAAAGGCATGACCTCGATCACCAATCTGGAAGGCTGGGTGGGGCATCCTCTGGATCCTATCGGTACTCTATTTAGCAGCCTGACCGAGGCATGCAGAGTGGATGATGAAGGATTCCATGGGTTTCCAGATTTCACAGGTAAAGTGTATTTTTATTTTATTTTTTTATTTTAGGATAATCATATGTCGTCCATAAGAAGCTAGCTTTACTTGCAGACCAAGGTACCAAGCTTCATTTCTGTAGTAGTCGTTAACATTGCAATGGTCTGGAATGACACGGATTGTTTTGTTAGCGCTATCATTGCACGCTAATAACTACCATGTAGTATGATCAGCGTTTGATAAAACCGTTAGCGCTTTATAAGCAGATTCCATGTTGCCGTAGTAATTGTGACACAAATGAGCGTTGCTGCTCGGCACACACAGTACAGCATTCCGTGATTTCCATAAATGACTGATACCCACTGCTTGTAATGAATGATTGATGCCGTTCCAGCTGCAGTTTTATTAAGTTCTAAGTAGGTATTATTGAGATTTGTCAGGAGGCATTGTGTGCGGCTTTCACGCTGCAGACTGCCGTTTCCAACAGGAAATTAAATTCCTTATTTTGATTTCTGTGTGGTGTCAGACCCATGGCGAATGGCAGAATAGAAATTGTGCATCCATATGCAATATATGATTTATTTAGCTTTTCTTTATCATTGTGTACTGTCCACTGAATTTGCAGTGGGAGCGGTTGCTTCTTGTGGATGCTGAGAACTGGTAACCTAACTGAGACATGAGGCACCAGTTTGTAGTGTTGGGCTGACTATTGTTAAAGCCCACAACATGTCAGATTTCATAGGTAACTGGTACACAGTAAATATGCGCTTTGTGGCACATGACTTAGGGCATTTGTCATGTTTCTGAATGTGGTGGTAAAATGTTACTGTGGTAGTTCTGTTTTGTGTTTCTAGTGTTTGTAAGCCAATGGTTGGCTGTATTACAAATCTGACACCAGGACACACCCCTTAAAAAGAGCGTAAGATGTCACATGATGCACACCTCTTTTCTGGTAGACAAGGGAACATGTGGCTCAGACAAGGTTATTAAGTACACCACATTCCCATCATATACTTCCATTCTTTTAAGTTCAAATTCTAATCCCTTCCAGTCCTTTCTGCCCACAGCTACCTGTGAGGTACAGGTAGCTGCAGGGCTACTGACTGATTCAAGCTTTGCCCTCTACTATCAGTGTGCTATCTTGTTCGGAGTACTGATAATGACAGCGGTGCACAGCGCAAGCTGTGATGTGCTGTGGAAGGATCAGCTATGTGTGATGTGCTGCGGGAGGATCAGCTAGCTGTGAAGTGCTGTGGGAGGATCAGCTAGCTGTGCTGTGGAAGGATCAGCTAGCTGTGATGTGCTGTGGGAGGAACAGCTAGCTGTGATGTGCTGTGGCAGGATCAGCTATGTGTGATGTGCTGTAGCAGGATCAGCTAGCTGTGATGTGCTGTGGAAGGATCAGCTATGTGTGATATGCTGTAGGAGGATTAGCTATGTGTGATGTGCTGTGGGAGGATCAGCTAGCTGTGATGGGCTGTGGGAGGATCAGCTAGCTGTGATGGGCTGTGGGAGGATCAGCTAGCTGTGATGTGCTGTGGGAGGATCAGCTAGCTGTGATGTGCTGTGGGAGGATCAGCTAGCTGTGATGTGCTGTGGCAGGTTCAGCTAGCTGTGATGTGCTGTGGCAGGTTCAGCTAGCTGTGATGTGCTGTGGCAGGTTCAGCTAGCTGTGATGTGCTGTGGCAGGTTCAGCTAGCTGTGATGTGCTGTGGCAGGTTCAGCTAGCTGTGATGTGCTGTGGCAGGTTCAGCTAGCTGTGATGTGCTGTGGCAGGTTCAGCTAGCTGTGATGTGCTGTGGGGAGATCCTTTAAAAATCTGTGTGGTTTCTTTGTTACAGATGGCTTTGGGCATTGCAGATCTCTGGAATACCAGCACCTGTCACCCCACAAGTTCCTAGAGGAAGGAGAGTCCTACTTAACGCTGGCCGTGGAGGTGGCGCTGATAGGACTGGGGCAGCAGAGAATAATGCCAGATGGTTTGTACGCACAAGAGAAGGTCTGCCGGAACGAGGAGCAGCTCATTTCCAAACTGCAGGAAATTGAGTTGGATGATACGCTGGTGAAAATCTTTAGAAAACAAGCAGTCTTCCTATTAGAGGGTGAGGAACAGGAGCGTGCTGAATAAGAATTATTGTTAATCGCCTTTCAGTGACCTATTTAATGTTATTTTTTTATTTAGTTCATGCTTTCCTACACAACTTTTTACATTGCATTGCCTTGGTTGTCCCCAAGGTCATTAAGGCATTTTTCGTTTGATTCAATTCTATCCTTTGAACAGTTATTATTCTATGCATAGGCAACAGTCCACACAGTCAACCACAGTCCTCAGGACCCCCCCAACAGTTCACGTTTTCCAGCTCTCCACACAGAATCACAAGTGAAGTAATTAGCTCCACCTGTGGATCATTTAAAATGTGTCAGTGAATAATGAGTGCGCCTGTGCACCTGCAGGGTGACCTGGAAACCGTGAACTGTTGGGGGGTCCTGAGGACTGTGGTTGACTGTGTGGACTGTTGCCTATGCATAGAATAATAACTGTTCAGAGGATAGAATTGAATCAAACGAAAAATGCCTTAATGACCTTGGGGACAACCACGGCAATGCAATGTAAAAAGTTGTGTAGAAAAGCATGAACTAAATACAAAAACAACATTAAATAGGTCACTGAAAGGCGATTAACAACTGGTGATCCAACCAACTTGGCAAAATGCACAAAGAAATCACCAAACATAGATTGAACAGAAGTTTCAGGAGGGACTTAGCAAATCAATAAATATGCTCCCCAAATTCTCTGCTCTAACAGAACGGAGCTTTGCTCCAAATCGCAACTAATTGGTTTAGAATGGGGCAGAATGCATAATAAGGTGCATACACACTGCGCAATTTTCACCCGGCCAAGTGATTTTTCCAGAGGGCAACCGCTTTCCATAGCAGGATGCTATGGAAAGCCGCACACCTCGTCGTTCATCTGCAAGTAATAATACCAGCACTTGAGTGGCGGCTGTACGCACTGGGTGGCTTTTGAGCTGAAAGCGGCTCAAACGGCAAAACTGTGCTGCTTTCACCTCAAAATCGCCCAGTGTGTATGGTCCTCAACCTGCAAATAGGATTGCTGCAGAAATACTGGATAAACTAGCAACCTATTGGATACAGTTTAATTTGTTTTGATGTTTGTTTTCGTGTTTCTTTAAAAAAAAAAAAAAAAAATTTAAACCCCTTCAGTGTTTTTTTTTTTTTTATGGAGCGCTCCCCACTAGATGAGTTTTTTGGGGGGAGCGCTGAGCATTAAATCAGCCACTGCCCGGACCTGCCCCTGCCAACCCGGCTGTGTGAGACGACGTGACTTTAGCAAGGTATGCCGCACACAGCCGAGGGGAAGGAGCAACGCAGACAGTGGCAATACCGAGACTTTTCCTGGTTCGCCAGTATGGACACTGGAACATATCCTGGAAAACTCCCAGAAGTGCCACTGAATTGGTTAATGCTTTTGTTTTGTTTTTTTGTTTTTGGTCTTTTTTTTTTTATTATTATCACCGTGGTTTGCATGATCTGTGGTCATAGTTTTTTATAAATGTTAGTGCTTTGTTCTACCTTTTTTCTGCAAACTGCTATTAAGAATGTATTACCACGCCAACCAGTCAATGATGTGAGTAGAGGCAGCACAGAGATATTAAACGTGTATTTCTTTTGTCTTCACAGCTGGGCCATACAGTGGTTTGGGTGAAATCATCCATCGAGAGAGTATTCCAATGCACACATTTGCCAAGTATCTTTTCACCTCCCTCCTACCTCACGATGCTGAACTGGCATACAAGATTGCACTCCGAGCAATGAGGTACACATCCCGAAGTCTCATCCCTATTTGCATCCTTGTGTATTTAAAATTGGCTGCCTAGATTTTTATCACTTCCACGAGATCCCCAGAGAAATTCAGGGACCACAGTCTGTTCTGTCGCTGTAAATGAGGAGCAGCGTTGGTTTCATTAGGAATTCCAGGAGGAGAGACAATGGTTCCGGACAGTGCTTAATCACAAAACTGCTTCTGATTAAACTTCAACTAAATGACATACAATTTTTGTGAATTAAGGGGATTTCTTTTCTTTGAAAATCAGTGTTCCTACATTTGATAAATGGATTCAATTAAAAATATTAGATATATTATTTAAGCTAGTTTTAAATGTGAGTTATTAGCTATGCCAGGATTGTAGCACAGCTATGCTTGGTGCTGGTATGACTGGCTTGTCAGGCTAAATTCTACAACTGTATAGTCTGTATATGGATAACTGTTTATGAGCTTAATTATACCCCTTTCACATCATACAAAATTACTGGGTTCGTGCCGGTTTCTTGCTTGTTCGATCCGGTAATTGGTGCGATGTGACAGTGGTTACCGCTTACAGCTAACCGGTAGCAACATGGCAATACGAACCAGGTAAAACAAATGTTTTTACCGGTTCGTTGCTGTGCAGTGTGAACGGGTTAGTCGGGTCGTGCGACCCGTTTCCCGTTCACACTGTGGAGGAGGCGGCGGCGCTTGGAGCAGCATCAGCTCTAAGCGCTGCCTCCTCTCCCTCCCCCGATGACGCTCCACCGCACCCCCACATGACATCAGCGAACCGTCAATATTGCTGGTTTGCTGATGCGATCTAAACAAACTTCACATGCAGGGTCGCACCGGGACTGTACCGTTTCACATTACTGGTGCGACCCTGCATTTGGGGTCTGAAAGTGGTATTCTAGATTCATCTTGGTGTTTATAGGGGGAGTTCATCAGTTTAGTCCAATTCATTTTGTTTTGTGGGATTTTATAATTAATGGCGTATTCCATTCACAAACCTGAGTGTAGAAGAGGAGCCATAACACACACAAAGCTGCAACTTGATACCGTGATACCTGGGCAGAACCTGCTCCTATAATGTAAATAAGGCAACTTGCATTTTTCGAGTTTTACATTATAGTAACTCTCTAATTGAGTGATTTATCTATCCTTTATAAGTTTTTTGGTTGGTTAAGACACTTTTATTTAAATCTTCTTGCTTTTTTTCCTAGGTTGCTAGTGTTGGAATCCACAGCTCCCACTGGGGACATGTCCCGGCCACACCACATTGCCTCCGTAGTTCCTAACCGTTATCCCCGTTGGTTCACACTGAGTCATATTGAGTCGCAACAGTGTGAGCTAGCATCAACAATGCTGACCGCAGCCAAAGGTACAGTATGGGACCCAGACTGACTGGTGGAAAGCTTTATCAATACCTACATTGTGCAAAACATTTCAGTTATCACCTTTCTTTAGCGAGATTACTGCAAATTAAGCCCCATACACACATTGACTGCCACCAATATAGATATTCTAGTAATTATACAAATATATCAAAGGGAAGGTAGTTTGTCAATGGTAAAAGTCGACCCATTATGTCCATGGGACAATGCCGACACTGCAATCATTGAAACATTTTATCCAGTGTCTTTAGCATCACTTTAAATATGATGCTTTATAAACATGTTTAACATTAATTATTATTAACAGGGTTTTATATAGCGCACACATATTCCGCAGCGCTTTACAGAGAATATGTAAACATTCACATCAGTCCCTGCCCCAGTGGAGCTTACGATCTATATTCCCTACACACACATAATTTTGTTGGAAGCCAATTAACCTACCTGTATATTTTTGGATTGTGGGAGGAAACCTGAGTACCCGGAGGAAACCCACGCAAGTACGGGGAGAATATACAAACTCCACACAGTTAGGGCCCTGGTGGGAATCGAACCCATGACCTCAGCGCTGTGAGGCAGTAATGCTAACCATTGCATCGTCCGTGCTGCCCACCATCTGTTAAATAAAATTCTAACAAAGTCAGCATTGTCCCATCCACATTGCTATGGTCGACAGCATTGATGTCGACAATATGTATGTATCCCATGCTATAAAGTCCACTAGGCAACTACAGTTACTTATTCAGCCATTAAACTGTGTACTAGAGGGGTTGGCTGGTTTGGATTCAGTACATTTTCAGTATAACGTTCAGTCCTTTTATGTAATAAGCAAAGGTAACATTAGGGTAAGGCTTGACTACTTCAGCTAAACATACAGTTTCCCAATTCAATAGTCTGGAAATAAAACCGGGAAAAACCTGAAGTTTGTGGGTTATAAAATACCTTTATACATTTATTTTTTACCTAGTTTAAGTGTTCTAATGCAGCCGGCATCTAACGTATTGTACTTGAGTTAGTATATCTGGCTTACACCGATGGGGTCAGTTTACCAAGCTCCTAAAAATGATGTCCATAGCAACTATATTTTCTAGGATGCAATAGAGAAATGATAAACAGAATATGGTTGCTATCGGCAACATCACTGTCATTTTTAGAAGCTGTAGTATATTTACCCCTAAACTGTTAGATGTAAAAAACCTTCATATAGGGTTGGAGTTTTTGTGAACACTCAGTAATTTTTCTAAAGTGTTCTCATCCGGTGCAGTGTCCTATGCTTACTGTATTGTGAATTGGTCTCTCCCGATTATGTATTCTTGTCACTAACTGTCCAGCCACCTTCTTGCAAGCGTGGACTGTGACACATGAATTAGGACTTTGATCTTCAACCCCCTCCTCCACCCTCCCCCTTTCCTGCTGGAACATAACATGTAGCAATCTGCTTTTTCCAGTAGCTGCTCACCTGGTGGCAGCAATTACAGAAATCGTTACATCTGATTACATCTTTTCTTATTTGAGTTTTGCCTTCCCATCTATATTTTATTTGGCGAGTTCCTCCTCCACTCTCCAGAATGTTGTTTTTTCTAGTTAAGTGTTTATGCATTAAAGCTTTCTTTGGTCAGCTGTGCTCGGGAGCCCATATGGTTTCTTAAGTGTTTTCTTGACTGATTCCTGGGATGTGCCTGGAATGAGTAATTCCTCGTGTATTAGATGCCTGAATAAAACGTCTCTTCTCTTCCATCTGCAGGTGATGTTAGGAGACTGGAAACAGTGTTAGAATCCATCCAGAAAAACATTCACTCCTCATCGCACATATTTAAACTTGCACAAGATGCATTTAAAATAGCAACTTTAATGGACAGCTTACCAGATATAACACTTCTGAAAGTATCCTTGGAGCTGGGCCTTCAGGTTAGTACAGCAATCAATTGCGAGATGTCGCCTAACAGGATTCTGGTGCTTGTTCCCTATTAAAGATCTAAATATGCAGATACAGGTCGGGTCTCCCTATTTCGAAAACCGTGGTTTTTCAGAATATTATTATTTTTTTCCCATACTTAACATGTCCCCAGCGGCCTCCGTGATCATCTTCATCGGTGTCTCCGGGGCAGGGGTGCATTGCGCGGTCGCGCTGGTGACATCACTGGCACGACCGCACACTCAGGCAATGCATACCTGGGGCTGGATACGCCGCTGAAGAAGATCCTGGAGGACCGTCAGGCCACCACCTGGAGACCAGGTAAGTATAGGGGAAAAAATTATTCCAAACCCCAGAAAAATCCTTTATCCGAAATGCTTGTTCTCCCGAGCATTTTGGATAAGGGATACTGAACCTGTATAGCCGTATGCAGCAGAGCATGCTGGGTGTCTTGAAGCACCACTTCTTCTAGCATGCCAGATAGCACCACGAGGCTGGGGACGTGGGGATGGTTGTGTTTCCTGGGCAGTGGGCTCCAACTGTACTGCCGTTTGCAGGAACGGATAGAAACTTACCACTTGGGGTTTCATTAGAGTAATACTCGTACATGCAAGGATTCCATAGACCTCTTTGCTGGGATGTTACAAAGAGTCACTGTCGGCCAGGGATGAGGAACCTTCGGCCCTCCAGCTGTTGTTAAACTACACATCCCAGCATGCATTGCTACAGTTTTTCTATTTAGCCAGGCTAAAACTCTTGCAGGGCATGCTGGGATGTGCAGTTGAACAACAGCTGGAGAGCCGAAAGGTTCCCCATCCCTGCTAGGCTGTAACATGCTGCAAAAATGGCGCAGTATTTCTAGTGTGGATTATTGAGCTAAATCAGTCTTTGCAATCTCTCCAGTGCATTCCGGCATTATATAGAGCTGTGCAGATCCAGGAAAGCACATCAGTGTGCCTGACAACCTTGCACAGTACTATGCAGAATGCACATTGACATTCCAGGGAATACGCCTGTGCACTGTGGACGAAGTAGATGTATAGGTTAAGCTACATATTGATTCCCCATAATGGTTATCTATGGGTTCCTTAATAGCATTGCCAAACAGCGTGTGAAATCAATTTCTGTTTTCCCGAGTGGTAAATGATATACATTCAAAATTGGCATTTTTCCCTGATACATGCAATATGCATCTGACTGCGGTATAAGCTCTTAGCTGTACTGCAGGAAGGCTAGAAGGAACTGATCCCATGGAAACACCCAGCACACTACCCTATAGATTCCCTCTGCCCATGACATTGGAAGGGGCATCTCCTGCTTGCAAATCTATATGAGATGCTTATTTCTCTTGTAGAATTCTAATCTGTCAATAAGCTAGCAATGCTTCAGCCATCAAAGTCCAAATAGCTAAGCATTGTGGAAGTAGGCGTATTGCTTGGTCGGAGCGGAATAGGAATGTGTGATAAATGTGCAGAGACAGCCCCTCCAAAACAATGACAAGAATTTGGGACATTTTCAAGATAGACAGGGACGGGCCTCCTCTTGAGGAGACTCTGAACCCCGACAGAGTCTCATCAGAGCGTGCCATGGGCTGCCGCAAAGATCATTCCACCGCCAAAGCTAGTTACGCAAAGTACCTCTGCAGATTGTTCATATTAACGCTTTATATTACGAACTATATACCAGGGTAACAGAAAGTTCCAAATGTGCACTTTAGAAGTCCAAGCAATCACTTTTGTATTTGTAGTAATTTAATTCAGTTCAACTGCTCAAGCCGAAGGCCGGATTTTGTCCATTCGGTTTTGTAAATTGTAAAGCCGGCATCTAGCATTGACTTGGTAGGCTGATATGTAAGATCGAACGACGAAGGCATTTCATCAATTGTATTTTCACTGCCAGTTGTGTGTGTTTTAGGTAATGCGCATGACCTTATCCACTTTAAACTGGCGACGTCGGGAAATGGTCCGATGGCTGGTAACATGTGCGACTGAAGTAGGTATGTATCTGAAGGGTTTACTTTAACTAGTCTTCGCACGGTTGGGTTCCTGCATATATGTTTATAATATAGTCAGTCTCATCTATTTTAGAAGGACCGCTTCATAATTTTTCTGTTGATGTCACCTTAATAGTTTTTATTGTTTGATGATCATCAGACAATATCTACTACCACTACACGGTTGATGCACAATTATAAGGCGTCACGCCTAATAAAAAGCCTAGTTCTCGTTTTGTGTCCAATAAAGTGGTCCCTAATTTAACGCGGCAGGCTTAAGTTAGAAAACATTAGGCCTACACACATTCCATAGCAAACATTTTTAAATTAAAGGTACAAAAATGCTTTAAAGGACCAATTACTGCTCCTACAATCCTGCTCTTTACTCTTTAGGAAATTATTGGCTAATTAAAAACCCCAAAGTATTTATTTTTGGTGTTTATAGCGCGGTTTCCCAAACTCCACAATCACAGTCCAGGTTTTTAGGATATCCGTGATTGAATCTATATGGCTAAATCAAATTGACTGAAGTATTAGGTCACCTGTTCTCAAGCATGGGTGGTATCCTTGAATCATGGACTGCATTTGTGGAGTTGGGGAAACTGGTTTATAGGAGGCTAAAAGAAAAAAATACGTTTGCTTTTGGTTTCCCTTTCTTGGAATCTCAATAAATGCTAGTTTTGGCCATATATGTTGTGTTGGGTTTATTTGCATGTTGCAGTGAGTAAGAAGACTAATGGTATTTTATGAAACTACAAAGTGTTTTAGGGAAAAAGTATAATTTCTGAGTTCTATAAGAAAAAAAATATATAATTTTGGAATGGGACAAGCAGTTACGGAGAAATACCTTGAACACGAGGTTGAGAAAACCCTCTGCAACAAAAGGGTGACTTTATGAGGTTTCTCTTGAACATACCTCCCAACTTTTATTGGTGGCCTTCTATTGGGGGCGTGGACTCACAGCGAGAGGGCATGGTCTTCAAATCGCATCACTCATGCCAGGCCACGCCACCGTTTGCTTCTGCTGCCCCTCTGCCTGTGGGAATATGTGATGTGCACAGCGTCTATTCAGCTGTGCACAGCGTCTATTCACCGCTGACAAGCAGGTGGCAGCGGGGACTCCAAACTGCCCCCACCCCACCGCGGGACAATGCTTGGCCCCAGATGGGACACGGGAACTCCCCAAAAACCGTTTCAGCGGTAAACGGGACAGTTGGGAGGTATGTCTTGAATACTCTGCATCTCCATCCTCTCAATCCTTTGCAGATGACCATCCTTTGCAGATGACCAGTCCACCATATCATGCAATATGAATGTATCTAATGTTGTTGTTTCTGCCTGCAGGAGTTTATGCACTGGACAGCATCATGCAGAGCTGGTTCACACTCTTCACTCCGACAGAGGCCACTAGCATCGTTGCTACAACAGTGATGTCCAACAGCACCATTGTCCGTTTGCATCTAGACTGCCACCAACAGGAAAAGCTGGCTGGCAGTGCTAGGACGCTTGCCCTTCAGTGTGCCATGAAGGACCCCCAAAACTGTGCCCTGTCAGCACTTACTTTATGTGAAAAGGATCACATAGCTTTTGAGACTGCTTACCAAATTGTCCTGGATGCTGCTACGACTGGCATGAGCTACACACAGCTTTTTACGATAGCACGGTACATGGAGCACCGTGGTTACCCCATGAGGGCGTACAAACTAGCCACCTTGGCCATGACGCATCTTAACCTGAGCTACAACCAGGATACACACCCTGCCATTAATGACGTTTTGTGGGCCTGTGCGCTCAGCCACTCGCTTGGGAAGAATGAACTAGCAGCAATTATACCTCTTGTGGTCACAAGTGTCAAATGCGCGACAGTACTTTCAGACATTCTGCGCAGGTGCACTTTGACCACTCCTGGGATGGTGGGACTTCACGGGCGGAGGAACTCTGGCAAGCTCATGTCACTGGACAAATCCCCTTTGAGACAGCTCTTGGATGCCACAATTGGGGCCTACATAAATACAACGCATTCGCGGCTCACACACATCAGCCCTCGACACTACAGTGAATTTATAGAGTTTCTTAGCAAGGCCCGAGAGACCTTCTTAATGGCTCACGATGGACACATTCAGTTTACACAGTTCATAGACAACCTAAAACAGATCTACAAAGGGAAAAAGAAACTGATGATGTTGGTCCGTGAGCGCTTTGGTTGACCATGTGTGAATGGGGGGAGGGGGAGGGAGAAGGTTTGTTTTTACTTGAGCCTGCCTTTTTATCCTTTTTAACTTAAGAAAAAAAATGTCAAAACACAAAAAAAGAGCCACACCGGTATTATGTGTATAGTTAAAATTGAGTTTGCAAACTAAATTGTCATGTTGTGAAAGTTTTTGGTTTTTTTTGTACTTTTTTTATTTTTTTTTTGTTCATTTATCTGTGTATGAGAGAGAGAGGTTTAAGGTTTGGTTTACACTGAGTATATGTTGTCGAGTGGCAAAAGCCCACATAGCTCTCCTGTTTCTGTATTCATTCACAGCCTCAAAGAATAATGCGAATGGCTTTAAAAGAAATTTAAAAAAAAAATCTTGAAAAAAGGAAAATACCAAACTAAAAAAAAAAAATAAAAAAAAAAATCCTTAAACCCTTCATCCCGCGACAAGTACCTCGAATGGATCCAGCTTTACTCCTCCGTATATCATTCTTACATTTCAGCATAACTCCACACCACAGAACCCCAAAAAATAACAATACTCGTAGTTACAAAAAGCAATTAAGGCTGACTTAAACGTGGCTTTGCAACGCGGTTCATCTTAAAGCATGGCACCACAAGCATGTGGAAACTTAGCGACTGTCAACATACATTCTCAGGGATTATCAAGATAAAAAGAATGAGAGCATTTATTGTACTGTATATATATTATAGTATATGTCTGAATATTGAAAACAAAGTATAACATTAACTAATTTATAAAAAAAAATATTCTATGTAATGCAAAATACTTGAAGCTGCAGTAGCTTGGTTTTAAACAAAACTAAAACACTTAAGAGGAAAACATATCAACGTGTGATGTGCGCCTTGCTTCAGTGTTGGCTTGGGTGGTGATCATAATATGCTGGGCATCTATGTAGAGCCACCTTGTTCACTGCATGGCTGGGCTAATTCTGGTTGGAAAAAAAAAAACATTTAATTTTTTTTTTTGCCGTTTTTTTTTTTTAAGTCGGTAGGAATATTTTACCTTTATTATATGCACACACCTGGCATGTTTATTTTAAAAAGACATTGTATACAGCCAGAGCCGCAAGCCTTAGCATTAAGAATATAATATGCCACAAAGTAGGGGGGTTTTGAATCCTCAGACCAGACAGATCTTCCAAGACACTCATTCAACACAATAACGCATTTTAAAAATAAAAAATCGGTTTTCATCCATGACGCCTTGGCAGCAAGCTAACAATAAGCTAACCTGTTGTGCACAAATAACATAATATATATTTCTGCATAGGTATTTTGACTTTGTGCAGGACAGAAAGTTGTGTAGGTATGACTGTTCAAACTTTTTTTCATTTTTGTTTTGTTTTTGTTTTTTAGATTTTTATTTTCTTCCTCTAGATTTACTCAAAAACAAAACAGCCTTCTATCTTGCCTTGTCTTAATGCTTTAAAATAACCAAACTGGAGATCTAACTACCAAACTGTTCATTATATAATTAAATACCAATTTATTGGTTACAATATTGTGTCTTTAATTTTAGCTGAATGGTTCTGTATCCTTGTGCTTTCTAAAGCAGTTTTTTTTTTTTTTTTGTTTGTTTTTGGTGCAAAAGTCTAGTGTCTCGTTCCCTTCATTAGAGAACATGCTTTAGGTATGTTTGTAAGTATTTTTGTTTAGAAAAGAGAACTTTCATGCTCTTCATTTTATTTATTATACTAGGTAAAAGGTTGTACTTCATCACCCCATGTAAACATGCTCATGAAGTTGAAAGTAATTCAGATTTGATACACTGATATCAATTTATTTATGTAACTAAATCACTGTTTTATAAACTTGTTAATGATCAATTTTTTTGTTTTGATTAAAATTAGTTTTTTGAAAGTTGATTTCAGTTTTCTTTCTGGTTGCCTTGGGACCGGTTAATCACCTCTAAGGCACTCTAACCTCAATATATTGTATGTATTCTGTATATATCAATATAGGGTTTTGTATGTATTTTATACTATTCTTTATATCCATATAGACTATATTATGGTTGCATTTGTGTATATAAAAGCTAGGTTATATTATACTGCAATATAAATATACACCACTCATTGGGATTACAGTTTGGAAAAAAAATGTGGTAACTGTTAAGTTATGGTAAATGCATCTTAAGCATATAAACATTATTTATAAAAGTCACAGCAAATAAGGGGAAATTAATCAATTATTGGTGCCAGATGTATCAAGCTTTAACAAGTGATCAAATGGAGAGTGATAAACAGCCAGCCAATCGGCTCCTATCTGCCCTATCGCAGGCTGAGTTTGAAAAATGAAAGCTAGGAGCTGATTGGCTGGCTATCTGCCCTATCGCAGGCCGAGTTTGAAAAATGAAAGCTAGGAGCTGATTGGCTGGTTGCTTATCACTCTCCATTTTATCACTTTTTGAAGCTTTATACATCTGTCCCTTTGAGAGAAAGTGGAAAGTGATAAAATACCAACCAGTCCACTCTTAACATTTATTTGAAAGACTATGGGGTAAATGTATCAAATCTTGGAGAAGTAAAGCACCAGCCAATCAGCCTGTAAAGTGACTGTAGCAGATTTTATTGGTGCTTGCTCAACAGCCTCTCTAAGCTTAATGGTTTCCCAGTTTAATAAATACTTTTTTTGTATGTATTGGTTTTATGCTTTGAGGTCAACAATACCAATTAAATTACAGTATGTCGGATGTATGTGAAATCTAGTGTAAAATTAAGTGATGTTTCCATAGCAACCAACTTCTTTCTAAGCTGCATTCCAAGTAAATAAGTGGTCCAGATTATATACATTACCCATTGCAACCAATCCTTTATACTTTTCACCCACAGTGTGTGTTAGAGCCAGGACTAAATTATCCACAATGCTGCTTTTTGTTATTTTAATATGGATAGATGCAATCAAAGCTATGGAAAAAAAATCATTGTGGAGCATGGGTGAAAAGCACAGCAAAGTCATTTTGCTAAATAGGGGATGCGGTTGGGATTTCAGCCTGGTGCCAGAACTCAACACCACTCATAATAATGGCTCCAGAATCCCATCTGTTGGCATCCTGAAAGTAAGTATGCCAGGGCTGCTAAGGGTTATACACTAAGGGGTAGAGTTAGGATTAGGCTGTGGGGGGGAGGGATAGGCACTAATGGTCAGGGGTTAGGGTTCACCAGCAGGTAGGGGGGTTGGGT
This sequence comes from Crinia signifera, assembly GCF_055691185.1. Classification (NCBI taxonomy): domain Eukaryota; kingdom Metazoa; phylum Chordata; class Amphibia; order Anura; family Myobatrachidae; genus Crinia; species Crinia signifera. The sequence continues at coordinate 435,769,804 of NC_139217.1, read as the reverse complement.
GGGTTGGAATACTAAGCAGGGGTGTGACATTCTACTGTGCGGTGCTGTCTTCTGATCACTGATATCCCAAGCATCGCAATGCCAATACCAGCCCGTAAATAGCCTCTTCCCTTTTTCTTTTTGATATTTTCAGAATGATTAATGGTTGTATATTTGGATATAATGGGACACAAACAGGTAAATCAGAATCGATCATTTTTTAGTGTGCAACAGAGAATAGCCATGAATCAGATAGGCTGCTATGGTCCACGTCACCGCTCCATTTCAGAACCTTTAGTCAATTTACCCATAAGTATATAGAAGTGGTCCTGACTATTTGACCCTTAAGATCTATATTAGCCGATATATATTTGCCTCCTGAAACTGAATGCATGTGTCTAATCTGATCTGAACACTCGGAGGAGGCTAGAAGTTTTCTACAATCCCATGCTCAGAGGTGGTGTGTTCCCTTTCTGTCTGAGCAGCATATGTACGCAGGTAGGGAACACACCACTTTATCTTTTGCTGTATTTGTGTATAATTAATTACTGTGTACATTTATCTTAATTATGAAATGTCATGAGTAATGCAATGGGGTCGATGTATGAAGCAGTGATAAGGGAGAAGTGATAAAGTGCCTGGTACTTTATCACTGGATAATCAGCTCCTGACTGTTAAGTTACAGGCTGGGTTTAAAAAGGAACAGTTAGGAGCTGATTGGCCAGTGATAAAGTACCAGGCACTTCATCACTTCTCCCTTATCACTGCTTCATACATTCTACCCCAATATTCTTTATATTAATTTGAGATGGTGCCCACTTGTACTTGTTAGTATATATTATTGGTTCGTCAAAAATGTCTAGTGCGCAACACTGGTCTGTAATAGAACGTAGTCATGGAGGCATTGAGATGCATTTAACTGCGATGGGAGGTGATATTCAACACTTTGTAAGACTCCTAATGGAAGAAAAAATAGTTGAACAATCATTTATTTTTGCTGTAATGTAACCCCTGTATGGTTGTCGCTAACCTGTTAAAGCAAACGTGTAAGCAGTTTTACAACAAATTGATTTCATATGCACTACGTTCACTTGTTCCTGTGTCTACAGTATATCTAATATGTACATAACAACATAGTAATTAAGGTTAATTTTTGTTCCCATAATTACTTTACATTTTTCAACGTTTAACTACATTTTCCACCTTTCCAGTTTATTTAAGTCACTTTGTAGTGTTTCCACATCCTCTCCTGTGTTAATTTAATACTGCAATTTTACTCACTGTCGCTTTCAATATCATTAATATATTAAACAAGGTGGGTCCTAATATTGAACCTTGCAGGACTCCACTTTCGACCTTGCCCCAGCTGGAATGTATGCCATTTACCACCAATCTGTCCCCGCTTGTGCAATCAGTTTTTAATCCAATTACAAATGTTATGCCCTAACCCTAAATTACCTAGTGTCATTAATAACCTTTTGAGGCACCGTGTCAAAAACTTTAGCGAAATCAAGCAGTATTACATCAATAGATTTTCCTAAGTCCAGCCCCTTACTGACTTCCTCATAGAAGCTAATTAATTAGTCTGAAATTATCTATTTTTGGCAAACCCATGCTGAGCCTTACTTATCACTTTCTCTTGTTCTAAGAAATTTTGGATACGATCTCTTATTATTCCTTCTATTATTTTCCCCACAATGGATGTAAGGCTGACCGGTCTATAATTTTCAGGGTTAGTTTTGCTACCTTTCTTCCATATTCTAACTAATTTAGCTATGCGCCATTCCCTTGGTAGCATTCCCGAGTTTATTGATTCCCCGAATATCAGATATAAGGGTAGTGCTGTGACAGAACTCAATTCTTTTAGTATCCTAGGGTGTATTTCGTCCAGGCCAGGAGATTTGTTACTCTTTAGATTCTGTACTCTATTTTTGACTATTTCCTCACTCAAACATACAGTTTGGGAGCAATCAAGAGCCGAGCATTTAATCTGTGGAAGATCTTCTGAAGATTCTTCCCTTGTAGATTCTTCCCTTGTAATTACTAAACGAAGTTTAGTAATTAGCAGAGCAATGTGTAAGAATTCTTCAGGTTACTAATGTGAGATGGTAATAATCTCCAGAAGTCTTGTTAGGAAGTATGATCCGCTGACCCACCACATCATGGTGCTCCTGCCAACAGTATAGCCCTAAGCTGTACAAGTCCCTACAATAAGGCCACATTCTTTTTTTTTTTTTTTTTTTATTGAGACGTTACCTGGAAGTTCCCCAAACGCAGTGGGCTCACATGTCCTGTATGGAGATCTGATATTGGTAAAGCCCAGAGTAATCTCAATCTAGACATACTGGAATATAACCGGAGGCTGTAGTCCAGGCATTCCCAATCTCGGTCCTCAAAGCACACCAACAGTGCAGGATTTAGTGATACCCAAGCTTCAGCACAGATTGGTAAATACAAATAACAGGTACTAATTAATACCCCTTTCAGACAGAAAAATCCCCAAAACCCAGGTATTTCCCGGATACAAAAACCCGGGTAGAACTAGGCAGCAAGGTGCTGACCCCCTTTCACACAGGAGCAAAAACCCGGGTATTTCCAGTGTCAACCCCTTTCACACAGAAGCCGGATTTTTCCTGCAAAACTCTGTGTGTCATAAGAATAGGACAGTTTTAAAGGCACACAGAGATGAGGTCATCAAAAGTGGGTGGTGACTGCTCACTGCATTGCATTAACCATGGCATGACACAAGGATATGTTGTAAACAAGTTTTATTGTTTTTATATACTGGAAGGTACATGTTACCTCACATGGCTGTCAGTATATTTGCAATGTTTGAGTACACTGTGGCATCTTTGACTGTCCCAGTCATCTGTTTGCCAATATCCTCCTCCCCTCTCACTGCCAGCAGCTCTCACCTCTTGCTTCTACCAGTGGGCCATGCTATCCTTTTTTCAGCTCCCTAATGACCTCAGAGGCCAGCTCCATTGCCATGCCCTCCCAGCCAATCAGAGAAGCCTATCCTCACAACCAATCAGCCAGCACCCCACCAGGAGAGCCAATCAGTGCCTAACAATGTGTAATAATCCCAAAAACCCGGGTCCTTTCCTTTCAGACAGCCGGCGACCCAGGTTTTTGGAATACAGACCCGGGAAAAACCCAGGTAAATACCTGGGTCGAAGTCCCGGAACTTTAGACCCGTGTTTACCCTTTCAGACAGAAGAAAAACCCAGGTCGACACAGCAAGGGCAGGGAAATTCCTGGGTTTTTTTTTCTGTCTGAAAGGGGTATAAGTTACCTCTGCTCAATCCTGGCTATCACTAAAAAAGCAGTGTTTCTTGAGGGCTGAGGTTGGAAAAGCCTTCTGGGTACTTATGTATTATCTGGGCTCCCATGTTAAATGCACCCCATTTTTTCATACCCCTACTATCCAACTACACATGGAGATGATTTTATATAGTGTGGCGAGCGCAGCGAGCCACCGTGCCCGAAGCGTGGCGAGCGGACGCGGTCTCATAAGAAAAACGGGAGCCCAGATATTACATAAGTACCGCCTTCTGTAGTGGTTCGGACAGGTAAATGAGTGTACTAGAATATATTGGTCTGACAGGTATTACCTCAAGTTCAGAACCGAAGTGAAGCGTGGGATGTAGTTCATCTTTGTTGATTGGCTAATTTTTTTGGCACTGACTGACAATATTTTGACACACAGCTGAGTTCTATCCCCAGCGCATATTAGCAAGACCTATCCTGTAAACATCAGTGCCAGTGTACGGAGTGGTTGACTGCTCTACTTGGGTCGTAGTGATAACCAGAAGATGTAATGGGGTATATTCAATGTGCTTTGGTGAGCTGTTAAGGCGAGCAGTGCCAATAGGGTCAGGGTTTGTTCTCATAGGCCAGTGGTCAGGGAACTCGGTCCTCGTTACCCCACACAGTGCATGTTTTGCTGGTAACCCAGCAGGTGCGCAGGTGTACTAATTACTCAGACACATATTATAAGGTCCGCAGGTGGAGTTAATTATTTCACTTGTATTCTGTGAGGAGACCTGCAAAACATGCACTGCATGGAGTAATGAGGACCAAGTTCCCTGACCACTGTCATAGGCAGTATGAGTCTGGAGCTGGATCTTTAATTGGACCAACCAATGACAAAGGTGCAATTTTTTTTCTTTGAAAGTCCAAGGGCTTTTTAATACTCAGGTTCAGGTGGATGGCAAAACGCCGGACGACAAGTAAGCCATGCTATAATATGGGGTGATTGGTCCTTTCACACGGTCCAGCAGCTGGATCTATCAGCTTAAAATTCCATGTTAACATGACAGTGATTAATAAAGGCAGATGGGGCCTTACACACACACCGCTTTTTATTGTGCAGCTGCAGCTCTCCCACGCCCCCAACACATTGAAACTCCGCCCCCATAATTAATGTGTCATGCATAGCAGATGTAGATATATATTTTTGGGGGGGGGGGGAATTTTTTATAAGCACACCATTAAATCCAGCTAAAAACCGGTGCATGTGATCTGAACTGCTGTCCGGTGAAAACCAGTGTGTGAAATAACCCAAACTCTGGATGCACCTTTGCCTACAGTCCTTTACTACAGCACACCCGGTCAACTACTGATCAAATGCTTGACTCCAACCACAACACAGAAATGGAAATTGATCAGGACAGATCAGTAGCTGATCCTTGTAGTGCCATTTCGGGGAAATTGATTAAGGGGGATATTTCCAATCCTCAAATGTATTGTCCATTTTCCCGTAGAATAATTAATTTCACATCTATTCAATGTTCTTATTTTTTTGACTTTTGGAACTATTCCAAAAGTCGTAAAAGACCTGTATGGTGGAATCCACAGCTTTGTGCGGAAACAGACGCTAATTGCAACTTTAGCAGCTGTTTCTGCGAATGTTTATTTGGCTTTTCAAAGAGCCGCAGTGGTGGTACTGGCCTCAAACAGCTGGGATTCAATAGGTCCTGGCTGATATTTCTGAGAATTGAAAAGATCTGCCAGCGTTGAATACCTTTTATGTCGGAAACCTAAATATATATAGAATTAGGTGTGCCTCTGTACAGTGCAACTCTTACCTGCAATAAATGTAACAATTGCTGCTATGGATTATGTATGTACAAATTCAAACCCTGATAAAGTTGCTGTACTTGATGGTGGTGCGCTGGGTGATTTATACATTTTTATTCTAGGTAATGTCTTTCTAGCATCTGCTGAGAAGCATAAACTATATACCTGCCATTCCGGTATTACAAAATGCTGACTTTGTTGTTTAAAAAAAAAAAAAACCAATTGTCCACATTACATTTATTTAAAGTATTTTGGGCAGCATAACAAAGTATAGAATCCAGTGACAATTGTTACCAGTAAGAGTAATCCTGTACTCTTACTGGTCTTATCTGTATGGCACAGTCCAGAGTCTGGTTTTATATATTGTCACTGGTACGTCAGAGAGTATCTGCTTGCATAATAGGTTATTGGTTACCTGTGCTTGTTGATTTTGTGTTCAGTGACTCAACAGCTTACGATGATTTTGTTGTCTTGTGTGTGTCCTGTAGGGGAAAGACCATGGTCTTGCCTTTGTACCCATGGAAATGTGTATTCCGTGCCTTTGTTGTGCAGTAGATGGAATATAAAATATTGTCCTTGTAAGATAGCACTTAAGGCCCATACATGCTAGACCGGGGATGGTCAACATTTGGCCCCCCAGCTGTTAAACGACACATCCTAGCATGCCCTGCTACAGTTTTGCTAGTTACATAGTTACATAGTAGGTAAGGCTGAAAAAAGACTTGCGTCCATCTAGTTCAACCTGGTATAGATATCCATTGCTGATTTGGTAGGTTCTGGTATTTTACAGACAAATTATATTTCTTATTTGTACCCATGGAGGTTTTTCTCCAGCAAATGTTTGTCCAACTTTGCCTTGAACGCATTTAATGAGCCAGCCGTTACCACCTCTCTGGGAAGAGAGTTCCAGAGTTTGACTGTTCTGACCGTAAAGAAATTCTTTCTACTAGCTGAATGAAATTTTTTTTCTTCTAATCTATACTCATGCCCTCGCGTCCTAGATTCCTTTCTAGTAGAAAAGAGGGTGTGTGACAGTTCCTTATATTGGCCCTTGATATACTTGTACATGTTGGCCATGCAAAAACTGTTGCAGTGCATGCTGGGATGTGCAGTCCAACAGCATCTGGCTATAACAAGGTTCCCCATCCGCCTGCACTAGACTATGTGTTCAGCGGAAGATATTGTTGATCAATTTATTTTGAGTTTTCCAGTGTCCTGGACAAACGATATTGTTTATGCACACTGATATGCCAAATGAACAATCTATCTAGAGCAGGCATGTCCACAATATGGCCCTCCAGCTATTGTGAAACTACACATCCCAGCATGTCTTGCTATAGTTTTAGCATTCCCTAATAGAAAGACTGTGGCAAGGTATGATGGGACGTTTAGTTTCACAACAGCTGGAGGGACAGATTTTGGACATGGCTGATCTAGAGTCTATTAGGAATCGATGATGAACGAGGTGGCAACCCTAGCAACAACCCATATTCAATAGAACTCCCATCTTAGTAAATTTACTCCTATGGTTATGGAGGAAATGCAGAAAAAGAAACCTGCTGTATGCAACTAATTGCAAATGCAACAGCTAAGCTGTTGACTAACCAGCCCTGTTCCTGCAACAGAACTCCTGTTCTCCACTCCCTTCACTGGCTGCCTGGAAGATGACAAATCTGTTCCAAGTTTTGCTTATAGAACATCCAAAGCCCTACATAACCCATGTCCTATATACATGAAGCGGCTTTGGGTTTCCTGCACTACTATTGTTCACATTAATCTGCAGATGAAGGATACTTACAGTACCGTATCTAGACTCTTGTGCTTTATTTGGAGTCCAAACTTCATAGGTGTTTCGCCACAGGTGATGGCAATCATACATTACCAGGGAAGTCCAGCAACACAGCATTTTCTCCCTCATGGAGAGGGTCAGGTAGGCAAGTATGTGTTACAGGCTGACCATTATGTACCAGGATTCAAGCAATGCTGTACTGCAGCCTCATACTAGGCTGAATGTATTAAAATATTTGCTCGGCATGTACTGAAAACAATATTGCGGTGCCTGTGATCTGAATATTTGGCCCAAGTGATCAGCTAATGAAAAATGTAGGACAGTTGGTAAAATAAATTCTAATAGTGTTGTCTCCCAGCCTTTATATGGTGCTACTAGGATGCATGTCCTTTAAGCCCGATCCCCAGTCTGGCCAGGCTTTCCACCAATCCGTGCAACTGCACTCCAGAGGAACTGTTGTGATAGGCCTGGTATTGTATTTTAGCCAAAATTCAGTTAACTTGTGCTAGAGCAGGGATGGGGAACCTTCGGCCCTCGAGCTGTTGAACGACACATCCCAGCATGCCTTGCAAAATATTTAGAATGACCAAATAGCAAAACTGTAGCAGAGCGTGCTGGGATGTATAGGTCAAGAACAGCTGGAGGGCCGAAGGTTCCCCATTTCTGTGCTAGAGGAATCCAGAGGAGTTGGACGAAATGCATACATAGGGATAAATTTACTTAGGTGGGAGTTCTATTGATGAAGGGACTGCTTTATGAATGTCCTGGCTATGCTACCAAGGCACTATCTTGTGGGTGACTTGCTACGATGAACTAGATCAGCTGTAAAGCTGCCCACATCTACCCAAAACTCCAATCTTAAAACCTCTTAAAGCTCGGATTCTGCTTTTGTAGTTGCAGTACACAGGGGGTTAAATTTTTCGTAACTCTTGTATTTCTATGACTTGGGAATAAATGGTAGCAATCAAAAAATATTTATATAATAAATCAAAGACCACAAACTCTTCAATGTCCCGAGGATATATGCTAAATTCCACATCAGACATAATTGGATAATATAGTCTTGTGATTTACTGGAGGGCATTAAACTAAGCCTTCTGTTTCTAATAATACTTAATGATAGAAATGCAAAAATAAATCACTGTCAATATTGACGAAACATCCATCTCTTTCTGCATTGATTAGGATTTGTCTATATTGTGATTCAAAATGCAGTCCACTGGGTGCAAATGCACATTACTGTGTTCCATGAAACATCAGTGGTACAATGTTGGAAACCGAACCAATGGTATTCACAGAAGTCATATGCTGTATGCATCATCTCCGCACCTAGAAAGGAGAACAAAGGCACAGTATAGTCATCTTGTAGGAGATGTCGAATCTGATTGGCAAGGCTTTTTGGCACCTTATAAATAATACCGCTTTCAGATTGCAAAATGCATGGTCGCACTTGGACTTTGAAATGGTTCAGTCCCGAAGCGACCCTGCATTTTGCTCTCTCTGGCCCCTCCAGCGACCTAGGCAATATTGCCGATTGGCTGACGTCATGCAGAACGTCATCGGAGGTGCGCTGCTCAATGCACCGCCTCCTCCATCAGTGTGAACAGGAACGGGGTCGCTCAACCAATTGACCTGTTCACACTGCACAGCAACTGGTAAGAACACTGTTTTTTTTTTTTTTTTTTTTGGCATGAACCCGGTATCTAGGTGCAATCTGAAAGAGTTATTAGCGATGATGTTCATTTATCTATGGACAAAACAAACATAATAGAGGGTGCACAATAAAGATGTACTTTGAATGACAAACCGAGTGGTTCCCCGCACCCACGAGAAACCGGTACAGGGGGACCACCCCCATATCCCCACCTACTTCCTAGTGATGTGAGTAGAATGTGGTGTTTAATAAAGTGAATTTGAGGAGACTAGGGAGATCATTCTGATTTGATCGCTCCCCCTGTGTGTTCGGAGCGATGTTTAGCTTCTGCGCGTGCATTTATGCGCATGTGCAGCCGCTCGGTGCGAGTGGGCATAGCGAATTGCTTATTCGCTGTCCCGTATGCACCTAGCAGTGCAGGCATCGGGCGGTGGCAGCGATGGGCTGCGCCCATGGGAACACCCAGTCTTTCAACGATGGGCGTTCCCACTGCATTTTGGCAACCATCGAATGATTTCCTCCCCACGGGTGTGCGAGCGAAAGCACACGCAAAGCTACGAATTTCACAGCTTTGCATGTGAACTAGAATGACCTCCTAGGTGAGAAGTCAGGGTCTAGTGATGTTTTCTATGAAAACACTGCACTTGGCCCCGTCCTTATGCATATCTGTTCAATACGCAATGGAATACAATTCCTCTGCAGTACTGCTGGCACAGAGTCGAAGCTTCTGCATTTTGATATTGCATTGACTCTGCAGAGTGAATATTTCATTATCTGTTGGGGGCGATTTATAATTAATAACTGCCTGATCATAAATGAGACCAAGTGAGTGACCGATCCTCCACACTGTCGGTTTTACCAACGCACCTCCCTGGTACAGCCAGCACCGCTATCCAGGATCCAGTCCACACTGCCTGTGGATAGACCGTCGCCACTTCAGGAACAGAACCAGGAAGAATAGGTGGCAGTGCGCAGCATTGTGTGGTGCAAAATGTGAGTAGTAGTGTATGGAGCCAGACAGGAAACCAGGCACATGGGGGTTATGTCTATGTGTGCGACTGACAATTCTGCAATCGCTATTAAAGAAAATAAAAGGAGGAGATGGTTTTAAAATAACGCCTATGTGCACAAGCCCTAATGTCAGGTGCACACTAGTCAGTGTGTACCCGGGGATATTGGTGGCGGGGACCCGGTGCAGTGCCGGCATCAGATTCCAGTTATAATTTTGTAGAATATACTAGATAAATGGTATTTATTAAATTGGTTGCTATGGACAACATCTCCACTTGTCCTTTTTAGAAGATTTGATAAAGTTTCCCCATAAATGTTTGCTACTAAAAGGGTGTTTTGTAAGTACTGAGAACACTCTCATTGATGCTAGATCGCGTAGAATGCTTCAGCATGATCGCTCAGCTGAGTCTGTGTGTGTGTGCTGAGCGATCTGTTAGGATCAGTGTTCTCCGGTGAGAACACTGGCCCTGGCGTGTGGGACCGTACATTGCTGTCACTATTGCCCCTACACACGGAGCGATGTACGGGCATTTACTAAGTGCCTGTATATCACTAATTGTGTAAGCCCTTATGGATTAACTAGGTGATTCATCGCGCCCTACGGGCGCTCTTCACACCGTCGTAAGGGGCTGCGCCCCCTTAATTTGTGAACGTTTGTATATGAGAAATATGGTTAGAATTGTATGAAAGATGCCCTGTATTGCAACTTAGGTGTCCGCGAATCGCGGGAGGGGGGGTCGCAGAGGGTGCCGCGAATTGCAGGAGGGGGGGTCGCGGGGGGTGCCGCGAATTGCAAGAGGGGGGGTTGTGGGGGGGTGGATGCTGCGAATCGCGGGAGGGGAGGGATTGCAGAGAATCGCGGGAGGGGGGTCGCGGGGTGGGTTGCCGCAAATCGCGGGAGGGGGGTTACGGGGGCGGGGGTTGCGGCGAATCATGGTAGGGGGGGTCGCGGGGGGTGTGCCGTGAATCACGGGAGGGGGGGTGACGGGGTGGGGTGCCAAGAATCGCAGGGGGGTGTTTGTGTGCCGTGAATCGCGGGAGTGGGGGTTGCGGGGGGGGGGGGTGGGGGGGGTGTGTGACGCGAATCGCCACAAGAAAAAATCAACACAGAAAGGTCAACACATGTAAATGTTGACATAAGTGTGGCACTTCATTGGTGTCCATGTCGACACATGAGAATGAATATGAAAACATTCAAAAAATGAAAAACAAAACTTCAAAAACTCATGTCAACCTTTTTCATTGTCGACCATAGCCATGTCAGTGTTTTCCATGTGCAATTTAATTCTGGAGCTGCCGCGAATCGCGAGGGGGTGCCGCGAATTGCGGGAGGGGGGGTCGTGGGGGTGGATGCCGCGAATCGCGGGAGGGGGGGTTACGGGGCGGGGGTTGCGGCGAATCATGGGAGGGGGGGTCGCGGGGGTGTGCCGTGAATCACGGGAGGGGGGGTCGCGGGGTGGGGTGCCGAGAATCGCGGGGGAGGTGTGTGTGTGTGTGCCGTGAATCGCGGGAGTGGGGGTTGTGAGGGGGGTGGGGGGGGGGTGTGACGCAAATCGCCACAAGAAAAAATCAACACAGAAAGGTCAACACATGTAAATGTTGACATAAGTGTGGCACTTCATTGGTGTCCATGTCGACACATGAGAATGAATATGAAAACATTCAAAAAATGAAAAACAAAACTTCAAAAACTCATGTCAACCTTTTTCATTGTCGACCATAGCCATGTCAGTGTTTTCCATGTGCAATTTAATTCTGGAGCTGCCGCGAATCGCGGGGGGGTGCCGCGAATTGCGGGAGGGGGGGTCGTGGGGGTGGGTGCCGCGAATCGCGGGAGGGGGGGTTACGGGGCGGGGGTTGCGGCGAATCATGGGAGGGGGGGTCGCGGGGGTGTGCCGTGAATCACGGGAGGGGGGGTCACAGGGTGGGGTGCCGAGAATCGCGGGGGAGGTGTGTGTGTGTGTGCCGTGAATCGCGGGAGTGGGGGTTGTGAGGGGGGTGGGGGGGGGTGGGTGTGACGCAAATCGCCACAAGAAAAAATCAACACAGAAAGGTCAACACATGTAAATGTTGACATAAGTGTGGCACTTCATTGGTGTCCATGTCGACACATGAGAATGAATATGAAAACATTCAAAAAATGAAAAACAAAACTTCAAAAACTCATGTCAACCTTTTTCATTGTCGACCATAGCCATGTCAGTGTTTTCCATGTGCAATTTAATTCTGGAGCTGCCGCGAATCACGGGGGGGTGCCGCGAATTGCAGGAGGGGGGGGTCGCGGGGGTGGGTGCCGCGAATCGCGGGAGGGCGGGGTTCACAGGGGTTCCGGTGGGGGGTTGCCGCGAATTGAGGGAGGTGGGGGGTCACCGGGGGTGCCGCGAATCGCGGGAGGGGGGGTTGCGGGGGTGTGTGACGCGAATCGCCACAAGAAAAAATCAACACAGAAAGGTCAACACATGTAAATGTTGACATAAGTGTGCCATTTCATTGGTGTCCATGTCGACACATGACAATGAATATGAAAAAATAAAAAAAATTAAAAATAAAGGTACTTGTGAGTTATCTGGGCGTCCGATTTGGGTACTTACGATTTGCATGCGATTTGCATTCGATATCGCATACGATATCGCATGCGATATCGCATGCGATTTACGATTTGCATGCGATTTAGCATGCGATTTGCATAAGATTTGCTATTCATTTCATTACCCCACTATCCCCAAAGTGTGTCTATCAACGTGAACCCGAAGCGTGGCGAGCGCAGCGAGCCCGCGAGGGGCGGCGGTACGCGTCCTCCGACCTTTTCATGCCCTACTATCCACTAGGGCGTGGAGTGAGAATAGAATAGTGTGGCGAGCGCAGCGAGCCACCGAGCCCGAAGCGTGGCGAGCGCAGCGAGCCCCGCGAGGGGACGCGGACACCTGTGAAGCCCGCAAGGGCACGCGGATATCTGTGAAGGTGTCCGCGTCCCCTCGCGGGGCTCGCTGCGCTCGCCACGCTTCGGGCTCGGTGGCTCGCTGCGCTCGCCACACTATTCTATTCTCACTCCACGCCCTAGTGGATAGTAGGGCATGAAAAGGTCGGAGGACGCGTACCGCCGCCCCTCGCGGGCTCGCTGCGCTCGCCACGCTTCGGGTTCACGTTGATAGACACACTTTGGGGATAGTGGGGTAATGAAATTAATAGCAAATCTTATGCAAATCGCATGCTAAATCGCATGCAAATCGCAAATCGCATGCGATATCGCATGCGATATCGTATGCGATCTAGTACCAAAATCGGACGCCCAGATAACTCACAAGTACCAAAATAAATCTTCAAAAACTCATGTCAACCTTTTTCATTGTCGACCATAGCCATGTCAGTGTTTTGCATGTGCCATTTAATCCTGGGGCTGCTGCGAATTGCGGGGGGGGGGGGTGCCGCGAATAATCGCGGGAGGGGGGTCGCAGGGGGGGTGCCGCCAATCGTGCAAGGGGGGGTTGCGGGTGGGTTCTTTTGCCGCGAATCGCAGGAGGGAGGTTGCGGGGGGGGGGGGTTTTTTCCGCGAATCGGGGGGGGTCACGGGGGAGGGTTTGCCGTGATTCGCGGGAGGGGGGGGTCGCGGGGTGGTGGTTATGCCGCGAATTGCGGGAGGGGTCGTGGGGGGGTTCTTTTTGCAGCGAATCGCGGGAGGGGGGGTCGCGGGGGTGTTTTTGCTGCGAATCGCGGTAGGGGGGGTCGCGGGGGAGCGGGTGTTTTTGCCGCGAATCGCGGGAGGGGGGGGGCGCGCGGGGGACGTTTTGTCGCAAATCACGGGAGGGGGGCGCTCACCTGGTGGCTGTGGAGTAGCAGTGCTGGGCAACATGGGAAGGCAGCGGGTGTCTGGCACTGTCTGTGGGCTCACTGGGCTGGTTCTCTGTCACATACCTCCCAACATGACCCTCTCCAGGAGGGACACAATGCTCTGTTTCTAGACTTCCCCTTAATGTATGATTGCCATCACCTGTTTTAAACAGGTTAATTTCTCAGAAAGGTGTTCAGCACAGATGAAGGCAATCACACATTAAGAGGAAAGTCCAGGAACAGAGCGTTATAGACACAGACACCCACTTTGAGTGACAGATGTAGCCAAATATATAGGAGATAATTGCCTTCCGCTGAAGTATACAGATCAGTCCATCAATAAAGGACTAGAAGCATCTTCCCAAAACTATCATCATTTTTATTTGTACAATATATTGAAATGACAAAACAGCAAGATTGCGATTGATTTGTATACTGGAACACTTGGACTATCATTTAGTGAGCGGTAATCCTATGATCATTCTAGGAAGATGATTGACAGGAAGTGTCACCCCCACCACTGGGTGATATGACAGATTCCAGTCTAGTAGTACTGTACTGTAATTCCTTCAGCATCTTACTTCCAGGCATATAGAACCTGAGTAAACACAAATGTGTTATATATCCATCCATATACAATGAAGCCAAGTCCATTACATCTACAAATGTAAATGCATCCGTCCATCATGGCTCTTAGACACTTTAACTTTCTCAAACTTTTATTCTGAATGTTTGATCTGTCTATAGATTATTTTAAATACAACAGTAGCCTTCACTCTGCAGATATATTTCATGGTGTCTATGGGTGTGATTCATAGGTGTACTCCAATACTGCTGCAGATGGGATTTTTTTTAATTAGAAGATGTGTGAAAATGAAATGGTATTAATGTAAAAGCAGCCAGGATTCGTATAGAGAAACTGATCCCGTAGATCGGTCAAGCCTCCAACTCCTGAATCTACGGTCACTCCGAATGCTTGCCACAGCTGAGTGGAAGCTTGCATGCAGTGACATAAGGATGGCAATGAACAGCATAATGTAATGGAAGGCATTCTGAAGCTCATTGATGGCATGCTGCAACAGCCGTATCACATTTTCCACTGTCAATGTACTGTTACATATGATATGCTGCAATTGCTCTATCTGATTGTACAGAACTCTGGGTTATGTTTGTGCTAGCGTTCATTCTAGAACCCTGCAGCTTTCAAAGTCCTTGCAGTCCTCTTTTCTGCCTGGGGTGTCGCTGTCTGCTTCTAGCAATCTCTGCTGTATCACACTACTGACCAGACTGTTCTAGAAGTACCAAAGCAAACAGCGACACCTCTGGCAGGAAAGACAACTACAAGGATCTTGAAAAGCGCAGCGTGCTAGAATTAACGCTATTTGAGCTTTAAATATGCAAATTTAAAAATTAACAACAGCTACGTCATACTGTGAACAGGCGTTATCTGTTACCAGTGTCTTTTAGTACTAATATTCTGGTTCAAAATAGAGGAGTATATTTATGAAGTGCATAGTGCAGAGGTTTCCAAACGCAATCCTCAAGGCACCCTTAACTTTTAAGTACCATATATACTCGAGTATAAGTCGATCTGAATATAAGCCGAGGCACCTAATTTTACAACAAAAAACTGGGAAAACCTATTGACTCAAGTGGGACCTTCACTCGAGTATAAGCCAAAGGGGGCTTTTTCAGCATAAAAAAATGATCCGATAGAAAACGTGAAAACACTTAAAAAATGGGAAGTCTGGAAACAATATATAGAACGTGAGGGAGATGCCTTCTGGGATGTATAAATGTTAAATAACATATTTGAGTATTAATGCAAACCCATAGGAACCTTCTTAGAAAACTAGAAAATATGAAAACCTGAAACTTAAAATCTTTAAAAAATATGTGAGAGATTCCGAAACCAAGAAACTTACTTATGTAAGTTCTGATAGTTTGTATGTTTTGTGTGAATGTTTTTACATTTAGTGTGTGTTTTATATGTACTGTATGTTTTTAAATGTGGACATGTATAATATATGATCATGTGTGATGTTTGTACCTGAAAATGGATAAATAAACTATTTAAAAAAAATGGTCTGAAAAAGTAGGCTTATACTCGAGTATATATGGTATATCCATGGCTCAGATTTATTGTTAATCTCTGTTATTCAGGTCCAAGCAGAAATGATAAGGGCTGTTGAGACAATCAGGCAGAGGGGAGGAGCATGTCAACCCAGCACATGGATCTGGCCAATAGGGTGCGTGCTACACTCTATTGTGGCAGAGTGGGTCTCTCCCACATGGTGAGGAAAGGGTTCATCACCTGCAGCTCAGGGAGGAACCACACTCTTTCCTAAATAAATACCAGCTAACCATAGAAACGTAGAAACCAGCTAAGATATAGAAACCAGGCCAGATGAGTTAGAAGTGGGTAATGTGTGGGAGAGACTGCACCTTTAGCAGCTCTCTCTTTCATGAAGGAATCTGCACACTGATCCTGCTGTGAATACTCTGCCTGTTTGCACTGTTACCTTCAAGTAAGCTGAAGAGTTATATTTGAACTGTTGATGGTATCTGTTGTTGGAAGCTATTACAGTGGCCATGCCTGCCAGCCGGAAATACTGTAAAGCTTACTTTGCAATACCTCTGTCTCCCATTGGTCATCTGGAACTTACCCACTACACCCATTATAGTGTATTTGTCCATTTTGTGTAACCGCCACTGAAGGAGTTTGCGCTCTATATCCTTCCTACCCCCACCACATTCCATACCTCCCAACATGACCCTCTCCAGGAGGGACACAATGCTCTGTTTCTGGACGTCCTTAATTTATGATCACCGTCACCTGTGTCAAAACACCTTTTTATCAATTAACCTGTTTAAACAGGTGCTGGCAATCATACATTAAGAGGGAATGCCATCAAGAGAGCATTGTGTCCCTCCCAGAGCGGGTCATGTTGGGAGGTATGCATTGGGTAAATTATGTCATACTTGCTGACTTTTGGAACCTTTCCTTCTCCTTCAGGAGCACCCATAAGGGAGGCCCAATTGGCAAGTTCAAGAAGTGTGGTGACACAATTCATGTCAACATACAGCTGTGGCCAAAAGTTTTGAGAATGACACAAATATTCATTTTCAAAGTCTGCCGCCTCAGTTTTTATGATGGCAATTTGCATTTAATGTAAAATGTCATAAAGAATGAGCAGATGAATTGCAAGGTCCCTCTTTGCCATGACAATGGCCTTAATCACATTTCTACTGCATTTCAGCTGATATCATGTCAGTGACTCTCTCGTTAACACAGGTCAGGGAGCTTTATAGAGAGGGGGGAGGGGTGCTTGAAATTATTGTTTTTCCTCTGTTAACCATAATTACCTGCAAGGAAACACAAGCAGTTATCATTGCTTTGTACAAAAAGGGCTTCAAGGACTAAGATTGAATCTTAATCAACCATTTATCGAATCATCAAGAACTTGAATTAGAGAAAGAGAGGTTCAGTAGTTGTGAAGAAGGTTTAGGGTGCCCAATGTCCAGCAACTGCCAGGACTGTCTGCTGGGGGGGGGATTGGGGCACCACCAGTGCAAAGCTTGCTCAGGAATGGCAGCAGGTAAGTGTAAGTGCATCTGCACTCACAGTGAGGAAAATTCTTTTGAAGGATGGTCTGGTGTCAAGAACGCAAGCCACTACTCTCCCGGAAAAACATCAGGGACAGACTGATATTCTGAAAAAGGTACAGGGATTGGACTGCTGGGGATTGGGGTAAAGTAATTTTCTCTGATGAATCCCCCTTTCGGATTGTTTGGTACAAAAAACACTTGTCTGGAGAAGGAAAGGGGAGTTTCATGCCAACAGTAAAGCCCCCTGAGGCCATCCATGTGTGGGGTTGCTACTAAGCCAAGGAAGTGGGCTCACTCACAATTTTGACAGATCCGTGAGCCATTATTAAAGAATGGTACCAAAACATCCTCCAAAAGCAACGTCTCCCAATCCCTCCAAGAACAGTTTGGTGAGGAACACTGCCTTTATCAGCACAATAGAGCACCTGGCCATAAGGCAAAAGCAATAACTAAGTGGCTCAGGGAGCAAAACATCTACATGTTGGGACCATGGCTCCGAAACTCCCCAGAATCCTATTGAGAACTTGTGGCCAAGCAGGTGGACAAACAAAAATCCAAGCATTGATTAGACGAAAATGGGTGGCCATCAGTCAGAATTTGGCCCAGAAGTTGATTTACAGCAGGGGTGGGGAACCTCAGGCCGGTCTGAGTGGCCCTCCGACCCACCCTGCGGCTTTGCTGGGAGTCAAGTACAGGGGAATTCTCACAAGAGTTCGGTAGTTCTCGCGAGATTCCGCTTAATCAACAGCAGCCGGAGACTGTCAGTCCTATTCAGCGGCATCCGTTGGAACAGGACAATTTGTAAGAGAAATTTTTACATATGGCCCTCGAAGGTTTTTTTTTCCCCATTCAAACGGCCCTTGGCACAAAAAAAGGTTCCCCACCCCTAATTTACAGCATGCCCGGATGAATTGCAGAGGTCTTGGAAAAAGAATGGTCAGCCTTTAAAAAGCTTTGACATTTATGAAATTCTTGTAATTTTTACTTCAGTATTCCATGGTAACATCTAACAAAAAGGTCTAAAAACACTGAAGAAGCAAACTCTGTAAAAATCAATAACCAACAATTCTCAAAACTTATGGCCATGGCTGTAGACCCGCCCCTATGGCAGATAAAGGTCGGTTGGAAAGATTTCCATGCTCCATGGGAGTCGGGAAGAACTAAAATTTGGAAGTCTCACATACATTCGTGAATGTATGAAAGGGGTTTTTAATGTGTGTTTGATATGGTCCTGACCTGGTGAACATGTTATTGCAATCAATTTGCATCTTTTAATCATGGTTGTGTATCTTGATTTTTTTAGCTACTAATGCCCATTTCAGTCCGCACTTAAAAACCGGTATTTTGCCGATTTTTAACCATTTTAAAATGTTAATCTGTACGGTCTGAAAGGTTCAGGACCACTTTACCGTTTTACAAAAACCGTTTTCTTAAAACGGTTAAAATGGAGGGTCTAACCATTTCAGACCCGGTATTTTGGCATCAAAATCGGGTCTGAAACGGTATTTAGGACCCAGCCAATGAGCTTGGTCCTAAATTCAGCGCGGTGAATATTTAATGAGCACTCATTAAATATTCATAGCACTGGATCCCGGCAGTATGGACGGCTGCGCTTATAAAAAAAAGTGACTTTCGGAAAATGGCTGCCTCATAGAAAAACCCGTTTAAAAAAACTGTCTTTCGTATGGGGGCAGCCATTTTCCGCAAGTCACTTTTCTTATAAGAAAATTGACTTTCGGAAAATGGCTGGCCCCATATGAAAGAGATTTTTTTTTAAACAGGTTTACCTATGGGGCAGCCATTTTCCGAAAGACACTTTTTTCATAAGTGCATCCGTCCATATTGCCGGGATCCTCAATGCAGGCGGTTTCTTAAACACATTGGGGGGGGGGGGTTTCTAAAACAACACATTGTGGGTTGTTAGCTCTAGGGGTGTGTGTGTGTGTGTTAACCCACGGGGGGGGGGGGGGGGGGGGGGGGCGCTTAAGACTGGATTTGACCCTGTATTTGGAAAGTTTCCAAAAACGCGTCTGCCAGTGTAAAAAAAACGCACTTAAACGATAATATACCGTTTAAGAGATGCGGTGTGAAAGGGGTTTTACCTGGCAGACCCGTTTTTGGAAATGTTTTCAAATACAGGGTCAAAGCCAGTTTTGCAGTCTGAAAGCAGCATTAGATGATCAGAATATCTGCAACAGCAGCATCGCCCCTGCCTGCTGATGTTGTAAGAAGCAGTGACTCATGTAATCATATTACATGAGTTTTCCATGTCTAATATGTTCTGCATACCATGCTTGGCCTTCCGAAGGCTGCAAGCAGAATCAGACTTCTGCTGTTAACATGCAGAGGCTGCTGGGGCCCCTTCCACTTGTCGTTGAATCTGTCCCTTACTGTTTAACAGTAGATGGATCAGGGTCACCACAGTAGCGATGTGAGGTTCCGTCACAGTTATACCGGAAGCTTATGGTATCAGACAGACCTTTATTTGAATCAGCATTCAACTTATTTATTTTTATCATTTCATAAAGGATTGAGGCCAAATGCTAATCAATGTGTCAGGGCAATGGATTAACAAACAAGTAATAAAAGCTTATCAGATAAATCCAGGCACCTGGAGGGAGAGACACAACATATCTGCTTTATGTCAAATAAAGGTTAAATAAGTTCTGTGGTAAAGGGTAAAGCTTGGCGAGTTGGCAGAAGAGAAAAAAGACCAGAAACTATTAAATGCAATCAGGCTACTAGATAGCACTAGATATGTGTCTGATCCTGGGTAACGGAACAAATACTCCAGTGAGCAATAATTGTAACAAAGGGGGTTATTCTGGTTCACTCCTTCTGACAAATTGCTTCGTAGATGGATAAATCCATGTGCACTGCAGATGGGGCAGATGTTACTTGTGCAGAGAGAATTAGATTTGGGTGGGGTTTTACTTCAAAGTGAGATCTATATTGCAGTGTAAAAATAAAGCAGTCAGTGTTTTCCCTGCACAGAAACAAAATAGCTCACCCAAATCTAACTCTCTCTGCACGTTACATCTGCCCCCCCTGCAGTGCACATGGTTTTGTCCATCTAAGAAGGATTTTTTTTACCCGAATGTCGACACAGTCACCATGGACACAGTAACCGTGCATCCCCTCGCATCAGTCGCATCGCTTGCAATGCTTCGGGCACGGTGCTGCGCTCGGCACACTATGTTATTCTCCCACCACGCCCTAGTGGATGGTAGGGCATGAAATACCGCCTGTCGGCACATGTTGGCTCAAGACACAGTAAAAAAAAACATGTCGACCTTTTGACTGTCTACCAAGCCCCTGTCGACCTAACGCTAGTGTCAACCTAATGTCATGTCGACCTAGATCCATGTCGACCTTGATAGAGACCCCCTTGGGGTCTGCATAGTCATATGGGGAATAGATAAGAATTATTTTGTCCTAGAGGGTCATACAAAGCACATATGATCTAATGAGTTTTACAATAAGTTAAACAATGTGATTTGCAAGATAGTCAGCTGATATTTAGCTTTGCAACATTAGCTAAAAACAGCGACAAAATTAGGAAACATAAGGACCTACACCCAGGTTTGAGGAAGTACTGTATGTCCAGACCCAGGTCAACTGTCTCAGAAGAACCACAGAATGAGCTAAAACCAGATTTCGAACCAAGTAAGGTATAAGGTACTTTCCAGACAAACAGCATTAGGGGGCAGGAATACGGGAGGTCTAGGGTAACCAAGCTTACTGGAAGTCCACTCCTTTGTTACAAAATGGAAGTGCAAGTGTTACAAAATGGAAGTGCACGCTTGCTACGCAGCTCATGTCTGAACCAATGTTTGGCCTGTAATCCCTCCTCATTGGGGAGGGTCATATATGAATATGTATGTCACTCATTTCAAATGCTTGCACTGAGGGGAGGGCATGCTTCTATTACTTTGGTACAAATGTATGTGTCCTTGCAAATAAACTTTAGAATACTTGCAATTATGATCCAACTTGTGTGGTATCTTATTCTTGTATTCTCCTGATCAGATCAGTAAAGGTAAGGTGTTGCAGAGGTGACTGAATATATTGAAGGTAATTACTATGCTATTATTATGGGGGCTCCATGTCCGGGATGGCAAAAAAAGGTGGGACATCTAATGGTAACGTTCTATGCTGGACATCGCAGGGAGACTCTGACACAACCCCGGGTAAGCAAGCAGAAGATTGGTTAATTTACGATCACTGTTGCTTAGTCAGACCCTCTCTGTGCATCTGTCTAGCCCATTTTATATAGAACAAATACACTTATGTCATCTTTTTACGTCATTTTAGTAACCCGAAATATTCAGATCACACATTTAACAATGCATTGTATTTTGTCGTATTTTGTGATAATTCGTTGTGACATTAGAAATGTTTGTTATACTGTTCTGTCTAAAGTAAATGTTGAATGAATGCTTGACCACCACGGTTACCTTCACGGAACCAGCGTGAAAGACTACACCCTGCGGTATCACTTCGGTTAACGCAGCAAAAGGAAATCTGTAAAAAAAATTGTTTTGTCTGACTGTCTGGTAAATATTAAGGTGCATAAGGTTCAGCGTCATCTAATGGTGTGTACACACGGTGAGATTCCCTTGCTATTTGACTTAAGATTTGAGTGCTATACAATCTTTGCAATCTCTGTACTTTTTACATACAATTCATACAATCTGTGCTATATAGTCATTGCTGCCCTGTCCATCTGGGTTTCGATTTGTGCTGTCACGGGAGTGCGCATCGGGATAACACCTGTGCGATATGCATACGATCTGCTTACAATGCCTCTTGTCAATGGTTACCCCTGGGTGTTACACTGAACCAATAAGGACACAGCCCTTATGGAATAGTGGTCTCTATGACCTATGTCACCACGTGGAACTTGTGCAGAGTGTAAAAATAAGTAAAGATTATTATAGAGAATCACAATTGCAGTAACAAAACCAACAGATTTTAAAGCTACAGTTAAGGTACAAAAATTATGTGATCAGACAAACTGTCCTAGTATTGGGTTGTCATATTGAAACAGAGGTTTTTGAAATGAATACTATCCTTGGTTTTTTAATTTTGTACCGATAAAAAAAAAAAAAAGTGCAATCTCCCAATAATTTGTCCAAACCGTTTCTTAGAGATATCAGAACTTCCAGAGGGTCAAGCGTTATGGACCTTTCTAGATTCAAATTCAGATATGAGTCCCTGCCCCAGTGGAGCTTACAATCTATATTCCCTATCACATGTACACACACACACACACACACAGACATTCTAGGGTTAATTTTGTTAGGAGCCAAATAACCTACCAGTATATTTTTGGAATGTTGGAGGAAACCGAAGGAAAAACACGGGGGGGGGAAATATTCAAACTCTGCACCGTTAAGGCCATGATGGGAATGGAACCCATGACCTCAGTGCTGTGAGGCAGTAATGCTAACCATTACACCATCCGTACTGCCCCATTCATTTATGAAAAATACATTCTCATTTGTAGTTTTTATTACTAGCATCTACAAAGATCAATACAATGTTGTTATTATTATTATTAACAATAATAATATTAATAATATTGCATTGGGTAATTCTCTAATTGAATCTTAAGATTAATACATTTAATACTAATTCTCATGTATAACCTGCCAATGTATTTTTCTTCTTAAACACTTGCCAACGTGTTCCGGATTTATGCCCCAGCGCAATATTTTGAAAGCGCGACATGAACCTTCTGAAGTGCGTGGGATTTCGTACAAAATGTTATTCCTGTGCCAAATTTTGTATGCAATTGAATTGATCCTCTCACCTTTAGTTCCACCAGCCTGATATGATATGCATTCATCTCTCTCTGCTTTGCTAAGCGTTTTATATCTTTGATAGAAGAAAGTGTGGTGCCAAGAGGTCACTCATAACCTTGTCATTTCTGTGAGATCACATCGTTTTAGATCCAGAAGAATTTAATGGTGTCCTGCTTTATCCCAAGGACAATCTCTGAGAGCTGACTGGGCTGGTTCCTGGCTTCAAACAATTTAATTTTACAAGCATTGTTCCTGCAAGAGTGATTGTGGTTGCTGCAATGGAGACGGGACACTATTTCAAGCTCCTGGTCATTTATTGTGTGTTGTTATCAGTTTCTACATCCAGAGATTTCTTACTGAAAAAGCTCTTAAGTGAGATACTAGACAAGGAGAACTGTCGTCAAAGGAAGAAGCCAAGATTAAAGCATCAGTTCACTGTGTGAATTTTTATTAGTGATTTAATGTGTAAAATCAACACATATATAGAGTTGGACGAATGTCCTTTTCCTTTTTCTATGATACACATTTCCCTACTGTGCACTGAATACAGTATATCCATACATATATCTGTACGCAGAGGTCATCACCACTTTCACTAACAGCTCTTTACAGCTGAGGAGCTGAAACAAGGGATGGAAAGGACATGTACAATACATATCATTGTAGTAGAACTGGATCTGTACAATGTTTGAGGAAGACGATTGCTTGTGAGTGTTGGAAGGGTGGCACGGTGAGATGCTCATGATTTTGGGAATTTTCAAGGCTAGTTAGCCCCCACTGATTGGGTGACTGCAGTGGTGCCCCTCTTGCTGATAGTATTTAGGTGGTAGCGTTAACAACAAGTTTTATTCTTGTTATTATAACTCATTAGGAATTTTAATTGGCGCTCCATCACTACTTAGCTGCTTTTTTTGTGGCTGCTCCTTCAAGGAGGGAGCAGCCAATCAGCACAGCAGGGGGCGTGGAGGAGGCGGTAGGGAAGCACATCATCATAGCCCAACCCCCGAATTAAAAATACCGACATGATGTGATTTACGCACATTACTTCCTCGCCCCGAGGTGAGCAGGGCTCAGTAGAGAGTGGTGGTAGCTTGAATGGTTGCTTGGTGGTGGTTTAATTTTGTGTATTTAAATTAATTTAATTTGTATTTTGTAGATATGTTTGCATCTAAGTATATCTGGTATGGAATATGGGACACATTTATTAATATCAATGTGTGACATATATAACACATTATTATATTGAGTACACATAGCACAATCCAAGTCTTTTTGGGGAACAGAAATTGTCATGTACCTGTCAAATGGCATATAATTATTTCCCTTTAGGTATGGATTGCCTTCTCTACCCTTCATCTTATTATTGCATTAATCTTCCTCTATAAATTAAAATCTTCTGTCTGCACTCCTCCCTCCACGCAGGGCCTGATTCAGTGTCAATGTTTGCGCAAATCAGTGTGAACACGATGGCATTTGCATTTGTGTAGGAAATCACTGTTACTTGAGATGGCATCTTTGGATGTTTGGTTGGGCGGAAGACTGAGATGGAACCTAAAGTGATCACAAAAAGAGGGGACATCATGGGAGCGTAATAGGTGTGTTATAGGAGTGTCATAGGCATGTTATTACAGTGTCATGGATGTGTTATCAGTGTAAGGGGCATATTCCCACAATGGCTGCAATGGCCATACTTTGAGAAAGTTACTGTGCACATCCACGAAAAAGGAGGGGGTTGTGGCATTAGGTCACGCCCTCTACACGAGGTCATGCCCACCTAGTAGCACCGCCCATTCTCCGGGGTGGAAGCGCCTGCGCCACCGCAGATCCTGATGCAATGTACATAGCGGTGAATTTATCAATCTTCTAAAAATAAAAAGAGGTGAGAATGTCCATAACAACCAATCAGATTCTATCATTTCTCTATTGCATCCTAGAAAATGATAGACAGAATCTGATTGGTGGGCAACATCACCTCTTTTAATTTGTAGAATCTTTAGTAAATTTACCACAGAGTGATTGCAACTGGTGCATGATGCAGAGGGGGAAATTTACTAATATGAATTCGTGGAAAAAAATCGTATTTTCCAAGCAAAATACGAATTTTTGGGGTGTATTTGTATTTTTGGCATTTACTATGCCAAAAATACAAATATTCGTATTCATATTGATGGGACATTCGTATTCGTATTTACAAATACAAATGCATACACCATTGTTAGAATACGACAGGAATCACCATTCAAAAGAATGGTGACTCCTGATTTACTAAGCAGCCGTATTGGCGTGAAACGGCCGGCCAAATACGGCAGAAAAATACACTTTATTTTCCTGTCGTATTTGGCTTTAGCCTGCATGGATCAGACAGATCCGTGCAGGCTTTAGTGATTAAAAAATATAAAATTAAATAAATAAATGAAAAAAATCAGCGTGGGGTCCCCCCCACAGCTGAAACCAGCACCAGGCTGAAGGAGCCGGGGCCGGTAATAAAAAATCAGGAAACCCGGCAAGTAGGGGTTCCCCGATTTTTTACAACCAGCCCCAGTCTCCAGGTCCAGGGCTGGTTCCCAAAATATGGGGGACAAAATGACTAGGGGTCCCCCGTATTTTAAGAACCACCCCAAGGCCAAACCAGCCAGCAGGGTAATGTCACAGCTGGGGGACACTTATTATATAAGTTCCCGCGGCCAAAACATCACCCTACCGACCAGTCAGCCTGGCCAGGGGCCCTGGGGGAGTGGGGATCCCCCCCAATAAAGGGGTCCTCCCCTCCAGGACTTACCTGACCAGGCTGAAGCCTGGTGCTGTCCCCGGTGGCCCTGGAGCGGTGGCCACCGGGCTCATTGAGTGTAAAAAAATAGAATAAAAAACTATTGTTTTTAACTGTGGAACTATGAGTCCCAGCAAGCCTCCCCCACAAGCTGGGACTTGGAGAACCACAAGTCCCAGCCTGCGGGGCATTAAAGGGCCATAGTTCCATAGTAAAAAAAATAGTGAAATGAACACACACTGACACACAATAAAAATAAAACTTTAATACATCCAAAGCCTATACATACTGATACTTACCTATCTTGAGCCCGTCCGATGCGGGGAGCTGCTGTAGTCCCGGCATGTCACAGAAGATGACAGAAGACCAGGACTACGGCGGATCAAGACTACAGATCTTCACAGGAGGACCTGGGTGAGTTGGATGCTCTTAAGTTGTCATTATGGGGGTTATTCTAGTTCACTGTTTCTGACAAAATGCTTCTTAGATGGGCAATACCATGTTCACTTCAGGTGGGGTAGATATAACGGGGGAAATTTACTAAAGGAAATTTGTAAAAAAATAGGTGTATTTTTATCCAGAAATACACTTATTTCAGTGGTTCCCAAACTGTGTGCCGTGGCTCCCTGGGGTGCCTCGGGACACATGCAGGGGTGCCGCGGCTTGGTGGTCCAGGACCAACTCAAATTATTAATGGTTAATTATTTAGGAGCAAAACCAGTGCT
This sequence comes from Crinia signifera, assembly GCF_055691185.1. Classification (NCBI taxonomy): domain Eukaryota; kingdom Metazoa; phylum Chordata; class Amphibia; order Anura; family Myobatrachidae; genus Crinia; species Crinia signifera. Next base: position 435,743,553 of record NC_139217.1, on the reverse strand, counting down.
GGTGGCTGCCAATCATAGAATGTGTACAAACAGAAGCAAATCCTGCCCTTTACCACATAACTGCTGCTAAGAATCGTATAGAAACCCAATCTAATTATTTTCTTTTGGACCTAGGGGTGCCGTGAAAAAAAATCTGATTCTCTAGGGTGCCGTGAATCAAAAAAGATTGGGAACCCCTGACTTATTTTTTACATTTACTATACCGAAAATACGGCAATTCGTATTCGTATTGATGTGCTATCAATACGAATACAAATTGCCGTATTTTCGGGATAGTAAATGTAAAAAATAAGTGTATTTCTCAATACAAATACACCTATTTTTTACAAATTTCCTTTAGTAAATGTTCCCCAACATGTGCAGAGAGAGTTAGATTTGGGTGGAGTTTTACTTCAAAGTGAGAGCTATATTGCAGTGTAAAGCAGTCAATATTTTCCCTGCACAGAAACAAAATAACTCACCCAAATCTAACTCTCTCTGCACATGTTACATCTTCCCCCCTGCAGTGCGAAGATTTTATCCACATAAGAAGGATTTTGTCAGAAAGAGTGAACTAGAATAAGGCCCTAAATCTCATGGGTCCATCTGTGTCATAAACAAGGTCTAAAATAATCTTCTACATTGGAATTTTTTGAGCAGAGATTTCTATTGCTAGAAGCTGAGACTGCCACAAGGCGTGAGGTTCCCTAAAACCAACTTTTCTTGCATCAAAGACATTCTGGTCATCAGTGCTTTGATGCTGGTTCTTTCCCCTGTGAAATAGCTGACCTTTAGTATCCAGTTACAGAGTCCTCTATCTGTTTTGTGGCTAGTTATGGGGTTTTGCACACTGTAGAAATATACTTTATAGTTTATATCCCTATCATTATCCCTGCATAGCAGAAGAGCACATAATCGTATATGCACACAGTACAGTGCAGTATGTGGCAGCAGCTGCATTCAATTCTAACATTCACGTGTTTCCTAACTAAAATGTTTTTCAACTCACATTTCTTTAACTGGACAGTTATTTGGGGGCGTGGCCAGACCGATCACAACTTTTTAGCCATGCCCCCTGACGTGCAATGCCATTTTTAAGGCATTGCACTGCAGAGGACGGGGCTAAAATGGAGCGATTTTCGTAAATTACTTGATTTAAAACTTTCCTCCACTGCAATATTACATTGTCTAATTGAAATAATTTTCTGTGTACAAAACTTGCTGGACTATGAGGCATATGGGGGTATTCAGTCTGGGATTCCCGAATGTCCCCATAGTTGGAATCCCGGGCCATTTTCGACTGATCCGACAATTCAACAGTCGGAATTCAATATTCCAACTGTTGAGTGTCGTAAAGTCCGTGGATTGTCAAAAACGGATGTGAATACGCCAAACCACGGCTGTTTCCGACAAAAAAAGATCCGAATCTAACTGCCTTTAATGCTGTCGGTTACAGCAGCATTAAATAGGCGAGTGCAGCCAATTCCCCCCCGGTGGTAATAGTGGCACAGATTGAATACTTGGAGACAATTTAAGTAGAGAATGAGAGATTAAGTACTGACCAATCAGCGTCTCATTTCTAAAACACGGCCTGTTTACTGACAGGAGCTGATTGGACGGTACTTTATCTTACTCCGCTTTGCAAGCTTTGATACATAAGCCACTAACTCCTGACACTTTAAATTTTGTTTCTCCCTGAAATCTCCCGTTGAACGATGAGGAACACACTGCTTCTACTATTAAGATGTGTATAACAGACCTTCCTTAGCAGCACCTACAACCATGGAAACATTCACTGCAGTTCAGTTGTAGTACCTAGACCATTGGGTTCATTCAGGCAACAGCATTTGTGAGTGGAGTTATTTTACAACCATTTACTGCTTAGTGAATGACCCCTCACCCAGCAACATGACCACTTTGCTTTTAACACCCTCTTCGTTTTATATTTTGCTTTAGTAATTTACAAGGACTTAAAAAAGGCCAGACTATTATTTAGCTTTATTTTCTTTTATAACCTTGATTTATTTATCTTTAAATGATAGAGAAAAGGCTTAGCGACACAGCAATGAATATCATGGTTAGTAGAATTATAAAAGCTAAATACTGTATAATATTCTGATTTAAAAAAATATATTGTACATGTTCTACAACTGTACCTAGATTGCAGGTTTACTATAATAAGCATTAGAGATACTGTATTAAAAAAAAAAGTGCAATGAGAATTCCACAATACCGGAGGGTGATCCATCATTCTAATTGACTTTTATTTTGTTATCAAAGCATTCTAAATGTTCCCCCCTGCAATCCAGGGAGCTGTCTTCATTGTAATTTTTTTTTTTCTATCCTTTGGCTGTGCTTGAAGGAGAGTCATAGGTTATGGTGTGTTTCCTGTATTTACCAGTAAAGTACAACGCTTGAGATGTGATTAAATATGCAGGGTTACATTTTAATTGATCTCCGTTTTCACCTAAACCGCGTTAATGTCCAGAGGGAAAACCTTTACTGAGATAATCCCTCATAACGTCTGTGAGAAACCGTATGATCCTAACCATTTTTACCTTTTGTTGCTAATCTCTAGCTATTTTGATGTAATTGCATATTCTATATATTTATATAATATACATTCAGGCCATGTAGTCTTCTTTCTGCATACATTACATAATGAGCATAGCTATGATAACACCAAAGCACCATTATATATATATATATATATATATATATATATATATATATATATATATATATATATATATATATATATAGACAAACTTATATAAAAAGGACTATACTTCATATATTTTTTTGCAATACTAATTAGGTTGTAAATTTGGGTGAAAAAAAATGGGATTTTTGATGGTCAGTGTTTTTGTGATCACCGGTGTGAAAATAATGATCATGGATTTTGTTTTGCCCACCACTCAGAAGGTGCAAAAAAATCCCAGATAGTGAATTATTTTGGGAACAATTAAACCCCCAGAGGATGAATTAGCATTGATTATTAACACAGGTAACTGAATTCCACGCCCCCTTTGCAGTTGCATAAATCCAAGAAGCAATGAAGGCAGTAACCGCCAGGCTCCAGCTGACAAAGGGACTCCAAGACTCACAACCCCCCTATGCAGCCCAATTGAGATAAAGGGTGACATTTAATGGGATGTGATATCTTGACTTTTGCAATTTTTAGTCAAAAAAACGGATGAATTTGCGTGTTTTTCTGAAATCGCCAACTTAATAGGATGCAAATTGCGGTAAAAAAAAATCACACTTTTGAGCTGATGATTTTTCAACACACTTCAAATAGCAGCCAGATGTTTTCCCATTAAAATGTATACAACTTGCAAATTTAATAGGATGTGATTTTGTAAAAACGTTACCAAAAATCGCAAAACAAACAGACCAGGTTCTGACATATGCATTTGACAGAACCATGCACAGGCCAGTATGAGCTGTGCATGGTCCTGTCTTAAACCTGCCAGTCCTGGTTCCAAAAATACGGGGGACAAAAAGCATAGGGGTCCCCCCGTATCTCTGAAACCAGTCAGACTGGTCCTGGTTCCAAAAATACAGGGGGACAAAAAACCTGGGGGTCCCCCATATTTTGGAACCAGCATTGGGCTCCAATAGCCTGCGGTGTCATGCCACAGCCGGGGGACACTTTTTACGCAAGGTCCCCTGGTTGTACCATGCTCACCATGACTGGTCAGCCTTGGAGAGTAGGGATCACCTCAATAAATGGGTCCCCCCCAGGCTTCACCCATCCAGGGCTGAAGCCCAGGGCTATCCCTGGCGTCCCTAGGCGGTGGACACCGGGTTGATAAGTGTCATTTTTTTTTTTTAACATTGCTTTTTACTGTACAAGCAGTAATCCCTCACATGCTAGGACTTGGCAAACCACAGGTCCCACCATTAATGGGAACCCTTGGACCTGTAGTTCACCTGTAAATTGAATGCTGAAATAAAAACACAAACACAGAGAGAAGTATAACTTTAATACATACACTAATTTTACACCAGTATACATACCAATCCTGGCTCCAGTGGTGACTCTGTGCTGCAGCTTCACTGACATCAGGGTGAGCCGGCTTTCTCCACACTAATGACAGCGGGTATTCCTGCTGTCATCCTGTTAAAGAAGCACTCAGCCCTGATTGGCTGAAAGTGTCTCCATGGAGACGCTTACAGTATGCGAATTTGCAGGTGAAACACAGCTTGAACCAACCAATCAGAAACAAATTGGCTTATACGTTATCTTTTCCAATGCTATCTCTATTGTATTAAAATAAAACCCTCAAGGCTCTACTAATTGTCATCATTATCACCAGCATCCAATAAAACAGATTCCTTATCACCACATTAGCTGTAATAACGAATCGTGATTCTCTCCGAAATGAAACTGGTGAGTCACTGGGACATTAGCACATGTGCAAGCATGAGCCACTGGGAGTGGAAACCACCTTCTACATCACCTCCGGGCACCTGGTAGGAATTTATGCCCATGCACCCTTAGTGGTAATAAACTGTTTGATTTGCCTATAGAACTTCAGCACCATATGCAGCTCTGATCATGGCTGTATTATAGGGGCAGTGGACAGTTTGCATCCTGGCCAGCTCCCATCATCACCACAATAATGTATTACATAACTTATGTTATTCCCGGCACTGGCAGAAGCATCAAAGACATATGTACTATACTGGGACTCTTAGTAGTAGAACAGAAATGGGTGTGTGGGCTAAGGGTTACTGCCGGCAGTGTCACTGGCATGATGATCTACTCTACACTCCAATGCTGCTGGTAGGAGATATAGTCGGGGCAAGGGTCAATTTTATTAGTAGGTTCCCCCAAAAACCTAGTTGCACTGTGGCCCCCACAAGCCTTAAACTGGCCCTGTGAATTTCAAAGATCCTTCAGTATCAGTTTACTATTTACATCTATACAGATCCTGTTATAGTTTTTATTGCCTATCCTGAGTAGAGATGTGAAGGTTCTGATGTACTCTATTTTATTCTGATTTCAAAGCAGGATCTTATTGGCTATCCCAAATCACATGGCAGTTGTTGACAGTTGATATCCAATATGATCCTGCTTTGAAATCAGAGTAAATCAGAGCAAATCAGAGCCTGCACATCTCTAATCTAGAGATGTGCAGGTTCTGATTTACTCTGATTTCAAAGCAGGATCTTATTGATTATCCCAAATCACATGACCGTTGTTGACAGTTGATATCCAATAAGATCCTGCTTTGAAATCAGAGTAAATCAGAGCCTGCACATCTCTAATCCTGAGTACTTTTCTGTTTCAGGATTTGCTATTGCTGAACTTCGCTTTGTTCCTGCATAGTACGTATTGTCGCCACCCATGACCTTTGTGCTTGTTTTGATGTTTTTTCCCCTCTGCTTTATATGACCAGGGCTTAAAGTGGTCCTGGAGACGTGGTGGAACTCAGGTCCCCTAACACCGACCCCCCCACCTCCCCCTTCCCCCATATTAGGCAAAGCCTAGACCAGTGTCAGGGAATTTGTGCCCTACCACCCATAAAGGGATAATGATCCCATATGAAGCTCTCCAGGAGGGACACATTGCTCTGCTCCTGGACTTCCCTCTTAATGTATGATTGCCGTCACCTGTGTTGAAGCACCTTTCTCTTGCAATTACCCTGTTCACCACATGTGATGGCAATCATATATTAAGAAGAAAGTGCAGGAGCAGAGCAATGGCCCTTATTCTAATCGGATCGGTACGGCCCGCGTGCGGCCGTACCGCCGATGTTTTTACTCTGCACATGCGCAGAGGTCAATCTGCGCATGTGCAGCCCCCTTCGCCGCAGACGGATTTCGTCCGCCGCAAAGGGGGCGTATAGGGGCGTGAGAGGCATCATGCCCTCATTTCCCTATGTGTACGCCCCGCGTTTCATGGGCGTTCCCATGCAAACGCGGGGCGTACGCATGGTAATGAGGCCATGACGCAACTCATGGGGGCGGAAAGCTGACGTCGCCGGATGTCAGCTTTCAGCCCCCATACAAGCTACCACACGGACGATTGTCCGTGTGGTCTCAGCTTGCGGGAGCTGCCGCGGCGTGCGGACCTGCCTTCGATGGTCGACGACCATCGAATGCAGGGGGCAGCTCCCACCATGGTGGAGGCGTAGCCTCCACCATTTTTATGCGGATCGCCAGCCGTCCGTGTACGGACGGCCGTGGCGATCCGTAGGGTGGGCGGGGATTCGTCTGGTGCGGTCGCAGCCGCATATGCGGCTCGACCGCACCAACCAGAATAAGGGCCAATGTGTCCCTCCTGGAGAGGGCCTTGTTGGGAGGTATGCAATCGTATACACATTACACCGCATGTAGTGCCCTTGATTCATATTAAATCACACAGTAATGCCCCTTATACACATAGGGACAGATTTATTAAGCTCGGTGAAGTGATACAGTGTCTGGTTTTTATCACCGGCCAATCAGCTCCTAACTGTGAAGTTACAGGCTTGGTTTAAAAAATGACAGGTAGGAGCTGATTGATCGGTGATAAAAAACAGACACTTTATCGCATCACCGAGCTTAATAAATCTACCCCATAATGTCCACAGTTGTTCATCTAAACTTTACATACGCCGTGCCAGAAGAAGAAGGACAGACTTTTCTATTGGAATTACTGTTCAGGACTGTGGTAGAGGTGGAACTCAGTTCCCCCTACCATTAGAGGTGGTGGAACTCAGTTCCACCTGGTTCCCCCTCACTTTAACCCCTGTATATGACCTATATTTTCTTGTAATCCTCTGAAATCATCTGTCACTGAGAATGGGAGAGGTCAGAGCGCCATGTTAGAGCAGGGCTGCGTTACATTTTACGATGTTGCTCCAAAAAGAAAGGCCAGTTATTTTATATCTGGTGAATAATCTGCCCGCCCAGCCATGTTTTATGTTGTCTTTCATTGATATTATAATATAATATCATTTCTGAATGTAGAAATATATTGCTTTATAGAATATTCCAAGGACCCAGTAGCACAGACATTATTCTTTAACAGGTGAGAATAAGAGTTTTACGGTCAGCACAGATTTGGGGATCAGTTGTGCTGACTGGAGAGCAGGCAAAAAATACAAACAGTAGAGGAAATGAGGAACGTGGGAAGGCAGCCAGCTGACAAACACAGGAAGGATTCTGGGAAAAAGATAAGAGTAATCTTGCAGTATGTGAAGACATGTATGGGATTTAAGTATTCTTCTGATGGTACAGCCTGAAAGATTAACCCCTTCCTAACATCACCCCCTGCAAACTCCAAATACCACTGTTGGTTAGTTAGAAGGACATTGGTGGAAGGCCACATCAAGTTTTAAAATCTCAGTTCCCAGAAGAGTTCCAAAACCTTTCCATGAGGCGGAATTCTAAAGTTCCTCATTGACCAGGACATGGTTTGCAGGCCAAGGAATACATTGTTCAAATTCAATGTTCAATTGATCTGGAAAGGTGTGCAAATGGAACACATTTCTCCAAAGGTGATGGTAGTGCAGTTGGTACTATATATTTGCTTTTGGCCTTCCTTCTATAGATTTTTATAAAGTCCTCCAGGTCTACCTTTGGTTTAGTCTCTTTTACCCGGCTGGACTGTCATTTCTCCTCCCTTCTTTCCAGGACCTTCTCCAGCCCAAAGGGAAGAATCTCAAAGTGGTATAACCTTCTTACATCTGAATCAGCCCCATAATTTCCCTATTCAAAATGGAGCTACTTTTACAGGTAGCTCTGAAAGATAGCAACAGGAAGAAAATTTGTTTCCCTGTCCCGGCTAAATAGCATAATACCTGTTCCACTCAATCTAAGCCTTGTGCTGTCACAGCTGCAGTCACAAAGGTCGCAGCCAGACAATGAACGTTGATTTAAAATTGAATTGTTTCAGTTGAGCTTGTGAACATGAAAATCTTGACCCATCGGCATATACGTCCATGTCTACATCTTTTGCTGGTCGCCTTCATGCAAAGAGGTTGGTATCTAAGCATGGCAGATGGTCGGGTTTAAGTGGGTACAAATTATTTGGAACCTAGGCACTCCTCACCCACAATGCTGGACCTCTCCAACATGCACCATAAGTATGTACAAGGTGTAGTGCAGACATGCCCTTTTCCGCATTGGCCCTCTCTTTGTACCCAATCACAGATACACCACTGCCAACAAACAGCACTGAATGGAGAGTCTTCTTTTGTTTTGTAGCTGTTAATGAACCTTAATGAAATCAAGGATCTCATTGGTTGCTGTAGTTTACTCAGGGCTGGATTATAATGGGGGCAAAAGGGGTCAGTACCACTGGGACCCCTCTATCTAGGGCCCCCCTGTGGTTGGCATGTATTTTTTTAGCTAATGGGTTTGTGCATGGGAGTGTGGTAGTGCTGCAGCTTCAACTATCTGCCAATGTGACAATGATTAATGGTGCTGAGCATAAGGAGTCAAGGCACACTGACTGCACACTTGTGTTTCTGGGAGTTGAATAAGTCCCATAAGACTTTGCACAAGAGGTCAGAGGCTGAGTGGCTTGTGCTGAGCTCTGCTTGGTGGAGCTCATCATATGCTGCTCATGCCCGTGAAGGATAGCAGCAGCAGCTGCCTTGTTATGGGAGGGTTTTTAATCAGAGGCAGTGCTGAGCCTGTCAGGGCTCCTACAGAATAAGGTACAGAGGGACAAACACAGGCATTTCATGCAGTATTTTTATATACTGCATGTTTATTTTAAACCCCCCCCCCTGCAGTTGACCATTGACCAAGTTTATACTGCTCTTCCTCTGTGTTTTGACAGTGTAATATTCTCCCGTGAAGTTTGCGGCCAGTAATAACAAGTAGGAGGGGGCCCCCCTTTCTAAAGTGCCCCGGGCCCCCCGAAGGCTTAATTCAGCTCTGAGTTTACTGCAGATCTTGGATCTACATACAATGTTACCCAGCCCTTTTATCCGCACCTCCTGCCTTGGAAATGTTAACAGCAATTCCAATCTTAGCTACATAAAATTTGAAATGTAAAATAATAAAAGAAAAACAACCCTGAATATACTGTGACATCTGCGACAACAACAAACGCTTGCTGTGATAAATTGCAAAGATTCCATCCAGTATCAGAGTCTGAGTTTACAGAATGTGAGAAATATGCTAATGCACTTGATGTGCTGGACAGAATCTCTTACAGAAAAGCTGTATTCATCAACTACTAGTGCAAGCTGCTTGGTAGCTGCAAAGCAAAACTGTCAGAATTACGGGCATGAAGTTTCCAGTCCACCACACCTCATTCCCTTTATTATCATTCCGAATGTAATTTGAAAGCTGAGAACCACACTGCATAATATATTCCGGGCAATAAATCTCTGTCTGCTGCATCCCCACCATACACGGCTGGAACAATAGACACTGCCCAGCTTTATGCTGTATTTAAGTTATACATCTGACTGCTTCACTCTCCTAATTATTGTGAGTCAGCAAAACAGAGGATGTATTTTAGTGATGGGTGAAATAAAGCTAGTGAGAGGGGATCACATTGTGATAGAGGCAGACTAGGCAGTCCTGGTAATTAAGCTGTGCGGTGGAATATAGATAAGGAGGAGGGGGGGGGCAGCATTTTGCCTTGGTTGAATTATTACTTGGATTAAAAATAACTTACTGAGCCTAAGGCAACACTTCCAGTGGTTCACTAACTATCCATGCCAAATTTAGGTGACTGCAGCACAATCATTTTCATGCTGCCCCTTACCCATCAGCAAGCCGCACAGACATTTTTTCTCAAACATTCAGCAAGAAGAAAGATTTATAGCTAAATTTCTAATATATTTTGGAAAATGTACTTCATCTATGAGACAAGGAGTCTGCTTCCTCATCTCTACTATCTTACCCTGTCTGGGGCTTAATTCTCAAAAGGACACTACAGTATCTGTGCAGGTTTATATTTTAACAATAATAAACAATGACATATATATTTATTTATTTTCTATCTATCTATCTATCTATCTATCTATCTATCTATCTATCACAAGTGTACTATAATTACACAAATTGTTTAAAATATAAAAAAGAGATTTACAGCAAAATAGTTTTTTTTGTAAAATCTATCTATCTATCTATCTATCTATCTATCTATCTATCTATCTATCTATCTATCTATCTATCTATCTATCTATCTATCTAGCTATCTATCTATCTAGCTATCCATCCATCTAGTTACATAGTTGTTAATGTTGAAAAGACATAAGTACATGTACATAGTCTATTGTCTATGAGCAACCCCAAATCCTTTCAGCTTCTCATAGAATTCCCCCATTTAAATAATAGGTTGCTCAGCTGTTTCTGTTCCAAAATGCATAATTACATTTATCAATATTAAACCTAATTTTCCATTTTGATCTATCTATCTATCTATCTATCTATCTATCTATCTATCTATCTCTGAACTTAGGGCCTTATTCTGGTTGATTTGTTCGCTTACACATTTCGCTTGCAGCCGAGTGAACGGACCGCACACAGGGAGCGAAGGCACGCCTATAAGGCCACCAAAGTTCGTTCGGATCAGCACACAAAGGGGAGTGGTATGCTAATGCACGTACACTACCGTGTGCATATGGATCTTGCCCTGTCCGCTCAGACTTCCAGCGTGCGGACGGGCAGACGGACGGTCGAGCGAACAGGCTCTGCTGGTGTTTAACACGCCACAGCACAAATCCGCACAGAAGTAATGCTCAAACCATTACCCAATTACCCAAAAGTGTGCTTCCTGTGTTACTGCCATGTAGTTAGCTAATTGATAAATGAGAGAAACCTCTATGCTGCATGGGTTTCGGCAGGGTTTCTGTTCGCTGGGTCACGGATGAGTGCACGGCTGAGTGAGCCTGCACATGTGCATTGCGAATGATACGCATGCGCAGTAGGCTAAAAAACGCGCTCCGAGCGAAGTTGTATCCGAACGAGTCAATCAGAATTGCAAATGGCAGGTGTTGAACCTCTAAGACACCACCTTCCCATTTCACCGGAAGTTCTGGAAAGTTGCTATTGTTTTGTGTGTGTGGTGGTTGGAACAGTAAGTTCAAGTTTTGGCTTGGGTGCCGAAAAACCTTGCACCGGCCCTGTACCTATCTGCCTTTCTATCTTTTTCCCTACGCCTCTTTCTTTCACAACAGACAGAACATAACAATTACATTTAGACTGCGCTGCTGAGTACAACATTTAAATAGAAGAAATATACCCCAGAAAATGCTGCTACCCCATAATTGTGTCCGGCACCAGTACGTTTAGCCTAGGCTGGTTATTACAAATACTGGGAACAGAGAACACAGAACCAATCTCGCTCCAGGAATACCTGGCCGCCATGATGGCTACACTATTATAGGGACACCAGCAGAGAGGGTTCCCTCTGCCCTGCTGCTTATCAGCACAGCCTGGTCTACTCTGCACACATCTCAATTCCCTAGGGAAATTGGATCTTCAAACATGTGAGGATTATTCAAGAATGATCGCAAAGCAATTGGAGGAGAGTAGTTTGTAACAGAAGGGAAATAAGGTATCTGGTTCCCGGCCTATTGCTGAATTACAAAATGTTGTTTGTGTCTTGTTTATCCCTCTGAAGCTCTTTTTTACGTCTCAGTGAAATACCTAAAGGAATGACATTTCCCACATTTCTGGCAGCCTAATAAGACAAAAATGATTCTAACAATCTTAAAATGTCAGTGTGTGCATGGCCAACTATAGGCTACCGCCCGTTTCATGGGATTGCCAGCAATCTATCTTAATCCTTTGAGTGCCAACGTGGCTGTGAGAGATCCTCAAAATATCTGCAAAACTTTTGCATTGTGGCCTGCAATATACATAATAACATAGTAATTAAGGTTGAAAAAAGACATTAATTCATTAAAATGAGTTGCTGTAACCACCCCAACCGGCAATGAGTTCCAGAATGTTACTGCTCTAATGGTGAAGAATCCTGTACAGAATTTATTTTCCTCGAGCCTCAGTACATGCCCGCGTGTCCTAAGTATAGGCCTGTTAGTGACAAATCATCTCCCAGTTTCATATGATTCCCAATCCTGTATTTGAACATACTAATTATATCACCTCTCAAACGCCGTTTCTCCAGTGAGAACATATTCAGCCTGGCTAACCTATCTTTGTATTCTAATGATTCGAGACCTTTTACTAGCTTAGTCGCCCTTCTCTGTACCTGTTCCAATTCATTTATGTCATTTTTAAGGTGCGGTGCCCAGAACTGAACACAATATTCCAAATGTGGTCTCACCAATGCCTTCTAAAGAGGCAATATCACATTGGCATCCCTTGAATCCATTCCCCTTTTAATGCATGCCAGTGTCCGGTTTGCTTTTGCTGCGGCACTTGAGAGGTGTGCACTATTACCCAATGTTTCATGATGACTCCCAAGTCCTTCTCTACAGCAGAATTCCCTAGAATAACTCCATTTAGCCTATAAGTAGCTTATTCATTTTTGTTCCCTTAATGAATTACTTTACATTTACAGTATTTAGCTAGTTATGCCCATTGTAATACGATCCAAATGTACTGGAGCGCATTATATTATTACATAATATCAACCGGGACATTGAGAAATAGCACAATATTAAGTGAAGGCACTATAGTATGGCTTAATATGAAATGGGGGCACTGTAATGTGGTATAATATGAATAGAAGGCTCTGTATGTCATAATAGGGCATATTTAATAGCACCCAAGATCATCAGAGGAGCGGGATGCTGGCTGAACTAGGATTATTATTTTATTTTTTTATAAAAGTGGAAATCATTTACAAGGCAAAACCGTGTTTTGTAAATGATTGCCGCTTTATAACAAATGTCCGAGCAAGCTCACACACTATCACATATGCCCCAATATGTACTGTGGGTACTCATAATGTGAAGTATTAGAGCTACAATGTGACATTATGTGAAATAATGTGGTTTATAATATGCACTAGGGCAGTGGTTCCCAACCTTTTTTCTCTCCCGGACCCCTTGATTAGGCTTTTCATTGATAATTACCCCCTCCTCTCATTTTGAAATATGAACAGTACTTAGCGAGATGCGGATCCTTATGTATGTCCTTATATTAACCCCTTGAGTGGTGGGTTTTGCTGGGGAAGGACAAACCTACCAGGACAGGTTTGTCCTGCCCCAGCAAAACCCACCACAGAAAGCTGGAAGCCGCCCCCCCCCCCTCCCTCGCCTCCGCTCCGGAATTAGTACGCCGGAGCTTCCCTGCTGCTGCTCTCACCCCAGCCTATACTGCCTGTCACATTCAGCAGTGACGTTGGCGGCAGGCTGGGGGATGTTCGCGGTTCAGGAGGACTCAGGTGCCTGAGCGCTCCCGAGTCCCCCCGAACCTGGTGGACCATACCCGAGCCTGCCGCCGACATCACTGTAAAATGAGTGACGGGCTGGCTGGCGGGTCAGGGAAGCTCCGGCGTACCGATCGCCGGAGCAAAGGTACTGGGGGGACTGGAGTTGGATGATGGGGGTATGCTGTAGAGGTGCTGCGCCAGTGGTGCACACCTGGACAAAACTGGCGTGCACCTATGGTATAATAGTGGTATGCCCGGAGATTTTCCGGGACAGCCCGCTGCGGCAGCGCAGCTGAGCCCGGAAAAATCTTCGGGCATACCACTCAAGTGGCTAAGGAGGATCGGAGGAGGAGTAGTATACAGCAAGGAATCATGCCCTTCTGTGTCTAGACACTGGTTGTGTACTATCTCCAGGATTCTCGCTAACACCGGTAGGATTAATGCAGCTGCTTCCTCCACCTTTGTCAGTGCTGGGCAGATGACTGCTGATGTCTGAGGGCAGCATGGGAAGCTCCCAGTGGATTGCTGGTCAGGCATATGACACAACATAGTTTGTCTCCATGGCAATGGGACTTCTTCTGCCATCAAAAGACCTTTTCATTGTCCGCCATTACCAATATTATTTTCAAGTACCCCCAACTGATCTGCAGAGTACCCCCAGGGGTACTAGTACCCCAGGTTGGGAACCAATGCACTAGGGCACCATTATGGGGCATAAAGTAACAACTAATGCATAGAAACCTCTCTAGAAGCATTGGACATCTCTCTAGAAGCATCAAAATGTTGTTGTGGGGCCCTCAAAGTTCTGGCTACTCCCTTGGACAAGGCTATATTGGGGTAGGTTAAATCATAGGTTCCTATGTGAAGCAGACCCCTCACCATGAGCCTGCAAAAGCTACACTACAAACAATTGAATAAACTTTGTAAATGCCTGAAATCTCCATAATAGTAGAGTAGAAAAGTTACAATGATATTTCCTACATATAGAACAAAGGCTGGGTACATACCAATACAATATTGCAGCGGTTCTCAAACTGTGGGTCCTGACCTGCTCAGCATGGGGTCGCAACTCCATGTTGCTGACTATCAGGCTGATGACTTTTCTAATCTCAGTCAGTGATTCAAATCTGTTGTGTTGTCTATTATTTTAGACTCCTCCCATAATTTTGTGCCCCCACAATGCTGCAATGTATGTGCTGTCTGCTGACTACACATGTGATGTGTTGACCTCCTGCAGTAACTTGCTGGGGTCCTGTCAGGGGCGGATTGGCCCACCGGGAAACCGGGCCATTTCCCGGTGGGCCGGACCCTAACATATTGAAATTGGCTGCTCTCCCCCCTGTGAGGGCCGCGGACCGCACGAACGCAATCTCAGCTGTTCGCGGCCGCGACCAAAGTGGTTTTGCCCTAATCCAATATGGCCGCGGGAGGGCTGCTGCACATGCGCGGCCGTGCGCAGCTCCTCCCAAGACCCTTTGCGGAGCTAGCCTGGGCTGCCTCTGCCTTCAGTACTAGCGCCGCGCGTAATAATGAGACCCACAATGCTTCTGGCGCCACTTGCCTAGTGGAGGAGAGACTGAGGACAGAAGAGCGGGACCAGGCGCAGCGTGACTGCGGGCTCTCAGCAGCAGCATCAGGTCAACAGTGCCCCCGCACTCCTCCTCTGTAACCAGCACCGAGCGGCAGGTTCCCTCCTCCTGGAACATGGCTGTCAGGTACATGCTGCTGTGTGACTGCGCTGCCCGCTCACTGACAGGGCTCCCCCCTGCTCTGACATATACAGCTCCATTGTTCCCTATTGTGCACTGTGTTGCTCCCATTCCCATTGTGCCCGGTCTAATTCCATCCTCACTGTGCTCAGTGCTGCTGCCATCCCTGCTGTGATCAGTGCTGCTGCCAACCCTGCTGTGCCCAGTGCTACTACCATCCTCGCTGTGCCTATTGCTTCTGCTATACATAGTGTTCCCATTCTGCCTGGTGATAGTCCCATCCCCAGTGTTTCCACTGTGCCCAGTGCTGCTACCATCCCTGCTGTGCCCATATCTGCTGCCATCCGGCTGTGCAAATTGCTACTGCCATCCCCACTGTGCCCAGTGCTACTGTCATGCATAGTGTTCCCACTGTGCCTAGTGTGTATACAGTATATGTGTATCATGGTGTGTGGCATATGTATAATGAGCATCACGGTGTTTGGTATATATATAATGAGCATCACGGTGTGAGGCATATGTAAAATGAGCATCGCGGTGTTTGGCATATGTATAATGGGCATTACGGTGTGCGGCATATGTATATGAGCATCACAGTGTTTGGCATATGTATAATGGGCATCACGGTGTGAGGCATATGTATAATGAGCATCACGGTGTTTGGCATATGTATAATGGGCATCACGGTGTGAGGCATATGTATAATGAGCATCACGGTGTTTGGCATATGTATAATGGAGCATCACGGTGTGCGGCATATGTATAATGAGCATCACGGTGTTTGGCATATGTATAATGGGCATCACGGTGTGAGGCATATGTATAATGAGCATCACGGTGTTTGGCATATGCATAATGGGCATCACGGTGTGTGGCATATGTATAATGGGCATCACGGTGTGTGGCATATGTATAATGGGCATCACGGTGTGTGGCATATGTATAATGGGCATTACGGTGTGTGGCATATGTTTAATGGGCATCACTGTCTCCCTTCCCTGCATCCTCCACCACTTTGTGACTCCCCTCCCTGCATCCCCTGCCACTCTGCATTCCCCCTCCTACCCTGCATCCTGTGCCACCATGCCCCCCTCACACTCTGCGTCCTGTGCCACCCTGTGTAAGTCCTCACTCCCTTCGTTCTCAGCCACTCTGCATCTCCCCTCCCAGCATTCTATGCCACCCTCCGTCCCCCCCTCCCTCCCTCCCTGCATCCTCTTCCACCCTGCCATTCTTCTGTGTTGGGAGACCCCCTGTCACCCCCCCCCCTTCTCTATCTCCCCACAGGCTGCAGAATAAACGCTGTACGCATGCGCCTATTCTGCAGCCTGAGGGGCTGGGGACATAGCCAGCTGCTCAGAGAGCCACTAGCCATGCCCTCACAGCGGCAAAAATTGGGCGTGACCTCGTTTAAATAGACCACACCCCCATATTGATAGACCACGCCCCAAAAAACCGGGCGCGCATACGGCGCGCAACAACACTCCTTCCCGCCCCACCGGCCCATTGGGGCTGCTTATAGATATTTCCCGGGCTGGTTTTAATTCCCAATCCGCCCCTGGGTCCTGTCATTGTCTGATGGGGTCCCAGAGCAAAATAGTTTGAGGACCCCTGGACTACAGTATATGGCTTTCCTTAATGTGTCTCCTATTCTACAGGCATGTCCTTCTTACACATACTGTACTTTCCTTCTTGCAGCTCTAAATTCCTCTTAATATATATTTTGTAATAAATGCACAAAGTGTAGATGTACATGTAACAAATTTACCTGCAAATTCCTTCCCCCACAAACCGGTAAAGTACATAAGCTGAGACATGTCACTCTGAGCTATAGAATGAAAAGCTTCACACCTACAGAAGTAATAGAAGAAATTAAAAGTATTGCGGCTAAGCCATTCCTAGATTTTCTTTTAAACAACAAATAAAGATAAATGAGCATTATTAAGGAGAACAACTATAAAAATGATTGCATTGTAGGTGGTTAGTAGGCTGGACTCTTATGTAGAAGTTTATGAGTTCCATAATGCATCTACTAAAGAGGAGTTCTCCTAAATGTGTGTGAAGAGAGTGCATTCACCTTCATGTGCCCTGGGAGGAACCTGGAGCTGTTAAAAAACCAAGGTGGTTTGTGCCGTGCATTGGCGTGTTTCCCTCTTTCCTAAACTTTTTAGATATTATCAGTAAAGATGTGGGGTTCCCAAACAATATACTCCTATGGCTTTATGGGAAGATGCAATAAACCTTCTAAAAAGGCCAAGTGGAGAAGTTCACCAATTAGCTTCTCACTGTCATTTATCAAGTGCATTCTACGAAATGGTTCCTCGCGTCCTCTAGAACATTTGATACATCTCCCTGAGGCATTCTTGCCTAATTTTGAAAAATCCTTTAAGAGGAATCCTTTAAAATGACTTATATCCAAATGTAGATGAGCCCCAAAGCAGTTAGTAAGAGATACTGTACTTGGTAAAGTGCTGGGAAATGGTGCTGATGAGTTTGAAGAAACTCAGGGAGCCCGAGGTGTGCTCCCACCACCAGTGCTGTGCCTAAACACGTGCATAGGGGGCCGTGCGATCGATGGACCCTCTCCCAAAGGAGAAGCGCCCCGTTTTTCCCCTAACCCCTCTCAACCATAAGGCCGAGAAGGGGAGAATAGGGAACGGTGGGTCCTCTTCGCCGAAGCTTAGAAAGACCCTCTTTCCTCAACCCTCGGAAGGGTCAGGACGGTGGGTCCTCCGCACCCGAAGGTTTGGAGAAACCCGCATCAGACTTCCCTCCGCCTTGCGGCTCGGGGTCATCCTCGAGGGGACCGAAGCTCTCCCCAAAAGGCGAGAGCTTCGGAACATTGGGGAATGGTAGGCCCATAAGGGTCAACCACACAACCCAAAAAAAGTGACACACTACAGAAAAACAGAAAACGTGAAAAGTGACGAACGTGAAGAAGGAAGAGAAATAAATAATAAAAAGGACCCCAGCCAGAAGGAAATGGTGCTGATGATGCAATGGAAATGTATTTGTCTCTCATTCCATTTTTTACCCAAAATGTAATGTGGGCTAGGTGAAATGAGGGAGATTGCTAGACTAATGAGGGAGAGAGGGAGATTGCTGCTATTTCAGGGAGTCTCCTGCAGAATGCAGGAGGGTAGGTAATTATGATGTAACAGTGTAATGTGGGCTAGGGCAGGGAGATTGCTAGACTAATGAGGGAGAGAGGGAGTCTCCTGCAGAATGCAGGAGGGTAGGCAGCTATGCCCTGAGAGTAGGCTAGCATTAATGCTTCTACCAGAGATAGGATAAATAACTTAAAAGCCAAGAATCTTGGGAACAAATATTAATCCTGACATCAAAGTATTTGATGTCCTATTGAATCAAAAACAAACAGATGAATTAATTGCTACAGGTGCACTTTCAAAGTCACCTCTAGCAGTGGAGGAGTTAACTCTACACCCTGATTTCCACTTTCTCTGTCACCCTGAGCTGCTAGGTCCTGGCTCATTAGGCCTGTCATGTGGTGGCTGAGCAGGGACAAATGTACCTTCCCAGCCATAAATACTCCTCTTTCCTTTACTTGTCACCAACCCCAGCAGACCTTACTTCCTCAGAGTTTACCACCTATCCAGCTGAATTGCCACCAACATATTTTCCACATGTGAGTGATGTGTGACATTATAATGCCATTTTCAGAATGAATAATAATGATAACATCCACGAATACAAACTTCAGGAATGAATCACATATTTGATGTAAGGATTTAATCATGTGCTGGACTAGTCTTTCCTACAGCGAAGGATAAAGGAAAGTAAAACCCACATCATCGAATGATGAGGATCGTGCATGCAGATCTAAGGTTGCTCAGAGCAACCTTAGATCTGCATGCCCATTCTGATGGAAGTGGGTGGACAGCTGACATCTGGTGTCATCAGCCTATTAGCATGAGAACGCCCAATGGGTGCTACACCCAGTCCCGTCTCAGGGGGCGGCCAGCATCTTCATTGATGCTGGACATGCCCCAAAAGGGACTGGATTAAGATCCCAGTGAGGCCACGCCCCTATAAATTAGGCCCTACCCCTTTCAACTGGGTGTTGCGGTAAATGGTGACACCTCTGTTCCCCTGCACTGTTCTCTGAAAACCAGCAGCAAATTAAATTGGTTATAGCAACGCCTGAAAAATAAAAACATATACATAAAACACTGGGTGAATGGACCAATAACTCCTCACTTTCAGTCCAAAAGTACATTACCTTTCAATAAATGCATGATATTGATTTTCTTAAGACGGGAAGTTTTTTTTTTCAGCCCGTTTAATTCCTGTAACATTTAGCTGGGTGTTTGGAGAGAACCACACCGCCAACATCCCAAACATCTGACCAGGCCTAAATGAAATAAACATTTACAGCTTTTCTGACCTTTTCCTATGGATGAAAGATTGTGTATAACCTTTCAAGAGGCTCAGTATGATTTAAAACTTAGCGCACCATTCCCTGTAGGCTGTTACATTAGAGTACAGATGAGATAGGAGAAAAAAATGAAAAAAAGCTTGATTTAAAAATATCTACAAACTTTTGAAAGCAATCACAGAAGGTCAGCTCATGCAAGAGCTGGGAACAGAGGCTAGGATGGGTGCGCGGAAGAAAATTTAATTTTACATGAGCTTTTCTGATCATATATGCACAGGGCAAAGTCAATGGATCGCATAAAACATTTATTTAAGGAAACTAAAATGCTTGCCATGTTGAAATGCTAATTTATATTTACAACTCAGTTATATAAAGCAAAATCAACAAGATGGTTGGCCGGTGACTTCTATGTGGAAGATGCGAAAATAATTGCAATGGCGGTGGCTAGATGCAAAACTAATTGCAATGGCAGTGGTATATCTATTACAGATGCAGTGTGTGCTGTGCTGTGCCGGGGGGCTCCCGTAGTGCTACGGTAGCCCCACATATCAATGAGAAAATGGTGCACATGTGCAGTAGGGGGAATTGCCAGGAAAATGGCTGCTGTGCATGTTTCCAGAGTCCGGTGCATGCATTGTAGACTCTAGCACCATTCTAATATCTATGACCGAAGCATAGTGCAAAATCAACCAAAGAGTTTTTTTAGGCTAATAAGTGGAATGTTATGCAATGGCCAAGTCAATCACATGACCTGAATCCGGTTCTTGGAATATATTTTTTTAACATACTTACCTGGTCCCTCTGATGGTCCCCCAGCATCCACGGCATCTCCCCAGCATCCACAGTGGCCTTCATGATCTTCTTCATCGGTCCCAGGGTGCATTGCACGAGTTGGCAGGCACGCCTGCACACTCGCGCAATGCACTCCTGGGACCACTGAAGATGCTGAAGTAGATCCTGAAGGCCACCGTGGACATCGGGGGGACTATGGTAAGTATGAAAAAAGGGGCATATTATATTTCTTTATTAACAGTTTCTTATATAGCGCACACACATTCCGCAGCGATTTACAGAGAATATTTGAACATTCACATCAGTCCCTGCCCCAGTGGAGCCTACAATCTATATTCCCTACCACATGTGCACGCACACACATTCTAGGATTAATTTTGTTGGAAGCCAATTAACCTACCTGTATATTTTTGGATTGTGGGAGGAAACATACAAACTCAGCACAGTTGGGCCATATATATATATATATATATATATATATATATATATATATATATATATATATATATATATATGAAGCTTGGCATAATATCCTTGATGAGAGTTCTGCACAACTGATGAGACTCATCATCAAGGAAAGAAAGAGTGAAATTAACACCATAGATGCTGAAATGATTGGGTTAGAAGCAAAATTAGAACTAGTTAAAGATTTGAAGGAATTCAAAGAGATTAAAACACAAATAGATAGTAAAATTAGAAAAATTGAAGATGAGGTTATAGAGGTAAAAGTCAAAAAATTTAAACGAGATTTGAATGATTACCGGGAGGGCAACATACACAAGTGGCCACAAAATTCTAATAACAATAGAAACCAATATGAAGCCCAAAGAGGCAATTATTATAATGATAGAAGACCTTACAAACATTATGATAATAGAGGATCCAATAATGAATGGCAAAGAGTTCCATATAGGAATCACAATAATGATCGACAACAAAAATTTTATAATAAACCAAGGTACGAAATTCCCACCTCTAACAGGTTTGAAAAATTAGAAACTCCTAAAAGAAATCAGACAGAGTCTTTTTTAGAACAACCAGTGTGGAGAAACCGCAGAAAATTAGATCTAAATGGAGTAGAAAGTCCTGTGACACAAACCAAAAGGAAACAAAACTTTGCAGACGTGGAAAGAGAGGAGGAAAGAGGGTTCAAGCAAAGAAGGTACAACCGTTAAAAGAAATGGGTATCTTTAATCTGTCTAAACACAACCTAACGAAAGATGAAATAAATCTATTACAAAAAGGTCTGTCTTTTGCCCCTAATATTGGTCCCAATTCTTTTGATCTATTTATAGATACAAATAAATTTATTCGCACATTAACCTTAAAGAGACACTTTGCGAAAAATGCGCCGAGTGACATAAATATGGAAACTAATTTAATGGATAATCAACAGGGGAC
Source organism: Crinia signifera (assembly GCF_055691185.1). Lineage (NCBI taxonomy): Eukaryota > Metazoa > Chordata > Amphibia > Anura > Myobatrachidae > Crinia > Crinia signifera. Next base: position 435,721,973 of record NC_139217.1, on the reverse strand, counting down.
TAATTTAAAACCAAAATCTACTTTTTATCCAATAGAATCCCGAGGGAATAATATAGAGACGTTTCATGAATTGGTTAAAAAAGATATTGAACATATGTGTAAAAATACCAGAAAAACCAAAGATAACTTAAAAAGTAATGAGAGAGGAGCCATTAAAAATTAGAACAAAATAATAACATAGTCATAAAAATGGCAGATAAAGGGGGGGGGATAGTTGTATTAGATCGAGATGCCTATCTGGAAGAGGCATATCGATTATTAAATGATGAAATTACATACAAAAAGGTAAAAACTAACCCCACCCAAGAAATTGTTAATAAAGTTAAAACTCAGATGGAAAAAGGTAGATTAAAAGGTTGTATAACAGAAAAGGAATGTAAATATATCATAAATGAAAACCCACTGGTAGCGCTGTTTTACTACGTACCTAAAATCCATAAGCGGCTGGAAAAGCCGCCGGGCAGACCAATAATTGCTGGGATTGATTCTGCCACCTCCAAACTTTCCGAGTATGTGGATTTATTGATCCAAAAATATGTCATGAATTTAGATTCTTTTATCAAGGACTCCACCCAAGTATTAACTTATATACAAAACATAACCTGGCAAGAGACGTATATGTGGTGCACTATAGACGTGGAAGCGTTGTATACGTCTATCCCACACACTGGGGGACTTGAAGCTATAAGATATTTTCTTGAGAAGGATACAAACATAAAGGAGACGTTTAGAGACTTTATCATTGAATGTATTGAATTAGTAATGCTAAACAATGTATTTGTCTTCCAAGGGGAATACTTCTTGCAGCTACAAGGGGTAGCTATGGGGACTCCATATGCCCCGAGCTTAGCTAACTTATATTTAGGCCAATGGGAAGAAAATAACATCTTGTTAAATACTACCTATAAAACCAATATTATAGGATACAAACGTTACATCGATGATATCCTGATAATATGGGATGGAGATGCTAAACTATTTGATAAATTCATGTCTGAGCTAAATGTTAACCAACACAACTTAAAATTTACATCTAAAATTGATAAACACAAAATAGAGTATTTGGATCTGCTCATCGATACCACCGAATGGTCGGAAAATAATACTGCTATAAATACTTCCACTTTCATTAAGAAAGTGGATAGTAATAGTTATGTGCATTTCGACAGCTGCCATCACAAAAAGTGGCTCAGGAATGTTCCTTATTCGCAATTTGTGAGAATTCGTAGGAACTGTGCAGATGTGAAAAAATATGAAGAGCAGGCAGAGATATATAGTAAAAGGTTTATTGAAAAAAATTACCCGGATGACCTTATTGATAAGTGTAAAAATAGAGCTAAGGATCGTGATAGAAATGAGCTGTTACAATATAAAAAGAAGGAACCTAATGAGAGAAACTTTGTGCCGTTCATCACTCAGTTTAATTCAGAGAGTAATGAAATACAACGTATCCTGAACAAACATTGGGATGTACTAATGCTGGATCCCATTTTACGTAAGGTTATTCCGACTAAGCCAGTAGTGGTTTTTAGAAAAGCCCATTCCCTTAAAACTACACTGGCACCCAGCATGTTAAAGACGCAAGATATTAGTGACAAACAAAGCTGGTTGGGAAACAGTAATGGATGTTATCCTTGTAACAAGTGCAAGATGTGTCCCTTTGTGGATCGGGATAGACACAAATTTTGGAACAATGATAATACCAAATCTTGGGACATAAAAAGTCGCATAACATGTTTAACCACTAATGTCATTTATATGATAAGCTGCAAATGCGGCATGAAATATATTGGAAAAACTAAGCGCCCCCTAAAGATTCGCATGTTGGAACACACTAGAAGTATTAAAAATAAATCATGTCTTCATAGTGTACCTAGACACTTTGAAAAATGCTGTAAGTCGGATTTGTCTAGTTTTTCTTTTAAAGCATTAGAACATGTGAAACTTAACGAAAGAGGGGGTGACATACTAAATAAACTTAGCAAACGTGAATCATATTGGATCTATACAGCAAACACGATAGCACCATTTGGTATGAATGAGAACATAGACATCGTGCCCTTTCTGCGCTAATGCCATTGAGGATCCCCCCGTATACTGGTGTGGTAGTGATGTTGAGTCTTGCACTCCTCTACCGGCACCGTTAAAGTAGCGGGAGTACTTAATGGCTGCGCAGATACGATGTGCAATTGTATCTCATTGTGTTATAAAATGTATTTGTCATTGCTTGTCGTATATATGCGCAACAGTCCCCCATGCGGGATTATCTATATTAGATATGGGATAGGTGCAATTTAAGCATGTATATCAAATACGCATGTATTAATCATATGTCCTTATTCTTCTTCTCGTCCTTTTTTGCTTCTTTTACCTTTTTGATAGAACTAACTTAATATCAGATTGTTTATGAAAATCTAAACAGGATAATTAAATCAGGCGGCTTCCTTATAAAATGCCGGTTTTTAGTCTTAATGTGTTTATGCCAAGCAAGCTTATCAGATATATATATTTTAGATTATGTTTTATTCATTGTATATAAAAAAATGTTTTTGGACCCATTGTATTAAATAAGATATATGTTTTTTAATGATGTATTTTTTAATAATATATACATATGCATATGCCTTATAAATATCACTAAGATGCTTAAATAGACAGGGATTCAGCGTATAACAACTAATTAGTGATTATGAGATGAATGACAGCAGCTGAGACCTGTGAAGGAAATGCTATATATACTTACTTACAACACCATGTGGACACGCCTCCTGACGAAGTCCAACGTGACGAAACGCGTTGAGGGTGTTCCTGTTGAACGTGAACCGGTGGTCTGATCCCGCGGTGAAGCCTAGCAGACATCCACGCTGCATGACAAAGCTTCTGATACCGTCTTTGGGGAATCCGAGTGTGCTGAAATCCTTTGGACGCTGGTGACGAATATGCTGTTTTATTTGAACCTATGTGTACGTGAGCTTTTATGAATTAGTAAAATTGTTATACTTTATACTCACTTGCGCGCCTCCTCCCATTCCTTTTTTCGCATGTACCTGAATCTCTGAGGTTGGAGATAGCCTCAATCGTGGAGGAAAGGCTGCGCCACATGAAGGGATATCTATAAGATTGACCACTCACTAGAAATTAGTGACTGAGCGCTCATCAGATTATTGGTTGTATATATATATATATATATATATATATATGCAGGGCCAGATTTCCCACTAGGCCAGGGCCAGATTAACAATGGGCCTGATGGAGCTACAGCTCCAGGTCCACTCTCCAAATAGGCACATTTTGTAGCTGAGGGCCAGGGCTTCCCAACGAGCCTGGCCCCGCTTCACTAGCCCCCCGAGAACCGGAGATACCACCAGGCAAAGCTGGAACGTTTTCCCCATATGATAACACGGGACCCGGTAATTCCGACCCCCACCCGGTTCCAATGGCTGCTAGTTCCCCCTCCGGCACCATAGAAGCTCGACTGATAACCCAAATCGCTGGGCCTTCAATCTGATACCAGGCTGGTCCATATGGGTTCATTGCTTCTAGAAATATTGCAAGTAAACCGATTTTTTTATTTTCTGAAATGTAATTTCATGGCTGTTCATGTTGTTTGAAGATAGATTTCTCTGGAACCAAACAGCCCAGTTTCACGGGACCAAAATCATTCAAAGCCCACATGTAAATGGGTCAGTTGGTTCTGAAGATATAGCTGGTTGTTGAAAGGGGGGGGGGGGGGTTTCTCTCCCCCTCACACCAGAAAATGCAGGTACTAGGCTGGTGTAAAAGGGGCCAGTCCCTGCATTTTCTGGTTTGAAAGGGGTATTATTTCAAATAGCTGGGACCTGCATACAGCTGGGCAGCTCGCTGCTCTCTGCCCAGCTGTCACTGGCTGTCATTTCTGCCCAGCGGCGGCTGGCCCCCAGTTACCGTGAGCATGTATTCCCCCTTGGCAATGAGCATGTAATCCCACATGGCAACTAGCATGGAACCCCTGGCAATGAGCATGAAACGCCTGGCAATGAGCATGGAACCCCTGGCAATGAGCATGAAGTTAAGAAGCACTTATGTAGCATCATTTTTAATAGGCATTATGGTGTTTGGCACGTGCCTATGGGCGGCACCTGCTGATGGCGGCATGACACAGACAAACTCCTGAACCCACTTGAATTATTTTTTTTTTACAGTGAGGCACACGTCAGCAGCGGTGATCTCTTCCACCCTTACCCGCTGCATAATGTGAGCTCTGAGCAGGAAACACCCCCCCCCCCCCACACACACACACACACACACACCTAAGGCGCCATCATTGTCACCAGGCCGCCGGCTGTGGCACTGATCGAGAGTCCCTGCTCGCGCGTGCGGGAGTTTGAGGACACTGCACTGCCACTTGGCTACTCTCCCCTCCCCTGATCGAGTGACACGGCGAGGGGTACACTGGAATCGGCGACTACCATGAGAGCCAGCGGGGTGGGGGAGGCAGAGCTGATTTTATGACACAACAATGGGTTTAACGGCTCCCTCACCTGGTGCCAGCCCCAGCGCTGCTCCTATGTTAATAATTGACACTGAGCTGGGGGAACAACTTGGTGGGGGAACTTTAAGTAGCAGCAGCAACTAGCCAGAGCATCCATACTAAACGGTAGGTGACAACCACAGAGGACATGGCTGACACAGGGGAAGGGGGACATGGCTGACATCAGGGGAAGGGGACATGGCTGACACAGGGGAAGGGGGACATGGCTGACGCCAATAGAAGGGGGACATGGCTGACACAGGTAAAGGAGACATGGACTACACAGGTGAAGGGGGACATGGCTGACACCAGGGGAAGGGGGACACGGCTGACACCGGGGGAAGGGGAACATGGATCACACCGGGGGAAGGGGGACATGGTTGACACCAGGGGAAGGGGGGCATGGCTGACACCCGGGGAAGGGGGACATGGCTGACACCGGGGGAAGGGGGACATTGCTGACACCAATGGAAGGGGGACATGGCTGACACCATGGGAAGGGGGACATATTAATTATTATAACCTAATAATAATATAAAAATAAACTAGGTTGGGGGAGGGCGCGGCCAAAAATGTTGTGCCTAGGGGCAGTGTGACACCTAAATAAATATATATATATATACACACATACAGTATATAGCATATATTGGCGGCACTCAGGAGGAAGATAAAGATGCATTCTGTGATGTATCTTAATCCGGAGTGGTGCAGCTCTGGGATTGTTTCATGACACAGCCGATGGAATTGGGAGCACCGCTCGGTTCACAGCGGACCATACGGAACGCTCTCCTCACCGTAGTCAGAGCCTGCCAGAGGATCGCCGGTTACTCTCTAGGACACTGGATGACGTCACCGATGTCAAGAATAGGCCATGCGCTTACACACACACACACACACACACACATCTAATAAAAAAAATGTAAGCACACAATATAATATTCATAAGCTATCACAATATTAATAATAAAAAAAATCACTTGATACAGTAGTTAAAGGGAATGTTCTCTTGTTAATACATTTTATTGATTGTGAATCCTTTGAGAAAGAATAATTTTTAGTTTTAAATTACCCACAGTCCCCAAATAGCAGACTCCGGGGACTCTCTGTCAATTTCTATTTGTTTGTTGCGATGCAGTGAGACGCCTGAGCGCTCCCAGTGATTGAGGACTGGAGAGCATCCCTCATGCTTACTTGGTTTCTGTGAAAAAGTGTTTCATAAGTGATCAGAGTCAGTGAAAGTGGCATACAGTTGAATTGCTTCTTCAGTGGCTAAAGCCATTATTGCCGTCCTCCCTCTGAAGCTCAAGAGCATCCATGCCCTCCAATCATGCAATGCGCTCTCACATCTTCATGGTGACGCACAAGGCATTCTGAATGCCAGGCCAGGAGGGTGAATGCTCTTCAACCAGCTCATTCAAACACCCTCAGAGGCCAGAATTGTGTCTGGATGAGCTCTTGGAATGTGAACGAGACAAGGCTTCTTATGTCCTCAACACATCAAACTGATTAAAGGAGCCTGGAAACAGCTGTGCCACAGTCATTTGCTTTATTTAACTGTCTGTGACTTTGCTCCTCTTATATGTTAACTTTTTCTTATAAAACATTCTAGCGGTGCATTTGACTATTTTTTTTTATATTTAAATAGTTTGCAGTCCGAAAGGTGATTAAAAAATAATAATTATTCAATGGAAAATGTATTGTTATCCTCTTGAAGGCCTTTACCATGATAGTGTAGGTAGGTACCTCTTCTGGGATATAGCTGCTTAGAATACACATTGGCGCCCCCTGGTGAGATTCAGGGAAATAGGTGGAGGATGACATTTCAAACTGCTTCAATGCCGTACGACCGGATCTGTCAGACACATGCACAAGAGCACACACGCACATGAAAAAAACACATAGGTTTACATTTACTAAGATACGAGCTATATTGAAGATGGCATGTTGTCCATAGCAACCAATCAAATTCTACTTAGTTATTTAGCACTTTAAAAGATAGTATCTGATTGGTTGCTATGGAAAACATCCCATATTCAATAGAGCTTCCATCTAAGTAAATTTGCCCCATTGTCCCCAACAGTAAAAAAAGAAACAAACATATACTGTAGTCCCAATATAATAAAAACATTGTCCCATAGGAAAAAAAATAAAAAATTCCCCACAGAACAAAAACCTCAAATATATTGTTCAACACTGAAATCCTCCACCAAAAAAAAAAAAAACATTGTCCCCACAAGTAAACAAAACACCCACATCCACAATACTACAAAAATAAGAAAATTAAATTTGGGAGGGTCGTGTCCAAGATTAAATCTAAATTGCAGGGTAAAAATATCTCAGTCCAGCATTTGTGGGCTATATGCAAAAGGAGCCAGTATTTACCCTCAATGCAAAAATAATCAATGCATTTGCACCCTTTGCACTGCAACATAGAATTTGCAGGTGATGCAGATGTTACGTATGCAGAGAGAGTTAGATTTGGGTGGGGGGTGTACTTCAAACTGATATCTATATTGCAGTGTAAAATAGAGCAGTCTGTATTTACACTGCACAGAAAAAAAAATAACTCACCCAAATCTAACTCTCTCTGTATGGGCCTTATTCTAGTTCACTCTTTCTGACAAAATCCTTCTTAGATGGACAAAACCATGTGCACATCAGGTGGGGCAGTTGTTGCTTGTGCAGAGAGAATTAGATTTGGGCGGGGTTTTACTTCAAAGTGAGCTCTATATTGCAGTGTATAAATAAAGCAGCCAGTATTTACCCTGCACAGAAACAACGAAAAGGGGGTGTGGCATATGCAAATGAGGGCTCGGCTTATGCTAATTAGCCACAACCTCATTTTCATACGAGCGTCTATTCTATTAGATTGGGGGGTCTCCCAACTGCCACCCCCCACAGCGGGACAATGCCTGCCGCGGTTGGGACAGCGGGACAGGACCCGAAAATCGGGACTGTCCCGCTGTAATCATGACAGTTGGGAGGTATGCAAATGTGCTTTGCAAATCACCCCCATATTTTGTTCAAGAGGCAATTTGTGTGTAAGGAAGTTCAGCATGCTTCTTTCCTCATAAAACTGCAGGGAAGGAACTACATACATTACAGATATTCATACGCTAATTTACACACAAGAAATAAGATCTGTTATATCCTTCCACCGGATACTTACACAGCAATAGGAACTATATCCACCACACTAATAATTTCCAAATGTTAGTGCCATTGATATGTGTAAAGAATGTTTGAAGACCCATGCACCTGTCTCTGCCAAATGCCATTTGGTTCGAGCAGAGCACCTAAATTGCTCATTGGAGTCCCAAAGCACTATGGGTTAGGGGCAGTGATACGCCTCAAAACTGTAAAAAGAAGATTTTATTTCAGTGCATCAAGACATATACATGCCTTGAACTTCAGGGACGGATGCAGTGTCTATGAAAAGGTATTGCGCTTTTTACACAATGCTGTGAGGCTTTTTAGCCAAATATAATAACACACCACCAACTCACAGGTTATTGAAATCCATATTGTTGATTACATTTTGTCAAAACCCTTGAACTGTGAATGTACAAGTACCTTTATTCATATGCCAACCATTTAATTATTTGGTGGTTGGCAAAAATAAATAGTGAACAGTAGTGAACTACTAATTTGGGAGAAAAACATAGGAGTTGTAATTAATGATGATACAAATGTGATGTGAGGGTGGCACTAAGTGGTAGAGATGTTGGAAAGAATTGGAAAACAATTCCGGCCTTATTGGTTGAAACGTCAAATGAGATATTAAGGGGCAGATTTATTAAACTCTGTGAAGTGATAAAGGGGGAAATTTACTAATATGAAAAACCTAGTTTTTCGTATTAGTATTTTCCCTACGACTGCATATGACTGTTTCAGTCGTATGGAAAGTCGTGTTCCGGAGGGGAATGTACAAAGCAGTCAGATATGCTTTGTAACCCTCCGATGGTGTAACCATTCGTATTAGCTGGCCGTATATACGGCCGCTAATACAAATTAGTAGAGGCAGTCTGCACGGATCAGTCAGATCCGTGCAGGCTGCAAGGTGTAAAAAAAATAGAAAAATAAATAAAAAAAAAACGGCGTGGGGTCCCCCCCTCCACAGCTGTAACCAGCACCAGGCTGAAAGAGCCGGGGCCGGTAATTAAAAATCAGGAAACCCGACAAATAGAGGTTCCCCGATTTGTAACAACCAGCCCCAGGCTCCAGGTCCGGGGCTGGTTCCCAAAATACGGGGGACAAAATGACTAGGGGTCCCCCGTATTTTAAGAACCAGCCCCAGGCCAAACCAGCCAGCAGGGTAATGCCACAGCCGGGGGGAGACTTTTTATACAAGTCCCCCCGGCCAAAGCATTAACCCTCTGACCAGTCAGCCTGGCCAGGGGCCCTGGGGGAGTGGGGACCCCCCCAATAAAGGGGTCCCCCTCCAGGACTTACCTGACCAGGCTGAACCCTGGTGCTGTCCCCGGTGACCCTGGGCTGTGGTCACCGGGCTGATCTTGGTGTAAAAAAAAAGATGAATAAACTATTGTTTTAAACTGTGGAACTATGAGTCCCAGCAAGCCTCCCCTGCAAGCTGGGACTTGGAGAACCACAAGTCCCAGCCTGCGGGGCATTAAAGGGCCCCCTGGGTCTTGTAGTTCCACAGTAAAAAAAATAGTTAAATAAATACACACTGACACCTGAAAAATAAAAGTTTAATACATACATTACACACACACTGATACTTAACTATCTTGATCCCGTAGGTCGGTCCCAGAGTCTTGATCCAGTGCCTTGTCCTGGTTCCGGATCATGTTGTCATTCTTCACCATGTCGATCTTCATGTCGGCGTCGGCGTCAGATCCGGGTCTGAAGAAATCAGAAGCCGCCTAGCGGCCAATCAGGAGCCAGGAAAGTCGGCTTCTGATTAGCCAGAATTCATTCTTAGTCCAGACGCCGAGGAGGAAGGATCTCTGCGGCTCTGACAGTCGGGGAGCTGCTGGAGTCGCCGGCAGCTTGAAAAAGAAGCAAGAAGATGGAAGAAGAAGGAAGAAGCCCTGGACTACGTCAGACCAAGCCAGAAGAACTTCCATGGAGGACCTGGGTGAGTTGGATTTCCTTCCACAGGTCCACCATGGATTTCTTCGGACCCGGACCTGAAGCCGACGCCGACATGAAGATCGACATGGTGAAGAATGACGACATGATCCGTAACCAGGACAAGGCACCGGATCAAGACTCTGGGACCTACCTACGGGATCAAGATAGGTAAGTATCAGTGTGTGTGTAATGTATGTATTAAACTTTTATTTTTCAGGTGTCAGTGTGTATTTATTTAACTTTTTTTTTTACTGTGGAACTACAAGACCCAGCGGGCCCTTTAATGCCCCGCAGGCTGGGACTTGTGGTTCTCCAAGACCCAGCTTGCAGGGGAGGCTTGCTGGGACTCATAGTTTAAAACAATAGTTTATTCATCTTTTTTTTTACACCAAGATCAGCCCGGTGACCACAGCCCAGGGTCACCGGGGACAGCACCAGGGTTCAGCCTGGTCAGGTAAGTCCTGGAGGGGGGGGACCCCTTTATTGGGGGGGTCCCCACTCCCCCAGGGCCCCTGGCCAGGCTGACTGGTCAGAGGGTTAATGCTTTGGCCAGGGGGACTTGTACAAAAAGTCTCCCCCCGGCTGTGGCATTACCCTGCTGGCTGGTTTGTCCTGGGGCTGGTTCTTACAACAAGGGGGACCCCTAGTCATTTTGTCCCCCGTATTTTGGGAACCAGCCCCGGACCTGGAGCCTGGGGCTGGTTGTAAAAATCGGGGAACCCCTATTTGTCAGGTTCCCTGATTTTTAATTACCGGCCCCGGCTCTTTCAGCCTGGTGCTGGTTACAGCTGTGGGGGGGGACCCCACTCTGTTTTTTTTAATTTATTTATTACATTTTTCTATTTTTTTACACTAAAGCCTGCACGGATCTGACTGATCCGTGCAGGCTAAAGCCAAATACGACAGGACAATCAAGGTGTATTTTCCTGTTGTATTTGCGTGCCTGTTTTACACCAATTAGCAGCCTTATTATCAATACGGCTGCTTAGTACATCAGGAACCACCATTCTTTTGAATAGTGATTCCTGTCGTATCCTATCTATGGTGTAGACATTCGTATTTGTAAATACAAATACGAATGTCCCATCATCAGGAATACGAATTGTTGTATTTTCGGGATAGTAAATACCGAAAATACAAATGTGTAAAAAATAGGTGTATTTCTGCCTACGAATACACCTATTTTTTACGAATCTATATTGGTAAATTTCACCCAAAGTGTCTGGTTTTCATCACCGGCCAATCAGCTCCTAACTGTGAAGTTACAGGCTTGGTTTGAAAAGTGATAGATAGGCGCTGATTGTCCGGTGATAAAAACCAGACACTTTTTCACTTCACCGAGCTTAATAAATCTACCCCCTGAGTCCTCGACATATGTAAAAGTTTCTCAACACAATTCAAATGCTTTATCCACATGTCTTGCACATTTGACAAAATAAATCAAATTCATTTGGCAATCAGAAATGGGAATAAGGGTACAAGTCCTGGTGGAATCTTCACCGCAGGGAAACTTCGGCATCTAATCTGGGGCTAATGATATTTGACCTCAGAGAGGCTCTTCCCCCATCCCTAGAGATTTACAAGAGTTTTACCAATAAGATCAAGATTGAGAAAAGAAGGCTATCAATCCAACGATAGAGTGGAGAGGCGTCGATGAGTCACAGATCTTACCACCAATCTCAGCTACAAATGGGTGTATTTATTGCAGGGTGAAGATGGGTGTCTGGGTCCGGAAGGGCTCACACCACACATCCTGCTCCACAAAAATACTTACCTCTCTGTCTGTGCTGCAAATGTCACCAGGAAAATGGTGCAGGTGAGAGGGGGTTTTACCTACACTTTTTTCGGCTACAAATGGGTGTATCTATAATGGTTGCAGGGTGAAGATGGGTGCCTGGGTCCAGAAGGGCCCACACCACACATCCTGCTCCACCAGGAAAAGGGTGCAAGTGAGAGGGGGGTGTACCTACACTTTTTTTTTAGAGGCCAGTACTTCATCTCCCGCATGTTTTGACTTGCAAATAAATTCTAGGCGAGATTCCCGGAAAGTTGACACGTGGTCTCTGAGAGCTGACATGGTCTGAACATAGCAGGTGTATCCAGTGTCCTATGGACAATCTCATCTCTATTCAAAAGACAGACAGTTAATACCACCTTGCATTGTAATCCCAAAGTAAAGAAACATCAATCGATAATAAACCACAGATTTTGTTTTTTGTTTTCAATACACATGCTTGATATCTGTGCAGAAAGCTGATCAGGATATACCAATCTGAAAATCTGTAACTGTTACAGGACAACGTATAATATCAGTTTTTTGACCTGGCATTTGTAGTTCCACAAAGATCCTAAAGCCCTGCGGTGCTGATCACTGATCTAGATCATAACAGTGTTATCAGTAAAATAACACAGCAGTCATACATTTATTCCCGCAGAGTCTATATAGATATAAAAAGAGATTAGGTCTAAATTAATTTTTAGATTTTATAGATTTATTGCTTTTTGACACTACTTACATGTCTGGGGAGGATATGACATATCATTAGACAATATATGAATCCAGCCTTTGCCCTTTAAGCAAACATAGTAGACACCAATTAAATTTAAGGTTAATTCCAGTGACATTTTACTGAGAAACCAAAACACAGGGGTCATTTAAAGTGATTGAATTGTAAGAGAGATGTATTTGTCATTATAGAAATTCATCAACTTGTGGAAGGTATGTACTGTATAGTCTGTGGAAATATCCATGCATGTCAGGCAGTACTATAGGATTTACGCTCAGGACCTCATTCTCTGTTGGGCATACATGGAAGTTACGCCTTTTTTGACTTGTAGCTATTTTTCCAGGCAAACTGAATTTAGGATTCCATAAAAGGCGGACAGAACAGTGTTTTAGGGATCCAGTAGATTTACTGATATACTGTATACTGTATTTTGTACAGTATTGGTGAGACTATGCCACTGTAGTCTCATTTACCTGTTGTTAGCTGATAAGACAGGAACCAGAGGTAGATATACGAAGAACCATTATGTAGGAGAAGTGGTGGCAGCGCATGTTATGAGCACTGATACTGCTTCTACCCCATGTATGACTAAAGGGATTATTGGCAAAGAAAGGGGGTCATATGCACCCATGTCATTATAAAATCAGAAATAGGCTAGCACTACCGGTGAAGCTTATATGAATAACGCAGTGCCTGCAATAGGCATGTAGTGGGTTAAGCGTCCCCGTCAGTGTCACACTGATAAGCATTTGACTCGGGGACCCAATAGCCTGGGTGGGCTGGGCATAGGTTAACTATGGGATAGGTATAGGGGCAGGAAAGGGAGGAGGATTCCTCTTCTTCCTGCTGAATTTGGTGCGTGTGGTTGTGCCCCCTGGAGCTCCCGGTCTGTCTGGCTGCTTGTGCGGATCACTGCGCTGGTTAAGAAGGGTGAAGGTTACTGGTGTGCAGGTAGTGGATTGGCGCTATGTCCCGCTCCCCCGCTGTCCTCCCGTCCCGGCCGCGGCATTCTGCCCGGCAGCCAGCGCGTTTCCGGCCTGACGATGTGCAGGATGGCGATGCTGGATCCCCTGTCCCAAGTGCTGCCATCCTCGCCCCGGCCCCCGTCCGCCGCTCCCGAGCACAGGCACAGTATGATACGGGCATAACGCCCGGCGAGATTGTGCGGCCTGCTCAGCGAGCGGCGAGCATCCGGCACGGGCGGATTACGCGCAGCAGGGGGAGGGTCTGGGAGCGTCGAGGACGCACATCCGGGCTCGGAGTGCTGGCGCGCCGGCTGGGACTCGCGGGGGGAGGCGGGTGGGGCTAGAGAGCGGATGCAGGCCAGAGCTGACTATACGCCTCCCGCAGCAGGCCCCGGTTCCGGCGTGCGCACTCGTGGTCAGGGTGCCGCCCGGAGGGGACAGGCCGCTGGTGCGGAGGGTAGGCAGCGTAGGGGGTCCCCGGCACAGGCAGCAGGCAGGGGGGATGCACGCTCTGGGGGCAGACAGGCCACTCCACCGGCTGGGGTAGCGGGGACATCGCCGCGCGATGATGGTGTGCGGGGTGGGGGGGGGCGCAGGGAGGGGCCTACCCGTAGCCCGGCTGTTACTGGGCACAGACAGAGAAGGGACACTGGGTCCCCTGCCCCGGGTTTCGACCCTTCCCTGCTCTCCGCCGCCCTATCGTCTGTAGCGGGGGCCCTCGCACCCTTGGCCGACAGCATGCCCAGGGAGGCACAGGGGGAGGAGGAGAGCCTCCGGGTCTCCCCGGGAACCCGTCCCTGGGTGCTCCCAATTCATGGATGCCTTTAGGGCCATGGGCAACGCGGTTTCTGTTATGGAGGGCAGAGGCTCCTCCGCCGAGGGTGTTTCTGGTGCTGCCCAGGGCCGTAGGAGGGCCCATGGTTCGAGGAGGCACCAGGCCGTGCCACTGTACCCTGTCCCTGCCGGTGCTGGGGGTGGCACAGACGAGAGTGACAGCATGGACGCAGAAGATCAGCATGTCAGCGGGGGTGACGACGCGAATGATGATGATACCTGGGCTGAGCCGCCAGAGTCGTCAGGTGTGGGGTCCTCTGGGACCGATGCGGTTTCTTCTCATGCTTCTTCCACAGGGTCTCGCAGCAGCCGCTCCTCTTCTTCCTCATCCTCCTCGGCAGGGGGGTCTGAGGCGGGGAGTGCAACCAAGGTGCGCAAAAGGGCCGCCAAATACGCTTGGAAGGAGGCTGGGAGGCAGGCTCTAGGCAGGAAAAGGAAGCATAAGGCTAGGATGTCGCGCAGGGAAAGAAAGAGGCGTAACCAACCCGGGGTGGTGCACTGCGACTACACAGCAGTGTTGAGAGGCCTTCGCGAGAGCTGTAGGGTCAAGATTGCAAAGGGCGACTATGTCGACGTTTTCAGTCTGACTGAGGATACCAAAAAGGCGTTTAAGGCGGCTAAAGAAAATGGGGGCATAGGGTCAGAAGCATACCGGTCTTACGATAACTGGTTGGCCGGCTTCTGCGTTTTTGCAGCTTGTTATCTGGAGGATAGGCCGGAGGAACACATAAATGTGATCCGTTACATTCATATGGTTCATGAGATGCAGCGTACCTATGGGGGGACTGCCTGGCGTACATATGATGAACAGTTCAGGAAAAAACAGGACTGTTTACACATTTTAGACATGGGATGCAAGGACATGGAGTTTTGGATGGGGCTCACGAGGGTTCGCTCGGATGCGGGGGGGGGCCCCCGCCGCGTCCTCAGTGGCCGCGGTCGTGGCTCCCGCTCCTCCACAGTCAGTGTCAGAGACCCCTCAGGCATGGCGTTTTCCGGCAGGAAACAGGCCTGGGGCCATGTGGGCCTCTAAGGGCAAATGCTATGCCTTTAATAATTCTTCCTGCCAGTTGGGGCTGCGGTGTCGTTTTCGGCACATTTGCAGCCTCTGCCCCCAGGCCCGGGGCAGCCGGGAACCCTCGGTAGAGCACTTACGCCAGTACGGGTGGAGACCATGTCTGAGTGGCTCCACCGGTACCCGAATAGGGAGGTGGCGGCCTTCCTGCTTGAAGGTTTTAGTGTGGGGTTTTGTTTACCAATTCGAGGGGAGGTACGTGGGAGTTCCTACAGGAACTTACAGTCTGCCCTCTCCCTTCCTGAGGTGTTGAAGGAAAAAGTTTACAAAGAAATTCAGTTGGGCCGCATGGCCGGCCCCTTTTCCAATCCCCCATTGGATGACCTGGTCATATCGCCAGTGGGGGTTGTCCCTAAGAAGGCCCCAGGGAAGTATCGCCTCATACAACATCTATCTTACCCAGCGGGGTTCTCCGTCAATGACGCTATTCCAGCGGGGAAATGGTACGGTCGTTTGGACGGGGGGCACTCATGGCGAAGATAGATGTTGAGTCGGCTTTCCGACTGCTTCCGCTGCACCCCAGTGCATTTAGGTTCATGGGCTTTCACATAGGAGAAGAGTATTTCATCGACAAATGTTTGCCGATGGGGTGTTCGGTATCCTGTGCATTTTTTGAAAAGTTCAGCACTTTCTTGCACTGGTGTGTGGAGCATTCATCGAGGGAGAGCAGGCTCGCTCACTACCTCGATGATTTCCTGTGCGTCAGACCGTCTGGTTCCGACCGCTGTGTGAACCTCCTGTCCAGGGTGCAGGTGCTCTTCCGACACTTTGGCGTCCCCATTGCTGATGAAAAAACCGAGGGCCCGTGCACTTGTCTGTCATTCCTGGGCATTCAAATTGATACCGTAAGGGGTTGTTGTAGTTTTCCGCAAGACAAGGTCCTTAAACTCGCAGAGCCAATCCAGCTGTGCAGTGGAAGGAGTAAGGTTACACTGCGCCAGGCTCAGTCTGTGTTAGGGCAACTCAATTTAGCTTGCAGGGTCATTCCTATGGGTAGGCTCTTCTGTAGGAAGCTAGAGCGGGCCACCGCCGGGGTGAACAAACCACACCATCTGGTCCGATTGTCCACCGAGATTCGGCATGACTTGTCGGTTTGGTCCTCCTTCCTGGAGGATTTCAATGGTGTGCGGATTTGGCTCCCCCCTGTGGTGGTGAACGCTGAGCTTCAGCTGTTCACGGATTCTGCTGGATCGGCTGGCTTTGGATGCTTCCTGGCCGGACATTGGTGTACCGGGACGTGGCCCAGTGATTGGGCCGCGGCCGGGCTCACCAGGGACCTCTTGTTGTTGGAACTCTTTCCCATTATGGTCGCAATGGAAATCTGGGGGCCGCGCTTGGCTAATAAGAGTGTGTTATTCTGGTGCGACAATTTTAGCGCGGTCCATGCTATCAACAACCAGAAGGCAAAGTCTCTCTTGGTGTTGCGGGTCCTTGCTCAGCTTTCCCTGCAGTGTTTAAGGTATAACATCCTGTTTAGGGCCCAGCACGTACCGGGCGTAGAGAATGAGATAGCGGATGCACTGTCCCATTGCCAGTGGCAGCGTTTTAGAGAATTGGCTCCACGGGATGATGTTGTGGGGGTGCCCTGCCCCTCTTATGTTTGGCAGGTGATCAGGCCGGATTGGAGGGGTTAGCTGAGTCCTCCTAAGCCCTCGCTAAGCTGCGGACATATCGGCAGGCCTGGACAGAATGGGAATCTTTCTCTGGAGGGGAAGCGCAGCCAGGTAGGCGGGGTCAACAGCGGTTACTATCCTTTCTTTGGTCCCTATACAGCGCAGGAAAATCCAGGGCAGTAGCCGCGCGTTATTTGGCAGGCATATCTTTCTTCGCTAGGCTTAAGGGTCTACCGGATTTCACTAAAGGTTTTCTTATAACCAAGGCCATGAAGGGCTGGTCCCGGATGTCCCCGTCTCCTCCTGATTTCCCGCCGGCCTATCGATGCTTCGCTCCTGTCAGCTTTGCTGGTTGAGGTTGAACATTGCGCGAGCTCTGCATTCGAAGCTCTATTGTTCAGATTGGCCTTCTCCATGGCTTTTCACGGCGCGTTTAGGATATCGGAGTTGGTTGCTCCCTCTAAGACCAGGGATGCAGTATTGCTGGAATCTGACATACGGCTAGAGGGCGGGGCGCTATGGTTCAGGATTAGGCGGTCCAAGACTGACCAGTCAGCCAGGGGCAGATGGTCCTCCATGGGCCCAGTGGACCCCAAGTTGGTATGCCCGGTGTCGCTGGCATCCCTATATATTCAAGTGAGGCCGCATGCGGGGTGCTCTTGGCTCCTGCATTACGACGGTTCTCCCATGACGGTATACCAGTTCAGATGGATGCTGGGCTGCTGCTTATTGAGATTGGGGCTGTCTCCAGGTGATTTTGGTACTCATTCGTTCCGCATTGGCGCCGCTACTGCGGCCGCGGCGGCTTGCCGGTCAGTGGCGGACATTAAATCCTTAGGTAGATGGCGCTCTGCGAGCTAGAGGAGATATATTAGACCCCATCTCCTGCCCTGAGCGCTGCTGTGCCTGTCTTGTCTATCTGTCTGGTGTGATGGATGGTCATTTGTTTTCCCTACCCTATGTCCACCCTACTCAGGGCTTATCTACGCTCTGCTATTGGGCCAGCGTCCGGAGTTTTGTCGCTTTTTTGCCTGACCTGACGGACTGAATCTGGTGCTACTAATCTGGCTATAGTCTAATTAAGAGTTCCTCAGCAGGTCTAGTCGTTTTTCTCCGGCCGAGTACACCTTTCATTCCTTACCTTCCATTACCTTACCCTCCCTTGTTTGTCGTTTCCCCATTGTGTCCTGGATGGCTCCAATCGTGATTGGAGCATGTTTATTGGGCACCAATACTTTGTGCCTCTAGTTTAATGTTATCAAATTTGTTTTTTATTTTTGGCAGATCCTCCCCTTATATGTAAATAGGCCTGCATACAACGAACCAATCCTAACCTCAAACTTTATATCTCTTCTTTATAGGTCTGGGAATCGATAGGCTCCAGGTGTGGGTAGTCGGCCACTCCTTTATCCATTGGGCGGCCAGATTAGCTGGCACAGGTAGGGGTCCCTCCTTTGCGTGCACCAATTTAATTAGGTGGCTGGGAGTCCGGGGTATGTCATGGTTAGCACTCCGGGGGTTCCTTATGTTGAACGTCCGCAAATACGGACTGCCCAGGGTGTTGGTGCTTCATTTAGGGGGTATTGACCTGGGGAAAATGTTCCAATTGGAGCTTCGGAACCTGATCTTGAGTGATCTGGCTGCCATTAATACTGCTTGGCCCGGCTGCACCATTGTCTGGTCCTTTGTGGTTCCCAGGTTGAGCTGGATGGGGGTTAGTAATCCCAGGGCGATCGATGAGGCCAGGAAGAAACTTAACGCTGCAATAGCGCGGTGGGTGCTGTCCTCTGGGGGGGCTGTAGTCTCTCACGATAGGATTAGGTTTGGGTGCCAGCACCTCTTCCGGCCGGATGGGGTTCATCTCATCTTGGCGATGAGGGCCTGTTTATATTCCTGGAGGATCTGTTTTTAGGTATTGAGTCTGTAGTTTAGGTGGTGGCGGGGTATCCGGCAGGATCCTCCGCTTTGGTGGGAAAGAACGGCAGGTTTTAGTAAAATTAAGTTTACATTAGTTATTGATCTTGAGTATATGGCTTGTTTTGGTGCTCTCACCTCTCATTGGCTTAGGCCTGTTGCTGTAACACCCGTGTCAGGGTCAGTGACCCCACCCGGCTGGGTGGGCAGTCAATGCAGTGAGGTTGAGTTGGATACCGCTATTTTGTGAGTTAGGCCAGTCACGTGGGTAGTTGGGGTGGAGTTCTAGTTAATAGCCGTTCTTTCTTGGCCACCATTAATTAATCAACTAATTTAAATAATTAAATTAGCATAAAATTTCCGATAAATAAATCAGTTAACAATTTTCTGCCAACCCAAGTCTCTGAGTCGTTATTTCAGGTTTATATATTAATAAGTTAAAGTGTTAAGGTTTGACATGCTGAGGTGTGACAGGTAAGACGATGGGATGCTTAATATATATAAAAGCAGAAATAGGCTAGCACTACTGGTGAAGCTTATATATAAAAGCAGAAATAGGCTAGCACTACTGGTGAATCTTACATATAAAAGCAGACACAGACTAGCACTACTGGCATATTTGCCTACTTTTGAAAACTAGTTTCAGGGAGATTATAATTGGTAATTGAATTTTGCAAGGCACCCCATTGAGGGGCGTGTCATGCTCCAACCAAAGGGCGTGTCTAATTCCATATATGGAGAGACTGTGAGAAGAGATTGTGAACGTGGCATCAAGAAGTGTGGGTGTGTACTGCTAAATCTGAGAGGAATTTTCTAAAATTAATTATATCCAAATGTAGATGAGCCCCAAAGCAGTTTGTAAGAGATACTGTACTTGCTAAAGTGCTTGGAAATGCTGATGATGAGCAAATGTAAATGTAGCTGTCTCTCCTTCCTTTTTTCCCAAAAAATATAACAGTGTAATGTGGACCAGGTAAAATGAGGGAGATTTCTAGACTAATGAGGGAGAGAGGGAGATTGCTGTTATTTTAGGGAGTCTCCTGCAGAATGCAGGAGGGTAGGCAACTATGACTACTGGTGAAGCTTATATATAAAAGCAGAAATAGGCTAGCACTACTGGTGAAGCTTATATATAAAAGCAGACATAGACTAGCACTACTGATTAAGCTTATATATAAAAGCAGACATAGACTAGCACTACTGATTAATCTTACATATAAAAGCAGAAATAGCCTAGCACTACTGGTAAAGCTTACATATAAAAGCAGACATAGACTAGCACTACTGGTGAAGCTTATATATAAAAGCAGACATAGACTAGCACTACTGATTAAGCTTATATATAAAAGCAGACATAGACTAGCACTACTGGTGAAGCTTATATATATAAAAGCAGACATAGACTAGCACTACTGATTAAGCTTATATATAAAAGCAGACATAGACTAGCACTACTGGTGAAGCTTATATATAAAAGCAGACATAGACTAGCACTACTGGAGATTATATATAAAAGCAGACATAGACTAGCACTACTGGTGAAGCTTACATATAAAAGCAGACATAGACTAGCACTACTGGTGAAGCTTACATATAAAAGCAGAAATAAGCTAGCAATACTGGTGAAGCTTACATATAAAAGCAGACATATACTAGCACTACTTGTGAAGCTTACATATAAAAGCAGACATATACTAGCACTACTGGTGAAGCTTATGTATAAAAGCAGACATAGACTAGCACTACTTGTCAAGCTTATGTATAAAAGCAGACATAGACTAGCACTACTGGTGAAGCTTACATATAAAAGCAGAAATAGGCTAGCACTACTGGTGAAGCTTACATATAAAAGCAGACATATACTAGCAGTCAGAGGCGTAACTAGATATCAGTAGGCCCCATAGCAAAAGTTTGTAAGGGCCCCCCATTTACCAACTGATAGAGATAAATGTATGTAAAACATTAATTAGACAGTAAAGATGGGCCCCTCTCAGCTCTGGGCCCCAAAGCAGCTGCACCCCTTGCACCTATGGTAGTTACGCCCTTGCTAGCAGTGAAGCTTACATATAAAAGCAGAAATAGGCTAGCACTACTTGTGAAGCTTATGTATAAAAGCAGGCATAGACTAGCACTACTGGTGAAGCTTACATATAAAAGCAGACATAGACTAGCACTACTGGTGAAGCTTATGTATAAAAGCAGACATAGGCTAGCACTACTGGTGAAGCTTATATACAAAAGCAGACATAGACTAGCACTACTGGTGAAGCTTACATATAAAAACAGACATAGACTAGCACTACTGGTGAAGCTTATATATTAAAGCAGACATATACTAGCACTACTGGTGAAGCTTACATATAAAAGCAGACATAGACTAGCACTACTGGTGAAGCTTATATATTAAAGCAGACATATACTAGCACTACTGGTGAAGCTTACGTATAAAAGCAGACATAGACTAGCACTACTGGTGAAGCTTATATATTAAAGCAGACATATACTAGCACTACTGGTGTAGCTTATATATTAAAGCAGACATATACTAGCACTACTGGTGAAGCTTATGTATAAAAGCAGGCATAGACTAGCACTACTGGTGAAGCTTATATATAGAAGCAGACATATACTAGCACTACTGGTGATGCTTACATATAAAAGCAGACATAGGCTAGCACTACTGGTGAAGCTTACATATAAAAGCAGACATAGACTAGCACTACTGGTGAAGCTTACGTATAAAAGCAGACATAGACTAGCACTACTGGTGAAGCTTACATATAAAAGCAGACATAGACTAGCACTACTGGTGAAGCTTACATATTAAAGCAGTATTGAAGTACATTTATTTATATATGCAAAGTCTATCTAATTTATTCATTTCGCACGCAACCAATAATTGAATGTCCAGATTTATAACCAATGAATATTATTTATGAATGTAAACTGATGAAACTGTATCATGGATTACAAAATATAACAATACAGGTATTTATACATAATAATGATTATTATTCTCCAGCATCCTTAAATGAAGCTAACCTCAGTGTTATATACTGTGTATGCGAATACAGCGCGGGAGGGGGCGTGGCTATGAAGCAGCCATTTTATGATACCATGTCTTTGTGTCCGCCATTTTGTGTACTGCCACATGGCACACAAAGGAAACCTTAGCAAAAGACTATAAACTTCCGCCTGGCAATCACACATACACTGACTGTACGTTCATAATTTCTTTCCACAACATTTATTCCAAATTACCTCTAGCTTGCATCATACGATACTCACAACCCTTACAACAAACTGCACATCCATCAAACACATTAAACCTGTTGCACACACAATTAATATATATTTAATCTGTCTATGCACTTCCGCACAGAACACCCAAATAGCACCACACAATCCAAGGACCAATCACATCACAATCACATCACAAGCTATTACACACACACCATCCTAGCATCACGCTATCCACATTTGTTATATATATATGTAGGCTCCATCAGATAGTCTATCCAGACACTCTCACTGGACACCACACAGAGCACTCGCACTCTGTTCTTGCATAACCTTACACATGCATCCAAACACCAAGAATCCAGACAATAGTGAACTACCCTCACAGCATATGTTTCTCAAAGTCACATTCCGAATATCTAGATAATCTAGCCGGACAACACACTCCAAAAGCTTTCAGCCCCACACCCACACATGGACACACAGTGGACTCCCAGCAGGCCTGGAGCCTGCAGCACATGTCTACACATTCTGCTTACATAGTCTTAGCATTCCACCATGCCCAAACCAGTACAATCACTACAGCTTATCCTTACACAAACCAATCTATACAATCTACCGACTGCTGCCTACTACATAGCCACTGTGAACCACAATACAATCCATGAACTACAGGCTAGCTAAATCATTCACACAGATCACCTTCAACTACAGACAGAAGCTTTCTTTGTCCAAACCATCGGTAAACATACGCTGGGCCTATGCACATGTGTTTATCTGAAGACAAACTAAGAATGGAAGTTAACTACTCTTAAACTCTCTAGCATAATCCATATTACATAACCGGGGTCCTAGTACACAATACAATCTGTCCTACAAGTTTATACGTTACTCAAAGCCATGTGTCCAATCTTATCCAATCTTTCTCCAGGACTGTTGCACTGCATGTTGACTGGCTCAGGTTCCAAAAACAACTAACTTAAAACTGTATTTTTACTCCTCAAGAAAACTTTCTAGGGGGAGGGGTTGATCCTATTGTCTTCCCCTGGTATCACTTGCCTTATGTTTACAGTATCTTGTGACTGGCTTATCTGGATCCTTTTGTTTTTCCAGAGGCCATTCATTCACCTCCTTTCATTAGCCTACAGACACGCCCCCTGATACTGTATTTCCTGGCTGACTTACTGGTGTAAGGGAATGCTAATGACTTCATTTCTAATGCTGGTTTTTCCTGTGACTAACTTATAATTTGTTATAACATGTGAGTGCAATAGGATATGGAATTCTAATAACTGTCATCTGATAGCTAGTGTAATTTCGTACCTTTAGAGTCCAAACATGACATGTATGGGATAAAAGATTATTTATCCCTGACTATATTAATTTAGTGGGCATGGTAATAATTATGATTATGGAAATTATATGCTGGGAAAAATTAGGCATTGACAGTCGCCCATTTGACAGATTATAATAACTGTCACATTAATAATGCATAATTTCCGCATTAATTTTCATAATTCATAAAATTTCAATATTTTTCATAAAAATATTTTTCATTGATAAAAAAAAGATTTTTAAAGGGTGGAACTTATGTGTATGTGTAGAAAGAAGGGGATGTATCATTTTTGCGCAATGGCTTAATCCGAGATTAATAATAAATGGGGGAGTGCATTTACTTAACGCCGGCATGTCCAGACTATGACCTCACAATAGTTGTAGGGCCACAGCCCAGACACACACGACTGAATGATACATTTGGGGAGTGTATGTGTAGTCTATGTGAGTGTAGTGTTCCTGCATAGGTGTTGTGTTACCTACCGCAGGGTGTACAGGGTTGAACAACCTTCATATGTCCTACAAAGGATGCTGGGAAAACATTGATGAATAATCATAACAAAAAAAAACAATTTAACAGAGTATTATAAAGATTTCCTGAAAGAGTGGAGAACAGTCATTTCTCCTTGGGCAGTAGGGGATTAAAAAAACCTGAATAGGGTCCCAGGGTAAAAAACCTTCTACGCCCTTTGGGTCATTCCTAGTGTCTCTTGACATTAAAACTAAGGGCCAAAGAAAAAATCTCATAGTGGGTCTTCTGCTCATCACGACGTGGGGTCGTCTAGGGGTCATCATTCTCTTGGTCGGCTTGTGTAGTTCGTCGGCTCTTGGGGCTTTCTAGCTGGGTTCCTGTCTAGTCATCTGTCGGTATCCAAGTCGTCATCTCGAGGACCATCATCTGTCTACTGCTGGGCTCGTCTCTCCCTCTCCATTGCATCTGTAGGAAAAAGAAGTATCAATATTTTTGCATTTCTACCTATTTTCCCTACCATTCTTGGCTTCTTGTATTCCATCCGATCCACTTGTAGACTTCCGATAGTTCTGTCGTCGACTTGTTTTCCCTGCAGAGACATAAACAGAAAGAACTTCCCAAGCGTTAGAAATATCCCGCCTCCCACATCTGTGAAGCTTCTACACTCTAGAGTGCTATAGTTTAACCCTCGCCTTACTGTCTTTTGACACTAGGTGGCGCTCTAATTTATTTAAGGGTATTTCTACCCTGTACTACCAAACCTCTTTCAGTTTAACCTCTATACCACTCCATATATTTACAAATACAGTTTTCTGAGCCAGATAATCTGTGTTCTTCTTCGGAAAAATGTGACTAGAGGAAATCTGAGATATTCAGAATATCCAATCTCTCATTTTCCTCTTCTCTGTCTAATCACTAGGGACTATCAATTACTTGACATCTGGACCTAACACTATCAATATCTAGAGATTTATAAATCTCATTTAAAAACACTGTTATATATATATATCTCGTTGTCTAGGGGATGAAACTTTTTCAATGTTAGGTCCATACGCTCTCCATGCAATTAGGAGCAACAGGGGTTTCCAAATCCAACGCGTCACATTTGACCGGGTCCAATCACAGCTCTTTCTGGCTTAGCTAAACAACACAAAGAAAAACAAGTCGTTAGACATCTTACACGACACATGTCTGATTCTGCAAACCATCAAAACAAACAATAACAATCAAACAAACAAAAGAGAGTACGTATAAACTAACTTCCATTTCTCCTTATCTCCTTACCTGATTCCTAAGAACCTGGACTGACAATTACACCACATACAAGTCACCACTAGGTGGCTATTAACTTTTTTTACCACTTCCCTATGCCTATGTGTTCACATACATATGTGTCATGGGAACTATATGTCATGTAATGAACAAGCATGTTTCAAAAACAAATTTCCTTATACGTCATTACCCTGGTACCTAGGGCGGATCGTATGCAGTACTCCTTTGAATAGAACATGTTATCTTGTTCTCTACCTTTCCTCGTGTTCTATACCTGTATGTCTTACCATAGTCTAAACCTTCATGTGTTTGCTGAAATATTGTGTTCTACGTTTAAATCTTTAATCTATTTGCTAAAAGGGGAGAAAGAAAGTTTAGGCGTCTTTCTAGTTACCGTTCTTCATTTGTGCGACATCTCTGCTTCTCTATACCTACAGCAGTTATTAACCTGGGGATGTAATTAATTTCAAATACAATTTTGGCATTCTCAATTTATCTTGTTACCTTAATACTTATTACCTGAGTCAGTGTGAAACCAGTATACCTACTTCTCCAGCTGTCAATTTGGCGTCAACTGTACCTTCTCTTACCACTTGGGAAAAACATCCTCTCTGGCTGTTTGACTCCACCTTACATTTGACTTATCTCGTCTCGGAGACGACAGCTGTCTTGAATATTACGTCGACACTTACTAATCCTTAACAAGGAGTTGACACAGGGTATAGGTTAGTCAGTTTCACAATTACATCAGACACTTTAGAATAACTGGTCCCATTATATACGAATGGGAGGGGTATTGCTATTCCGCATTAACAGTCTAATTGCATTTTTTTTTTTTTAACATCACTTTTCCTATTGCCTCTTCCTACCACAGTTTTAAACAAACACTATGCCTCTTCTTACCTCGCGTTGAGAGCAGACATTGTTTTCAATTCTTATTGTGTAATTCATCCGGTTCGAAGCTATCAACACTGGGAAATTCTAACTTGCTGCCTTGTGTCATTCTTTTTCTTTTGGTAAACAACTGCGAGTTCACCGTGCTTCCTGCACATAATAAAAGCAGCCATTCCTTTTTGGCTGGCTTGCTTCCTCCCTAACATGCACGTTATCACAGCGTGACCCGTTATTACCCATAATTACAGGAATAAACGTTCACAGCTTAATAGATAATCGGTGGGTTATTACTTATCTGAGAGCTCCCCAACCACTCACTTCTCCACACAGCGACACTACAACGCAATCAAGCGAAGAGCCCACAATGCGAGGCAACGTTACTCAATCACCAAGTCTTTCAACTAGCAGCGAACTTCTAGCCAACTTGCTTGGCGCGGCACAATTTTTCCAGGGTATAACAAACTTGTTTTCCTATACCCCCAAAAATCGGATTTCTAAAGTAGCTAATCGGAAACAAGTGCGTTCCGATATATCTTCTGGGCACGTCGTCACGTGAACCCTAACCTTGTCCTACCTGGACTGTCCTACACTGGACTACACTGCGCTGAGTCGTGCCGTCACACACCCGTTCGCCTCAGTTATGTTTCACACTGGGCGCTGGTTACACCTTGGTCTTATGCATATATTTGAAATATTTCTGTACAGAAAACCTTCCTAGGCTGGTAGCTTTTCTACTGGATGTCACACGAGTGTTCCCTTGACTATCAATGGGAATTTAATCAATACTACTTGAATTTCTTGAATTTTGAACAATAATAAAAGAATCCTGTTTGTAACTCAACAGGAGTCTTACTCAATATGTATGAATTTATAATTATCACTCAATTAAGTATCACTACCCATCCTTGGGCATTTACCTGTACAGCGTACCTAGGCAATCACATGTGCCCGCACATGTGTCCGTCACGCAAACAGTGTCTCACTGAGCGGCAGACGTTGACACCCATGTGTCCGAGTCCCGCCTTCTTTTGTATACTTTGCAAACCTATTTGCACTTCTATTTAACTTAACTCTTCAAGAAATCCCAGTAGCACACTCTTTCTATAACATTTGTGGTTTGCAAGGATATGGCACTATGAATCTAACACCTCTTACAATACTGTAGATATCTCATATTCACATGGAAAAACAAATGCAATTTTACTCTTAACAGGCACAAACAAATTCCACACAGTACAATACCTCTTACCAGTCCCTGTACTTATGCATTTGGGATAAGGATCATAACAGGAGAAAAAAAAAACTTTTGTTTCTATTGTGAACTATTGAAACTGCAGTCTCTGCTGCTGAGAGAAAAAATAAATAAATAAATAAATCAATCCTATTCAAATGCCCCCTTTCTAAGAGAAGTTCCTTGTCTAAGTTTCCAGGTTCAATCTATTGTCTCAACACCTTAATTTACATCTAAATACCCTCTGGCTGGCCCTTTTTAAAAGTTAAGAATCTTTTTCTTTGCTGTATTATATGCTTAGGAGAAAATCTGTCTTTTAGCCTGAAATAAAAAAAAGAAAAATGTTATATATCATAACTTGGTAATAATTACTTTCAGTTTCAGGTTTAATACTTTAGAATACTTTAGAGTAACATTCAAATTTCATAATTCATAATTTCATTCTGCTTGGAATTTGTTGATTTTAACTATACCTGAATTTTTTTTTTCTATTGACTGGTATTTTATCTCTCTCTGCTTTTATCTTTCTAAAGTTAAAATACTTATGACTCAATCCTATCAATTATGGGAATGAAAGTTTACTATTCTCATTACCATATGTTGAAAGGTATACTAAAAATAAAATAAATTTATTTAGTAGAAATAGCATTTTTACCCAGAATTCTTTGCAGCATACAATTATACATATGGCTTTCTCAGGTTGAGATGGTCTGCAGTAAAATACCTGCAATTTATGGCTATACATTATTCCCTTATAATCCGCTTCTGCTGCAATTATAAAAAAAATGTGCATTTATTTAAAATTTGCACTGTTTATAAAACAATTCAAATAAAAAAAAAACAAATTCAACCTGAAACAGCCCTTGCCAATCATATCTGACTATTATTTAAAAGATAAACATCAAAAGGAGATACCATCACATGAGAAAAAACAAATTATTAAAACATATATATATTTATAGAATTGCATCTTGATATTTAAATATAAATAAATGTTTTTCCTTTTGTCCCAAAGTTCAAATTAGAGCTTTGTAATACTACAGATCCAACACAGGCCCCTAACCGGCAGTAATATGGAAACACACAAAATGCACCAGAAAAAAAATAAAAAAAAAAACTTTCTTCCTTTCTGGTAGATGATCCCACACCTGCCGATATTCGCAACCCTGCGCATATCTGCACATCGTCAAATGCTTAATCCCCAGGACTGAGACCCCATCTATTGAAGTACATTTATTTATATATGCAAAGTCTATCTAATTTATTCATTTCGCACGCAACCAATAATTGAATGTCCAGATTTATAACCAATGAATATTATTTATGAATGTAAACTGATGAAACTGTATCATGGATTACAAAATATAACAATACAGGTATTTATACATAATAACGATTATTATTCTCCAGCATCCTTAAATGAAGCTAACCTCAGTGTTATATACTGTGTATGCGAATACAGCGCGGGAGGGGGCGTGGCTATGAAGCAGCCATTTTATGATACCATGTCTTTGTGTCCGCCATTTTGTGTACTGCCACATGGCACACAAAGGAAACCTTAGCAAAAGACTATTAACTTCCGCCTGGCAATCACACATACACTGACTGTACGTTCATAATTTCTTTCCACAACATTTATTCCAAATTACCTCTAGCTTGCATCATACGATACTCACAACCCTTACAACAAACTGCACATCCATCAAACACATTAAACCTGTTGCACACACAATTAATATATATTTAATCTGTCTATGCACTTCCGCACAGAACACCCAAATAGCACCACACAATCCAAGGACCAATCACATCACAATCACATCACAAGCTATTACACACACACCATCCTAGCATCACGTTATCCACATTTGTTATATATATATGTAGGCTCCATCAGATAGTCTATCCAGACACTCTCACTGGACACCACACAGAGCACTCGCACTCTGTTCTTGCATAACCTTACACATGCATCCAAACACCAAGAATCCAGACAATAGTGAACTACCCTCACAGCATATGTTTCTCAAAGTCACATTCCGAATATCTAGATAATCTAGCCGGACAACACACTCCAAAAGCTTTCAGCCCCACACCCACACATGGACACACAGTGGACTCCCAGCAGGCCTGGAGCCTGCAGCACATGTCTACACATTCTGCTTACATAGTCTTAGCATTCCACCATGCCCAAACCAGTACAATCACTACAGCTTATCCTTACACAAACCAATCTATACAATCTACCGACTGCTGCCTACTACATAGCCACTGTAAACCACAATACAATCCATGAACTACAGGCTAGCTAAATCATTCACACAGATCACCTTCAACTACAGACAGAAGCTTTCTTTGTCCAAACCATCGGTAAACATACGCTGGGCCTATGCACATGTGTTTATCTGAAGACAAACTAAGAATGGAAGTTAACTACTCTTAAACTCTCTAGCATAATCCATATTACATAACCGGGGTCCTAGTACACAATACAATCTGTCCTACAAGTTTATACGTTACTCAAAGCCATGTGTCCAATCTTATCCAATCTTTCTCCAGGACTGTTGCACTGCATGTTGACTGGCTCAGGTTCCAAAAACAACTAACTTAAAACTGTATTTTTACTCCTCAAGAAAACTTTCTAGGGGGAGGGGTTGATCCTATTGTCTTCCCCTGGTATCACTTGCCTTATGTTTACAGTATCTTGTGACTGGCTTATCTGGATCCTTTTGTTTTTCCAGAGGCCATTCATTCACCTCCTTTCATTAGCCTACAGACACGCCCCCTGATACTGTATTTCCTGGCTGACTTACTGGTGTAAGGGAATGCTAATGACTTCATTTCTAATGCTGGTTTTTCCTGTGACTAACTTATAATTTGTTATAACATGTGAGTGCAATATGATATGGAATTCTAATAACTGTCATCTGATAGCTAGTGTAATTTCGTACCTTTAGAGTCCAAACATGACATGTATGGGATAAAAGATTATTTATCCCTGACTATATTAATTTAGTGGGCATGGTAATAATTATGATTATGGAAATTATATGCTGGGAAAAATTAGGCATTGACAGCAGACATAGACTAGCACTACTGGTGAAGCTTATATATAAAAGCAGACACAGGCTAGCACTACTGGCGAAGCTTATATACAAACAAGCAATCAGTATTTTCAGCATTTCAAGTGCAGCGAAAGAGAAGATATTGGAGAGCAGTGACTATACAATACATATAGGTAACTACTTCACCACATTCCGATTCCCGTCCTGGCAAGTACTCGTCATTACCAGCAATTTATGTAAGATTGATGACAGTGAAAACATCTTTGTACTCTAGACCTAATTTATACATGTATCTATGGGCATATATTTGCAATATGTCCAGACACTACTCTGTCTATCACTCGTGTATCTAATGTGCTCTTATGTGTGTAACGGGGTCATTTATCAATATTTCTTCTCTGCAAAACGAAGGCAAAAACTGGTACACAATCACTGGTCCTGAAATCAATCATGAGAATCTCCTTCATTTTAATGGGACAGATTTTTCTTTGTAAATCTGGTGTGGCTAGAAGACTTTGACAAATAACCCACTAATATCTTTCTCTCTCATTGCCGTACACAGAAATGTCTGACATTTATCTTTTCACTTCTCCACTAATATTCATCAAAGGAAAATGTATTTTTCTTGGACAAAAAAAGATTTGTGCAGATATGCCCACAGCATGGTGGTACTCACATCGCTGTGAGTGGCACTGTGCGTGCAATAGAGATGTGACTTTAAAAAAAAGATGAACTTAATAAACAATTTCTGCAGTCCCCTATCTCCCCCGCTGTGCTTTCCTGGAAAACAGAAGGTTTAGCATAGGAGGGTCCCGAAAAGTAGGCCCCACTCCTGGCCCCCCAGAAGGGTGGGTGAGCCTCCTACATTTAGCGTGGCCCCTGCACCCCCCTACCTTTGTGGAGGGGCTAAAATGACACAAATTGCGTCATTTAGTACCACCCCCTCTCTGAAGAACCGCGAATCGCAGTATTTAGAAGAGAAGCTATAGCAAGATACTATAAGCAGCAATAATGTAGTGAGACACATCTGTACGCATAGTGGTATAGTAGTTACACAGTGGCATTGGTATTGGTGGAATGAGCAGTAGTATTAGTGGTATAAAGTCTCACCTTTCAGGAACTAGGGGGGTTATTCTAGTTCATTCTTTCTGACAAAATCCTTCTTAGATGGACAAAACCATGTGCACTGCGGGTGGGGCAGATGTAACTTGTGCAGAGAGAATTAGATTTGGGTGGGGTTTTTCTTCAAAGTGAGATCTATATTGCAGTGTAAAATCATGCAGTCAGTATTTTCCCTACACAGAAACAAAAAAACTCACCCAAATCTAATTCTCTCTGCACATGTTACATCTGCCCCCCTGCAGTGCACATGGTTTTGTCCATCTAAGAAGGATTTTGTCAGAAAGAATGAACTAGAATAAACCCCTAAGTCCCATGACATACATCACAGTGTTGTGTGTGGGGTCATGTATTCTCAATCAGTGTTGTAGCAATAGCCCCTGCGGACTGTGCTGTGTAGCTGTTGGGGCTGGGAGGCTGTGGGGGGCTATTGCTACAGGCCTGGTGGGGGGGGAACAGCACAGGAGCACACTTCTATCCAGCACACCACAGACACTGCAGCCATTATAGATATGCTCCTTAGTAGCCATTGACTGGTGCTGTATTTGGGTGTGGTATAGGGGTCCGACAGTCTGGATCCCGACAGCCGTTATCCCAAAGTCGGGATCCCGACTGGCCGGACCCAGACAGCATGGCGAGCGCAACAAAGCCCCTTGCGGGCACGGTGGCTCGCTACGCGAGCCACCTATTGTATTCTCCCTCTATGGGTGTCGTGGACCCCCACGAGTGTAAATAGCCGACGGCCGTCAGGCAGTAAAACCCCCAATAACGGGTTTTTTACTGCATTTTCACGTTAGTGCATCCTGCTCTTTATGTTATATCCCTGGGATGGTTTACTGTGGAATCTTTCCTTGAAAAGGTAATTCAGTCTGGTACACATGCTTAATGGAACCACCTTATATGGTGCCCCTTTAATCTTACAGTAGGTTGTTTTTAATTTGTGATGGGTACAAAGTAAAACTAAGACATATTACACTAGGAGGCACTATTGTAACTCTGTTTAAATCTGGGTTGCCACATGCTAACCCCGTATTACTATGTAATTGAATAGCTTCTCCATGTGCTGTGCTGTAATTTTTCAGTTGAGTAGGAGTAATTCTGTTGGATTTTGTCTGTATAGCTGTCCACTCTGTGTGCTGCAGAAAATGTAATCATTTTACATCTTGTTATCAACCATTCTATTAGAAAAGAATAATAATAAGCCCCTTTTCATCTGCTGGAAACTATGGGTATCCAATTACCTGCAATAATTTACCACAGGTAATTGTATTGGGGGGGTATCCAATTAGCCCCCATAAGCTGAATCAAAATTCTTGATAACAGCACAGCTCTCACGTTAAAACGGGTTGTGGCAGCAGAAACACACAAGATTTACTGGGCGAGATTCACCAAACTAAAAATGCCGTAAAAAACGCATTTTCATATGCAGAAAAACCCCACCGCTAGGGCTTCGCTGCGTGGGGTTACGCCAGTTCTAGATGGCGTAACCCCATGGAAGCCTATGGGCTTCCCTTCGCATCCCCCGCCGCCCCGCGCGCCCCCCCCCCCCCCCCTGCCGATCTGTGACGCACCCCCCTCACCTGTGTCCAGGCAGCCTCCTGCTCCGGACCAGTGACCTCCTCCTCCCTGAACAGCTTCCGGGTGCAGGGAGGAGGAAACGGAGCCCTCAAAGCCGGGTGACGGTTCCCGGAGGGAGGGGAGACCCACTGCACATCGCCGGCCATCACTTTTGCGTTAATAATCGCATATGTTACTGCATATGCGATTATTAACACTGCGAGTGCCGGCGATGTGCTGCGGGAGTTATTGGAGAATCCCGCCCACTGAGATTCATGAGATTTTTTTTTTAATAGCCAATTTAATTGGATAGTCTATAAAAAAAAACAATCAAGGGGAAAAAATCATGAAAAATGTAAGTTTTTTGCACCCAATGTTTAACCATGCTCCTTGGATACCCCCCTTTATATTTACACCAACCTAAGAATATTTGGGCTTTTTTACTATCAGCGTTACAGCAACTACACCTCACAATACTTCTTTATGATGCCTTACAATGTCTTAGCCTCTGTCAAATAAATAAGTCAATGTACTTTTCATCCCCAAAGCACGCCGGTGTCTTGTGTGATGGTTTTGTTCCTCTTTCTGCCACTAAACTAAAATCTACATTCATGCTCAGAAAAGGAAACGTTGGCGGAGAGCTTCACTCTTGTTCCTTTACAGGACTGTTCATTATTTGGTTACTTTTCAGAACACAGAAGGGAGCCTATTTGAGGACATTTCTTTGATCATTTAGGCATTCTGCAGTCGAGTCACATGAAACAGATGCCAAGGAATAACTGTTATCATGTACATGAGAAGCAATAGTTAAATCAGAGAAAGCCAATGTAACCATAGTAACTGGGAATCTTGTACCTTCTTTGGGAGACTGTCCCTGTGAATTGTCTGCTGTGGGGAGGAAGGCAGGTAGAGGAGACTCAGCTGCTACTTGAAGTTCAGATGTTACATGTCATCCAAGAATTAGATAATCTACAAGAGCATTTATAATTAGACTGTCGCAGGCCTTGTATTTATTCCATCCTTCGTGTAACCAGCAAAAGACCTGTAGGCAACTCACTCTGGAAAAAAAAAAATAATAACATCCTCAGCGATAGATAAGTGCGATATTGTTAACACAAATGATTTGTAACATTGGTGTTGGGTGACTGCGCAGGGCTCCTTACACCTGCGCTGCAGTGTTTGGTATTGCTGGCAGCGCAGGTCACATGGTACATGCAAATATTTTAATTTCACGTTGGATTCTTTTTCATTCTTTCTCATATATTATCATCTTTGATAATTTGTTGAAATATCATCATATCACTCCCGGCTTTAGCGGAATATATTTTACTTATAATGAGTTTCATGAATTAAACATGTTATTAAAGAGTAAAATCTAAAAGACAAAAAAAAGGGAAAGACCTGGCCAGGATTTAAGCAAAATTTGTTCCGTAATATTGTCTTATGTTTAATCAGCAACACCAGGATGCCAGTATTTCTTCAGTCGTTATCTTAAATGATCAATCAAAATGTGTACTTATAGAACCAGGCAGTGTTGTCCAGTAGTGAGGCTCGCAAACATTAAAGAAAATATACATTTCTAATAATGAAAGGATTATTTCAACATCCTCATTATACTGGACTTATATGTGGAGACCTCTAGTCCATCACTCCGTGCCCAAATGGGGGCAACACTCAATCTAGAAAAAGCCTTTGAATCCTGCACTTGCTGTGCCACAAATTTTCTACACACTGTGCACACTGCATTTTTACTCATGCAAATTAATTTACTTGGGGGTTATTCTGGTTCACTCGCAAAGGCACAATAACTCTCTAATGGACAAAACCATTCTGCCCTGCAGGTGGGGCAGTTGTAACATGTGCAGAGAGAGTTAGATTTGGGTGTTTTATTGTTTCTGTGCAGGGTAAATACTGGCTGCTTTATTTTTTACCCTGCAATATAGATATCAATTTGAAGTACACCCCCCCACCCAAATCTAACTCTCTCTGCACATGTTACATCAGTCCCACCTGCAGTGCGTATGGTTTTGTCCATTAGAGAGTGATTGTGCCTTTGCGAGTGAACCAGAAAAAAAACATTGTTCTTATTTTTAGCTTTTATTTATATCGCAGAATACAGAGAATATTCATTCGAATCAGTCCAGAAGTTTTTGGATGTGTCAGAGATTTCTTGCGTGATCTCTACAGTTACATGATGGTAGTGTAGATTTTTCTTTGGTTCTCTTTTCAGTATAAATGCCATAAAAAATACCATCCTATATAAGAAATGGCGAACCCTCTCCTCACCTCTATGGGAATCAGGGCTTGATTAAGAGTTTTTTTTACATCACAAACACCTGGAATTTCAAGAGGGGCATGTAGATGGTTCATAGCTGCTGTATGAGTTGATAATAACAGGTAGGATTGTAACCATGAGAATGAGGGCCAGATTCTCTAAGCTTTAAAAGTGATAAAATGGAGAGTCATAAACAGCCAGCCAATCAGCACCTGCCTGACAGTCTGTGACATGGCAGGTAGGAGCTGATTGGCTGCCTGTTTATCACTCTCCATTTTATGACTTTTGAACGTTAGAGAATCTGGCCCTAAACCTTTTGTTGAGGATAACGGAGGGGCTCTCCCCCCACATCATTCAATAGATTCTCTTTGGCCAACCTATGGCCTGTTCTGGAAAAGCCATCTGATCTTGCTATTGCATAAAGGGAACGGACACTGGATTCTTCCAGTGTCCATTGAGTGAAGTGAATTTAAAAAGCTCCTTCCACGTTTTGTTGTATCAAACAACTTTTTCAAACGAAATGCGTAAGGAGCTTTTTAAAAACATGTCACCCAATGGACATTGGAAGAATTTGAAAACCCACCCGCCTTGAACCAGCTCAAAACCCTTTTGATCATTAAACACCAACTATCTGGGACACAGATAGCCGCAACATACTCTCTACAGCAGAATTTCAAAACCTCCGAACCCACCCATTAGACATCTGGGGGCAATTCCTAAGGACTGTGCAAACTAGGAACAAGTGGGAGACATTAAGTATTATTCAGTACAGTGTCTATTATTGTGAACATTTGAACTATAAGTTTATTAATGTGTACTCATTTTATGACATTATTTTCATTAAATATGGAGCGCTAAAAAATGGTTTGGATCAATATAGTATAATAAGATTAACAATCTATTTATTACATAGTATAGGGTGGAATATATCCACTAAAACAGGTATATAGCCGTGTACACAGTTACAGGTCAAACTTTAAAAAGAAATATATATAATAACATTTGAAAATTGAGCGATAAGATGGGTATAATACTTATAGGCTGGATACTTGAAGAAATGTCCTTATTGGAGGTAGTTGGTATTATTGTGCGGTCTGTGGCTGTTTGCAGGTGGGGTCCATATACCTTGCCGGATAAGTGACGCTGGAGGAAGGGTATTAGCCCACTGGAATTGTGGGTATCCTCGACGAGATGCGCCCCTGCGACCCTTAGTATGCAGGTGGTGGTGTCCCCAAAGGTGGATGGTACCAGGTGGTAATAATATCCAACAGACAGTCCAGTATTGGTGTACCAGGAATATACTCCAAGGATCAAGATATCCAAATTGCCAGTAACCCGCATAAAATCAGCAGGTGCTCCCTTTTTTAGGGCTCCACACTTTGCTTTTTCCTTTTACATGATATACAGGGGCCTGACACCCCCTAGAGGAGCTGCTTGACAAAACACCCTATTAGGCGCCTGTTCACTACTAGCCTAGGCTACTAGTTTACCTTCTATACATATTCATTAAATATGGTTCATTTACATCCAATTGATCCACTATAGTATTTAGCGCTCCACTACCCCTTTGTTTTTTCTATTTGTACTGTTGGAGCCGACCCACCAACAGAACAAAAAGTGAGAGCAGCTTGACAAACCATCCTACAGGTGCCCAATTTACGTCGGTAGCCCCCTTTTCACATGTTATAAGTCTTAACTTGGCAATTGCCAGTATACAGTAGTAGTAAAATGGGATTTGGTATGGCATCCCGGCGGTCGGAATCCCGACGCCGAAATCCCGACAAGGGGGGGGACGTGGAACCCCCCCCCCCTTGCGGGCTCGGGTTTCACGGAAAAAGGAAATAAAAAAAGAGAGAGAATGTCAGGGAGAAAGAGAGAGGAGGTTGACAGTGGGAGAGAGAGAGACAGAGAGAGAGTGGGAAGCAAGAGAGACAGAGAGAGCAAAGGGTGCAAGTGGAAGTTAGAGAGAGAGAGGGTAGAGAGTGATAAAGGGAGGGGGAGAGAGAAAGGGAGAGGGTAGAGAAAGAAAAGGAAAGGGAGGGAGAGAGAGAGAGATAAAGAGATCGGAGGGAGTAAGGGAAAGTGAAGGATTGTGGATAGAGAGAATGAGAGCAGAAATATAGAGAACGAGAGTGCAGAGCAAGAGAGTGAGAGCATGCAAAGTGAGAGCGCAGAGCGAGAAAATTAGCAAGTGAGAGAATGGAGCACAGATAGAGAGGAGTGGAGAGAGAGAGAGAGGGAGCGGGAGCACAGAGCGAGAGAGAGAGAGAGGGAGCACAGAGCGAGAGAGCGCACAGAGTGAGAGCATGCAGAATGAGAGCGTACAGAGCGAGAAAGAGAGCAAGTGAGAGAATGGAGCACAGAGAGATAGAGAGAGCGTGGGAGAGAGAGAAGAAGGAGCAAAAGAGAGAGAGAGAGCTTGGGTGAGAGAGAAGAAGAAAAAGAGAGAAGAGAGAAAGAAAGAAGTGAAAGGGTTGAGGCAGATATCACTGTGTATCTCCTGGTTATGGATCATACGGTCGACGACCATATCCGTATCTCCCCCACCCTCAGCACAGGAATTAAATGTGTTGCATCCAATCTCTACTTCCCCTTCTTTCACATAGGCAGCGGCAGACCCCCGTGTCATCAGTGTAGGCAGCAGCGGGTTCTCTTGCAGCAGGGGCCCCTGTCTTTCCGCCTTTCTGTTTCTTATGTTGGGCAATCAGTTTATCATGACGTCAAGCCCCGGCAGCAGCTGCAATAGAGAAGGAGGGTCTCCTGATTTGTTAATGCCCCTTCATTACAAGGTTTTAAAAAAAGTGCCACAAACAACGGCCCTACAACCTGATCCAACTCCTGCAACCATCCCTGTGGTGATTCACCCCCCCCCCCCCTCAGATTCACAGCTCCCCTGTAACTCCTCCAGCGATTCTTGCCACCTCACTTCCCCCCTCTGGCGAATGATGGCCCACACATGAGGGGTGCCTTACCTTCCCAAACAGGTGCCGCCCCAGGCACGTACCTAGTTGGAAACCGGCCCTGGTGATTCCAACTGCATAGCCACCCCCAGAAAAACCAATGGGTGCATCACTGCAGTCGGAAATGGAGGGGCCGCTATGTATACGGAAGTTAAACACTATATTTGTGGAACCTCAAAAAGACCTGCAACCAAATGTAATAGATTCCGAGTACGGCGGACGTGCGTCATGCCGGATGAACTCCAACCAAATGTAATAGCTTCCGAGTCCGGCGGGCGGGCGTCCTGCCGGATGAACTCTGAGGTTTTTTTTTTACAAAAAAGGACAGTTATTTACCTGGCCTGGTTTTGCCTTTTGCGAACTCGGAGGCTATTACATTTGGTGCACCGGAAATAACGTTTTGTTAAATGCATACTATCTGCAATTGTTCTCTTCTTGCGATAACTCCATTTTACAAAAATACATTGCCCTATATCTCACCTTTTATTAAACATCTTAGTATGAAGAGATTTGTCACTGCTGAGGGGATGGTTTTTGTGCAGATGAATCACTGACGTTGTGTAATCCTGTTCTCTGGCGTCCTGCATTCAAGGATATAGATTATTTGTATGCCATGTATCCAGCACTGATGAGGTTAACAGCACAAGTCCTTTGAAAGGCTAATTTGCCCACAAGTGACTCGCTGCTCTTTTAGTACTTGCAGCCAGTTTCCTTTTTATTTACAAAGAATTGGATCAATTTACCTTGATTGTCTCTTCCCAGCACATTGTCCCACCAGTAGAAACCGGGCCCTTGGTAATACCCTACGCAAGTGTTGATTGAACTTGAGGTCTGACACTTGTCAGCTACTTATAATTCTAGTTAGAGCCAGCCTAGATCACACATAAAGCATGACAGACAGAGTAACCAGAAGTAATAGCAAACCGACAGCTAAGGAAAAGAAATATCTTTAGAAAAGTGTCCATATAAAAGGCAAAAACAAAAATACATCCTAGCATCTGATGTGTGTGACCTTTAGCATTGTATACATTCACATTTCGTAAAATTACAAACTAAGGGCGGGATGTATTAAAATACATCGCCGTCCTTCGCGGCCCCCCCGCCGCGATGCCGCCGCATATGTACTAACATATGCGGCTGGCATTGCGATGCGGTGACGGAGGCCCCCCGCGATACCTGGAATGTGGTGTGCGGGGGGTCTCCGTCACCTCTCTGCCCCCTCCTGCATCCCTCACGCCGGGGACAGCTAAGCAAGCTGTCCCCGGCGCCTCTTCCTCCCCCCTGCAGCCGGAAGGACGTCCGGCTGCGTCACTAGGGGGAGGAAGGTGTTACCTTCCGGGTCCAGGAGGACCTGGACCAGGTAAGAGAGGGAGGGGGA
Organism: Crinia signifera; assembly: GCF_055691185.1. Lineage (NCBI taxonomy): Eukaryota > Metazoa > Chordata > Amphibia > Anura > Myobatrachidae > Crinia > Crinia signifera. The sequence continues at coordinate 435,682,660 of NC_139217.1, read as the reverse complement.
GAGGGGGGTCGGCGGGTTTTTCGGCGGAGGCGTCGGGCGGCGAAAAGAAGCCCATAGGCTTCTATAGGGTATCGCCACCCAAAGGTGGCGATACCCTACACTGTGGTGACGTGGCGGTCGGGTAATAGCACATAGGAAAATGCAGTAAAACGGGGGTTTTACCGCATTTTCCCTTTAGTACATCTCGCCCTAAACCTGAAATAAAGATTCGGAGACTTCGGTTTGGCAGAAATTGTTAGCTGATTTATTTAAAGCACTTTTAAGCTAGATTAATATATTAATAATTAAATAATTAATTAATTAATGGTGTCCCAGAAAGAACGGCTAATTAACTAAACTACACCCCACAATCTGCATGTGTAATCACACCTACCCTAACAAGCGGTATCCACTCGCCTTACTGCATTGACTACCCACCCGTCCGTCCCCGAGCGGGTGATCCAGCGAAGGCCTAAGCCAATGAGAGGCGAGTGCACCGATACCAAACATATACGTTGCATCATCACTTAAAGCAGAACTAATTCCATTAACCAGCCGTTCTGTCCCGCCTAATTTAACACCCACCCAAACACAAGCCTATAAGGGAGGGCGGGAGGGAAAAACCTTCAGGAAAGAGAGGAAGACTCCTCCCTTTCCTGTACTGATATCCCAGCTAATCATGCCATTCCCTGAATCCTTATTGGGCAACCGAGTCACATGCTTTCCAAGGTACACACAGCCTTGAATGTTTAACCCACTTCATGCCTATTGCAGACATTACGTTAATCAAATAAATTAACTATAGTAATTAACAAATAGTGACTTTCAGTTTATCATATTATAAATACATGTATGTATGGGATGGGGGGGGGGTTCAAATAAATACTGTCTAGATTCATTGCTAGATGGTGCATCTGGCATAATGCACCTTTGAGGTAATTTATTGTGTACACATAGGGGTGTATTCAATGCGGTGGTGAGGGGGGTTTGTCAGAGGAAGTTGAGGATCCCCTTAAGCGAGTCCACTGCATTTTGTGTCGAGCCCCCCCCCCCGTTTTGATGTCCATACTCGCCGTTTCCGCCTCGCTGAAAGGTACCAGCGAGGTGGCAACGGTGAGTGAAGGGAGGCAGTTGAATACTCTGACAGCGAGCTATTGGCACTGCTTGCTGTCATAGCTCACCGTCAGAGCATTGAATACACCTCAAAGGGGGAAATATACTAACACAGGAGTTTTATTTTACATGGGATGTTGCTATGGGCAACCAATCAGATCTTGTCTATTATATTCTAGAAGGTGCTAAATAAATAAGAAAGTAGAATCTGATTGGTTGCCTATAGCAACATCCCATGTGAAACGGACCTCCCATCTTAGTAAATGTCTGCTATTTCCTTCTATCTCTGCTCCCTTCTGTCTATCTGTGCCCTCTCTCTGTAAGGTTTCCCATTTCTGTTTTCTGCATTCTGCCACTTTATTTCACCCGCGCCTCCATGTGTCCTATACAAGGCGCCTGTTGGATTCACCATTCCCTTCACTTACTTTCACTTACCTGCTCCAATTGAGAACAAAACTACAATGCCAAATGGTATAGGCATTAAGGATTTATGAAGGTCAGCTTTACATATTGTTGGTGCCTGTGTGGATCACATATAGTGGTACACACACGTGAATCATTGCACCAATTTTTGACACCAGCCCCATCATCATTATAGTGGTGGTGCTGAGGTGAATCAAGTGTAGTGGTACACACAGGTTAATTTAGTATACCTATTTTTGATACCAGCCCTATCATTATTGTTTAAAAATTATTCGCAAACAAAGGCATATATTTTGTATATATTTAAATTATCTACATAAAATAGTTTAAAAATATTTAAATAAAACCACTCTGATATAAAATTCTTGTGCAGCATTAGATTTTATTATTGCAATTTAAAGCACATTGAAATACAAATAGAATTTTGGGAAGAGAAAAAAACTTTTTCTAAATAAACTCTTTTTCATCATTTTTTTCACTTGGCATCAAAAAATATAAAAAAATATGTAAAACTTTTCGAGCAGCTAAGCCACTTAGATTGGGAATTAAGAGTGCACCCCACCCGAGTTTCTTTTCTTTCTTTGTTTACAATTAAACTCATTTCTACTCGGGGGTGCACCACTGACCATCACTTTTCTTAAAGCCACAGCTTGTTGCATAGGCTGGTAGGTGATGTTAGCAACTAATTATTTTCTATTATAGTCAGTTTTCTTCCCAATCTTCCTATCTCTCCCTAATTATTACTTCCAATCCTTTGTGCAGATCCCTCCCACCCATTTCTTGTAACTGCTCCAGTAGCAGCAATGAGGTGTAATTTACACCTCATCGCAAAGCACCATTTTTTCTCAAATAAGCAAAACCATGCGCAGCGAGCCCCGCGAAGGGACGCGGATACCTTCACAGCTATACGCGTCCCCTCGCGGGCTTCACAGGTATCCGCGTCCCCTCGTGGGGCTCGCTGCGCTCGCCACGCTTCGGGCTCAGTGGCTCGCTGCGCTCGCCACACTTTCTATTCTCAACTCCACGCCGACGTGGATAGTGGGGGTATGAAAAGGTCGTAGGACGCGTACCGCCGCCCCTCGCGGGCTCGCTGCGCTCGCCACGCTTTGGGTTGACGTTGATAGTGGGGGTGGTGCACTATGAAAAATGGCATTTGGGGGCATTTCACAAGTTTAATACACATTTCAATGCATTTTGATGCATTTCAGTGCAAAACCAGGTGCCATTGCATCGCATCGGATGCCATCGTATGGCATCCGATGCAATCACATACGATTTTTGAGCAAAAATGGTAAAAATCGTAATCGGGTGCCATCGCATTGCATCGTATGCCATCGTATGGCATCCGATGCGATCGCATACGATTTTTTAGCAAAAATGCTCAAAAATGGGTAAAAATCGGTAAAAATACGATGCCATACGATGGGAGCCGTGATACTCCACAAGTACCAAACCTGGTAATGGATGAGAGTACATGACAGTTGACCAAAAACTGTCACTCGTCCATTACCAGGTTTTTGTTCCAACCAGCCCAATCTGACAATCGATCTGTAGATGTATGGCCACCTTCAGATCTGCGTGCACATTCGGAGGCAACTGGGCGGGCAACTGACATCTGGTGATGTCAGTGGCGTAAATTCATTCCAGTTGCCCGGAGGCAAGATATATATTGGTGCCCCCCACACAAACATACAACCCTATATAACCTTATATAAAATATATATTTCTGTTTAGATAGATAGATAGATAGATAGATAGATAGATAGATAGATAGATAGAGAACACATATATATTTCAGAACTCAGCCACAGAAGCAATATCGTTGGCTTTTAAATAACTGTTTTCAACTTCCAGGGGGAGGAGAGGTGCCCCCTTGGGAGCAGAAGCCCGGCGGCAGATGACTCCATTGCCTCCCACAGTTCTGCCTCTGGGTGATGTCTGGATTATCTCTTGGAGACAGCGCTACCGGAGATGTTCAGCCTGATTCACAAAGGTGCCACCACTACATAAACAATGGTAGAAAGAAGAGGTATATGTGAACCAGATGACGCTTTCCCTCTAGTTCCCTTACAGATTGATATCACCACAACATGACAAAATAAAAAAATCTGTTCACAAGGATGGGTGTGTGCACCCAGCGAACACACGCACCCAGCGCACGCACATGCACAGAAATGGGCATGCGCAATGTGAAAATATCAGCCCGGTGCGAACACACACAGCCTTGCGAACGGACCAAAATAAGGTCCATGGTGTGCACAAACTAGACCATATGTACAATATATCATTAACGATGATGATTGTATCTTTAACGATGTATCGTATAGTTTGTGTGTATGCACCTTAAGAAATCAGGCACTTTAAAGACAGACTGCTGTCTATGGACAATGACACCGACACATAGACCTGCAAGTCTGTTACAAATGAAAGTCTCAACAGCATAGACTCAGCTGCAGCTACGTAGCCACTTTATCCTGAACACATCAAGCTGCCATCAAATTGGAATTGTGACCCAGAGACAACAGGTGGCATAACCTGCGACAAAAGTTTTTTGCAGCCAAATAGAACATGCTGTAAATGAGAAGGTGTTCCTTCATTGTCATGGGGGAAGTTCTAGGGTGAAAGGAAATCACCAGGGCCACCTGAACTGAGCCACAAATCTAGGGCAAAAAAAATGAAGCTCTTTTGAAATACATCACTGTGAGTTCCTGAGGGGAAGATCCTACCTGTGAACTTTTGGAAAATATAATGTGAAGAGAGGTAAAGTACCAACCAACTAGCTTCATTTCACAGACTTCCCTCGCAAAGGCAAATTCACTCTCTAATGGACAAAACCATGTGCAATGCAGGTGGGGCAGATGTAACATGTGCAGAGAGAGAGTTAGATAAGGGTGTTATACTGTTTATGTGCAGGATAAATACTGGCTGCTTTATTTTTACACTGCAATATAGATATCAGATTGAAGTACAAACCCCACCCAAATCTAACTCTCTCTGCACATGTAAAATCATTTCCATTAGAGACTGAATTTGCCTTTGCGAGTGAACCAGAATAATCCCCTGTGTTTGTAAAAATGACAGAAGTTGATTGGTTGGTACTCTCTCGCTCTCTCTCGCTCTCTCTCGCCCGTGCTCTCTCTCTCCACTTTATTGCTATCCAAGAAACATAGAAACATAGAATTTGACGGCAGATAAGAACCACTTGGCTCATCTAGTCTGCCCCTTTTTTAAACATGTTACCTCAAACCATATTTGATCCTTATTTTTTTGTAAGGATATCAATATGCTTATCCCAAGCATGTTTAAATTGTACTACTGTATTTGCATCTACCACCTCTGATGGTAGGCTATTCCACTTACAGTATCTACTACTCTTTCTGTGAAGTAATTCTTCCTCACATTTCCCCTGAATCTTCCTCCCTCTAGTTTCAGTGCATGTCCTTGTGTTCGGTTGCTCCTCTTCCTGTGAAGAATGTCTCCCACCTGCACCTTGTTAAAACCCTTGATATACAGTATTTGAAAGTTTCTATCATGTCCCCCCTTTCCCTTCTCTGCTCTAAAGTATACATATTAAGATCTTTCAGTCTTTCCTGGTACGTTTTGTGATGTAGGCCATGCACCATTTTAGTTGCTCTTCTTTGTACAGTCTCTAATGTATTTATATCCTTCTGGAGATATGGCCTCCAGAACTGAACGCAGTACTCTAGATGAAGTCGTACCAATGACCTATACAGTGGCAGTATTACTTCTTTCTTTCTACTGCTGATACCTCTCCCTATGCAACCAAGCATCTGACTTGCCTTCTTCATTGCTTTGTTACATTGCCTACCTGCTTTTAAGTCCCCTGAAATAGTGACACCTAGATCCCTCTCATACTCAGTAGTTTCCATTATAGTGCCATTTATACTATATTGAGTCTTTGGATTTTTGAGACCCAAGTGCAGGATTTTGCATTTTTTGGCATTAAACTGTAGTTGCCATGCTCTTGACCATTTCTCTAATCTACCTAGATCCTCAATCATTTGTTTTACCCCTCCTGGTGTGTCTACCCTGTTGCATACCTTTGTGTCATCTGCAAAAGGGCACATTTTACCCTGAATTCCATTTGCAATATCACCAATAAAGATATTAAAAAGCACCGGTCCAAGTACAGATCCCTGGGGTACTCCACTTGTAACCTTTCCCTCCTTTGACTGTACTCCGTTTACTACAACTCTCTGTTTTCTGTCCTGCAACCAAGATCGTATACATTCAACTATCTTAGAATCCAATCCCAAGCTTTCAAGTTTATTTAACAGTCTGCGATGTGGGACAGTGTCAAAATCTTTACTAAAGTCTAGATAAGCTACATCTACAGCCCCACCTTGGCTTGATATACCTCCTCCAAATCTTGATTCAGGAAGCCTAGCCGGTAGAAGAACAGATCTATCAGCACAAAAGTGGAACAAATGAAGTTAAAGCCGACAGTCATCTCATCAGAAGGGGATTCACGTATGACATAGCGACTGGGACAGAGGCATTGAGATGTAATAAATAATCTGCTGAACCAACATTATTTTGATTTAGCTACATCACTGTGCGGAACACATAAGAAATCCATCTGATGCATTATTTAAGGTAAAACATAGACAGGAGCCGCAACCAGAAATACAGCAAGTCATCCATTACAGCTGCTCAACAGCGATGTGTTGGGTCCAATGAGAAAAGTAACCACAGCAGTTTTCTAAGTGTCATGCGTCAGATGTGGTTTTCAACTCAATCCCACTGGATTCATTAACCTGCAGGATTGAACCAGGAAATTTACACTGCATCCAATGTGCGGCAGTTTACAAACCTCTTGTCCCGATCTGGAGTACTCAAACACCATATTTACCTTTGCGGAGCCTCTCCAGACTGGCACTACGGTTCGCTCCCAGTGTCCCTTCACATCGCAAATGGGTAGCACTGGGATCTGTTAATGAGTATCTCTCCCAGCGGACACTAATGCTGGCCATACACGCTGCGATACGTGCGTGCGTTCTGTGCTTTACAAGCACGGATCACATTGGATTGCATTGCCTGTGCATGCGTTGTGCATGCAATGCGATGCAATGTGATGAAAACAAAGTACAAAAAGTATGTGCAAGCACATACTTTTTGTACTGTGCGATGAGGTGCCGCGGGAGCACGCACCTCAAAGCACAGAACGCACAGCCTGCATGGCGGCGTGTATGGGCTGCTTATGGACTGTCCATACAACCGCTGCACAGAGTCTCTCAAAGTGTCCCACTGATTTCTCTTCTCCATTCTCCCAGAGGACCTGCTTCCTCTATGCCAGAGTTCCCTCCAAAATTGAGACATGAGCTTAGCCACTTTGGAGAAATTCACCTGATCAATCTAAGCCAGGGGTGGGGAACCTCAGGCCCAGGGGCCGTATGCGGCCCGGCCCCTGGTTTTACCGGTAGTCAAGTATAGAGGAATTCTATAGGGGAGGTCGGTAGTTCCTGTGAGATTCCTCTTAATCAATAGCAGCTAAAGACTGTCAGTACTATTCCACGGCAGCCGCCAGAGCATGGGCGGCTGCAGCTGCACAATTTGTAAGAGAAATTTTTACACATGGCCCCCGAAACAGCCCTTGGCACAAAAAATGTTCCCCATCCCTGATCTAAGCCATTCCACTTACTGTTCTCAAAGAGCTGATCACAGCAGCCAATCACAAGGCATTAATGCTATAAAGGGAGGAGCTTGCTTGGCCACTCCCAAATCACCAAGTGACACCTGTTTTTATTGAAACAACAAGAAAATGAGCCTAAGGGGCATACACATGCAAAGATTTGTGCTAAGCAATTTTGCTTAAGCAACAAAAGGCCAGGTAGTGCTTCTAATGAGAGATTGCGATCAGTATCTCTCATTCTGTACACACAGAGAGATTTGCAGTCACTTGCTAAGCAATTTGACTAAATTTTGACTGCATGCACTAACTTAGCAAGAGATATTTAATCTCTCAGGGCATACACATGGAGAGATCTGTGCTGACTTTATAAGCAATCTAGTCAGAAAATTTGCTCGGTGTGTGAAAATTTACCCCTACATATTTACGATCACCAATATTCTTCCATTACTACAATCAGAGGAAAGAGGTTGAAATGGCGGGAAACACAAATGGAGGGGCGGGACAAAAATGGATTGGTGGATCGTCTGACATCTTGCGTGTACAGAACCACTGAGTTTGCTTTATAGGCTTTGTAAACTTACAGTCAAGTCAAAGTTGTAATAAAATTTTTCCCACGTGTTACCTTTTTTATTAAACCACCAGTGTATTAGTTACGGTGGCCATACACTACCATACACTACTGTACTCTCTCTGCACATGTTACATCAGCCCCACCTGCAGTGCATATGGTTTTGTCCATTAAAGAGTGAATTTGCCTTTGCGAGTGAACCAGAATAGTGCACTACAGCCCACAAATCCTTGATGTTCTGCCACCGAATGCGTACCCTTCATCATCTCACATTGAAAGTAAACCCCATACAGCACTTATTATACATTTCCATGCATGCTTTCTGAATGTGGAAGCAGCAAACTGGTATTTAACTGACTTACATTTGGAGTTTAGCAATTCTTTGCAAAGCATGCTGAGAACAAAGGAGCCCACATTATTATTATTATTAGGTACTTGTGAGTTATCTGGGCGTCCGATTTTGGTACTAGATCGCATACGATATCGCATGCGATATCGCATGCGATATCGCATGCGATTTGCGATTTGCATGCGATATCGCATGCGATTTGCATGCGATTTAGCATGCGATTTGAATAAGATTTGCTATTAATTTCATTACCCCACTATCCCCAAAGTGTGTCTATCAACGTGAACCCGAAGCGTGGCGAGCGCAGCGAGCCCGCGAGGGGCGGCGGTACGTGTCCTCCGACCTTTTCATGCCCTACTATCCACTAGGGCGTGGAGTGAGAATAGAATAGTGTGGCGAGCGCAGCGAGCCACCGAGCCCGAAGCGTGGCGAGCGCAGCGAGCCCCGCGAGGGGACGCGGACACCTTCACAGGTATCCGCGTGCCCTTGCGGGCTTCACAGGTGTCCGCGTCCCCTCGCGGGGCTCGCTGCGCTCGCCACGCTTCGGGCTCGGTGGCTCGCTGCGCTCGCCACACTATTCTATTCTCACTCCACGCCCTAGTGGATAGTAGGGCATGAAAAGGTCGGAGGACACGTACCGCCGCCCCTCGCGGGCTCGCTGCGCTCGCCACGCTTCGGGTTCACGTTGATAGACACACTTTGGGGATAGTGGGGTAATGAAATGAATAGCAAATCTTATGCAAATCGCATGCTAAATCGCATGCAAATCGTAAATCGCATGCGATATCGCATGCAAATCGCATGCAAATCGTAAGTACCCAAATCGGACGCCCAGATAACTCACAAGTACCTATTATTATTAAGCTACAATTGTTAATTTGCTTTAAAGTTGCTTTGCAGCAGATAAATGATGTGTGTGTGTGTGTGTGTGTGTGTGTGTGTGGGGGGGGGGTTGTGGGGGAACAAGCTGTAGTGTACATTGCTGCTAATAAGATGGTTTATTTAATGATTAAAGTCAGCGGCTATCATTATGAGAAATACTTTTATAGAAACGATTGCAGTTTCCTGCTGAATGTTTTCTATTAAACTGAAGCTGACATTACCATAAAGGCAGGAGCGTACGCCAAATATTTGTCTATGAGTGAGATTCCATTTCCAGGTTTGCAGGGTGGTGAAAAGCTCCGGGTTTCACAAAGCTATCCAATTAATCAGCATTTTTCCATTGCAGAGGGGGGCATTTACCATCTCCTGAGGATACAAGGTAAAATCCTGTCTCTGGGATAAGAGCACAAGTTTTGTAGCTAACTGAATTGGGCAGAGGAGTCAATTAGATGTTGGGGCAATTCAAACAACATATTCAGTTTCCCACTATCACTTGTACCAAAGGTGGATGGGATATTTTGTGTATGGATATATATAAGGCGAAAACCTCCTCACCTTCTTGAGATGAAGTACTGCCAGTGACCACTAGAGGCCACTTAATGGACAATATTACTCCTTTACAGAAAGGGAAACCAAGTATATATATGTTTCAAACTTCCTGGATATAGGGCCCGATTCAGTCCTGCTTGCTCTGCTGTGAATTCAAAGCACGAATGATTGTCGGACGGCCGCACAGGAGCACGGTACGCTGTGGCATGCGCAAGCCGTCTGTATGAAGACAGTGAGCAGGGTGATTGACACTCTGCAGCCTTTCGGGGGCGGTAACCCAATGTTCCCAAGCCATTGAGAGGGTGTGGTTTTGCCTTGTAAGTGATTGCCCCTTTAAAAAAAACCTCAAAGTTCAACCGACATCCCGCACAGTCACCGAACGTGGAGGCTTATTAAACAAATCCCAGGCCTTATGTCTGATATTCTGAGGTCTGGGCACTATATACTAGTAGTTTAATGATGTTTTTGTGTTAGCTATGCACACAAGCAAGGCACTCAAACAAATGCATATAAATATACAGGAATGCAAATGCCATATATCAGCATTCCAGAAATATACATCAATTACTTGCTATTGGTTAACAGGCTTGTGAAACATACATTCTGTATCTGTTTCCTTTCTAATAACTAGTTATTCCTGGTATAATGTATACGGAGATAAATGAATTATTGTGACATGTGTACTGTATGATGTGAAGTAGTGATGCTATCGCCATAAGAACAGAGGGAAAGACAATGGCACGCTTAGCTGTCAGCGACTGTTCGTCTGTCCATCATTCCATGCTTCCAAGAAAGGAATTAATAATCTAGTGGACTAGAGAAAATGCAGCCTTGATAACTGTGCAATTTAAAAGCAATCAGAGTAATAATATTTTGTCATTTATCAGTATGTGCGCAATCAGAGCCTATGTCAGGTGTATGCCCGGGAAGAATAGGAGACATAGCAAAATCTCCAGTGACTATTATATCGAGCCTAAAGAGTCTTGGTCCTTAGAGGCCTTGTTACGGAGCCTGATCACTTATAATGTTGCCACTAGCAACTCTTATATGTTGACAGCAGCAGGAACCCATAATCCGGTGACAGTAGTTGGTACTGCAACATACCCAGGCACTTACATTTGTTACGGTTGTGCCAGGAGAGAGCTCTGCTGGGGAAAGGAGCTGGGCCAATGGCACCGCAGTCAAGCTGCATTGAATACACTTTTCTGGTACCTTTGTAAAACTCAATTCAGACTTCCTGCAACGCAAAAGTGGCCAACATCATGAAACTAACAATATGGCAGCTGGAGCAAGGAGGTTTTCCCATCAGAACAGAATAAAGGTGGCTTCTGCTCATGGGGCATGCTGTGAGTCATGAAGGTCTGGTCTCCGGACAAGCCCCCAACTCTCTATGCCGGGTTTAACCAGCATTCCGCACAGCCACCGAAATCACTATTACATTTGGACGCATGTTCCACCAGTTACAAGAGGAGCAGTTCCTATAGAGACATCTGATGAGTGAGGTTCCGTGGGTATTCTCCTCTCCCTATCTCTAACCAAACCCCCCCTCCCCGCCATTAATTCTCTTTCTGGCACAGGGTACCAAAAAGTCTAATTAATTTTAAATGCTATAAAGACCACAGTTACACTACAATATGTTCTACCAAAGAAAATACCTACCAGTTCTGGCTCTTATTTCTTTAGATCACTGCTGTACATCCTGTGTTTTATATTGCAAAGAAGGATAATATAATATAAGCTGTATACTCCAGGAGTAAAGTCAAGGGCTGCTTTTTGTACAACGCTGTCACCATTTATAACAGTATAGATAAGTGATGTACAATAAAACCTGCTTAAATAGCAATGCTGGATTATCCGAGTGCCGCGCAGAAACATCCCATTGCTGTATATGTCATATGTGGTAGGTTTCTGCTGTGTCTAAAGTAAATGAAGCTGAAGGCACCAGATATTTCCCCTAGCTCACTAATAAATTGTGGTATTTTTTTATGTTGGGAACAAATACGTTCTCCCCGGCAAGAAGCGCGCATCCCTGCCATCTGATTCAGCCATCTGTTTCTGCATAATAAGAAGAGTCCAGATAATGCCAAATGACCTTTTTTTACTTAAACAAATACCCTATGATAAAAAGAATGAATACTAGTATAAAGGAAAAGATGCCGGTGTAGGATAAACATCACTGCTGTTGGATACAATCACATCCGGAGGCCACAGCGAGATCTCTCTGTGTTACAATCCAATACTGGATTTTTGCTGGAAACCCGGAAATAATGAATTTTGGTGATATCACCTTTCTTACCCATTGCAGCCTGAACACAATTTCCATGGGCAGCGCTCATATTATTGATGGGTCTGGAGTTTTTAATTAAATACTAATTAATATTATCACTGCCGCTGCCTTCCTGACTCTTCATAGCATTGTCACATTGATTAATACACATTCATTTATTACTTTTATCTGACATGCTGTGGTGGTTAATGACAAAGCATATTAAATTATCCTCCTTGCAGAATCATTAAAAAATAGAATAAAATAAATATACCCTCAACTTCCAAATTCAAATTCTCCTCTGTGACCATCTCGTTGAACGTCTTGGGAAGAACATCATGGAGTGTAAGGCTGTCGGCTGACTATGGCATTATATAAATCGCTAAGCTGATTTTATACGTACCTATTAATATAAGCGTAGAAGTTCATTTAATCTTGATTGCAACGGTAGCCCTAGGTGCCTATTAGCCAGGGTTTTGCGTTATTTATGAATATTATTCATGCGTTTGCCACCGAAAGGTTTGAAAATACCCATTACAATAAACATAATTAAAGATGGAGATAATCTGCTAGTAATGTATTTTGTTTTTAATGTGCATCTTTCGCCCCCACGCACAGCGATGAAGCCAATGTAGCACGTCGGTCCCTTGGAAATTAGTGGCATAGCTGAGGCATGAGGCACAAAGCGAGGTCGCTAGTTCTTAATTAATTAACTATCAAAACTTGAAGAAAGATAAAGCACGAACCAATCAGCTTCTGCCATCTTGCGCTGTGTTTAAAAAATGAAAGTGAATTTGGCCATACGCTAGGTCCACTTCCATCCAATTATAATAATAGTTGTTTGGTTGGAATGAAAATCTGGTAATGTTCAAGAAGAAATTACACCAATTTCCCCGCAACCATGGACGGATTCGGGGGGGGGGGCACCCGGGCACGTGCCCCACGACATTTCAGACATAGCTCAACGAGCCTAGCCCCATGTCGCTGGCCCCCCAGGAACCAGAGATATCGCCAGACAAAGCTAGAATGTTTTCCCCATAGGATAACATGGGACCCGATAATTCTGACCCCCACCTGGTTCCAACGGCTGCCATTTCACCGCGTGGCATCACAGAAAATTGTTGGGCCTTCAATTTGATACCAGACCAGGTCCATATGGGTCAATTGGTTCCAGAGATATTGTGGGTAAACAGAGTTTTTTATTTCTGAAATGTAATTTCATGGCTTTTCATGTTCTTTGAGGGCAGATTTCTCTGGAACCAAATGGCCCAGTTTCATGGGACAAAAATCATTTGAAGCCCACTTAAAGGTTATCCATGTAAATGGATCAGTTGGTTCTGAAGATATAGCCGGTTAGATGATATAGGCGGTTAAAGGGGGGGAGGGGGAGTTTCTCTCCCCCTCACACCAGAAAATGCAGGGCTGGTGTAAAAGGGGCCAATCCGGGAATGTCCCTGCATTTTCTGGTGTGAAAAGGATATTATTTCAATTAGCCAGGACCTGCAGTGCTCTGAATACAGCCGGGCAGCCCCCTGCGCTCTGCCCAGCTGTCAATGGCTGTCACTTCTGCCCGGCAGCGTCTGTTCCCCAATTACCGTGAACATGTATTCCCCATTGGCAATGAGCATGTAATACCACATGGCAACGAGCATGGAACCCTTGGCAATGAGCATGAAACCCCTGGCAATGAGCACGTAGGTAAGCATCACTTAAGTAGCATCATTTTTAATAGGCATTATGGTGTTTGGCATAATACATAATGGACATTATGCTGTGTGGCTTAACATGCAATGGGCATTATGGTGTAAATTTTTAATGCACGCCTTTGGCGCACAATGTCCCTGTTTATGAAGCATATTGTGAAATTTGATTTAATCTCTGTGGCATTATGTGAATTTTGGCTCTATTTGTGTGGCATTATGTGAATTTTGGCACAATCCATGTGTTATTATGTGAAGTTTGGCTCAATCCATGTAACATTATATGAATTTTGGTTCAATCCATGTGTCATTATGTGAATTTTGGCACAATCCATGTGGCATTATGCGTTTTTTGGCTCAATCCATGTGGCATTATGTATAAGGGGAAAGTATAATGGGGTCTAGTATTTTGTTGCATAATGTGTAGAAGTTGTATATGGTGTGGTACACTACACTCAGGGACATGCCCCCTTTTAAGTGGCCACAACCCCGTTTCTGCACAACTACATCCTTCACTTTTGTCTGTGTACTTTAAACACAAGAGCCTATTTTTAATCCCATTCCCGCCCTCTCTCTGCTCTCCTCTCTCTCTCTCGCCGCTCCCTTAGCATGTACACTGGCACCACTAACACCCTCCCTCTCCCAAACCCTCTCCTATCATGGTGCCCCCCCTGTCATTTTCTCCTGGATCCGCCCCTGCCCGCAACCACTGGAAAATATACCTTGTTTGTCCATTGCACTGGGTTTTGGAGCAAATGGCTAATTTGCTACTGGACACTACCAGATTTTTATTCCAATCGACCAAGTAGTTGGATGGTTTATGAGTTGGTCTAGTGCAGTGGTAGCCAACCCTAGCCCTCGAGAGCTACCAACAGGTCACATTTTCCAGACAACCTAGCTGCTGCACAGCTGCACTCATTAATCACTGACACATTTTAAAAGATACACAGAAGGAGCTAATTAGCTCGCTTGTGATTCTGTGAGACCTGCAAAACATGCACTGTTGGTAGCTCTCGAGGACTAGGGTTGGCTACCCCAGGTCTAGTGTATGGACAACTTTCGAAGCATATACTATATCTCCATTTTATTTCTTTCCAAGCTTTGATAAATCTCCCCCTGTATTTCTGAACCACTGATTCTACATGTCATTACAGTCCATAACTACATCAAAGGGGGTGCAGCCAAGGGCTAACCGGGGTGTGCCCAAAGTCAGAGGGGCCTGGCGGAAGGATGGAGGAAGGGCAGGCATCCCTGCAGGGAGCCAGAAGGCTGCGCTGGTTGGCCAGCCCTGCTCTCTGTATGGTGAGCCAGTCCATCTGATCATCTGGTGAGACCAGTCCATCTGGTCAGATAGTGAGTCTGATCTTAGCCATATCCCAAATCAAAACTAAATTTAAATAGCACCCTACTTTTTGCGCATATTTATCACATGCCACATTTTATAAATAGTGTTAATAAATGAATATATCCTCGCAAAGTAATATCAATCTCTTTCAAGGAAATGGAGAAACTATTTCTGCAGGGTTTATTGGTTATTTGCGACTACCCCCCCCCCCCACACCCCCACCCCCAAATAGCTGCTTTTGAGGAATATTCCACAGATATTATTTGATGGATAGACCCCTTTGCGGTATCCTGTGGTAGGTAAGCAGTGCCGGATTAAGCCCTGTGGTACTGTTAAAATCTCGAGGGCCCCCTTGTGAATTATTTCCTTATACATGTCAAAATCTCTGCCACCCCGTCCCCCTCGCTAAGTATGTCCTAAATTCATAAAAGTCATAAACCATAGACAAAAAATTCACATTCGTTTCCAGATTGTAGGTAGCCAAAATGAAAAACACATTAAGGAGATAGTTTGCAGAAGGGGGGCAAAGTTGCGACACGTACAGGTCGAGTATCCCGTATCCGAATATCCGTTATCCGAATTATTCCGAAATACGGACATTCCAGAAAGTGAAAAAAAAATTTTTTTTTGCTAAAAACTCACTGGGGACATTTGTAACAGCATCACTGGGGACATGATATGTAACTGGCACTATATATGTGCAAGACAATGATTGCTTGGCATTCAAATTCAGTGCTGAGATAGTACACACATTTTGTTTCCCATTTTGAAACCTTGTTTTTTGAACAATTAAAATATATTTGTGTGTATTTTATGTGGTAATAAAATATATTTGTGTGTATATTATGTGTTTATACAGCATAAATGCAAGATACTTCAAAATACATCATTGAAATATTAAAATATTCCGAAATACGGAATAATCCGTTATCCAAAATTCTCCTGGTCCCGAGCATTTTGGATAAGGGATACTCAACCTGTATTAGGACTCCTAATACGTGTCGCAACTTTGCCCCCCTTCTGCAAACTATCTCCTTAATGTGTTTTTTCATTTTGGCTACCTACAATCTGGAAACGAATGTGAATTTTTTGTCTATGGTTTAGGTACTTTTTGTTGTTAAATTACATTAATAAGGTTATTTTCCTTATAGAATGTAACATTTTTGTTTATTTGCGTTGAATCATTGTTTCTGTCTTCTGAAAACAATTCAAGAAAACTTGATTGTTAAGATTTAATATGTAGCAATCTATCCCATAGTAAACACAGATTATTTAAAGATTTGATGGATGGGTTTAAAAATCTGTCTCAATGGCAAGTGTAGAATGGCAATTGTCAACAAAACACAGGGACACTACTGAACATCCAGAAGAAGGATTGCTATGTTAACATATATCTATACTGCAGATATTTAATGGATGTGAGAAAGAAGAAAATAAATGAAGAATGAATAAGTTCCATCAATAGTCCTGAAAATCTCATTTTGATTGTTTTTCAATGCCACATAGGACTCGGAGCTGTCGCTCCTTCAATTCCTTGAAGACTAAGGGAATTCTATTTTTTCCAGGTGTCTATGGAAACCCGATGTAGGTATTTTCATGGTGGGAAGCTAGCCGTGTTCTCTGCAGAATGATGACAATATTCCACATTATACTCTCAACAGATTCCAATGTAAGATTGCCTGCGGTCTCAGTTTAACTGGATTTATCGCTGTGCTGCGTTCAGCTGGTTGACCAGAGAAAGTAGTAGTGGGATTCAGAAGAGACATCAGCGTTATTTTCAATGGATAACATCCATTGGGGAAGATGTATTAAGCCTTAACAAGAGATAAATTCAAGTGTGATAAGGAGAGATAAACATCCAGCCAATCAGCTTACTGACTTTTTTCAAACACAGCCTGTAACACGGCAGTTAGCAGGTGATTGGCTGGACGTTTATCTCTCCTTATCACACTTGCATTTATCTCTTGTTAAGGCTTAATACATCTGCCCCATTATTAGAAACCTCACAATTTGCTACCATACACGCACATCCCAACTGCTTGTAATAGCAAATCTAGAACAAGGGCCTGCCTCATGACAGGGGACTTGGCTGTGCTGTGCATTTCATTCCCGAAAAACACGCCCCCTCTTTTTCATCAGGGGTCCGGATTCCAGGTAGGGATTTCAATCCCAGGATCGGGATTGACAGTATCCTGGGATTTAGGCCATTTTTTGCCAGGATTTGGGTCCCGGGATTGGAGCCTCCGGATGCATTGCACAATTGAAAAGTCATCGCTACAGCATCCACCTCTGAAACAGCCTCACAAACAGTAGCATTAAGGTGCGTACACATTAGATGATAATAATTAACGATATGCACGATAATTATATCATTAACGATATTATCATTCATATTATCTAGTGTGTACGCACTATATAGTTAACGATCCGTGCTCCATGTGGTCTTTAATGATGTCATGCATATAAAGACAAGGGAGACCATCATTAACAAGGCAGCATGGCCCCCACCCCCACTGTCGCTCATCAGCAGCATCGGTAAGCGTGTATGCACCTGCCAGATCCCTGCCGGTTCAGATCAATTTTTGGTTCAGTTTGAAACCTCAAATATTGTAAAATCCAAAATCAGAAATTCATATTTAAAATTGGAATGCCAAATTGTGGGAAGATCCGAATCACCTTGGGCGATCTAGACTAGGCTTCGGTTCTGTTTTTATCTTCAAAATTTAGTTGGATTTAGATTTATGTAGAACCAAACCATCTCTAGTAACAATATAACCAAACAATCTCTATAGTAACAATATATTTTGCTCAACTTTTCAAGTCCTGTTACGAACATTGCTGCAGGCAAATACTATTTCTTTTTTGCAACACCTGTGCGCTGTGATATTTCTTTTCTTCTCACACTGCAAAATATACATGATAAATGTGATACCAATGCAATAAATTCCAAATGCAGTTTGACCTTGTGTGAATTCAACCCTAAGCACATGTTTCTTGCTGGGTTGACTGAGAATATATTGCTAAGTAAGTTTTTTTGGTATATGTGAGGCTTTTTCATCGGAACACTGGATTTGGATGTCATACAGTACCCCCCAAATAATTACGTACACCAAATATTCTAAATAAAGAAGACATAATCCAATTCAAGGAATGGATTGTTATCTGTAATACTACAGCGTAGGTCACATGAACTACTGTGAAGGATTGTGTTTGGGACCCTATTTTATCAGACTGTGCACCACAAAATGCTGTATTAACAACCAACATAAAATAGACTTACCTTAGATTATGCCTATTGAGGTAGTCATTATTATTTATATGTTCTATTTTAGATATATATCGTGTTTAACTACTTTTTAACCTATATTTCACCTTAATATAGTTGATTTACCAAATATGGTAAGATGTAAGGCCCATACACATTGGGCGACTTTTAGCTGAGAGCCGCTCAGTTTACTTGTTTGAGCGGCTTTTTGCTTAAAAGCTACCCAGTGTGTACCGGGCAGCGGTGAGTAGTGATGCACATTCCCGCATCATCGGTGGCTCGGACGCTAATCTGCTGGTATTACCAGCCCAGTGATTTTCCCCATAATCATTATCCATACACGCTGGGGAAAAATGTGTTTATGGACCTTTACTTCAATGATCATCTCTTGAAACAAAAATATTTTTAAAACTTTTTGTCACATTGTCATTTTTGTGTTTAACTAAAGATTATTAATACAAATTCTTACACTAGCAGCCGCAGCAGCAGACACTGAAATAAGAAGACTCTTTGATCACATGCTGTGTCCACTTCTTCCAAGAGACCAACAAGGGGTTGCTGAAAGTCAGCAGCAGGAACTGCTGAACATTGACTATGGGGCAGATTAACATTGAGTGATATTCTTGTTAATATAGAAACATAGAATGTGACGGCATATAAGAACCACTGGCCCATCTATTCTGCCGCTTTTTAAAAAAAATATTGTTACCTCAAACTCTATTTGACCCTTATTTCTTTGTAAGTATATACGTATGTCTATCCAATGCATGTTTAAAATGCTCTACTGTCTTAGGGGGGGGTACACACCAGAACGATTAGGGCTCAATTCCATCAATCTGGATCCAATTCCGACCGATTGGATGCAGATTGTGTGTAGATTGTGCATGTTTAGGTCCAATTCCGATCCGATTCCAATCCAATGCGCGTCCCCGCTGTCGTTTGGTCGTTTTACAGATCCTA
This sequence comes from Crinia signifera, assembly GCF_055691185.1. Taxonomy (NCBI): domain Eukaryota; kingdom Metazoa; phylum Chordata; class Amphibia; order Anura; family Myobatrachidae; genus Crinia; species Crinia signifera. The sequence goes on along the minus strand of NC_139217.1, from coordinate 435,663,608 downwards.
CCTGCTGCAGTGAGGATCTGTAAAAGATCCATTCAACTGGATACAGACTCAGATCGGATTGGGATCAGATTGGATGCAGATCGTTAGCAGATTGTGTGGCTCCAACAGATCGTGCGAGCATCACACAATCTGCTAACAATCTACTAACAATCAGGATCGTTCTGGTGTGTACCTGGCCTTAACCTCTACCACCTCTGATGGGAAGCTATTCCACTTGTCCACTTAGTTGCAAAACTTGTGAGTGGTTGGCCCAGGTGCTAAAATATAACTTTAGCACCCCTTCTTCACTCAAACCCTAATTTACAATATGCTACACATCAGTGGGTGACAGGGAGAGTCAGAGGGTGGGAGGGAAGTTCTAACATCCGCAGCCCTCTATCGCCCCCCTTCGCCGTGATAGATCCCTCACACAGCGCTGCGGAAAGAAGCCCATAGGCTTCTGCAGGGAATCGCCAGCAAAGGTGACACTGCAGAGGGGGGACAGAGCATACAGAGCATACAGAAATGCGGTAAAAACCCAGATAACAGGGTTTTTACCGCATTTCTGCTTTAGAGAATCTCCCCCCGGTGACAGTATAGGGCAGTGGGAGGCAGAGGCTGATAACAAAAGGCATGGGAGCAGGGTGGCACTGGGTGACAGGGAGATGCAGTGGGTTACAGTGTATTGCTGGGAGAGGTTGACATATACAGTAGATTGAGACAGTGACAACAAAAGACAAAAGGGCAGTGGGAACCAGTGGGTGACAGGGAGTAGCAGAGTGTGACAGCATAAGTCAGTGGGAGGCAGAGGCTGATAACAAAAGGCATGGGAGCAGGGTGGCACTGTGTGAGAGGGAGAGGCAGTGGGTTATGGTTTACAGAAATATAAATGCAATAACAGCAGTGGTGTAGCTAGGTGCCACAGCGCCCGGAGCAAGGGCATGTTTAGCGCCCCCCCAATATGTAGTAGGTGAGGCTCCTGCGCAGTGAAAAGTGGGCACGGACCAACGTTATACCACACACCGTAATGCCCATTGCACATTTTAGTGAACTTTGTAATTCCAATTACACATAAGCCCACACATGATGCCCATGACATACTATATAACACTCCGCAATGCCCATGACATATTATAGAACACTCCGCAATGCCCATGACATACTATAGAACACTCCGCAATGCCCATGACATACTATATAACACTCCGCAATGCCCATGACATACTATATAACACTCCGCAATGCCATCACATACTATAGAACACACCGTAATGCCCATTACATACTATATAACACCGTAATGCCCATTACATACTATATAACACCGTAATGCCCATTACACATTTGACACAAAAGTGCCACTTACCTACATGCTCAATGCCAGGGGCTTCATGCTCAATGCCAAGGGGCTTCATGCTCAATGCCAAGGGGCTTCATGCTCAATGCAGAGGGTCTTCATGCTCAATGCCAAGGGGCTTCATGCTCAATGCCAAGGGGCTTCATACAGTCACTAATCCCACATGGATGCGCTGCTGCCCTCCACATACAAAGTATTCGCATTGGTGGGGGGTGAGCAGCATATAACTTATATGGAGTTCGCATTCATAAATAAAAATATGCGGCTATGGTTTTAAACAGACTGCCGCAGGATTCGCTGTCAGCGATAACGGCTGCTCACACTCTGCGGCAGTCTGTTTATAACCATAGCCGCCTATTTCCATTCATGAATGTGGACTCCATATACCGTTTTTAGCTAATGCCGGGTGAGGGAACACACAGTGATGGTCGGGCGGCCAGGACTGAGGGCTGTGGGGTCAGGAGCGGCCGCTGCTGCGGCATGATGACCATTGACCTGCAATATGAAAATGACGCGGCGGGGAGGCGCACAGTGATTGACAGGGAGGCAGCGCGCTCAGGTGCACAAAAAAGGCCATCCGTCCTGTCCTGTCCTGTGCACCCATCCCCCTGCTGTGTCCGGGTGAGAGCCGTGCTGGCTGCTTTGTAAAATTCATATCTCCCGCTGGCTGGACCGCTAGCTAATAGGCGCTCGCGGTCCAGCAGCCACCAGTTGATTGGCTGCTGGACCGCAAGCGCCCATTGGCTAGCGGTCCAGCATGAGACGTGAAATTTACATAGCAGCGCGTCTCTAGTCTCTCCCGGACACAGCGGGCACGGGAGTGGGGGAATGGGGGAGCGGGGGAGAGGGCGAACGAGCTGGTGGTGCCGGTGCCAGCACAGCTCCGGCGCCATGCTATCTACTGGCGCCTGGAGCAAGTGCTCCATCGGCTCCGCCCTCGCTACGCCTCTGAATAACAGATTATACAGGTCACTATACAACACAAACAATGTCTAATGAAAAGGGGAAAACAGATATAAATACAATTGGCTCACATACAAATACACAGAAAAGGAACAGTTACCATCTCTCAACACACTGCGCTACTCAGTCCGAGTATCTGTATTCTATCCAGAGCACAGTCCAATATAGAAGATAAGAAAAGTGACAGAGTGTTTATGCTGTGCTCAAAATTATATTGGGTCCAGACAAAAGGGGACAGTAAAGTTCTCCATTTGCCAAGAGGTCAGGTTTCGCTTCTCCTTGATTGGTACAGTAGAATGCACAGCTGTCTCTTTGTCCACAGGCTTCATCAGAGGTCTAGGGTTCATGTTGTGCGACCTGTTTTATCCAGATCTTTCAACAATACTGTCCTCATGGCAATGTAAAACATTAGATATGTATTTGGTCCATAACTTTTGACTGGTACAAGTTGCGCTGTTTAAACAATCACCGGAGCGCTGCGCATGAGAGACGGAACACACAGATGCGAAATATGTCCAGGGGAAATCGTCTTTTACCATTTATACTATGTGTAGCGAATTTAAACCATATATCTATATTTTATTATTTGTGCGTGTGGGAAATGAATTTATGTGTATTAGTATGGCTGCTCACAGGGTTCGCATAATTATTCCTACTGGTTCCTATGCTCTATTTACGTAACTCTGCGAACCAAAAATGGCGGCCATACCATGCTACCGTGGGGTATATGTAACTCGACTTCGACACACTCTATTCAAGATGCAATATAGTACAGTACGGTGGATTTTTTTGCAGTTACTGGTACATTTCAGGTTGACAGTACTATCACAAGCATACAAGTGCCGCCCAGAAACATATGCCACCCCTAGGCACTTGCCTCACTTGCCTAATGGGAAATTCGGCTCTGCCTGTGGCCAGGTTAACATCCCCCTGGTATATAGGCAGCTGAAATGGACTGGGAAGGAGTGTTAAAATACATTAGCAATGACGGTAGAAGATTATGCTGTTTCCACTTTAAAAAAAAAAGTGCCAATACCATTGAATATACTGTAATAAAAAGGAAGACAAAGGACAGTGGTTACATGTCACTTATGCACAATTTTGGCAGTTTTGCACTAAACCACCACATCTATCCTTTGTAAATTACCCTTCATATGTCCTGTAATGTTTGGCTGTTCTGGACTAACAAGGCATTTTTACTGAAAATAATGAGGCATTTTTATATGTATATTTAAAAAAGAGGTTTAGTTTTATTACAAAAGAGAAAAAAATGAAAGCAAAAAATGTAATACTGTCTTATTGTATTCTTTCTTTCCCTAGGTTAAACCCAACTGAATAACAAATAGTTCGGTTTTCTCTGAAGATATTTCTTTAAGCATCCTCTCTCCTTGTGATTCATGTTTGAACATGTTGCAAAGTAATGAACAGTCCTCCCTTGGGAGCAGTGCAGGGAAATGCAGAGATAGGCTCTGAGACAGAGGATCGTTTAGCATTATCATTAACTGAATTAATATTGAAGACGGGTGTTGTAAGTTTTCTAGTTTTCTAAAACTATTTATATTGCTATTCTAAAAGCATGGTGCAAGCATTATTATGTTTTTATTATTATTATTATTATTATTATCATTTTTATGACAGGGTTGCCTACTTTTAAAGTCTTAAGTCCGGAGAGGAGACTGTCAGCAGCACTTCGGGGGGAAGAGCCTTGTGTAGACATCATCATCTTCAAGGAGGGGGCAAGGCTAAACGATGCTATGTGCGTCTTTAGCCCCACCCACTCCCCTGAAAAGCCGCGAATGGAAACCTGCTGCTTGTACATACTTGCCTACTCTCATTCCCAGCCCTCTGGGAAAGTAGGCAAGGCTCTTATTTAACATATTCCCCTACGCCCGCATATTGCTGATCAGATGTAAGAAAGGGGTGGGGCGATGACATGATTCGTGTAGAATCGCATCAACGTAGTCCTACCCTCTGCTTTACAAAGATAGTAATGTAGGCTTTGTAAAGTGTGGGGGTGGGGCTACTACGACACAATCATGTTGCCACACCCCCAGACAGCCTTCTCCATGCCCCCACCTGAGGAACATGGCTGCTCGCTCTTGGGAGCCTGCAAGTTGATAGGTATGGGCTAGTAGCACTACTGTAGTGCTGCCTGGAGCATCCAAAGGTACTCCAGGCATGCACCCTGCAGTTATACTTGCCTACGCTCCAGGAAGCTGCAGGAAACTCATGATTTTTTGGTAGCCCCCTGCATCCCCAAGAGTAGTCCTCTCTTCCGCATCCTGTCAACACCCTATTAGAGTGGGCTGAATTGTATGTTACTCACCAGCAATTACAGAAAGGGGTAAGACTAAATGACTGAATTGCAAAGTTTAGCTGAAGGCGAACTGACAAATGTGTACCACAATATACGGGACCACTAGTCATCCAAGAGTTCATGCTGAAGATCTCTATTCCAGTCCTTAATGAAAGCAGCAACTGGGAGGGAAAGGCTGGCCAAACAAATTTGGTATACAGTAGCTGTGAAATCAGGTGTCTTGGTGTGGAATCAGCTAAGCAAAGGTGGTGGGCTTCCACCCTATAGTACGCATTGGTGAAGAAGCTATGAAATGCCTTAATTGTAGGTACGCCCCAAAAGCAAATAAAGGCTAGATCAAAGGTCTGAGTCAGTTCGGTAAAGGAATGGAGACCAGTGGGACTTAGAAGGTGTGGCAATCTTGTAATACCAGCATTGGCCCATACAGAGAGAGATGATTATGAGAGTGAATTTGGAGGTAAATCTGAGTGAAATAATAAGGGCATGGGTAAAGAAAATTTTGGGTTAAAGGTTAGTAAATGTTTATACATTTTCCAACAATGCAAAGTTGGCTCTAAAGTTAAGTGTTTGTGGGATGTGGGATTTTTAGGAGCCATTGGAGTATGTGAGAGCGGGTGTTGGTAGTGGAGCCTGCGATCAGTCGCCATTGTTTACCGGCAGGGTAACATGACATTTCAATAATTCTTGCAAGTTGTGTTGCATGATATGGTAATAACTAATAAAGCGTGGGAGTTGTAGACCCCCCTCTTCACGCCTTCTGATTAAGATTGATTTGGTTAGCCTATGATCTGTCGTACCCCAGACAAATCGACCCACCACGGCCTGAAGCTCCCTGAAAAAAGCATTGGTGGACAGGAAGACCACGTGGGCATGCCCAGACCAGGAAGCGTGAGGGACATCAATGATTTTGAATGTGTTTTCTTTAGCCTCTCAACCAGGGACAAAGCCCACCTGGACTCCACATCAGGAAGAAGAGGGCCTAGTCGGTCTGCTAGCATCTTAGCATATAATTTCACGCCACAATTCAATAGAGAGATAGACCGGTAACTCGAACAGTAGACGGGGTCCTTAACATTTTGGGTATTACAGAAATATGGGCCTGTAGTGTTTGAGTAGAAAAACCAGCACCCATGGTTATTGAGTTACAAACCTTAAGAAATAAAGGCAATAAGGATGATCTAAATGTTTTATAGTAACAGACTAAGAAGCCATCTGGGCCGGGGCTCTTTCCCACTGGAATGGCCGATAGGGCCACCTCGAGTTCCTCAATCCTGAAAGGTTGTTCCAGGGAGTCCAAATCAACTTCTGAAAGTTTTGGGAAATTTACTTTGAGTAAATAATTCTTGACCATCAACTTTGGGTCGGGGGAGGGCAAAGAAGACAGCTCTCAAATTGTAGAGGGCAGATTAGTAATGTTGGAATGATTCCGCTATCCAAGGAAGTGTATAAAAGAGGTCCCCACCAGGGCCCCGTACCGAGTGCACGTAAGACTGAAGTCTCTGAGCATGAAGAGCACAGGCAAGCATGGCACCAGGCTTATTGCCCTATAAATAATATTTATGTCTGCATTTACCCAGGTGCCTCTTGGTAGTGTCACTAAGGAGTATTTTCATCGCATGTCTGGCTTCAGTTAGATCATGCAACACTTGGGGGTCTAGCAGGGCCGGATTTAGGGATTAGGCCGCCCCTACGCACAATATTTTTGTCCGCCCCCTGGACCCGGAGGCTCGGCTCAGCTGTCCCCACCTCTTCATGCCCATTCTATACACAGCAGCCAATAGGCTGTGCATATTCAAATGGTGCCAGATGCCAGTGGCTTAGCCTGAGCCAGTGAGCCAATCGTCGAAGACCCCGAACCAGACCGCAAATATTTATGTACATGCCCGACCAGGCAGCAGCGACTGACAAATGGCACCACAGCCTACATGAATCTTGTTAGGGCAAAGCACCATAGACAGAAAGATAGATGGGTGGCGGGCATAGATGATTGGGCAAGGGGCATAGATACATGGGGGCAAAGCATCATGGATAGTAAGATGGACAGGACAGGACAAGTGGTGGGCATAGACGGACGGGTGAAGGGCATAAGCAGATGAGGGCAGAGCACCGTATATAGAAAGATGGATGGGTGGTGGGCATAGATGGATAGATGGGGGGCATAGAAAGATAGGGCAAATCACCATAGATAGATAGACACATGGATGGCAGGCATAGATGGATGGGCAAGGAGCATAGACAGATGGGGTAGAGCACCGTAGATTGAAAGATAGGTGGTGGGCATAGACGGAATGACAGGGGGAATAGACGGACTGACAGGGGGCATAGACAGATAGGGCAAAGCAGCAGCAGGAAGCAGAAGCTCCTACATTCTCTTTTCTGCACAAGCAGCTTCCAGACAGCTGCTCCGCCTCCCTGCCAGAAAACTGTCAGTGGCTGACCAGCTGTCTCCTTTGCTCCCTCCCCGTTACTAAAACCGCAGGCACTAAACCGGCACGGCAGCACTAGTATTTTAAATAAAGAAATAGAAAAAGTCAATAGTTATGCTACTGTCAGTTACCACTGTGACTCACTGCCTTGCTGCCTCCTGCCCGCAAAATGTGCCGCCCCTAGGCCCGTGCCTCGCGAGCCTAGTGGCAAATCCGGCCCTGGGGTCTAGTGTAGATTTATGTTGAGATTCTAAAGACATAATGCATTCAAGAAGGAGCCGTCTCTGCTGTTTTCTCTTTTTTTAAGCTGTAAACCTAATTGTATGCACTTGCCTCGGATGACGCACTTGTGAGCCTCCAAGATAGCCATTGCTCCGACATCAGGGGTGTCATTAAGTTCAATGTAATAACTACCGTATTTATCGGCGTATAACACGCACTTTTTCCCCCTGAAAATAGGGGGAAAATTATGTATGCGTGTTATACGCCGATATGCGTGTTATACGCCGATATAAGCAATGTCATCCGCCGATATAATGTTAAGTACCGGTAATGCAGGCAGTAATGTCATCCGCCGAAGTAATGCAGGCAGTAATGTCATCCAATGCTTTCCTCTCCAGCCCGGCGCCTACCTTCTTCAAGCGCGCGGTCCGGTTCTCTGCTGCTGCTGCGCACCGTCCGGTCCTCTGCTGCTGCGCACCGTCCGGTCCTCTGCTGCTGCTGCGCACCGTCCGGTCCTCGCAGCAGCACGCTCAAGACTCCTCCCAGTGACCTGCTCTGCAGAGTGACTCCTTCCTCCCTGGCTACAGCAGCGTCATCAGCCTTCCCAAGCGCTGGCTGTAGCCTGGAGGAGGAGAAGGTTTTCTGGTGCTAACTGTGCTGCCCTGCTTCTGTTATTCAAGGTGGATTTTTTTTTTTTTTTTTACAGATAATCAATTATCCTTATTTTGCTTCAAAGTTTTTATTTAGAAATCCCCTCTTAAAATGAAGGTGCGTGTTATACGCCTGTTCGTGTTATACGCCGATAAATACGGTATTTATTTTTAATATTCATCTCTATATAATGTTGCTCTATAAATATGTTTGCAGTGTACATATTTATCTACAGCACAATTCAAGAGTGTTTCAAGGCTCTTATTTTATACAGTCACATTGTGCCAAGGAAACCTTGCCCACAATAGTTTTTATAAGTGGCTTGTTTTTGTTCTTCTTTGTTGCCTTTTTTTACTGCAATATTAATTTTTCAGGGCAAATGCCAATTATAAAATGATCCTAAACAGGGACATATGCGTTTGTTGCATAGCTTAATAAATAAAAGAACAAAAAAAGGCACAATAAATAAAATCTTACACCCGTCACCTGTAATTATTTGCAATTTCTTCTTCCGACTTAGCAGCCAACAGAGTTAAACTGCAGATCTATTTTTAATAATAGGTATGCATGTATTTATTTAATCATAAATATAACAGTACTGTCAATCACTCTACAGGAGCTCAGTCATATTAATACAGCTATGTACAACGGAAGCATCAACCCAGACAAAAAAAGCAAACACTTGTGATTATCAATGCGCTAATCTTTTTACTTTATACCTTTTGACTGTTGACATATTTATGACTAGTGTAGCGTAGCTTGTTATGGTTTGTAAGTATTTGCATGGCATGGAGCTACACACAGAGAACTGTGTGGGTGGCAATACTTAGCTTTTGTCAAGAATTTAAAATAAAAATGTAGTAAAGGTTTACAGAGATGAATTAGATGACTATGTAATTAAGATGATTAATGGAGTACACAGGAGACCATTACACTTAATTAATAAATGGCTTTTGTATGTAAAACCTGTATAATGATGTACAATGTTTTGTATTATTTACCAATTGACATACCCTATAGATCCAGCCCCTTTGCAGAAAGTTGTTGTAGACTTCCATTTATAGTAAAGCATTATAGACGGGATGTACTTAAGGGGAAATGTGGGCAAAAGTCCATTTTCGGGCTTTGGTGGCGTTTCACATATGTACTAATCCCTGGACGTTGGGGCTTGGGTGCAGAGGTTTATACCAGCAAAAGCTGATGTTACCCTATAGAAGCCTATGGGCTTCTTTCTGCATCTGTGCTGTACAGGGATCCGATCCCTCGCACCACCCTCCATGGCTCATGGGTAGAGGTGCTCCCGGGGATGAAACTCAGAAGTGCAACCATCGTTCTTATAGGGAGACTATCTATCCATCCATCCATCTATCTATCTATCTATCTATCTATCTATCTATCTATCTATCTATCTATCTATCTATCTATCTATCTATCAAAACAGGTTTAATTAATATAACGTATTTAATGATTATGTTGAAAAAATACAAATGAGAACAATACATTTTGAACCCACACTCGTCTAAACAATGGATGTAGGTGATTGAATAATTGGGATCATTTAGTATTCCCTAAAGCCCCATGCACAGCTGCCAATACTGGCGTTGGTGGGGGCCCAGCATGGGGTTGCCGACCATCGAAATATGTGGTTCCTGCACGTATACATAAAGTGACTCTTGGGTCATATATGTGTGTGCATTCGGGAGGAAACGGGCGGGCAGCTGGCAGCTGGTGATGTGCGCTGCCCGTCCCCTGCATGTGCATCAGGGAGGCATTAGATTAGGAACGCCCAGCATTTTCATGGGAATGCCCATGAAACGTTGGGCATTCCCATGGGCGAGTATCCCAGCTCGCCGCCCCACACCCGTCCACTGCCAGTAATGTTGGGTGCATGCACCAGGCGAACAGTCTGTTCACCATGGCCGCAAGCACCCGGCATATGCACATGCACATGCCGGGTGCATGCACCAGGCGAACAGTCTGTTCACCATGGCCGCAAGCACCCGGCATATGCACATGCACATGCACAGAAATGACCCTGGATCCGGGATTTGCACCGTTTACACTGTAGTGCCTACCCGCATGTCATCATCTCCAAGCGCAGGGATCACCAATCACCCCGCCAGGATCGCCGATCGTCGTGCTGCACTGCACAACACCCCTCTGCACAGCACAAACCCCTCTGCACTGCACAAGACCCCTCTGCACAACAAAAAAAACCCTCTACACTGCACATGCACACCACCCCCCTGCACTGCACAGCACCCCTCTGCACTGCACAAACAGAAGACCCCTCTGCACAGCACAAACCCCTCTGCACTGCACAAGCACACCACCCCTCTGCCCTGCACAGCACCGCTCTGCACTGCACAACACCCCCTGCACAAGACACCACACCACCCCTCTGCACTGCACAGCACCCCTCTGCACAGCACAAACCCCTCTGCACTGCACAAGCACAACACCCCTCTGCACAGTACAAACCCTTCTGCACTGCACAAGCACACCACCCCTCTGCACTGCACAGCACCCCTCTGCACTGCACAACACCCCTCTGCACAACACCCCTCTGCACAAGACGCCCAGACCCCTGCACTGCAGAGGTGTGTGCAGCTTGTGGAAGTGTGTGTGTGAAATGGTGCCGAATAAAGAGCCTTTAAAGATTCAGCGTCTTGCGAGAATCCAAGGCGAGATTACTGCGTTCGGCCGCACTCGTGAGTGTGGTTCGCGGATGTTGAGCCGGGCTGTGTTCGGAGCGGTTCCACGAAATCCAAACTGTTCATCTCTAGTTATTTGTACCGCTGGATGTTTTTGCCCAATAGATAATTGTCCAACCTTATTTTAAAAGAATTTATTGTCTCTGTCGACACCACCTCTCCAGGAAGAGAGTTCCACAATTTTACTGCCCTGACCGTAAAAAAAGTTTTTTCTTTTAAGGGTATGAAATCTTCTTTCCTCTAGTACAAACTCACGCCCACGTGTCCTAGAGTCCTTCCTCAAAGCAAACAGGGTGCCTGACAGTTCATTATATTGGCCCCTGATATATTTATACATGTTTAGCATGTCTCCCCTTAAACGTCTCTTCTCTAGCCTAAACAATCCCATATTGTCCAATCTGTCTTCATAATTCAATTTCTCCAACCCTATTTTAGAGAGGTTTGATAAATCTCTACTATACAGAACTAAAACACATTCATAGCTATCCTATTATTGGCAAGAATGCCACATTAATGGACTATCTGTTAAAACGGCTTTAACCATCGTCGGTCACCGTTAATGGTATCATTGATAAGTACAGAGGCGTAGGGAGGGCGGAGCCACCGGAGCTCATGCTCCGGGCGCCGATTGGTGGAATGGCGCCGCCGGCCTGCCCCCCCTCCGTAAATGATCCCTGCGTGATCCCCATACACTAACGGCGGGCAGCGTGTACTGGTGGCTGCCCTTCCCGGCACCTACCTCCTGCCCTGCTGCTGCTCGGTCCGGCTTCTGGGCTGCGCAGCGCAGCAGCACTCCAGACTCCTCCCAGAGTGACCAGCCTGGAGGAGAAGGTATTCTGCTGCCGCCCGTGCCGCCCTGTTATCTGTTGGTTCAAGGTGGATTTCTTTTTTTTTTACTTTTTACAGCTAATTAATGATGTTAGTAAACACTTGAGGTTTGGGGGATTCGTGGGGCCAGGGGGAGGGGAGGGGGGTGGGGACATTACAGTGTCTTATACAGAGCAGAAGATTCCTTTACAGTGTCTTATATAGCGCAGCAGATTCCGTTACAGTGTCTTATATATTGCAGCGGATTCAGTTACAGTGTCTTATATAGTGCAGCAGATTCCGTTACAGCGCCTTATATAGCACAGCGGATTCCTTTACAGTGTGCTATATAGCGCAGCAGATTCCGTTACAGTGTCTTATATAGTGCAGCGGATTCCGTTACAGGGTCTTATATAGCGCAGCAGATTCCGTTACAGCGTCTTATATAGCGCAGCAGATTCCGTTACAGCGCCTTATATAGCGCAGCAGATTCCGTTACAGCGTCTTATATAGCGCAGCAGATTGCGTTACAGTGTCTTGTATAGCGCAGCGGATTTTGTTACAGTGTGTTATATTGCGCTGCAGATTCCGTTACAGCGTCTTATATAGCGCAGCAGATTCCGTTACAGCGTCTTATATAGCGCAGCAGATTGCGTTACAGTGTCTTGTATAGCGCAGCGGAATCCGTTACAGTGTCTTATATAGTGCAGCGGATTCCGTTACAGGGTCTTATATAGCGCAGCAGATTCCGTTACAGCGTCTTATATAGCGCAGCAGATTCCGTTACAGTGTCTTATATAGCGCAGCAGATTCCGTTACAGTGTCTTATATAGTGCAGCGGATTCCGTTACAGGGTCTTATATAGCGCAGCAGATTCCGTTACAGCGTCTTATATAGCGCAGCAGATTCCGTTACAGCGCCTTATATAGCGCAGCAGATTCCGTTACAGCGTCTTATATAACACAGCAGATTGCGTTACAGTGTCTTGTATAGCGCAGCGGAATCCGTTACAGTGTCTTATATAGCGCAGCGGATTTCGTTACAGTGTGTTATATTGCACTGCAGATTCCGTTACAGTGTCTTATATAGCGCAGCAGATTCCGTTAGTGTCTTATATAGCGCAGCAGATTCCGTTACAGTGTCTTATATAGCGCAGCAGATTCCGTTACAGTGTCTTATATAGCGCAGCAGTTTCCGTTACAGTGTCTTATATAGCGCAGAAGATTGCGTTACAGTGTCTTATATAGCGCAGCAGATTCTGTTACAGTGTCCTATATATTTCAAATGTAACATGCCAACACAATTTAGCCTCGCCCCCAATTCATTACCGGGAGGAGGAGGGGGGCACGAAATATGCCCTTGCTCCGGGCACCATGGCACCTAGCAAACCGCTGGATAAGTACCATTGACTGTGTTAAAAAACCTGCAAGGGAAACATTGAACGTTTCACCCACCGATAATTACCCCTAATGGGGCTTCAGGATTTATGTAGAAATGGCTAAAGTATATAATTTTTCTTTTCACACTGAAATAATTAAAAATAAAATCAGTAATTTAGGACCGATGCGTCTGTACCCAAATTGCATGTTATTAAAATGTAAAAACCATTACGGACTACACCAAGAGGCTATCTGAAATACTAGCTCTAATAATGTCAGATCCAGACACAGATGTATATGGATCATAGAATAGGGCAATGATAATATTATAATCCTTAAAACTGATCATTCGGATATATAAATAAGCAACTTTACTGTATAGACCTTCATAAACACATTAATCTGCATCTAAAAGGGTTGCTCAGTCCTTATTTAAATGCTGAGCTTCAAAACATGTATGCATGCACAGCTGATAATGAAAAACGGCATCTTGCAAGGTAGAAAAAAAAAAGCATTCATCTTCAAAACATTGTCTTTCAGTCTCGGAGGGGAAGCATTTGCATCCTGCTAGAATGTTATCTCTTGTATAGTGCGCTAGCAAATGCAGAACTACAATGGCTTACACATTGCTGGCGAATTTCTATACCTTTTCTACATAGTGCAATGCCGAATAGTTAAAAAAAACAAAAAACATTTTTCTTTGTAAAGTGTATTCTTCTTCTTCTGGCTTTTATGAACCATGTTCTATGTAAAAAGTATAATAATGGAAAACTTAATTTATATTATTATTGTTGCTACCAGTTAGACTCCTTTTCCAGCTTTTGAGCGAACGCTTTGGATTCCATAAGGGCATGTACAAAGAATTCCATGCTCATCTTTTATTTATTTATGAGCTTTACATTGTTTTTAAAGGAAAATAGCGATTTGCCTTCCGGCACGTGGCAGATGAAGCAACAGAATGCAATTTAGGGAAACAGGATCTTGACAAGTGTTACACTGTGTTTGACAGTGAGTGCAGTCGCAGTAAATATCTGCATGGGCGATTCTTTTTAGAGCATAAACAGTAGATAAATACAGAGCCAGCCCCACCTACTTGTAGGGGATGTAAATGTACTTTTGTGCATCGTCTTCATATCTCCATACGGATATAAATACATTAGAGACGGTACAAAGAAGGGCAACATGGAAGGAAAGGCAAAAAATGGTCTGGTACTATAGTTGTTTGTATCCTTTAAGGTGGTATTCCAATGAAATGTCTCTAATTATGAACGGCGGGACCTATGATGTAGCGTGCATTTATAGACATGATGGGTGTACTAGAATGGTCACCCTGCTGTTTCCAAACAGGGGCCAGTGAGTGGGTGTTTTACCCTAGAATGGGTTTTCTCCTGGTATGTGCGGCTGAGACAACAGCAGCGAGCCGTCAGCTGCCCTCTGTCAGAGGCTCTGTCTTGGTGCAAACGTGAGCGCTCATCGTCAGGGCTGGCTTAAGCCTTCAGGCGGAGCCCTCCCACTTGTTATTACTGGCCGCAAACTGCATGGGAGGATGTTACACTGTTAAAACAGTTAAAACAGACTTCTGTTGTCGACCAATAGTTGTTGGTGTCAGGGCCGGTGCGAGCTGTCCCGGCACCCTAGGCAAATCTTCCCCCGCCGCCCCCCCCCCCCCTCCCCTCAACATAGCTGGGGAGTGGGACTCCCACCCCCTGGCTTTCTTCAGAGGCTGCTGGAGCAGAGCCCTCTCTCCACCCGGCACTTCTCATCCGTGCCGCGCAGATAGCGCCGTGGCTATCTGCGGGTGAGCTTACACCCACCCCCCTGACCTAGGCGGGCGGGTGTAAGCTCACCCGCAGATAGCCACAGCGCTGACCAGCACAGGGGGGGGGGTTGCGGGCACCACCCGCCGATAGCATCAACGGGCGGGCAGGTGTAAGCTCACCTGTTCCCGCAGAGAGCCGCTGACCAGAACGGGGAGGGGGGAGTTTGCCGGCACCACCCGCCGATCACTTCAATGGGCGGGCTCCACAGGACGGGTGGCTGTAAGCTCACCTGTTCCTTCCCTGCTGTTAATTGGCAGCAACTTTCGTTTCTGCGAGGAGTCCTCGGGCGGGAGCGCTGCTGCAGCTCAGTACCGCCCTCCAGTGGCCGGCGCCCTAGGCAAATGCCTAAGGCTGCCTAGTGGTGGCGCCGGCCCTGGTCGGTGTATGGTCATGGTCGACCTAATGATCCATACCCCTCAGTCCGACATGTGCCTTTAATCAAGCCAATGATTTTTAATTCATTGTAACACAACGTATTCGCCCTGGGGGGGGGGGCGATGATGTGGCTCTGCGCATGTGCGGGGTCGCTGTATGAATGCCTTCGGCAACTATCACAGTCGCCGAGGCATTCATATGGGTAGGGGAGGGAGGGGGTGTGCAGGGGCTGTATAAGGAGAACACCCCGCATTTTATGGGCGTTCCAATGAAAATGCTGGGCGTTCCCCTCCGAACTTGGATGGGCCGATGCCTACCGGGGCGGGTGGCTGACAAACCATGACGTTAGCACCCGCCCCCTCTTCGGTAGACACCGACCCAAATAAAAGTCAGTTCAGACTGACTTTTATTTCCAAGGGGGCAAGAAATCATTCGATGATCAAAGACCATCGAATGCTTTCTCTCCCCTTTGGCCGCATGGGGGGGGGGCATATATACGGATGGGCTGCGTTTCAGGGTTCGCTTAGCAGCAAGCCTTGCTGAATCAGGCCCTAATTTCATTGCTTTACATTGCCCCAGCCTACTCCTCAGTATTCTATATAAACTCCCGGGCACGATGTGTCCACTGCAAAGTGGACAGTATTGTTGGTTTATAGTGGTCAAAGCATAGGTGGTTTACCAGATTGTAAGCATCCACTGCAAATGTAAATATTAAAAAAGCAAAAGAAGACAGCGCTTAAATAACAACAATAAATGTTGGATCAATTGTACATAAATATTGTTATATATTCAATGGTAAAAAAATAGTATTTTAAAATGTAAATATAACGACAATAAAACAATTGAAGACACACCTAGAGAGATGTCAGTGATCTCGTCGTTGTATAAGGTACTCAGTCCTTGGTTAGGGATTTTTTGGCGTAGTTGAAAATATTGGTTAATAATCAGTGTATCATCCTCAACAGAGGCAGAACTCTGGGAGGCAGATGAGTCATATGCCACTGGGCTCCTGCTCCCAAGAGGGCACTTCTCCTCCCCTGCAAGTTTGAATTAGTTAATTGAAAGCCATCAAATTCACTTCTGTGGTGGACTCTGATCCTCACCACTGGAATTCGTAGGTTAGTATGGAAGTTGTGATACCAATGGGGGAAATTAGATGATGCTGAAGGTCCTTACTAGTAGGCGGGTGAGTTGGATCTAATCCAGGTGACTGGAGGGTCCCAAATTGCAATGGGTGAGGGAGCATGTATCCCGGTGGTGCACCAAGTGCATATGAATCAGCCTGATGGTATGAGGCAAAATTTCCAGCAATAGTAGGTGGAAAAAAGCAATCCCAGTTGGATGAATGGTCCAAGGGTTTTTCGGAGTTTTGACCGAGTGTCTCTGGTGTGTCAAGGGTGGATGCTCCTGTAATGTAAAATATTAAACTTTTGGATTTACTGCACTATGTATATACTGAATACATACTGGGCTCCAGCTGTGTGCTACTGGGACCATTGGCAGATTACTATTAATTGCTATAAGCAAATGCCAAGAGCTGAGATTTAAGGGGGTCATGGGGATTCAGACCTTCAAATTGAAACTCAGTGGTGCAAGTACGATTTTGGTGATGGATAAAATGAATTTGGGTGAGAGGCTGGAGAATACATCAGTAAATGTGTTACATACATGATGTTTATTACAATTACTAGGAAAATAAGGCTTTATATGTGTACAGTATGTACTGTATAAGTGATTTATAAATATTACAGAAATAGAAGTGGACAATCGGGAAAGAAAAAAATTGTGAGGCAGGGGTCAATGGCTTTAGGACTTCTCAGAGTCCTTGATAGTATTAGTTTCATTTGATACTGAGAACTGGATTCAAATCCCAAGGTGACCTAAACAAGACTGGTTCCAGATGTTTTCCCTTCTCACATCCATCCCTGTAAGAATGCCTTTTGTAGGCAAATTGGTGCAGAGTAGGAAGGCTGAAAGACGCATACGTGTTATCAGCAGCATTATGGGCCCCCCAGGCAGAGTGGTGCAGTGGGGCCTTATAACTAAATGCTAAATATAAGAAAAAGAAGACTGAAAGACCCTATTAATACCCCTTTCAGACATGCGACCCGGCAATTACCCGGCATTTTGAGCGCCGGGTCAATTAGACGGGCGCAGTCTGACCCCCTTTCGCACATAGCAGCAAATTGCCAGGTTAAAAACTGTCATCCAGGTAATTTTCTGAAAACACAGGTTATTTGTGTAGTGTGAAAGGGTCTACCCTGGTCACAAATCCTGGGTCGACGACCCTGGTAAAAAGCAGGGTCGGTGACCTGGGATTTAAGACCCGGGTAGACCCTTTCATACTACACAAATCACAGGGTAGAACTGCTTCACCCGCTAATTTGCTGTTATGTCTGAAAGGGGTATTACAGACTAAAAGGCAGAGCACCATGCATTATGCAAAGTGCTGTCCTTCAGCTGCGGTAAAACTAAAAGTGGAGGTCAGCAAATTGCACAATACTGCTCCGCTTCTGGCTCTGACACTGCAACTCATGTTTTATTAAACATTTAAAATATTAAATAAATATTAATATGAAATATAATTTTACAACTTCCATTGTAGGGTGCAGGCAGGTTGCTCAGATAAAATTAATATTAAATATAATTGTTCTCATAGCGGTCCTACAGTGCTAGGGGCAGCCTACCTAAATCAATTGTAATATTAAATATCATTTTCTTGACAGAAGTCCTGTAAAGCTGGTTGCTTAAATAAATATTAAATCTAATCATACTTATAGAGGAACTAGGGGGGCAACTTCATTCATTTCTAATATTAAGTAAAATGTTAAATATGCTTACTAGTATCTCATGCTTTACTTGTCATCTGATTTGTAAATGAATGTCACTGCAAACTGTCAGTAAAATGGCTCCTGGATTCACATATAACTTTTGCTCTCATATAATTAAGTGAGTCTAAGCTGAGTTCCTACAAAGAGGACTAAGCACACACTCTTCTAGTCGCAGTCACCAAGGGGAAGAGTTATCAAAGCTTGGGAAGAGAGAGAGAGAGAAAGGGAGAGAGGATAGAGAGATAAAGTATGAGCCAGTCAGCTCCTAACTGCCATATTATCTGGTCTCTGCTTGAAAAATGACAGAGCTTAGTGGTATTTAAGGCTGCGTCTAAACAGTGCGCTTTAGCAGGATGCAGTTGAACAGGATCTTGTTTAGCAGGATGCAGATTCTTGTGTCTACACATTGCGTTTTAGCAGGATGCAGTTGAACAGGATCCTGTTTGCCAGGATGAAACTTCTTGTGTCTACACATTGCATTTTAGCAGGATGCAGTTGAACAGGAACCTGTTTAGCAGGATGCAGATTCGTGTGTCTACACATTGCATTTTAGCAGGATGCAGCAAGCTTGTGTATATATCCTCTTAAGTAAGCATTCTGCTAAACAGCTCCTGATCTATTGAATCCTGCTAAAATGTGTAGACGCAGCCATAGATTTACATGTACAGGCTCCTTCCTGCCACACAGGTCCCTTTAAAAGGGACCTGTCAAAATGCAATGTATAGACGCAGCCTTACATCTCTCCACTTTATCCCTATCTAGGTGTTGATAAATCTCCTGAGGTTAGGGATGACCACCACAAAATGGCCATTGAATAGTGATGCCATTGAAACCATTGTAACATTCCATGCAATCACATGAAGCCAGTTCAAGGTAGTTATTCAATTAATGTAATTAAACGTCGGAATAGCCATCATGAACAAACTTGTGATGGTGGCAACTATTGCAATCTTGTTTTCAAATGAAAAACGTACTCCATTACATTGGTACTATCAGTGGTTGCCAATCATCAGTTTTGGTGGTCACTTGTTTGGTATGATCACTAGGACCTGCAGGTCCCAATGTAGCTGATTACATAACTAACCGGGTAATCCAGACCAGATGTGCCCACTGAGTTTACCTAGCACACATGTTCCCGGTGTCCTCACTTTCAATCTGCAGGTGATGTTCTAGGACAGAGGTTGGGTCACTACTACATTACACATCTGTCTGACCCTCAATGTTCTCTCCTTTACTGTAAAAGTAGACAAAGCTGTGCACCCAAAATGCAGTGTGTTACACTCTTGATTTGGCCAACTCCTCCCATTAAACAGCTCACACCCACAGAAACCACCATTTTGGCATCACACAAACTTTTGCATTCAGAAATGCTTGAGTAGATATTAGGCATGGTCCATGGTGCTTCAAGTTATAGAGGTCAAAGGTGATCAAAGTCCCAAGCATTCCAGATTAACGATCCATGGGCGGATTCTCTAATATCCACTGCTTCTTACCGCCCCCCTCCGCCACTCACCGCATCAATACTAAGCTCTAACATGAAATTATTATTGCAAAAGGCAGCTTTTGTGATTAGAGCTGCCCTTTGCGAAGCAGGCGGCGTGGGGTGAGCAGGTCCTTGGCAACTCTCTCCCTCCTGCTGTCTCCGGGCTGCTGCTGCTGCAGGGCTCTCCCCCTCCTCCCTGCACCCGGAAGTGGAAATACGGGGCTATGGAGGTGAAGGTCATTTGTCCAGGCAGCACAACAGGAGGCTGCCCAGACACAGGTGAGTGGGAGCGGGAGGGGTCTGTGCAGGGGACGGCGGTGGGTGTGGTAAGAAGCCCATCCCCCACAGTGGAATACCAGAGTGCAGGTTTTCCTGCATATCAAAATGTGGTAAAAACCCAGATAATGTTTTTTTGGCTTAGCAATAAAAGTACATATAGGTGGGATTCTGGAGCACTTTTCAGTACACAGCATCAGAGGAAGGACACAGGCATGGGAAACCATAAAGGTGTGGCTAGACGGATTGCAGAACTTGAAGGGAAATGGACTGATGAGGCCACAGGAAGACAGCGGAGGTGCTAAATGAGGTTTGGGACATTGTAATGTATGGAAACAGGAGACAGAAGTAAATGTGAAAGTTCCTCATCAATTTAGTTTTAGTGAGTCATCATTCATCCCAAAAACAGCTCTCTTTAGGTGTCGGGTATATACAATCCCTTTTATGGTCTATATCCCAGCCCAATCCTGCCTATTCGCACCCACTCCACCACAGAAACACATTACAATCAATAATACGTATCATTAATCTAAACTACCATTTACACTGAATACAGTGGCGCTTATTCAGATCTGATCACAGTACAAATTTGTTCTCAACATTGGCAAAACCATGTGCACTGCAGGTGGGGCAGATGTAACATGTGCAGAGAAAGTTCAATTTGGGTGGGGTGTGTTGAAACGGAAATCTAAATTGCAATAATGCAGCCAGTATTTAACCTGCACAGAAACAAAATAACTCACACAAATCTAACTCTCTCTATGGGGGAGATTCTCTAAGCTAAAAATGCGGTAAAAACCCCGTTATCAGGGTTTTTACCGCATTTTGGGATGCTGTAAGCATCCCCCGCCCCATAGAAGCCAATGGGCTTCTATCGCAACCCTCCGCCACCCCGTGCCGACCCCCCGCCGCCCCACATCGCCCCCTCACCAGTGTCCGGGCAGCACAGCGCAGTGCTGCCCGGACCTGTGACCTCCTCCCTGCACTGATCCTCTTCCGGGTGCAGGGAGGAGGAGAGCCCGGCGCAGCAGCAGCAGCGCCGGGTGTGTGAGGGAGGGGGGAGCCGCCGGGACCTGCTGGGACCCGGCGACTCCCACCGCAAAGGACAGCTCTTAACGCAAGAGCTGTCCTTTGCCTTAATTATCGCATATGTTACAGCATATGCAATAATTAAGTATGCGATGGGCGGCGAAGGGGGGCGGAGATTCTTAGAGAATCTCCCCCTATATATGTTACATCTGCCCCACCTGCAGTGCACATGGTTTTGCCCATTTTGAGAACAAATATGTACTTCGATCAGATCTGAATAAGGGCCAATATGTAATATAAGCGTGAAGACATAAATATGAAAGGCACATATTAATTATTATTACACTTATCCTCCCCTTTATAGCTGCATATTCTGCAGAAAACACTGGAATATTCAGTGTAACATAAGGTAAAGGGCAGTGAAAACGCAATAATTAAATAAAATCATACAAGTCTGTACTAGTGCACAGAGCGATTAGGTCATGGAACACTCCGGTCTCGCTATGTGATATCTGCGCTCTCTGTGAATGGTGGGGGAATAGCTGATCACCTTAGCTGATAGGCTGTTGGAGAACACAGGAAACCAGATGGTATACCTGTTAGTCTTGAAACGGTTCCTGCCAAGAAATAAGGCTGTCATAGTTTGAAGAGACTGTTTTTTCCCCTTATTAAACACCTGTTTTAATATCTGCCTTTTGATTTTACATGGTCTAATAACCCACATGAGAATCTACTTTGTCTGCATTTCTTGCTGTCAAATGTAGACGCACCGAATCGGAAAGTAGTACAATATTTACACGACAAGAGATTAAAGAAGGACGTCAATGACAGAACAGATGCTAATTTTTTATTTTTTTGCATTGTGAAGATTTTTCTTGTTTATGCTATATGATATGGTAGAACATTTTACTGTGTGTTGGATTATTTTTATACTTAGCCGAATCACTGTGTACCCTCAATAATATACTTTAAAACAATATGTGCAATCATTAAAAGACTTCATACCCACCCAGGGTGGTCACCAGTTGCCCTAATATAACGCTGTGACAAGTCAATTATAATATAGCTGGACAGAATGTATTATTAATCTAAAATCGCATTGTTGTAAATGGTAGGAAATAAATGCGGATCTGTGCCCGTATGCTGGCTCACACTGCCCCTGATGATCCATTTGTAGCTGTCATCAGCCAGTACAGTACATCTACTAGTGATGTGTCATTCGTGAGTGAACTGCTTCTTTTGAATGGTTCTTTTAAATGAGCGAGTGAGCTGTTGCTCACTAAAAGGTGAACGGTCATTCTTCAATTCCGTTTTCATACAATGCATTTGCCTGAGCACATGGTAGCTTAGAGGTATTGAACTGTATGAATGTTTATTGAAAGCAAGCTAGTGAACCGGTCTTTCTAGTGAGCCAGTATGCCCATCTCTATTATCTACATACCCAAATCACACCCTTGCAACGCGTATCCCAGTTGCATCCCAGTTACACACATTCCGTTTCATGCGATAATACAATACAAACTGCTATTACTCAGCTCAGACACATGCAAAGATCTATCTCCTAAACTGACTCACACAGTCAACTCTGAAATCCTGCATGCGAAGCTGATGCCAGCTGCTGTACTGCAGGTTCCATGGGTTCTGCTGGCAGGATAACGGACAATCTGTGGGCTGCTTATTCAGACCCGCTGGCTAAGCTGCGTTCTTTTGCCGCTTAGTGAGCAAGTGAAGGCCACCAGCCGAGCCAGCGAACACCCCCCCCCCCCCACCTGCAAATTTCTGTGCCTGCATGCGAATGGATTTGTATGCTTACACATCCATTTGCATGCGACTAAACGGATGAAAAATCATTTGATGGTCACCGACCATCGAATGATTTTTTTTACCCGTTCGCAAATAAAAGTCAATGTAGACTGACTCGGAAATGTCATGTGATCTCAGCCGCCCGCCCCGTGCAGGCCATCGATGGGACTGCCCCCTGCCCACCCAGCTCTGTGAAAGCGTCTTCACATGCGTATTTTCACCAATACGCATGCGCAGATCCGCAATGTCGGTCCCCGGACCTACCTCGGATTTTACTGTGTAAACATGAATCAACCGAATAGGGCGGGTTGTATCATGCATTGTATGTTACATGCAATACAACCCACCACTTCTGGCATGCATATGGCAGAGGGGTCCTTTGGATCCCTCTCATGGGAACTCTGCATTAAGCAGTCCACAGACTATACAGTACATAGCATTGGCTATCAGGAACATTCCAGCACATCACCGCCCCATAGCATTCTATTATGTATATACTGTTTGACTGCATTTTTTAGATTTGTACATACTGTCCCTAGATAGATAGACAGGGCTGGATTTCACATTAGGCCAGTGAGGCACGGGCCTATGGGCGGTACCTGCTCGGGGCGGCAAGACCCCCCCTCAATGGTGGAGAACAGTCGGAAAGGGGTCCCAAGTAACGGAAGGGAGAGAAGGGCAGGGCCTGGATCCCCCGCTAGCATTTAGCCTTCTACTCACCCATTCTGCAGTCTGGACCTCTCCTGCTCAGCAGCAGCGCCAGTGGCGGCTCACGGCGCAGTGACCTGCCGCAAGCAGGTGGAACACTGGCAGGTATTCCCCGACTGTGCTGACTGTGCTGCAGAGCTGCTGCTGCTACACACAGCTTCCCATACACATTGCACGGGGGGAGGCGATGGCTCAAGAGTGAGCAATGACCGGCAGTAATACTGGGGGCTATAGCAGCTTCACTCTCCCCCCCTCTGTGGGGGGCGGCAAAAAAAGTGGTGCCTAGGGTCGGACAGACACTTAAATCTGCCCCTGTAGATAGATGGTTATCCATATACAATAAAAATTTGGGAAAGAAAGAGAGAAAGAGAAAGAAAGAGACAAAGAAAGAAAGAGACAAAGAAAGAAAGATAGAGACAAAGAAAGAAAGAAAGAAAAAAAAAAGAGAGAGAAAGAAAGAGAGAGAAAGAAAGAAAGAAAGAAAGAAAGAAAGAAAGAAAGAAAGAAAGAAAGAAAGAAAGAAAGAAAGAAAGAGCCTGTGTAAATATCTGGTAGTCCTGATAACAGTGCAGGAAGATATTTAGCAATACCGGTAGAACCTTTGCACTTTGCATACAAACCACTCCAGACTGTACAATACCTCTGAGAAATGAGAGCTATAAATCTGCCCCAGCACTTTGCCACGTGGGACCTGACATTATTTATACACTGCATCATTTTATTATATTGTAAATAATCCAAAATTTGATAACATGAATCATGAGCATCATTTAAGCAACAATATGCATTTAAACTAGTTGTGAACTTAGAAGTTCAGCTGCAACTCTGATCAGATTTCTATCGGAAGACACATTTTTTTGAGAAATGTAATCACAAAGAAAATTCTACAGCGGGTTCTGAAGACAGACTAGACAATGGAATCTTATAAAACGGTCCAGCTCAATTTCATGTTTCAATACCTCTGCACAAATCCTGTGCATCTTGAATTTCACCATGCTAGATGCCATTTGTCATAAATTATATTTCAATTTATGCTTACAAAAGATCATAAAAATATATCAGCAATGTGCGAAGTCTAATTGTCATGGTTTCCCTGACCTCAGAAATCCATTTAGAGTACCCTTCAACTGACCTTGGCAGTGATGTGCTTTTGTCTGAGATATAAGTGACCATGGATAACAGTTTTTACTGGACAATTATTCCAAAAACAAATGTGTGAAATGTTCTAAAATTGCATTCATCTACAGTTTTCATTTTAATAGCATTTACCTTGCTGGAAGAATATAAAATAGAAATCTTGACACAATTTACAAGAGAAAAGGTTTTATACTTTTAATTCCTTCTCCATTCCTTCTCCATTTAATATAAAGAAATATTTTTGTATGCAATTTCACAAACAGGACTGTGCAGTAAATGTAATAGCAGGCTACTGCAGATGTGTGGTCTGGTTCTCCAAAAATCATGGTCCGGATCGCCCAATGAGATCTGAATCGAATTAGTTCACGTCGCTCGGTTACAAAAATTACATGATTGTAGCTGTTTTTTTTTATACATTTTTATTATTGGTAATCAATTTCAACCCGAACCAAAATTTAAATGCGAACCAAAGCACTTGAGGGTGGTTTTGAAAAACAAAACAAGAAAATTAAATTAGAACCAAATAGTAAACACTACACCATAGTTGCCTACCCTTCCGGATTCTGCAGGAGAGTCCCATTGTAAGTTATTCTCTCCCACTGCCCTGCATCATAAGTCAAATCTCTGTTTACTGCAGTAAGGGTACCACCAAGGACTTTGCAATTAAAGGGCGGGATGCACTAAAGGAAAAATGTGGTGAAAACTTCATTGTATGGGTTTTTACCACATTTTAGGATGCAGGAAAACCCGCATGCCAGTTTTTGCTGGGGGTGTATCACCAGCAAAAGCTGGCAATACCCAATAGAAGCCTATGGGCTTTTTACCGTGACCTGTTGCCGCCCTGCAAGGAACCCTGCATGGCCTTCCGACCATAGGCGAATCTAGGGGGTGGTCCGGGGTAGCACATTTTGTAACTGAGGGATGGGGCTTTCCAACGAGCCCAGCCCCATGTCTCTAGCCCCCTGGGAACCGGAGATACGGCCAGGCAAAGCTGGAACGTTTTCCTATAGGATAACATGGGACCCGCTAATTCCGACCCCCACCCAGTTCAACAGCTGCCAGTTCCCCCTTCGGCATCACTGAAGCTCGGGATTAATCTCAGTCGAACCCAAATCTCTGGGCCTTCAATCTGATACCAGGCTGGACCCATATGGGTTAATTGGTTTCAGGGATATTGAGGTTAAACCGTTTTTATTTTTTTTTTCATTTCTTAAATGTAATTTCATGACTGTTTATGTTATTTGAGGGCAGATTTCTCTGGAACCAAACAGCCCAGTTTCACGGGACCAAAATCATTCGAAGCCAACTCAAAAGTTCTTCAATATGATACTGGTCTCATGTAAATGGGTCATTTGGTTCCGAAGATATAGCTGGTTGGTTAAAGGGGGGAAGGGAGAGGGGAGTGGTTGTCTCTACCCCTCACACCGAAAATGCAGGGACTAGGCTGGTGTATAAGGGGTCAGCCTGGGAATGTCCCTGCATGATCCTGAGACCATATTCCCGGGTAAATCCCTGCATTTTCTGTTGTGAAAGGGGCATTATTTCAAACAGCCGTGACCTGCAGTGCTCTGAATACAGCCGGGCAGCCCCCTGCTCTCTGCCCAGCTGTCAATGACTGTCACCCCTGCAGCTTCCTCTCCAATTCTTCTGCTAGATTTCACCTCAGCCCGCCCCCCCCTTTAATCATGTGGTGCCGGGCCCGGTGTGCTCCC
Organism: Crinia signifera; assembly: GCF_055691185.1. Taxonomy (NCBI): domain Eukaryota; kingdom Metazoa; phylum Chordata; class Amphibia; order Anura; family Myobatrachidae; genus Crinia; species Crinia signifera. The sequence continues at coordinate 435,637,619 of NC_139217.1, read as the reverse complement.
CCGATGTCACGCACAACAACAGCGCGCACAATATTTAAAATGTCCACTCGGCTAGAGGGGACACCAGGAGGGGAGTGGGAGCGTGCTCTGCGCTGCGCTCTGCTCCTCTCCCCATAGAAGCAGCTGCACCGCTCTCCATCTCTCCCTGCAGCAGCAGCGAAGGCTCATATAAAAATTTACAGTAAGTGGTACTTTTGGGGGCATTGCTTAAGGGACGCTAAAAGTGGCAGTATGTGGGGGCATTACGCATAATGTGTGGCTTAATGTGTAAGGGGCATTACGGTGTGCAGCATCATGTGTAAGGGGCATTATGTGTGCAGCATCATGTGTAAGGGGCATTATGGTGTGCAGCATTATGTGGAAGGGACATTATGTGTGCAGTATCATGTGTAAGGGACATTATGTGTGCAGCATCATGTGTAATGGTTACAATGGTGTGCGGAATCATGTGTAATGGGTACTATGGTGTGCGGCATCATGTGTAATGGGTACTATGGTGAGCGGCATCATGTGTAATGGGTACTATGATGTGCGGCATCATGTGTAATGGGTACTATGGTGCCATCAAGCAAGAACCCCCTAGCGATGAGCACGTAGGTAAGCAGCACTTATGTGGCAAATATGTAATGGGCATTACGGTTTGTTATATAGTATGTAATGGGCATCATGATGTGTGGCACAATGTGTAATGGGCATTATGGTGTGTGGCCTTATGTGTAATTGGCATTACGGCGTGTGGCTTTATGTGTAATGGGCATTACGGAGTTTGCTAAAATGTGTAATGGGCATTACTGTGTATGGTCTAAAGTGTAATACCACACCCCTTTTTGTGATGCCACGCCTCCTTCACATGAGGCCACACCCCTTTTTGCTATGCCGCGCAAAGGTCCCCCTGCTGTTGTCTCTAGATCTGGGACCACCCATTACCATAATTCTAGATTCGCCTATGCTCCAGACGACCCCCTACTTACCTGTGTCAAGGAAGCACAGCGCTGTGCTGCCCGGACCAGGGACCTCCTCCTCCCTAGCCCCGTACATCACTTTCCGGGTGCAGGGAGGAGGAGGCGCAGCCTGCTCCGCAGTAGCCAGCATCAAGGTAGAAGGAGGGGGGAGCCACCGGGGACCCGCTCACCCTCCTCTGGCTGTTTCGCAAAGGGCAACTATTATCGCAAGAGCTGCCAGTTGCAATACAAATCGCATATGTTAGAGCATATGCGATTAATATAACTGCGGTAGCCGTAATGGTAACTGGCCGAAGAGGATAGTGCATCCCGCCTAAAGTCATTTGCTGCAGTCTCTATGACTGTTATCTGGGCACATCAGTCTCTAATGTTTACTCTTAGCATCTACCTCTTAAGGTATGTATATACCCCTATATAGAACAAGACATGCCCCTTTGGGTGGAGCATGACACGCCCCCTCAATGGCATGTGGTGCCATTTTCTACTATCAACAATAATCTTATAATCTCCCTAAACCTAGGCATTACACTCAGCACATATATCGAAATGAATGCTGCTATAAAACATTGGGGAGACTCACCAGAAACCCAAAGCACTCATAATCCCAGCATAACAGCTGAGGAGTGCACCGGGAGGTGGAGCTTCTCAGCCAGGTCTTCAAGTGGCCAGACCCGCTATTAGCCCTTCTGGAAAGTGCAAGATGGCCTTTCCACCCCAACACATAACTGTGATTTAGAAAAATACATTTCCAGAGATCAGACAAAACCTTAATTAAGGGGTAAAACCCTTGCTAAAAACCCAATCTTGCCCCATTTGTATGAGCCAGGCAAATTCAGTCGAAAGTAGCAATGGAACCAATATCACATTAACCAGGTTTCTAGAGTAAACACGTTTATAGGGGACACAGTAAGTATTATACTCTGCAGCGAAATCTCAGCAACTCATATTTCACAATACATTATTTGTTTGTTTTTTTCAACCACAAGGGCATTGTTACTAGCATATGAAATATGTTTATTTCCAGCACGTGCATGATTATACAATCTTGTTTGGGAACCTATCAAACAACAACAATGCAAGCCAGAATATCAGGCGTTGGGCTGAGGCCAAAATAAATGCTCTGAGTAAACCTCAATGAAGAATATATAAATGAGCAATAAATTCACTGGTCTCATGACATGTGTAAAGATGAGCAGTAAAAGGGAACGGAGGAAGCCAGGAAATATAAATTAGAAAATGCTCCAAGCCTTGGATCAGCAAAACCTATAATAACATCCATATTTAGAGAAGGAAAATAATATCTTTTAGGCTCCATATAAAATGTGCTGTCCTCTTACAAAGGTGTGATCACTGCTTGTTGTCAGTCCTAATTAGGCTCATTCCGAAACAACTGGAAGGCCTGTGATGAACTGCATTAAGTTTAATCTATGGGCAGAGAGCAATGGAAGGGATGGCCAGTTACTAATACATTTTGTGGTACAGTCAGTAGCCTTATAGTGGAAGCCACAGCACTTGACCATAAATAACAGCCCATCCTTATTATTATACTTTATTTTATATGGCGCCATAAGGTATCCGCAGCGCCCAGTGATACTGCTTTCAGATTGCAAAATGCAGGGTCGCACCGAGACTTTGAAACGGTTCAGTCCCGATGCAACCCTGCATTTTGCTCAATCTGTCCCCTTCAGCGATCTGGCAAAATTGCCAGTTCAATGACATCATGCATGGTGGAGCCTCATGGGGGGAGGAGGCAGTGCTTGCCTCCTCCAGTGTGAATGGGAATTGGGTCACTCGACCCAGGTTAACCCATTCGCACTGCACAGGAACCCAGCACCGAACCGGTAAGAACCCTGCTTTAATTTTTACCTGTTCTAAATGCTGGGTTGCTGACAGGTTTCTGGACCCGGTAAGCCCTTTCAGATCGCACCTTTTACCGGTTCGAACTGGCATGAACATGGTAATTAGGTGCGATCTGAAAGGAACTTCATAAACAAATTATCTAAACAAGAAAATTGTGATTATGGGGGGTATTCAATCCTTGCCAAATTTTTCACCAGTTCTTTTATCAAGACATAAGAAAAATGCCCTGAAACATTGACCAGAGGCTCACAGCAGTGTGTGATTATTTAAAACATTATATATAAATACTGTATAAAATGGAGAATAACCCGGCACTCCGCGCGATTACTAAAAGCTGTTCTGGTGCCCCTAGTGAATAGTACAATGGTGGTAAGAAGACCAGCCGTTCTCAGAGTCTTAAATATATTTTTCTGTTGTGGTCACATAACACCAACTCCACCACCTAGTAAGCAGTAATATACCCCCTATAATATTAATAAACCCCACCACACAGATAGCATTAATGCACCGCTCCCCCTATAATATTTATACCTGTTCCTGTTAAACAAACATTACCCCAGAAATAACATGAATACAACCGCAGACTGCTTTAATACATTTCACCATATACTTAACTCAACTCAGAGGCAGAACTCTGGGAGGCAATGGAGTCATCCGCCGCTGGGCTCCTGCTCCCAAGGGAGCACCTCTGCTACGCTGCAACTTTAAATCCATTCATTGAATGCCATTGATATAACTTCTGAGTTAGGAAATAGGTGTTCTCCCTCTCTCTCTATATTTATCTCCTATATATTTGGCTACATCTGTCACTCAAAGTGGCTGTCTGTGTCTATAACGCTCTGTTCCTGGACTTTCCTCTTAATGTGTGATTTCCTTCATCTGTGCTGAACACCTTTCTGAGAAATTAACCTGTTTAAAACAGGTGATGGCAATCATACATTAAGGGGAAGTCTAGAAACAGAGCATTGTGTCCCTCCTGGAGAGGGTCATGTTGGGAGGTATGTGACAGAGAACCAGCCCAGTGAGCCCACAGACAGTGCCAGACACCCACTGCCTTCCCATGTTGCCCAGCACTGCTACTCCACAGCCACCAGGTGAGCGCCCCCCTCCCGCGATTTGCGGCAAAACCTCCCCCCCCCCCCCCCCCCTCCCGCGATTCGCGGCAAAAACACCCGCTCCCCCCGCGACCCCCCCTACTGCGATTCGCAGCAAAAACACCCCCGCGACCCCCCCTCCCGCGATTCGCTGCAAAAAGAACCCCCCCACGACCCCTCCCGCAATTCGCGGCATAACCACCACCCCGCGACCCCCCCCTCCCGCGAATCGCGGCAAACCCTCCCCCGTGACCCCCCCCCCCCCCGATTCGCGGAAAAAACACCCCCCCCGGGACCTCCCTCCCGCGATTCGCGGCAAAAAGAACCCCCCCGCGACCCCCCCTTGCACGATTGGCGGCACCCCCCCTGCGAACCCCCTCCCGCGATTCGCGGCACCCCCCCCGCAATTCGCAGCAGCCCCGGGATTAAATGGCACATGCAAACACTGACATGGCTATGGTCGACAATGAAAAAGGTTGACATGAGTTTTTGAAGATTTATTTTTAATTTTTTTAATTTTTTCATATTCATTGTCATGTGTCGACATGGACACCAATGAAGTGGCACACTTATGTCAACATTTACATGTGTTGACCTTTCTGTGTTGATTTTTTCTTGTGGCGATTCGCGTCACACCCCCCCGCAACCCCCCCTCCCGCGATTCGCGGCACCCCCCGTGACCCCCCACCTCCCGCAATTCGCGGCAACCCCCCACCGGAACCCCTGTGAACCCGCCCTCCCGCGATTCGCGGCACCCAACCCCGCGACCCCCCCCCTCCCGCAATTCGCGGCACCCCCCGTGATTCGCGGCAGCTCCAGAATTAAATTGCACATGGAAAACACTGACATGGCTATGGTCGACAATGAAAAAGGTTGACATGAGTTTTTTAAGTTTTTTTTTCATTTTTTGAATATTTTCATATTCATTCTCATGTGTCGACATGGACACCAATGAAGTGCCACACTTATGTCAACATTTACATGTGTTGACCTTTCTGTGTTGATTTTTTCTTGTGGCGATTTGCGTCACCCCCCCCCCCCACAACCCCCACTCCCGCGATTCACGGCACACACACACCACCTCCCCCGCGATTCTCGGCACCCCACCCCGTGACCCCCCCTCCCGTGATTCACGGCACACCCCCCGCGACCCCCCCTACCATGATTCGCCGCAACCCCCGCCCCCATAACCCCCCTCCCGCGATTTGCGGCAACCCACCCCGCGATCCCCCTCCCGCGATTCTCTGCAATCCCTCCCCTCCCGCGATTCGCAGCATCCACCCCCCCACAACCCCCCCTCCTGCAATTCGCGGCACCCCCGCGACCCCCCCTCCTGCAATTCGCGGCACCCTCCGCGACCCCCCCTCCCGCGATTCGCGGACACTTAAGTTGCAATACAGGGCATCTTTCATACAATTCTAACCATATTTCTCATATACAAACGTTCACAAATTAAGGGGGCGCAGCCCCTTACGACGGTGTGAAGAGCGCCCGTAGGGCGCGATGAATCACCTAGTATATATATATATGCACATCTCTTATATATTTGGCTACATCTGTCACTCAAAGTGTGTCTGGAGCTGTAACGCTGGGTTGTGGACTTCCATCTTAATTTATGATTGTCATCACCTGTTTTAAACAGGGTAATTGATAAGAAAGGTGTTTAAGCACAGGTGATGGTAATCCATAAATTAAGAAGAAAGTCCAGAAACAGAGCAATGTGTCCCTCCTGGAGAGGGTCATGTTGGGAGGTATGCACCTCCCCCCCCCCCCCCCCCCATTCACGGCATCCCCACGATTAAATGGCACATGCAAAACAATGACATGGCTATGGTCGACAATGAAAAAGGTTGACAAGATTTATTTTTCACTTTTTCAATGTTTTCATATTCATTCTCATGTGTCGACATGGATACCAATGAAGTGCCACACTTATGTCAACATTTACATGTGTTGACCTTTCTGTGTTGATTTTTTCTTGTGGCGATTCGCGGCACCCCCCGTGACCCCCCTCCCGCGATTTGCACACACCCCCCGCAATTCGCGGCACCCCCCGGTGACTCCTGCGATTCGCGGCCCCACCCCGTGACACACCCCCCTCCTGCGATTCGCGGCACCCCGTGACCCCCCTCCCACGATTCGCACCAACCCCCCGGGCCCCCCCTCCCGCGGTTCACGGTGCCCCCCACGACCCCCCCTACCGCGATTACCCACCCCTGACCCCACCTCCTGTCATTGCGGCAACCCCCCACCCCCGAGACCCACCCTCCCGCGATTCACTGCAACCCCCCCGCGCCCCCCCTCCCACAATTCGCGGCACCCACACCCCCCCCCCCCGCGACCCCCCTCCCGCAATTCACAGCATCCACCCACGACCCCTCCTCCCGTGATTCGCGGACACCCCTCACCTCCTA